>NC_136413.1:94595000-95795000 GCF_051521515.1 Lactuca serriola | reverse complement strand
ATAATTATGTTTGGTATATCATATTATTCAAACCTCCACAGTCGGTCATATGTCGGAAGTAGGTATGAATCAAGACTGTCATGATTGGTTGCAGAGGTCTAAGGTGTTGGACATGGCTACAACAATCATGAGTGTTCATAAGTTCTGAACATTGGACTCAACCCACGCTCACTGGAATCACTTCATGGAATTTTATCTCGAGTGATCGTGAGATGGTAATATCATATAAGTCTTCAAACCTAGAGATATGATTTGTTACTTACGAGTTGGTTATGCATTGATTGTACGAAAACGCATTGGTAACTCGATGTTATAAAACGTGCTTTTGTGTGTAATTCAATGAGTGGTAGAACAAACATATGAGTCGAAGTTTATCTGTTCCTTCTAGGATTAGAAGCGATATCTGGGCCCCTCGATGATTTTGTTTTGACCTATGTACCGGGCCAGGTCAGAACTAAATTGATGTGTTCAGTTAAGTTCTATGTCAAACAAATCGGAAATCGGGAAACAAATGCTGGATAATAAGCAAGACCATGTTCCATGTATTTGTCCGGCTGATATCTAGAACAGAGGATTATATGATCACTTATCTTAAATGGCGCATTCTAGTTCAACAGAGTTTAAAGAGCTACGATTGCTGATCGGTTCCTGAAGTCATACTTGCAACTATAGTTATTAGACTTATCCAAGTGGGAGACTGTTGGATATAGTCTCTAAGTTCATAACTATTTTTGGTATGTACTTGACCCGACCCAGCATGGTCCATTTGGGTTGCACTTCACCCGAACAATTTATGGATACTATTTGAGAATAGTACAAGTTATGATTTATTAATATATTATAAGTTCTAATATATTAATATAAGATCGTATTATTTAATTAGTGGTGATCTATAATTAATCTAGGATTAATTTAGAGATCAAAGATATTACTAATTAAATATGGGCTTCTATATTTATATAGTGTGGGCTAATGCTTATTTGGAATGGGCTAGGCTTGCATGGAAAAGTCCATGGATACTCCATGGAGCTTTAATCCATCGATCACATGGAAATGAAGAGACATGGGTATTAGGGTTTACATGGATGTAACCCTAATCCACCACACTATATAAAGGAGGTTTTGGTTCTTGAAATCACACTAGTTGACACTTGTTGAGGTGAGGGCCGATTTCAAGACAGTAGTGACTATTCTCTCAAAGTTCCAAGTTTGTGGTGATTTGTGATTTCCATTTGAGGCATCCACACTATTGGTGCTAGGATCTAAAACTCCAAGCAATCAACTACAACTACAAGGTAAGTATTTCTACTAGCTTTATTTAATTCATGTTCCCCATGCCATGCTAGTTAGGATATAAACCTTGGAAAAATTAAATTATTTGCATGTATCTTAGACAAACATAGATCCAAGGTTTATTAGGGTTGCATGTACACTTAGGAAGTGTTAGAATGCTCAAAACCCTTCACGCAGGAGACACAGCTGCTTGGAATGCAATTGAGTCAAATTCTGGAGGGGTTGGTCCAGGGTTACCGCGAGTTGGTCGTCGAGGCATCTTTCTGTCATGGAGTGGAAAGATGTTGAGTGCATATGGTTTTGTGAGATTGTGATCCTATAAACTTGGTTTATATCATGTATTTAGGTAGTTTCGTATATCAACATATAAACATAGAAGCATAGCACATAACAAGTAATCACCGCAAAACGCATATATTTTTCATTAATAATATTCGTACTTTGTTAGATGAAAATTTTCTCTAAAGAGCATACATAAGCGGTGCAAGTTCGACAGCATAACGAATCTATGAGTAGTGTAATCACTTAAACATAGAGCCGGTGGTACATAGTAGATTATAGTACTAGTAAGATAAGCCTACTCCTATTACCCCATGGGCGTCCTATGACTGTAGGGGGATCATATACCGAAGTGTTGTGCCAACAACTGGGCCATCTCAGTCATTTCCCCAATGACTTCATCCCTCTCCTGCTCAGCTTGCATTGCCCGTGCTTCCATGGCGAATAGTTGTTGCCGCAGAGCAGCAATCTCAGCTTCGGGAGAGCGATTCTCCCTTGCTGGATTTCCTAGTGGGGTGGGGTGGTCATGTTGCATCTCGCTGACAGGTGGTGTGGCAGAGTCCTCGCCTGAGTCTTGTTCTTCCTCCATGTCATCATTGGTCTCATCAAACTCGTAGTCAGTGTCTGTGTATTCGCCAGGCCCAACGCCGTGTGCTTCCCCCTGATCTCCCTCGGGCTCGTCCTCAATCATTCCATGAGCCACTAGAGCCTGGTATAACTGAACGCCCTGGTGCTCTCCTTCCATAGTAGCTGAGAGGAGGTATATGGATAGGCTATTATCGCTTCTAAGATGCTTTAATAGCACCTGAGAGGAGGTATATGGATAGGCTACATCGGGTCGGGTCAAGTACATACCAGAAATAGTTATGGACTTAGACACCTTATCCAACAGTCTACCACTCATTGAATTACACACAAAAGCATGTTTTCTAACATCGAGTTACCAATGCTTTTTCGTACAACTAATGCATAACCAACTCGTAAGTAACAAATAATATCTCTAGGTTTGAAGACTTATATGATATTACCTTCTCACGATCACTCGATATAAAATTCCATGAAGTGATTCCAGTGAGCGTGGGTTGAGTCCAATGCTCAAAACTTATGAGCACTCATGATTGTTGTAGCCATGTCCAACACCTTAGACCTCTGCAACCAATCATGACAGTCTTGATTCATACCTACTTCCGACATATGACCGACTGTGGAGGTTTGAATAATATGATATACCAAACATAATTATTCTGGAAGTCAAAACATGCAAAAGAAATATAGTAAATGATCGACAAGAGATAGCAACACTTTACTCATAAATAAAACACCTTTTATTCATCATCTAATGTCAATTACACTTTACAAATTTCATAATTTATCTAACTACTAAAACTTATATCATCCTTCAGCCTTATGCTCCGAGCATGCTGGAGATGCTTAATTCTACTCAGTCCCTTCGTGAGGGGATCCACTGGGTTCTCATCCAATGATACCCTCTTTTCCACGAGGATTCCTTCTTCTATTCGATGTCTGATGAAGTGATATTTTCTATCAATGTGTCTGGATCTCCCATGATCTCTTGGTTCCTTGGCTAAGGCAACCACCCTATTGCTGTCACAGAAAATCTCCATTGGCTCCTTTATAGCTGGTACAACTCCAAGGTCTCCAATGAAGTTCTTCAACCATATTGCCTCCTTCGCTGTTTCACTTGCTGCTATGTACTCTGATTCGCACATTGAATCAACCACTGTCTCCTACTTGGAACTTTTCCAAGTAATTACTCCTCCATTCAAGGTAAAGATCTAGCCTGACTGAGAGCAGAAGTTATCCTTATTAGTCTGAAAGCTAGGTTCACTATACCCTACAACTCTCAAGCTATCACTCCCACCAAGGGTAAGGACCCTGTCCTTAGTCCTTCGCAGGTACTTGAGAATGTTCTTTACCGCTGTCCAGTGAGCCTTACCAGGGTTCCCCTGACACCTGCTCACCATGCTCAAAGCAAAAGCTACATCAGGTCGAGTACACGTCATAGCATACATGATCGATCCTACAACTGAAGCATAAGGTAGTCGACTCATTTCTGCTATCTCAGCCTCAGTACTAGGGCTTTGTGTCTTACTCGATCTGGCATTACTCTGGATGGGTAACTCACCTTTCTTGGAGTTATGCATGTTGAATCTTTTCAACACTTTGTCCACCTATGTGCTTTGACTAAGTCCAATTAGTCTTTTACTCCTGTTTCTCAAAATCCTTATCCCTAGGATATAGGCAGCTTCACCAAGGTCCTTCATAGCGAAACACTTCCCAAGCCAGGACTTTACTTCCTGCAGGGTTGGGATGTCATTTCCTATGAGTAGTATGTCATCCACATACAGTATCAAAAAGCTGACTATGCTCCCACTAGCCTTGATATAGACACAAGATTCATCTTCACTCCTTGAAAAGCCAAATTCCTTGACTTTCTCATCAAAGCAAAGATTCCATCTGCAAGGTGCCTGTTTCAATCCATAAATAGATTTCTCGAGTTTACACACTCCAGTAGGGTACTCTGTACTGACAAAACCCTCTGGCTGAACCATGTAAACATCTTCAGCCAACTTTCTATTAAGGAAAGCGGTTTTGACATCCATTTGCCATATTTCATAGTCATGAAATGCAGCAATGGCTAACAGAACCCTAATAGACTTTATCTTGGCCACTGGTGAAAAGGTTTCATCATAATCAACTCCCGGAGTTTGATAATAACCCTTTGCAACCAGTCGTGCCTTATAAGTGTTTACATTACCATCCATGTCGGTCTTTTTCTTGAAGATCCATTTGCACCCAACTACCTTACGATCAGGTACATGGTCAACCAAGTTCCAAACTTGATTGTCATACATGGACTGTATCTCGCTATCCATAGCCTCTTTCCATTTAGCAGCCTCAGGGCCTGCCATGGCTTCCGTGTAGCTGTTAGGCTCATCCAGACCTACTAGTGTATCATCACTAATAAGTGTCTCACCTTCTGCAGTAATATGGAAACCATAGTAATGCTCAGATGCATTCCTAACTCTCGTGGAACGCCTCAGAGGTACAGATTTGTCAATTGGCTCAACAAGAGTTTCCTCCTCAAGTTGAGGGCTAGCGTTTGAAGTTCCTTTAGCACTTGACTCTTGAATTTCTTCAAGATCAATTTGCCTCCCACTGTCTCCTTGGCTTATAAAATCTCTCTCTCGAAAGACTCCTCTTCTTGCTATAAAAACCACATTATCACTAGGTCTGTAGAAGAGGTAATTAAAGGATCTTTGTGGGTAGCCGATGAAAATACACATCTCGCTTCGGGGTTCTAGCTTGTCATGTGTCTCTCGCCTCAAAAAAGCCTCGCAACCCCAAATCTTGATGTGGTCTAGGTTGGGTACTTTACCAGTCCACATCTCGTGAGGAGTTTTGGTAACTTTCTTTGTAGGGACTAGATTAAGGATATGGGCGGCAGTCTCTAAGGCATACCCCCTAAATGAGATTGGTAGCGAAGCTCGACTCATCATGGAACAAACCATATCCAACAAGGTTCGATTACGCCTCTCAGCTACACCATTCAACTATGGTGTCCTGGGAGGTGTCAATTGTGAGACAATCCCGCATTCCCTAAGATAGTCGAGGAACTCTGAACTAAGATACTCACCACCTCGATCGGATTGAAGCATCTTAATGTTCCTGTCCAATTGATTCTCGACTTCATGTTTAAATTCCTTAAACCTTTCGAAAGTCTCCGACTTATGCTTGATTAAGTAGACATATCCATATCTATTGTAATCATTACTAAAAGTCAAATAATAACGATTAGCATCCCTTGTGGCATGTTTGAATGGTCCACACACATCCGTGTGTACAAGGTCCAACAAACCTTCACCCCTCTCACAAGAGCCTGTGAAGAGTGACTTTGTCATTTTTCCATGTAAGCATGATTCGCAACTATCATCTGACTTTAGGTCAAACGACTCCAAGACTCCATCCGTTTGGAGTTGGCCTATGTGTTTCTAGCTTATATGTCCAAGATGACAATTCCATAATGATGCTTTATCCAAGTTATTATTATTGATAGAATCAATACACATCACATTATTTCCTAAGTTATCTACAACAGACACAACTTCATACACACCATCACAAGGTAATGCTTTAAAATAAAGAACATTATTAAAGAAAGAATCAATTGAACCAACTTTATTATTAAATGAAAAGGTAAACCCTTGTTTATACAATGCATGAAAGGAAATAATATTTCTTGCCATTTCTGGCGAGTAACAACATTTATTCAAATCTAAATTTAACCCACTACTTAGCGACAATGTATAAACTCCAATCTTGGTGACAGGTGTAACTTTCCTATTCCCCATGATTAAGTTTATCCTTCCTTGCTCCACATTCTCACTTCTTCATAGTCCCTGCAAGTCACAACAAATATAAATACCACAACCGGTATCAAGGACCCAAGAGTTAGAATTGGGTGAGTTATTAGAAATGATAGTGTAAATACCTGCATGGTTGGGTTTAACTTTCCCATCCTTCACATCTTGCTGGTACTTTGGGCAGTTCTGCTTCCAATGTGCCTTTTCATGGCAATAGAAGCATCTAGCCTCTTTTGGGTCAGAAGAAGGAGTGATGAAACCTTTCTTGGTTCCACTTGAAGAAGAGCCATCAAGGGTCCTAACCTTGGTACCCTTCGAAGAACTCTTTCTCTTCTTCCCTCATCCTTTCCTGATTGCCAAGATAGGGGTGGTGTTGGTAAGAGTAGGAGTAACAATCGCCTTACCCTTAAGACCATTTTCCGCGGCCTTTAAGAGTCCTTGAAGTTTGCTGAGTGTGACCTCTTCCTTCTTCATGTGGTATGTCATGCGGAATTGATCATAACATGAAGGTAAGGAGTGCAAAATGATATCTATTGCAAGCTCCTCAGGGAAGTTCACATTTAGCTTCAGCAAACGGTCCACAAATCTTTGCATTTTCTGCATGTGGCCCGTGATGGGTTCACCATCCTTCATGCGAGTTGTTATCATGGAGGAGATGATTTCATACCTCTCTTGACAAGCACTTTGATGGTATCTTTCCATCAAGTCTTGGTGCATCTCATAGGGGTAGAAATCTTCATAGGATTTTTGGAGATCCGCGGTCATAGTGGCCATCATGATGCATGCCACTTTGGTAGCATCCCTTTCATGTGCCCTAAACTCAGCGATCTCTTGAGGAGTAGCAACTGTCTCATCAATCAACTTAAGCTCCTTATCGAGGACATATTCCTTGTCCTCGTAGCGAGTAATCATTCTGATGTTTCTGATCCATTCATTAAAGTTGGATCCATCAAAAGTGACTTTCCACACAAGTTTATAAGAGAAAAGGAGCCACTAGGATTAGAGCCAGAAGCAGCGTTGTTTGCAGATATCTAATAAGAGAAGAAAGAAGGATTAGTTTAGATATAGAGATAGTCCTTAATAAAACACCCAAATGTTGTATTAAGGCTAGGACCCAATCACAATATATTATACTTAGAAGAGGTATGTCGTAATCTAAGTAATAACATATTTGAAAAGTAGGTGAATGACGATTCACCAATTTCCGCCAAAGCCAAAATATTAAAAATATTTAATTTGGTTCTTAGAAACTCCTAGATTCTTTTGAGATTCAATTAACTTTTCAAAGGCATGTTTCAATCTCGAGTGTGCCCTCCATGTTTTGTGACTGGGATGCCGAGGATCACAAAACGAGGTGTGAAGTAACCATGCAAATTACTTGGTACCCTTAATAAATTACCCCTCAATCGATGTGTCGGTTAACCACACACGCTCCATCGATACTATGATAAATATTAAGTCACCCTTTACCTACCTTGTTAAGTCCAAGTTAGTGTGTCGGTTAACCACACATGCTCCACTAACGACTTAGACAAAGTGTAAAGTGTAATTTCATTGATTAACACCTTATTCACATTTTTCCTAAAGTAACTAAGATTGGGAATTTAATAAAACATTTAGTTACTTTATAATATTCATCATACTTTTAATGAGAATTTATACGTCCTTGTCTTACCCGTTCGGCTAACGACCCTCCACCAGTCAAGCAAGCGGTGGGTGAGAGTGGAGACCCATTAAGTTGCCATTTTATAGGCAACAACCTTATATCCACCTTATAGACTAGTTTCGTGAATGAGGCGTACTAGCGGTAAGACGACTTTGATCTTATACATACATATATATATATATATATATATATATATATATATATATATATATATTAACTTATAATATTATAAGTATAAGGGTTGAATTTTAACTTTTTAAAATTCTAAGGGTTGGAACTAAAGTTGTTAATATGACTTTACTTGTTCCAAAACTTGAGGGAAAGTTTTGTAAACTTTCAAAACTTTTAATTTCTTGTAACTTATGAGTTAAATAGAGTAATAAAAATGAAGACTCTTCATTTTTCTAACTCTTGTGTTCTTTTAATGGTTTTAATTCAAGTGTGACTCTTTGTTTTCCATAACTTGAGGACAAGTTATGGAATCTATTAAAACACATTATGATAAAGAATTAAACTACCAAGTAGGTTACTAGTAATTCCTATGATCATCTAACTTCATAAGATCAAGAACATGAATATCCATATCAAAGTTTCAAGACCATATGAACACATATAATCATGAAAAATTGATATTAGCCATTGTAAAAGGATTAGAACAAACATTACACCATCTAAATCAAGTTTTATAACACCAAAACAGTTTAGGGTAATGTTTCTAGTCCATTTCCAGCAGCAAAAGTCGAAAATCTACACTCTGTGGCTCGTACTCGCCGAGTGCATGAACCTACTCGGCGAGTAGGTTGAAGATACACATGAAATCGGCGAGTCCCCCCATGGACTCGGCGAGTTCATCAGGCAGACAGCAAGTTTTTTGACTTTTTCCAATATTTTGCATCAAGTATCAAACAAACAAGCCTAGGCTCTGATACCACTGATGGGTTTTGAGCATTCTAACACTTCCCAAGTGTACATGCAACCCTAATAAACCTTGGATCTATGTTTGTCTAAAATACATGCAAATAATTCTTTTTCCAAGGTTCATATCGTAACTAGCATGGCATGGGGAACATGAATCAAATAAAGCTAGTAGAAATACTTACCTTGTAGTAGTAGTTGATTGCTTAGAGTTTTAAAGCCTAGCACCAATAGTGTGGAAGCCTCAAATGGAAATCACAAATCACCACAAACTTGGAACTTTGAGAGAATAGTCACTACTATCTTGAAATCGGCCCTCTTGCTTTACTCACCTCAACTAGTGTGATTTCAAGAACCAAAGCCTCCTTTATATAGTGTGGTGGATTAGGGTTACATCCATGTAAACCCTAATACCCATGTCTCTTCATTTCCATGAGATCCATTGGTTAAAGCTCCATGGAGTATCCATGGGCTTTCCATGCAAACCTAGCCCATTCCAAATAAGCATTAGCCCACACTATATAAATATAGAAGTCCATATTTAATTAGTACTATCTTTGATCTCTAAATTAATCCTAGATTAATTATAGATCAATACTAATTAAATAATATGATCTTATATTAATATATTAGAACTTATAATATATTAATAAATCATAACTTGTACTATTCTCAAAAGATTATCCAGAAATTGTTCGGGTGAAGTGCAACCCAAATGGATCATGCCGGGTCGGGTCAAGTACATACCAAATATAGTTATGGACTTAGACACTATATCCAACATTACCGTCTCACGATCACTCAAGATAAATTCCATGAAGTGATACCAGTGAGCGTGGGTTGATTGCAATATTCAGAACTTATGAGTACTCATGAAGTGTTGTCCCAAAACTTGACACCTAGAACCAACTTCATCACAGTCTTAATTCATATCTACTTCCAACATATGACCGACTGTGGAAAATTTGAATAATATGTAAAACACAACATAATATTATGGAAGTCAAAACATACAAAAGAAATTATACTAAACGATTGAAAAAAGATAGCAACACTTTACTAATAAATAAACACAAATTTTATTTATCATCAAATGTCAATTACAATTTACAAATTTCCAAATTAACTAACTACTAAAACTTATATCATCCTTTAGTCCTATGCTCTGAGCATGCTGAAGATGCTTAACCCGACTCAATCCCTGTGTGAGGGGATCTGCTGGGTTCTCATATGATGATACCCTCTTTTCCACGATGATTTATTCTTCTATTCGATGTCTGAGAAAATGATATTTTTTGTCGATGTGTCTGGATCTCCCGTGTTCCCTTGGTTCCTTGGCTAAGGCAACAGCACTTTCACTATCACAGAAAATTTCCATAGGCTCTTTTATAACTAGTACAACTCCAAGGTCTCCAATGAAGTTCTTTAGCAATATAGCCTCCTTTGCTGCCTCGCTCGCTGCTATATACTCTGATTCACAAGTAGAATCAACTACTGTATCCTTCTTGGAACTCTTCCAAATGATAGCTCCTCCGTTTAGGGTAAAGATCCAGCCTGACTGAGAGCGGAAATTTTCCCTATCAGTATGGAAGCTAGCATCATTATACCCTACACCTCTCAAGTCGTCACTCCCACCGAGGATAAGGACCTAGTCCTTGGTCCTCCATAGGTACTTGAGGATATTCTTTACTGTAGTCTAGTGTGCCTTGCCAGGGTTCCCCTGATACCTACTAACCATGCTCAAAGCAAAAGCTACATCAGGTCTAGTACAAGTCATAGCATATATGATCGATCCTACAGCCAAAGCATAAGGTATTTGACTCATTTATGCTATCTCAGCCTCAGTACTTGGGCTTTGAGTCTTACTCAATCTGGTGTTACACTAAATAGGTAACTCTTCATTATTGGAGTCCTGCATGCTGAATCTCTTCAGTACCTTATCCAAGTAGGTACTTTGACTAAGTCCAATTAGTTTGTTACTCCGATTTCACAAGATCCTTATCCCTAGAATATAGGCAGCTTCTCCTAGGTCCTTCATAGAGAAACACTTCCCAAGCCAGGACTTAACTTCCTACAGAGTTGGGATGTCATTTCCTATGAGTAGTATGTCATCCACATACAGTACCAAAAAGCTAACTATACTCCCACTAGCCTTGACATATACGAGGTTCTTGCTTTAATCCATAAACGGATTTCTCAAGCTTACACACTTTATTAGGGTACTCTGTACTGATAAAACCCTCTGGCTGATTCATGTATACATCTTCAGCCAAATTTCCATTAAGGAAAGCAGTTTTGACATCCATTTGCCATATTTCATAATCATGAAATGCAGCGATGGCTAACAGAACCCTAATAGACTTAATCTTAGCCACTGGAGAAAAAGTCTCATCATAATCAACTCCTGGAGTTTGAGAGAAACCCTTTGCAGTCATGCCTTATAAGTGCGTACATTACCATCCATGTCGGTCTTCTTCTTGAAGATCCATTTGCACCCTACAATCTTACGATCTGGTACATTCTCAACCAAGTTCTAAACTTGATTGACATACATGAACTGTATCTCGCTGTCCATTTCCTCTTTCCACCTGGCTGACTCGGTCCTTGCCATGGCTTCCGCGTAACTGTTAGGTTCATCCAGACCTATCAGTGTCTCATAATTGATAAGTGTATCACCTTCCGCAGTTATATGGAATCCATAGTAATGCTTAGGTGCATTCCTAACTCTCGTGGAACGCCTCAGAGGTACAGACTTGTCAATTGGCCCAACAGGAGTTTCCTCCTCAAGTTGAGTGCTAGTTTTTGAAGTTCCTTCACCACTTTACTCTTGAATTTCTTCAAGGTCAACTTGCCTCCCACTGTTTCCTTGGCTTATGAACTCTCTCTCTCTCTCTCTCTCTCTCTCTCTCTCTCTCTCTCGAAAGACAACCCTCCTAGTTGCAAAGACCACAATTTCACTAGGTCTGTAGAAGAGGTAACCAAAGGATTTTTGTGGGTGGCCGATGAAAATACACCTCTCACTTCGAGGTTCGAGCTTATCATGAGTCTCGTGTCTCACGAAAGCCTCGCAACCCCAAATCTTGATGTTCGAGCTTATTATGAGTTTCGTGTCTCCGATTCATGAAAATGATGGTGAGGAAACACTTCCACCAAGTAGATTTGGAGCAGATAGCAAAGATCTAAACAATTGAGACTATGATTACGACATCCCTTTTCATAGTTCTAAAATTTTTTAGACACATATGTGAGCTATCTAAGATAAGGTGTATGATTTTGATAAAGTCTTATCAATGCAATCTCGTCTCAAAAATCTGAACTTTGGTAAGAAAGTCAGTAAAGTATTAACTTCTAGAAGTCCAACTGATTTCTGAGTACATGTGAAAGCTAGAGGGAGCCTAAGTGTTATGCTAATAATCATCATGTTAGTGGGAGCATGATAATCATTATTAGTACTGCAAGATAGCAATGTTAATTATAGAAAACAAAAGTTTCAATTCGTGAAGTTGCAGGGGTTGAAAAAGTTGTTTTGCTATAATTAAGGGAGAGAAAATTATACTTCATTTCAATTCTAAAAGCTTAGATTGAGATTTTAATCATCTTTAGTCAATGATATATATGAATTTGGTATTGGAATGGATCAACATAAGAAAATTTTATATATGGGTACGTATTTGCATTCTAAAATTCGATTATGATTACAGCACCCCTTTTCATAATCTGAATTATGAGAACTTGGCAAATAGAAATACTTCTAGAAAAAGGACTAGTCTAGTATCATGTCTTTATGTGAGACATCATGAATCGTGTCCCGTTTGCTTTGGGTATAGGATCGATTTCATGTGCTATAATATTCATCCTTTCTAAAATTTTCCAAAGGCCTGGGGCATTAAGAAGGGAAAAGTTCTAGAATTGGATATGACTAAAATGATTAAGAAATTGTCGAGGACAATCTAAGGTTTACCAAAGATTGGTTGCTGAGGGGCAGTTGGAAGTATAGTGTTAATTTTTGGAAGGACCATATTGACATATTCTGAAAAGAGGCAACTCTTGTTCAGAAGTGATAGTTAAAATAGGAATATGGAAATGATTCCATAGGTGGAAGTTATTCAATTTGTGTAAGATTAGAACACTTAATGCAAGAAGGATGTCTCCCATGGAATTGATCTCCATTGGAATACTCTGTAATGTCTTTTGACAAGTCTTTGTGACTTTGTACAAAGTCATTACAAGAGGATCTGTGCATATAAGTTTAAAATCTAACAGATTTTGATAAATGATAGGAATTTAGAATTCTTACATTTTCGTTAAGGATTTGGGAGAGTGAAATTAGAATCATTGAAATTATTTTCCAATGGTTTGTTTCACAAAGTAAGGATCATAGACAAACATAGTGTTCATACTTGGTGTGTGGCATGACTAGTGTTTAGAAACCATAGTGTACATGCTTGGAGCATGGGACAACTGTTGTTTTAATTCAGGAATAAAGTTGATAGCTGAAACAGTATGCAATGAATAATGTGTAATCATATGGTGATAAACAAAAAGGTGTTTTATTTATATCTATAAGTTTTGAGACCATATTAGATTCAATTATTCTTGTGTTTCATTTTTCTTGTTTTGACTTCGAGAATAACTAGGTCTTTCTTCCTGAATGACAAAGTTATTCAAACCATCCACAATCGGTCATATGTTGGAAGTAGATATGAATCAAGACTGTCATGGGTTGGGCTTGTAGAGGTCTAAGATGTTGGACAAGGTGGTGCTACAACACTCATGAGTGCTCATAACTTCTGAGTATTGGATTCAAACCGCGCTCATTGGAATCACTTCATGGATTTTATCATGAGACGATAATATCTTATATTCTTCAAACCTAGAGATATGAGTTGTTACTATGAGTTGGTTATACATTGGTTGCACGAAAACGCATTGGTAACTCGATGTTATAAAATGTGCCTTTGTGTATGATTCAAAAAGTAGTAGAGCAAGCCATATTAGTCGTTGTTTATCCATTCCTTTTACCTTCCGGATAAAACCAATATCTGTGGGCCCCTTGATGATTTAATGATGATACATGTGAGTGCTTGGCCAAGCCAGGACTAATTTGATCTATTCAATTAGTCAGTCATCATAAATCGGAAATCGGGAAACAACAAATGGACAGAGAGAATGATCATAATCCATGTCTCAGTCCATATGATATCTAGAATGGAGGAATATATGATCCCATGTGTAATGGACAAGCCATTGACAAAGGTCAGAGATCATCGACAAGGTCATAGTTAAATAGAAGCTTTTGAGAGCTACGATTGCTAGTCGGGTTTTGAAGTCATACTCAATAATAGTTTTAGACTTATCCAAGTGGGTGACTGTTGGATTAATGTCTAAGTCCATAACTATAATTGGTAAGACTTGACCCGACCCAGCATGGTTCATTTGGGTTGCATGGCATCGGGACAATTGGATAGACAAGATGAGGAAAAAGGATACTAGTGATTTATATTAATATATTATAACTTCTAATATATTAATATATAATCATATTATTTAATTAGTATTGATCAAGAATTAATTTATAACTAATTAAGTGATCAAAAGGAACTAATTAAATATGGACTCTTACATATATATGTGTGATGGGCCAAGTTCATTTAGGTTGGGCTAAGCTTTGATGGATAGTCCATGGAGTGTTTAACCCATGGATCATAAGAAATGAAAGGTCATGGGTATTAGGGTTTAACCCTAATATCCACACTATATAAAGATGTCCTTGGTTTGTCAAATTGACACAAGTGTGGGTGCACTAGGCAATCAAGCTTCATGAAGACAAGCTACATCAACAAGGTATGTATTCTAGCTTGTTATATTACCCAAGTATCAAGATTGTATGTTGGATAGGGTAATACCTCGGATATTCATATTTGCATGCAAAATAGAGAAAACATAGATCCAAGGTATTTAGGGTTGCATGTACACTTAGGAGTGTTAAAATGCTCAAAACCCATCACTGGTATCAGAGCTATGGGTTGTTTTCTGTTATATTGATGAAAATGTTTTATTTTCAAAGTTGGAAAAAAAAACATGACGTTTGTCAAATTTTACGATAATTACTTGTTTTTGAGAAAAACTAATTATTTGTAAAATTTGAATCATTTGCTATATGAGTTAAATTACGTAAAATTTAGTGAAAGATAAAATGATATGATTATTTAGTTTTAAAAGTTTGATCTAAAGAGTTTTTTGAAACCTCCATAAGTTATGGATATGAAAAGGTTTTAAAAAAATTGATTTAAACTTGTATTTTTATGGAGTTACAAAAATTGTTGTTAATGTTTTAAAGAATTCCATAACTTGTTCTTAAGTTATAGAACATGAAAAGTTTCATCATTAAACAAACATTAAACTCCATAAGTTATGGAATCCAAAAGTTTTTTTTTGAATTATCTTGATCTAATGAGTTGATTTAGATTAATAGAAAATTATGTGATAATATGTTTTCAATCCATTTTAATCTAAGAGTTGATTCTAAATGTGTTTTTGTAACTTGTCCTCAAGTTACATGAAAAGTCACATTTAAGTTTCTTAAAACTCATAAATGTTGTCATAGGTTACAAAATGAAGAGTCTTATCCTCATTAAATGGTTTTATGACTCCATAACTTGTCCTCAAGTTATGGAGGTTCAAGAGTCTCTTCATTAAATAAAAAAAAATGAGTAACCTTAATTAAATCCATAAGTTATGAATAAAGAAGAGTCACATTCTTTAATGGTTTAAAGTCTCTCATAACTTGTCCTCAAGTTAAGGAACTTGAAGAGTTTTTTTTAGTTAAAACAACTTTGAGCACATAAGTTATGGATTTAATTAGTTTTGAATAGTTCAAAACTTGCCCTCAAGTTTTGGAATTTATAAAGTTTTCCTCGTGAATACTTTAATTCCAAGTTAAGCCCTTAGAATTTTAAAAGTTAAAATTCAACCCTTATACTTTATAATATTATAATTTAATAATATTTATATATATGTATAAGAGCAAGTCATCTTACCATTAGTAGGCCTCATTCACGAAGCCGGTCTATAAGGGGCTATAAGGTTACTGCCTATAAAATGGCAGTTTAATGGGTGTCCACTCTTACCCACCGCTTCTTTGACTGGTGGAGGGTCGTTAGCTGAACGGGTAGGACAAGGACTATAATTCTTCCTTCATTAAAAGTATTAATGATAAATACTAAGTAACTAAACTCTTAGTAATACCCAATCTTAGTTACTTAGGAAAATGTGAATTTCGTGTTAATCCATGATATTACACTTTGCACTTTGTTTAAGTCGGTTAGTGGAGCTGTGTGGTTAACCGGCACACTAACTCGTATTTAACAAGGTAAGAAAAGGGTAACTTAATGTTTATCCTAGTATCGGTGGAGTGTGTGTGGTTAACTGGCACATCGATTGAGGGGTAAAAATTAAGGGTACCAAGTATATTTGTATGGTTATTCACACCTTGTTTTGTGATCCTCGGCATCCCAGTCACAAAACTTGAAGGCCACACTCGAGATTGAAACATGCCATTGAAAAGTTCAATGAATCTCAAAAGAATTTAGGAGTTTCAAAACCAATTAAAACCTAATAATACATTTCGCTTATCTTGGTGGAAATTGGTGAATCGTCATTCACCTACCTTCAAATATTTTATAGCTTAGATTACGACATCCCTCTTCCAAGTTATAAAATAGTTTGTTGGGTCCTAGCCATAATATGTCATATTGGGTGTTATATTAGGGACTTTAGATTAACTATCTTGAATATCTCCCAAAAGATGTATGGTTCAGACATCTATGATCCTCCTAAATCTCTTGGAACTTCACTTCCTCCACCTCCTCCAATTATTCTCTCTAACCCTCAAGTTCAAGGTCACTTAAACCCTAATGGCAGTCAAAGTCTATGTGTGCTCACATCTTGGAGATGAAGTCACATTTTGACAAGTCAGGAGAGTTGGGTGTCAAAGTCTTAAGAAAGTTGGATGTCCAATCACTTTCTAAGTCACATAGTGAGTTACCTTTAGGAATACTATGAAATAGACTATGACATGACCCTTAATGATCTTATCTATTTGCTTGGTACTGCTGAATCAACAATGATTTGGATCTTTGGTAAAGCAAATTTGATTATTAGATCAACTTTCCAAACCTTCAATGGACATTGACAATGGTTGCATTGGATACCCAGTAAAAGCCTTCTCTTCCCAATGGAAAGGGATTGGCCATAGTCAACTCGGTTGACCAAATGGTAAAGAGAAAGGCTGAGACTGAGGTTGTCCCATGTACCATTCCCAAAGGGTCCATATGTTTCTCTTGCCAAAGGAATGGGCATTAGTTGCGAAGCTGCCAATTTTACCTAAGGATGTTAAAGTCAATAAGTTTGACTCTACTTTAGGTAAAGTTCACTATCTAACTCTGTTAAGTTTCTATTCTGAGATTCTTGATACATGATGTGACTGGGTCACATGTTGATGTTTTAAGAATTAAAGAAAAGTGAAGAAACTTAAAGAAAGAATATGCTGAATCTGATCGCGTAGATGGATTTCTATCGCATAGTTTGAAGATCGGATTCTTGAGCTACTTCTTAGGAGTTATGATATATTTCTTAGGAATAGATAACAACATAGTTTTCATGTGCTTTTGCAATGTAAGGATAGTTTTTCTACAAAGTTTTTAAAATAAAAGAAAAACATTTTGATTTTATTTATTTTAAAATATCCTTACAATGGCATTTGTGAAAAAAAAATTATTTCTTATATGATTCCATTAATAGCAAGAGTGGAAATATGAATTTAATTCTTTCATTTGTGGTAGTGTCTAAATTTACCAAATAAGGAAAGTTTCTCTTCACCCAAGTTTCAATTGGACCGAAACTTGGAATCATGCAAGTTGTATAGTATGATGAATGAGAACTTTCAAGCATTGGAAAATTAAGACTAATTACTTGATCACATGGATAAGTGAATCAAGTGAAGGACTAAGGGATTGAGTACACACTCTTGTGCAATGATCAAGTCCACCACAAAAAGATCTATAAGACTAGTCCTCATGTTTTACTAAAGTTTAGTAAATATGGTTACACTTACAAGTTTAAGTGTAATTCTGATACATTGGAAAAATTTTCGATGTATGGCAGAATGAATGAGAAGAATCAAACTAGGCAGAAGGATAAAAGTTTCTCAAATCTGAAAAGATGTGAGATTACTTTAGTATCATGTTACATAATCATCTTAATGATTAAGAGACCTTATCACAATTCATCCTCTAAGTGCATTATGATAGCTAAAAATAGGAGCTATGAATTGTTGAAGTGGTCAAATCAAGAAGATGATTCATACCTCGTTCCAAAACAAGTCTTAGAGTCATACTCCAAGACTGTAAGTTGAGTGACATATCTTAAAGAAAGGATTATTAAAACCAATCAAGTGTAAGAGTAAAAGTATCCTACTCTTGTACATTTGAAATTGGTAAGTTGTGATGTTTTGGATAAAACAAAGACCAACTAAGACCAATTGTGTGAAGTGTTTGTCTTGATAAAGAATCCAAACTATCTCTTGAATATATGGCAAGTGAGTCTTATGTGTCAAGAGGATAGTGGGAGTCTTAAAGATCCTAAAGGAATTTCAAGATCTAATCAAGAATAAAAACCTATAGTTTAACACTAGCACACGATGTGAGGTTTATAACCTATCGTGTTGACATATTTCTATTTCTGTGCCCATTCCAGTTAAAGTTGGCTTTGCATATGAGTTCTTAGAGTTCTCAATTGGTTGCATAACAACTTGGAAGCAATGGCAGGCCCTTCAGCTGCCAGGTGGCAAGAAATTAAGATTGAGTTCAGTCCATATGAGTTTGGATTTGTCATTATCCTTGTCTTGTGACTATGGTTTTGAAAATTCACATGGATAGAACACATACACCATAAAATCTAAGGGTCATAAGGTTTCTCTCCGATTCATGAAAATGATGGTGAGGAAACACTTCCACCAAGTAGATTTGAAGCAGATAACAAAGATCTAAACAATTGAGACTATGATTACGGCATCCCTTTTCATAGTTCTAAAATTGTTTAGACACATATGTGAGTTATCTAAGATAAGGTGTATGATTTTGATAAAGTCTTATCAATGCAATCTCGTCTAAAAAATCTGAACATTGGTACGAAAGTCAGTAAAGTATTAACTTCTAGAAGTCCAACTGATTTCTGAGTACATGTGAAAGCTAGAGGGAGCCTAAGTGTTATGCTAATAATCATCATGTTAGTGGGAGCATGATAATTATTATTAGTACTGCAAGATAGCAATGTTAATTATAGAAAACAAAAGTTTCAATTCGTGAAGTTGCAGGGGTTGAAAAAGTTTTTTTGCTATAATTAAGGGAGAGAAAATTATACTTCATTTCAATTCTAAAAGCTTAGATTGAGATTTTAATCATCTTTAGTCAATGATATATATGAATTTTGTATTGGAATGGCTCAACATAAGAAAATTCTATATATGGGTATATATTTGCATTCTAAAATTCGATTATGATTACGGCATCCCTTTTCATTATCTGAATTATGAGAACGTGGCAAATAGAAATATTCTAGGAAAAGGACTGGTCTAGTATCATGTCTTTATGTGAGACATCATGAATCGTGTCCCATTTGCTTTGGGTACAGGATCGATTTCATGTGATATAATATTCATCATTTCTAAAATTTTCCAAATGCCTGGGGCATTAAGAAGGGAAAAGGTCTAGAATTGGATATGACTAAAATGATTAAGAAATTGTCGAGGACAATATAAGGTTTACCAAACATTGGTTGCTAAGGGACTGTTGGAAGTATAGTGTTAATTTTTGGAAGGACCATATTGACATATTCTGAAAAGAGGCAACTCTTGTTCAGAAGTGATAGTTAAAATAGGAATATGGAAATGATTCCATAGGTGGAAGTTATTCAATTTGTGTAAGATTAGAACACTTAATGCAAGAAGGATGTCTCCCATGGAATTGATCTCCATTGGAATACTCTGTAATGTCTTTTGACAAGTCTTTGTGACTTTGTACAAAGTCATTACAAGAGGATCTATGCATATAAGTTTAAAATCTAATAGATTTTGATAAATGATAGGAATTTGGAATTCTTACATTTTCAATAAGGATTTGGGAGAGTGAAATTAGAATCATTGAAATTATTTTCCAATGGTTTGTTTCACAAAGTAAGGATCATAGACAAACATAGTGTTCATACTTGGTGTGTGGCATGACTAGTGTTTAGAAACCATAATGTACATGCTTGGAGCATGGGACAACTATTGTTTTAATTCAAGAATAAAGTTGATAGCTGAAACAGTATGCAATGAATAATGTGTAATCATATGGTGATAAACAAAAAGGTGTTTTATTTATATCCATAAGTTTTGAGACCATATTAGATTCAATTATTCTTGTGTTTCATTTTTCTTGTTTTGACTTCCAGAATAACTAGGTCGTTCTTCCTGAATGACAAAGTTATTCAAACCATCCACAGTCGGTCATATGTTGGAAGTAGATATGAATCAAGACTGTCATGGGTTGGGATTGTAGAGGTCTAAGATGTTGGACAAGGTGGTGCTACAACACTCATGAGTGCTCATAAGTTCTGAGTATTGGATTCAAACCGCGCTCATTAAAATCACTTCATGGATTTTATCATGAGTGATCATGAGACGATAATATCTTATATTCTTCAAACCTAGAGATATGAGTTGTTACTATGAGTTGGTTATACATTGATTGCACAAAAACGCATAGGTAACTCGATGTTATAAAACGTGGCTTTGTGTATGATTCAACAAGTAGTAGAACAAGCCATATTAGTCAAAGTTTATCCATTCCTTTTACCTTCGGGATAAAAGCGATATCTTTGGGCCCCTTGATGATTTAATGATGATACATGTGAGTGCTTGGCCAAGCCAGGACTGATTTGATATGTTCAAATCAGTCAGTCATCATAAATCGGAAATCGGGAAACAAAAAATAGATAGAGAGAATGATTATGATCCATGTCTCAGTCCGTATGATATCTAGAATGGAGGAATATATGATCCCTTATCTAATGGAGAAGTCATTGACAAAGGTCAAAGATCATCGGCAAGGTCAAAGTTCGACAGAAGCTTTTGAGAGCAACGATTGCTTGTCGGGTTTTGAAGTCATACTCAATAATAGTTTTAGACTTATCCAAGTGGGAGACTGTTCGATTAATGTCTAAGTCCATAACTATAATTGGTAAGACTTGACCTGACCCAGCATGGTCCATCTAGGTTGCATGGCATCGGGACAATTGGATAGACAAGATGAGGAAAAAGGATACTAGTGATTTATATTAATATATTATAAGTTCTAATATATTAATATATAATCATATCATTTAATTAGTATTGATCAAGAATTCATTTATAATTAATTAAGTGATCAAAAGGAACTAATTAAATATGGACTCTTAGATATATATGTGTGATGAGCCAAGTTCATTTAGGTTGGGCTAAGCTTTCATGGATAGTCCATGGAGTGTTTAACCCATGGATCATAAGAAATGAAAGTTCATGGGTATTAGGGTTTAACCCAAATCTCCATACTATATGAGGATGTCCTTGGTTGGTGAAATTGACACAAGTGTGGGTACACTAAGAGGGCTAGTCAATTTCACTAGAGAGAACCAAGTATCCTTATTCTCAAGGTTATTCCTAGTGTTCGTTGTGTTGTGTGAACCATTTGAGGTGTCACACTTGGGGCACTAGGCACTCAAGCTTCATGAAGACAAGCTACATCAACAAGGTATGTATTCTAACTTGTTGTATTACCCAAGTATCAAGATTGTATGCTAGATAGGGTAATACCTCGGATATTCATATTTGCATGTATAATAGAGAAAACATAGATCCAAGGTATTTAGGGTTGCATGTACACTTAGGATTATTAGAATGCTCAAAACCCAACAAATACCTGCATGGTTGAGTTTAACTTTTCCATCCGTCACATCTTGTTGGTACTTTGGGCAGTTCCACTTCCAATGTGCCTTTTCATGGCAATAGAAGCATTCAGCCTCTTTTGGGTCAGCAGAAGGAGTGACAAAACCTTTCTTGGTTTCATTGGAAGAGGAGCCTTCAAGGTTCTTACCCTTGGTACCCTTCGAGGGACTTTTCCTCTTCTTACCCTTCCCTTTTCCGATTGCCAAGACTGGGGCAGAGTTGGTAGGAGTAGGAGTAACACCCGACTTACCCTTAAGACCACCTTCCGCAGTCTTTAGGAGTCCTTGAAGTTTGTTGACTTTGACCTCTTCCTTATTCATGTGATATGTCATGCGAAATTGATCATAGCACGAGGGTAAGGAGTGCAAAATAATATTTATTGCAAGCTCCTCGGGGAAGTTCACATTAAGCTTCAGCAAACGATCCACAAATCTTTGCATTTTCTGCATGTGGCCCGTGATGGGTTTACCATCCTTCATTCGGGTTGCTATCATAGAGGAGATGATTTCATACCTATCTTGTCGTGCACTTTGATGGTATCTTTCCATCAAATCTTGGTGCATTTCAAATGGGTAGAATTCCTCATAGGACTTTTGGAGTTCTGCTGTCATGGTGGCCAATATGATGCATGCCACTTTGGTAGCATCCCTTTCATGTGCCCGGAAGTCAGCGATCTCCTGAGGAGTTGCAGTGGTCTCATTAATCTCCTTAAGCTCCTTATCGAGGACATATTCTTTGTCCTCGTAGTGGGTAATCATCCTGATGTGTTTCTGATCCATTCATTGAAGTTGGATCCATCAAACGTGACTTTCCCACACAAGTTCATCAGGGTAAAGGAGCCATTAGGATTAGAGCCAGAAGCAGCATTGTTTGAACACATCTGAGTGAGAAGAAAGATTAGATTAGTTTAGATATAGATATAGTCCTTAATAAAACACCCAAATGTAATATTAAGGCTAGGACCCAATCAAAATATATTATACTTAGAAGAGGTATGTCGTAATCCAAGTAATAACATATTTGAAAGGTAGGTGAATCACGATTCACCAATTTCCACCAAAAAACAAAATATTAAAATATTAAGTTTTTAATTTGGTTCTTAGAAATTCCTAGATTCTTTTGAGATTCAATGAACCTTTCAAAGGCATGTTTCAATCTTGAGTGTGTCCTCCAAGTTTTGTGACTAGGATACCGAGGATCACGAAACGAGGTGTGAAGTAACAATGCAAATCACTTGGTACCCTTAATGTTTATCACTCAATCAATGTGTCGGTTAACCACACACTCTCCACCGATACTATCATAAACCTTAAGTTACCCTTTACCTACCATGTTAAGTCCAAGTTAGTGTGTCAGTTAACCACACACGCTCCACTAACGACTTAAACAAAGTGTAAAGTGTAATTTCATGGATTAGCACCTTATTCACATTTTTCCTAAAGTAACTAAGATTGGGAATTTAATAAAACATTTGGTTACTTTATAATATTCATTATACTTTTAATGAAAGTTTATAAGTCCTTGTCCTACCCGTTCGGCTAATAACCCTCCACCGATCAAGGAAGCAGTGGGTGAGAGTGGACACCCATTAAGTTGCCATTTTATAGGCAACAACCTTATACCCCTTTATAGACCAGCTTCGTGAATGAGGCGTACTAGCGGTAAGACGACTTGATCTTATACATACATATATATATATATATATATATATATATATATATATATATATATATATATATATAACTTATAATATTATAAAGGATAAGGGTTGAATTTTAACTTTTTAAAATTCTTAGGGTTGGAACTCAAGTTTTAATCATTACTTTACTTGTTCCAAAACTTGAGGGAAAATTTTAAAAACTTTCAAAACTTTTCATTTCTCATAACTTATGATTGATTTGAGTATTAAAATAGAAGACTCTTCATTTTTATAACTCTTGTGTTCTTTTAATAATTTTTATTAAAGTGTGACCTTTGGTTTTTCCATAACTTGAGAACATGTTATGGACTCCATTAAAACACATTATGATCATGAATTAAACTACCAAGTAGGTTACAAACAATTCCTATGATCATCTAATCTTCATAAGTTCAAGAACATGAATATGAACATTTCAAGAATCATAAATTACTCTTAAAACTTGTAATTTTTGATAATTGCCATTGTAAATGGATTAGCATAATCATTAAACCATCTAAAACAGGTTTTCAAGTACCAAAACAGTTTAGGGTAATGTTTCTAGTCCATTTCCAGCAACAAAAGTCTAAAAGCTGCTGTCAGGGCCTCCGACTCGTCGAGTGCATCAACCTACTCGATGAGTAGGATGAATTTTCACTTGGACTCGTCGAGTCCCCCCATGGACTCGGTGAGTTCACTGATCAGACAGCAAGTTGTTTCGATTTTTAACAAAATTTTGCACAAATAACCAACAAACAAGACTAGGCTTTGATACTACTGATGGGTTTTGAGCATTCTAACACTTCCTAAGTGTACATGCAACCCTAATAACCTTGGATCTGTGTTTGTCTAAAATTCATGCAAAGTTGATTTCCAAGGTTCTTGATCCTATCTAGCATACATGGGGAACATTTATAACTTAAATGTAAGATAGAATAACATACCTTGTTGTTGCTTTTGATTCCTTGAAACCTTGGGAGCCTAGCACCCCAAGTGTGATGCCTCAAATGCTTCACACAACACCAAATTCTATGGAGTAAACTTGGAGAGAATCTTAACACTCAAAAATCGGCTGTAGCCCTCAGGAATGCATGTGTGTGCCGATTTTAGGAGAACATGAGCTTTATATAGTGTGTTGCATTAGGGTTACAACATGCAAACCCTAATGTAAAATGACTCTTCATTTCCATGATCCATGGGTTAACTCCATGGAGCATCCTATGGGTGAAACCCAACTTGATAATCCATGGAACCTCTTATCCAACTATATAAGTTATGGAAGATTTACATAATCAACCCATATATTTAATTAGTTATCTTTTGATCACTTAATTAATTCTAAATAAATTCTTGATCAAACTAATTAAATAATATTATTAATATATTAGAACTTATATTATATTAATAACCATAAGTGCTATTTCTCTCATTTAGTTTATCCAAATGCATGGTGTCATGCAACCCAAATGGACCATGCCGGGTCGGGTCAAGTACATACCAGAAATAGTTATGGACTTAGACACCTTATCCAACAATGATCACTTATCTTAAATGGCTAGTCATCTTAATTCCTCGAGACTTTGAAGAGCTATGATTGTTGATCGGTTCCTGAAGTCATACCGGTAACTATAGTTATTAGACTTATCCAAGTGGAAGACTGTTGGATAAGGTATCTAAGTCCATAACTATATTTTGTATGTACTTGACCCGGTTTAGCATGGTCCAATTGGGTTGCATGGCATCAGAACAATTGGATAGACAAATGAGAAAATAATACTTATGATTTGTTAGTATATTATAAGTTCTAATATATTAATATGAAATCATATTATTTAATTAGTATTGATCAAGAATTAATTTAGAATTAATTTGGTGATCAAAAAAGACTAATTTAATATATGGGGATTGATTGTGTAAATCACCCATCCTTATATAGTGGGCTTATGATCCATGATTCATTATGTTGGGCCAAAACCCATAGGGTGATCCATGGATGGTCCATGGAGCTTAAAACCCATGGATCATGGGGGAAATGAAAGGTCATGCACATTAGGGTTTACATGGTGTAACCCTACATGTGGCACACTATAAAAGGACCCCATAGGCTAGCAAAATCGGCACTTAGACAAGAACAAGGAGGGCTAGCCGATTTTTTGGTGAAGTGTTCTTCTCTCAAGTTATTCCAAGAGTTCTGGTGTTGTGTGAAACATTTGAGGCATCACATTTGGGGTGCTAGGCTCACAAGGTCTTAAGGAATCAAGCAACACACAAAGGTATGTCATTCTACTAGTTTTTATGTTGCAAGTAACCCATAACATGCTAGTTAGGATGAGAACCTTGGAAAAATCAAATTTTCATGTATATTAGAGAAAACATAGATCCAAGGTTTCTAAGGTTGTATGCACACCATAGGAGTATTAGGATGCTTAAAACCCATCACCCATTCGGCTAACAACCCTCCACTAGTCTAGGGTGCGGTGGGTAAGAGTGGATACCCAAAGGCGGTCATTTTACAGGCCGCTTCCTTAAATGCCTCTTGTAGACCAGCTTCATGAATGAGGCCCACTAACGATAAGGTCGACTCTTTACTCATACACGTATATAATATTAGTCTTTTAATTTTATATAGTATAAGGGTGTATTTTACACTTTTAATATACTAGGTGGTTTAATCTATTAATAAATTAAACTTTTAATTTGATTAATCTTAAACCATATTATTATGGATTTATTAATTATCTTTTTTAATTAAACAATTCATTAAGTTAATAACACCATAAGGGGTGATTTGAACTATTCAAAACATGAGGGTTCTAGAATTTAATATTTCAAAATTAATACCTTTTAATTAAATTATAAATTCCAAAACTTGTGGGCAAATTTTGAAACTTTTCAAAATATTTTTTAGATCAAATTTGTAAAATAATTAAATGTCATATAATTAACAATTATCACATAATTTGACCTAATCCAATTTTTCTTACTAGATAATTCAAATCAAAATAGAAATAATTAATCTTTATCTTATAAAACAAGTAATTATCTTAAATTGACAATTATCCATTAATTTGATTAGGATATAAATTACAATAATTGAAATATCTGATTTTTTTATTTGGAAAAACAATTTATGGTAATCATCCAAATCAAATTAGGGAAAAATTTCAAAATCTACTGTCAGATTGTGTTTACGACATGAGTCTGGTCAGATTTGAAATTCGCAATATTTTCAGCTTTGAAAACTTAACTTTTGTATCATATAACAAAAAAACTACCTTAGGCTCTGATACCACTGATGGGTTTTGAGCAGAACATCATTCCTATGGTGTACATGCAACCCTAATGATTTGGATCTAGGTTTTCCTCATGCAAACAATCTTCCAAAGCATAAACCCTAATCTAACATGTCTAAGAACGAAATTCATATGTAAATAAAGCTTTACAATCTTACATTACTTCTTATGTAGCAATAACAAGAACAATCCACAAAGTCCTAGACTCTTGAAAGCTTAGTACCCCTAGTGTTGCACCTCTAATGGAGTTACAAACACCACTACCAACAAGATGACTTAGGAGAGGGGAGGAAATCGGATAGGGCAACATCAAGAAGCATAGAGCCGAAATCCTTGTGTTAGGGGGTCTATTTATACTTGTGACTGCTAAGGTTTTAGGTGGAAACCCTAATATGATTGCTTAAGCCTTAAGCAGCCCATGGACTCCTTCTAGAATATCCTGTGGATGAATTCCTTATGGGCTTCCCATAGAATTTGTCCAACCTTTTGTAACACCTGATTCCCGGAACGGATTTAATTTAAGCATTTCTGTATTTTTTCTGGGACTCGACGAGTGTGACACCAGTCAAATTTTGGTCAAAAATAAATTGATCAATAATCGTAATTGGGATGAACCAAGTGGTAGAGATTGTAACAAGGTTTCCAAAAATATAAAGAACACTGAAATCCGAGTTATAACAAAGAAGTTATGACCAATCGAAAATCCGCGATAAAACCGACAAAACATTGTTCAGTGTATAAAGTGAATTTTCGATAAAATGCTTTTTAGCCTTAACAATCTAAATAAAAGTTGTAGAATATGTTAAGCCGAGAACGTTCATAAAAAGAACGCCAAAATCTGACTTCGTATGAGTAATTTATGATTTTTCGAAGTTTTCATTTAGTAGTAGACAGCTAAAAATTTGAAATATAAATTGATCGATATTTAGCCGACACAACTTAAACAAGAATTGAAGGTTTCGTCAAAAGTAGCAGAACGGTAAAAAGACAGACGAAAACAAACGTCGGATGAAGAAGTTATGAATTTTTAACGGATTTTCCTGTCCCGATCTGTTAAAAATAATAATATTAAAAATAAATTCAAAATTAGCCGACAAAGTCTAAACGAAAGTCGTAGAGTATAATTTTACCTACGCGTGCATATAAAGAACGTCAAAAACGGAGTTCGTATGCAAAAGTTATGAATTTTAGAAGTTTTTGGCTCAAAAACCGAGAAAAAACGCATAGTCACTATTCTGCCACGTCACCCTCGCATGCGAGGCTGCTACGTGTCACCTTCTGATAGGACCGCAAATCGCTGTGTCACCATCGGATTGGATCGCAGCTGCGGTCCAGTAAGAGGCCTACACCTTCGCATCGGACACCCCTCGGACACCCCCTTCGCATGCGTGGCCTTCTCCTATTGGACTGAAGTCCGGTCCACCCAGAAGCCTCCACGTCCAAAGCCTCGCCCCGTGTTCACTTTGCATGTCCGACGCGTGTGCTATTGACTCCTCGCCCTCGCCACCTGTCTTCTTCGGACCGCACCCTCGCACCCCTATATAAAGGGTGCGAGACTTCTCGGATTTGAGAGGTTTTTCACCCCAAATTTCACCATTTTTCACCTTTTCACCCCCTCGACTTTCTCACGACCCCCGAAGGCCCCAGTATCACATGTAAAGCCTGAAGCAAGCCCCGGAGCCTGAATTCTCGAGAATTCATCCTCTCTCCTGTCGAAACTCTGCCCAATTTAAGCCGGTTTTTCGTCAAACAAACTATTTTCCGGGAAACGAAACGCTGCCCGAATTACCACCTATCAAGGTGAGTTCATAGCCCTATAATTTACCTTTTTAATGGTTTTTAAATGCTTTTTAGGGGGGGGGATACAAGTTTAACACAATATTAAATTGTGTTAATAACTGTATGTGATAATAATCACGCAAATAGTTTCCGTATGCTTTCAAGAATTACCAAATACATCCAAAATGACTTAAAGCCATGTTAAATCTTTAAAGTCATGTAAACTCCGTTAAATTCTTTAAAAAATGTTTTATAAACTATTTCAAATTATAAATACCAAAAATCATGTTTATATATTTATAAATATATAAATAAGATTTGAAGGACTTAGGACTAATGAATTATCTTATTTCCTTTTCCTTGTTTGGATGTGGAGTTAAGGTTGTGTTATTTGTCTGGAGGTCGTTTCCTTCTTAATTATATATATATATATATATATATATATATATATATATATATATATATATATATATATATATATATATATTATAAATATATTAGTATAAAAATGTCACTTGTTTTTGTATCATTACCTATGTATCAGGCTGAGCAAAGGTGTTCATCCATGAGAAATCATGTTAACCAGATAGAACATATAAATTATAATAGGTATAATTTATGATTCAAAACTAGATATACAAGTATGATTCACATTCCAATGAAAGTACCAAAACTTATTTAACTATACCAGGATATGTATAATGCCTTTAATATACAAATAACATATTAAAGAAGTAAAGATACATCATACCGGGTTTGCATTAACAAAGGTACGATACAGAGTACCAGGGTTAGCAATCATGGGGTAATAATACATCGTAAATCTCGTTGAAACAATAAATTTGTGAGACCCTTCACGGTGTACTTATCTAAGTATGACTTTAAGTCCTGTCCTATTAACCAGAATCTCTTGTAGGGAGAGCGTGAATTTGTGTATAGATCTATATGGGACTGACAATCCCGCACCTCTACTGTTTGCTACAGTTTGGCCGGCAGGCCTAGGGTGTCAAATATCATTCCATTCTGACGCCTGAAGAACGTCGCTGCAGGCATATCAGTCATATTAGTATGGTTAATAGAACTCACATGGATAAAACAACGAGTGAATTACTAAGTAATATACTTCTCTTAAAACAGTAAGAAAAGATAATTACATCCCGACCAAATATACCTTCTGTAGTTTTTACTTACAGTAAAAGCTACGTATCATGAAATCAAGTATGGTAAATATACTTTGTCACACCCCGAAAACCGAAGGCGGAAACATTTCCGGGGTTGACTCCACATTGAGTATCAAATCCAATGTACATAGTAAGTAAAGTAGAACAACCATTACATTACATATAGAAAAGTTTTACAATTGTTTCAAAAGTAAAGTTGTACAGTTGTGATACATAGTATATATATGAACAAAATGAAACGGGTCTTCTGAGCACTCCGACTTTGGGCAAAAAGGATCTTCGGTACCTGTTCTAATGTTGACCTGAGAACACAAGCGGTTTGAAAATCAGCATAACGTTGGTGAGTTCATAAGCGGTTTTTGTTTATGAAATGTTCATGTTCCCTTTCTGTTTCTGAAAATGTTACGCACACCAAGAAAATCCCATATTTTCTTAAAATAGTTGATTGTTGTTTCACAATATGTAAAGTAAAGTTGTACACTGAAAACATGTTTACCCTTGTGAAAATGTACATTTATGTTATCCGTTTTGGTTATACTGTTCTGGTTATGTACCAATGGATTCCCAGGAAAGTCCCATACTTTCCTGATTGTATATTACCAATTGTAAAAGATGTAAGGTTATCCCGTTTGTTACACTTTTCTAGTTATGTAAATGTTCCCCCGGAAAGCCCCATGCTTTCCTGAATGTTGGTTACCATTTGTAAAATATGTAAAAAAAAATGTATTCCTGATAACGTGGTTATGTTTAATGTTTCCCCAGGAAAGTCCCATACTTTCCTGTATGTTGGTTACCAATGTAAAAGATGTATACTGAAACCTGGTTATCTTGTGAAGTGTATAAAGTTGTTCATTATTACTATAAGTAAATCTCTGTTATCCTAATTGCGAGTTCCATAACCATACAATAGACTAGTTGTGGCAATAAGTAGTCCACATCACCTTATGACTTTCGTCACCCTTGAACCATTTCGGTTCGGCTGTAGCTAGCAGCCAGGTGTGGGGTAGTCAACCCCGTATAGATCTATACACTCAAGTCACGCTCTCTAAATCCCAGAGATTCTGGTTACGGGTGTAGTCCTCCACTCGCGTATCTCTGTGGAGTGTTCGCCGAGGACGTGTCTCCAATCATACAGGAATAACAAATTTACTAGTAATAATATGATAGTCCTCCACTCACGTATCTCTGTGGAGTGTTACCGAGGACAAACAGTGTACAAGTTTTAAGTTCATATGTTCTAATGTCATGCTTTTAACTGATGAAATGTGGAAAACCATTTGTGAAATATATAAAACATAACAGTTTATAAACCATTTCACAAATAATATGTTTACGTAAGCTGCATGTTCAAACGGTTATCAGTTATGTCAATCAATGTTAAAAGCATATAATATGTGAAACACACACATGAAAAACAAGTTTTGAGTACAAGTAATCCCTTGTACTTTGCTTGTGTTCCCCCCCCCCCTGAAAACAGTCAAAAACAGTGAAAAAGGTAGGGGTATGAACTCACCAGACTCGGAATTGCGACGATTTCGGACACTAGATGTTGGTTCGGGGCTTGACTACTCGTGATGTCCCTATGTAAAATGTAATAATTTCCATTTATATCTAATTAGATTTACAATCACTAATTATATGGAACATTACACTCCAACGAGGTTAAACACCTCAAAACGAGCGTTTAGAGTGACCCGGGTGACATCTACGGACGTGTAATGGCATTAGGGACTTGGAATTTGAGTTTACTCCCCAAGAGTAAACATTTAAGGGAGTTTACAGCCACTTAACACATACATACATGAGTTCACGGCCGTGAACTCATGTTGGTGTGATTTTGAGTGCTAAAATAGCTTAAATGGACAAAGAAATGTTGGAATGAACTTCTAAAATGCCTTGGATTAATTTGTTTGGATTTATACACCATTTATGGGAGTTCATGGCTATAAACATGGAGTTTACGGCCGTAAACTCCCCCAAGCTTAAGCCAAAATTAATTTGAGGTGCCTAGGACAATCACATGTGATTCTAGTAACTTTTCCAAGCCTTGGGATGGTTTAAGGGCATCATTTGACATATAATTGGGAGTTTACGGCCTTGGAGTATGTTCTATGGCCGTAAACTCTTATATGTGGTGTTTTGATATGATTAAGGTCTCCAAACTATTTTTAGATGGTTCTATGATTTATTCCAAGGCTATTGGTTGAGTTTCAAGGCATTCTAACATGTTAAAAGGTGTTTACTGCCCATGTTTGAGGGGTTTACGGCCCAAGAACAAGCCTTGGCCGTAAACTCCTATTTATCCCTCAAAATTCATGATTTAAGTGTTTCAAGCCCCAATTTGTAAGTCTCAAAGTCGTATCTAAGTCCCAACAATGATTTGGAAGGGTTAATTGGCTCAAAAACCCCATTTTTAAGTGTTTACGACCCAAGCTTGATCATTGGCCGTAAACACATGTTCCAGGTCCTAAATCCTTGTTTAAACATCAATTTGAAGGCTAAAGAGGCTAGATAACAAGTTAGGGATGTTACCTCTTTGATTTGGAGCCTTAAATCTTTGTTTTTGGACCTTGATTATGGATTGAGCAGAAAGGTTGGAAAGTGAATAAGGAAAGATGGCCAAAAGCTTCAAATGGAAACTTTGAGTCCTTTATATAGTGTTCGGGAATTGGACACGGTGGAATTCTACCCGATACCGGCGTTAAACGGGGCTTTTGGTCGCACCCGACCAAATTGTCGTAACCCGATATGATCGATTCTAGAATTATTCCGATAACTATTATGGGGTGTTAGAATGATTTCATATGGCATTAGGACACCCATTAAGTCATTTTAGATTAATACAAGTTTAATGACTTAATTAAACGGCGAAATCGGAAACGGATTTGGAAACAGCGTTTGGTTCATCGAATTGGATTACAATTTAAGTTACAAGAAGTGATATGAAATTTCGGGTTGTTACATTATCCCCCTGTTAGAGGGAATTTCGTCCCGAAATTCAAGACAAGATACAAGACAAAATACAAATCATGGATCTGGAAAGAGTTGTGGGTACTTCTGTTTCATTGAGTCTTCCCGCTCCCAAGTGAACTCTGGTCCCCGCTTGGCATTCCAGCGAACCTTCACTAACGGGATGCGACTTTGTTTCGTACGTTTGACTTCTCGATCCATGATTTCGATCGGTTCCTCCATGAAGTTGAGGTTTTCATCGATCTCGATCTCATCTAAAGGAATCACTAGGGTTTCATCGGATAGGCACTTCTTGAGATTTGAAACATGGAATACGGGATGGATGTTACTGAGTTCGCTAGGTAAACGAAGTTTATAGGCTACCGGACCGATCCTGGCAAGGATCTCGAAAGGTCCAATGTACCTTGGATTAAGTTTCCCACGCTTGCCAAAGCGTACAGTGCCTTTCCAGGGCGAGACCTTCAACAGGACATGATCTCCAACCTGGAATTCTAGTGGTTTCCGTCGGTTATCAGCGTAACTCTTCTGGCGATCACGTGAAGATTTCAGTCGTTCTCAGATTTGGATGATCTTCTCGGTGGTTTCACGGATGATTTCAGGACCAGTGAGAGCACTGTCCGGGACTCGACTCTTGGCTAACTGAGTATCCCCCACCTCGGCCCAACACAGAGGAGATCTGCATGTGCGACCATATAGGGCTTCAAACGGGGCAGCCCTAATGCTGGTGTGGTAAGTATTGTTGTACGAGAACTCGATCAAAGGTAGATGTGTGTCCCACGACTTTCCAAAATCAATAACACATGCCCTAAGCATGTCCTCTAGGGTTTGGATTGTTCTCTTACTTTGTCCATCGGTCAGAGGATGATAAGCCGTGCTCATATCAAGTTTGGTTCCAAGAGCCTTCTGGAGAGACTGCCAAAATTTGGAAGTAAACCTGCTATCTCGATCAGAGATAATGGACGTAGGTACACCGTGCAGTCGGACTACTTCTTGGATGTAGATTCGCGCAAGTCCTTCCATCTTGTATGATTCTTTGATCAGAATGAAGTGAGCGGACTTTGTTAAACGATCGACAATTACCCAAATGGTATCATACCCACTCGGACACCTGGGTAGTTTGGTGATGAAATCCATGGTAATCATCTCCCATTTCCATTCGGGTATCTCGGGTTGCTGGAGCAGACTCGAGGGTTTCTGGTGCTCAACTTTTACTTTGGCGCAAGTCAGACATTTGCCCACGAACGTAGCTATCTCAGCTTTCATGTTTGGCCACTAGTATTGTTTCTTGAGATCTAAGTACATCTTGTCAGAGCCCGGGTGAACAGAGTAATTGGTTCTGTGCGCTTCTTCCATAACTATCTCTTTGAATCCTCCGGACTTGGGAATCTAGATCCGATCCATGAAACAGTGGACTCCGTCACCTCTGATCTCAAGTTTCTTTTCCATTCCTCTCAAGACTTCGGTTGACACGTTCTCGGGTTTGAGGGCTTCTAATTGGGCTTCTCGGATTTGTATGGGTAGGTTGGAATGGATAGTCATCGTCTGATTCTTCACTTTGCGGCCTGCACTCTCCTTTCAGCTAAGGGCATCTGCCACCACATTGGCCTTGCCGGGATGGTAACGTATTTCACACTCATAATCACTGAGTAGTTCTACCCATCGCCGTTGTCTCATGTTCAAGTCCTTCTGGTCAAAGATGTGTTGCAGGCTCTTGTGATCAGTGAAAATCGTGCATTTGGTTCTGTAGAGGTAATGTCTCCAAATTTTCAACGCAAAGACTACGGCTCCTAGCTCCAAGTCATGTGTGGTATAGTTGACCTCATGTGCTTTCAATTGTCTAGAGGCATAAGCAATCACCTTTCCTCTTTGCATAAGCACACAGCCTAAACCTTGAGTAGACGCATCGCAGTAGACAACGAAGTCCTCCGTCCCCTCGGGTAGGGACAGAACAGGCTACACAAGGCTTTCTTCAATGTCTGGAATGCAGTTTCTTGTTTATTACTCCAACAAAAGGGTACACTTTTCTGTGTTAGAGTGGTTAGAGGTTTGGCGATTCTGGAAAAGTTCTGGATGAATCTTTGATAATAGCCAGCAAGACCCAAGAATTGTCGGATTTCTGTGGGTGTCTTCGGTGCTGACCAATTCTCTATCGCCTTTATCTTGGAAGGATCTACATGAATACCCTCCTCGCTTACCACGTGACCGAGGAAAGTTACTTTCTGAATCCAGAACTCGCATTTGGAACATTTTGCGTACAACTTCTCGGATCGAAGGGTTTCCAACACTAGCCTCAAGTGTTGTTTGTGGTCTTCTTCGCTTCGGGAATAGAAAAGTATGTCATCAATGAACAAAATGATAAAATTGTCCAGATAAGGGCGACATACCCGGTTCATCAGGTCCATGAACACCGTCGGTGCGTTGGTTAGACCGAAGGGCATCACTACGAACTCGTAGTGTCCATATCGAGTCCTGAAAGCTATTTTGGAAACATCACTCTCATGAACTCGTAGCTGATGGTACCCTGATCGAAGGTCTATCTTGGAGAAGTAACTGGCTCCCTGATGTTGATCGAAGAGGTCATCTATTCGTGGAAGAGGATATCGGTTTTTGACAGTCAACTTGTTCAGCTCGCGATAATCGATACACATTCGAAAGGATCCATCTTTCTTCTTGACAAACAGTACCGAAGCTCCCCAGGGTGAGGAACTCGGTCTAATGAATCCTTTACTGAGCAACTCATTGAGTTGACTGGATAACTCCTGCATTTCTGCTGGAGCTAAGCGATACGGAGACTTCGCTACGGGAGTAGCTCCAGGAATTAGGTCAATACGGAACTCGACCTGACGCTCGGGAGGAATTCCTGGAAGCTCTTCGGGAAACACATCAGGAAAGTTACAGACTTCGGGGATGCTTGCGAGGTCTTTAACTTCCTGTTTCTCGTTGATTACATGGGCCAAGAATGCAATGCACTCCTTTCGTAGGAGCTTCTGAGCTTTGATGCAGGAAATGATACGAAGATTGGAACTGAGTTTATCGCCATAGATTACGAGAGTTTGACCCGAAGGAAGGTTGAGACGAATGACTTTTTAGAAACAAAGGATATCCGCATGATTGGAACTCAACCAATCCATGCCAATGATGACATCAAAGCTCTTTATGGATATCGGCATGAGATCGATAAGAAACGAATGGTCGTTAAGGGTAAGGGTACAACCTACGAACACCTCGTTAGCGCTTTCCTTCTCACCGTTAGCCATCTCGACGGTAAACATTTCAGTTAAAGGTTGGGAATTCTATTTTAGGTTATGTTTGAATGCATGACTAATAAAGCTCCTCTCAGCACCCGAATCGAAAAGAATATTAGCATATGAGTTGTCGAGAAGGAACGTACCCGAGACAACAGTGGGATCGGTGACCGCTTCCTCCCGTCCCATAGCGAGGACCCTTCCGGTGTTATCAGCAGTAGACTTTTTGGGGCAGTTCCTTTTAAAGTGCCCAGCTTCACCACAGTTGTAACAGGCTTGACCGACGCCTGTTCCAGAAGATTGATTGGCCGATTGAGCTGGAGTCTTGCAAAATCGGACCGTATGCCCTTTCTTACCACAATTGGTACAGGATAGTTCTCGGCAGGGTCCAGGGTTGTGGTGGTACTTGCACTTGTCACAGAGGGGAAGATTACCAGCATACCGACTGGTAGGAGTTGGAGCTGTGGATCCCATAACAGAAGCAACAGCAACGGGGGTAGTAGCAGCATGGACTGCTACTGTTTGCCGTCTTTTGGAGGATCCTTGAGAAGATTGACCCTTCTTCTTCTTCCAGAATTTTCGTTTCTCACCACTACTTTTAGTCGACTCAGGAGCGGTAGTGGTTTCCTCGACATCATCACTGTGGTCGATTAGGGTTTGGGCTAAAGTCTTAGCACTATCATATGTATCCGGGCGAGTAGCTAAGACATGACCCTTTGTTGGATGGGTTAGCCCCCAAATAAACCTCTCGATCTTTTTACTTTCGGGAGTGACTGTCACAACTAGAAATTTTGTGCCTTGTAATCACAACACTCAAGTAAAATGTTGAATCAAAAACTTAAGAGCATGTAAGATGCTTACTTCATGGCAACAAAAGTTTCAATCAAGTACACCATACAAGCATTTCAAATAGTCAACAAGCAATTGGAAACCCTAGAAGTTCTTGTTTAGGTCCATTTTGGACTAGGACTTCCTTATTGGGCCTAATGGACCAATAAACTTCCAATTTGACTATCTTGGGCTTAGAACTCTTAAATGGGCTCTAATTGGACCCACTTACAATTATTTCAATGTTTTGGGCCATATTGGGCCTAGAATGAAATAAATCAATTATAGGAACTATTATGGACCATAATTAACCTAATCTAGCCTACTAAAGCATAAAAATCACACTTATATTTTATAAGGTCAACAATCATTCAACCTAACTCCTATATGGGCTTAGGGGCATTAAAGCCCAATAATCTCCTTTTTCTTTCCAAATCTCGACCCAAAGCCCAAATCCAAGGAGTGAAGAGTTGACTTGAGAAGTGCCACCTCACAATTATTCAAGGGTCTTCCATGCATCTTATCCCATGTTTCCATGCATACATCACTTCAAGATCTCTCTCTTTCCCTCCTTCTCACTCTCGGCCGAACACAACACACACACACTCACAAAAAAAATTCATTCCATTCTCTCTAAGTCTTGAAGAACATCTCCTCCTTCCTTCTTCAAAAATTTCGAGAATCAAGAGCTTTTCAAGGAGGTTTTTCCCACAAACACATCATCTAAGGTAAGTTGATGACTAATCCATGATCTAGCTACTTCATTTCATCAAAAATCTCTTCTAAATCTATTCCAACTTGTGATCATGCACCTTAGAAGTCACTAAACTCGAGATCTACCAAGGAGACTTGCTAGGATCGAAATTTTCTTCTTTTCTCTCTTCAAAACCGAAACTACAACTCAAGGTGAGATTCATACTCCCTATTTTTCGGTTTTACAAGTTTTATGGGGGGGGGGGAATACAAGCAAATATGTAGATCTATGTGTATATGTATGCCTTGTGTGATTTCTATGTTTATATTTGTGTTTTTATGTGATTGTGATGTTGGATCTAGTCAAAAAGCCCTTAAAACCGAGATTTGCATCAAGTTATATGATATTAGTATAAATTATATTAATACATGCAAATCATTTCTAGAAAAATAACCAAGTTGGTTAATATGAACTTCTTTGGGCTAAAAACCCATTTTTGGATTCAAAATGTCAAAAATATAAAACATAAGGGCCCAAAATGACAAAATAGCAATTCTGATGGTTGAAGTGAGTCAAAACGGTTTCAATAGTGTATTTTATGGAAATACATTCTTTTGAAGGACTAAAATGTAAAATTTTAAGTATAATGGGCCAAAAATGAATTTTTCGGCCCAATAAGGCCCAATATGCGAGACTTTCAAATTTGAAGGGCTGAAACAGTATTTTTCTGTAAAACAGGGGACTACTAGTGCTCCAAGTCCATTTCAAGGGTTAAAAACACTTTTCATATTTAAAAAGGACCAAAGATGCAAAAATTTTCTATTTTGGGCCAAAAGTGTAAAAGTTGCGAAAAATGAGGATTTAACCGAGAAAACTTCATTTTGAGGGACTAAACCTGTTTTCAAATAAATATGAGCTGAAAAATACCATTTTCAACAAGTTTTGATATTAAAATATCAAGAAAAATGGTCTAAGGACTAAATTGGAAATTCTTTTATTCGAAGGGTTAAAAGTGTAAACTCATAAAAGAAAGGGGCTGCAAACAGAAAAACTCCAAAGTTTAAACAATAAATCCGTTGAATCGGTATTCGAGATATGCGATTGTCCCGAGGGAATGAAGGTGAAGTTCGCAGCCTGCACTTTTGTTGATCAAGCGCTCACTTGTTGGAATGGACACGTGGAAGCCATGACACTCCCGGTAGCCAACTCCATGCCGTGGGCGGAAATGAAAGAAATGCTGATGGCCGAATACTGCCCACGAGGTGAAATTCAGAAAATGGAGCAAGAGCTGTGGAACCTCACTGTGTAGAATGCGAATATCGATGCCTACATATCGAGATTTAGTGAACTATCTCTGTTATGCCCGTGTATGATTACCTCGGAAGGAAAGAAGATTGAGCGATTCATCTGGGGACTAACCTCACCGATCCAGGGAAATGTGATAGCTGCAAACCCCGAAACTTTTGACAGTGCAAAAAGATTGGCGAAGAAGCTGTATGACCACAACAACAAGAAGGGTGAGAAGCCAGCGGAGGCTGAAGGCAAGAAGGAAGGTGATGGAAAGAAAGGGAAGAACAACAAGAGGAAGGGGCGTCAGGGCCTCGAGACCTCTAAGTAGCAGCAGACAGTGGCAGTTAATGCTGCCACCGCACAAGTTCCGGCCACACCACATGCTCCAGCCTCAGCTGCTTCGAATGCTCCCAGACCTTATTCCGGTAATCTTCCCAAGTGCAACAAGTGCGGTTTCCATCACAATGGCGAATGCAAGGAGTTTCAGTGCACCAGTTGCAATCAAAGGGGACACACGGCGAGGTACTGCAGGACTTACCCTCCCCAGAACCAACAACAGGGAAACAACAACAACAACAACAACAACAACACCCGCAACAACAACAACATCAACACCGGCGACAACAATGCAGGGCCTAGCCACACATGCTATGGGTGTGGGAGGACTGGGCATTTCCGCCGAGATTTCCCTAACAACAACAATCCCGGAAATGGAGGAATAGGAAGGATGCTGACCATGGGTCAGGGAGAATCGATTCAAGATCCCGTTGTTGTTATCGGTACGTTTCTCATAAACCACACTTATGCATGCATCCTATTTGACACCGGAGCAGAGCGAAGTTTCGTAAGCAATAAATTTAGGCATTTATTAAAACAACAGCCCCAGAAGCTCAATGAAACCTTTACGGTGGAAATGGCCAATGGGAAAACCGAATCCACTGGGGAAATCTACACCGGATGTACCCTAACCTTAAATCAACACGTCTTTCGAATAGACTTAATGTCGGTTTCCATTAGGAGTTTTGATGTGATTATCGGCATGGACTGGTTAAGCCCCCACCATGCCGAAATTATGTGTCACGAGAAGGTCATTCGCCTTCACCTTCCCAATCATGAAACCCTAGTAATTTACGGAGACAAACCTAGCACGAACCTCCGCATCATCTCGTGCATCCAGGCACAGAAACATCTACGAAAGAACAATTTGGCGTTCCTGGCTCACATAGTGGATAAAACCAAGGAAGAGGTTAACGTTCAAGACATTCCTGTAGCACGTGAGTTCCCAGACGTGTTTCCTGAAGATCTTCCTGGAGTACCCCCAGAGAGACAAGTGGAGTTCCGAATTGACCTCATTCCAGGAGCAACTCCTCTCGCTAAATCACCCTACCGGCTAGCCCCTGCTGAAATGCAGGAATTGTCCAGCCAACTAAGTGAACTCTTGTACAAGGGATTCATCCGACCTAGTTACTCGCCATGGGGAGCTCCAGTCCTCTTTGTCAAAAAGAAGGACGGATCTTTTAGAATGTGCATCGATTACAGAGAGTTAAATAAACTCACTGTCAAAAATCGCTATCCACTCCCACGAATCGACGATCTATTTGACCAGCTCCAAGGAGCTAGTTAATTTTCTAAGATAGATCTATGGTCCGAATACCATCAACTCAAAGCCCGGGAAGAGGATATTCCAAAAACCGCTTTCCGAACTCGTTACGGACATTATGAATTTGTCGTAATGCCCTTTGGTCTAACAAATGCCCCTGCCAAATTTATGGATCTGATGAACCGAATCTGTCGACCATTCCTCGACAACTTTGTCATTGTCTTCATTGATGATATTCTCGTCTATTCCCGAAGCGAGGAAGAGCATGGTCAACATCTCCGACAAATTCTAGAAACTCTGCGATCGGAAAAGCTGTACGCAAAACTCTCCAAGTGTGAGTTTTGGCTCCACAGTGTGAACTTCCTAGGGCATGTTGTTAGTCAAGAAGGAATTCATGTGGATCCTTCCAAGGTCAAAACCATCGAAGGATGGGCCGTCCCGACAACACCCACGAAAATTCATCAATTCTTAGGTCTAGCGGGCTACTATAGGAGGTTCATTCAAAACTTCTCTAAGATCGCCAAGCCACTTACCTCACTTACACAAAAAGGCGTACCATTCAAATGGACAGACAAACAAGAGATTGTGTTTCGAACCCTAAAGCAAGCCCTCTGTAGTGCCCCGGTACTATCTCTACTGGAGGGAACGGAAGACTTCGTAGTCTACTGTGACGCGTCAAATCAGGGTTTAGGTTGCGTTCTCATGCAGTGTGGAAGGGTGATAGCTTACGCATCCCGCCAACTAAAGACGCACGAAGCGAATTATACAACCCATGATCTGGAATTAGGAGCAGTGGTCTTTGCTCTAAAGATTTTGAGGCATTACCTTTATGGTACAAAGTGCACCATCTTCACGGACCACAAAATTCTTCAGCACATCTTGAACCAGAAAGAGTTGAACATGAGGCAACGAAGATGGGTTGAATTATTAAACGATTACGAGTGTGAAATCAAGTACCACCCAGGCAAGGCCAACGTGGTAGCTGATGCATTGAGCCGGAAGGAGTACTCTAATCGTCATGCGAAAACTCTCTCAATAACCATCCAATCCCACTTAACCACTCAGATTGGAGTAGCCCAGTCGGAGGCCATGAAGACGAAAAACAGAGCAAGCGAAGCACTACGCGGAATGGAGAAGAATCTAGAGGTAAAAGAAGACGGAGTATACTACTTCATGAACCATATTTGGGTCCCTAAACTCAGAGGATTTAGGGAGATGGTCATGAAGGAAGCTCACAAGACGCGATACTCCATCCATCCCAGCTCAGACAAGATGTATTTGGATATTAAACAACACTATTGGTGGCCTAACATGAAGGCGGAAATCGCCACCTATGTTAGTAAGTGCCTTACTTGTGCCAAGGTAAAGGTGGAGTACCAGAAGCCCTCAGGATTATTGCAGCAACCGGTAATCCCTGAGTGGAAATGGGAAGGGATTTCTATGGATTTCGTGACCAAGCTACCCAAGACGTCGGATGGACTAGACACCATATGGGTAATAGTTGACCGACTGACAAAATCTGCCCATTTCCTGCCAATAAAAGAATCCTACAAGACGGAGAGATTGACATGCTTATACATTCGAGAAATCGTGAGACTCCATGGAGTACCAGTGTCTATTATCTCGGATAGAGACAGTAGGTTCACTTCACGGTTTTGGCAATCACTCCAGAAAGCACTCGGAACTCACCTCGACATGAGCACCGCTTATCATCCACAAACGGATGGTCAAAGTGAACGAACCATTCAAACGCTCGAAGACATGCTTCGCGCATGTGTGATAGACTTTTGGGAAGTCTTGGGATACCCATTTACCTTTAGTCGAATTCTCGTATAACAACAGTTACCATTCGAGCATCAAGGTCGCTCCTTTCGAAGCACTATACGGGCGTAAGTGTAGATCACCGTTATGTTGGGCTGAGGTGGGCAATACCCAGCTAGCAAAAACACTCGCATCGGACAAGGCTCTAACGGGACCGTAGATCATTTGTGAAACCACAGAAAAGATCATTCAAATCAGAGCTCGATTACAAGCATCGCACGACCGACAAAAGAGCTACGCCGATAAACGACGAAAGCCCTTAGAATTTCAGGTCGGGGATCGAGTACTGTTAAAAGTCTCACCCTGGAAAGGAGTTATTCGTTTTGGGAAGCGGGGAAAACTGAACCCACTATACATTGGACCTTTCGAAATCGTCGCTCGAATAGGTCCAGTGGCATACAAACTGCAACTACCCGCAGAGCGAAACAGTGTACACCCCGTGTTCCATGTCTCCAATCTAAAGAAGTGCCTATCGGATGAAACACTCGTCATTCCCCTTGACGAAATCGAAATCAACGAGAATCTCCTGTTCGTTGAAGAACCGGTTGAAATCATGGACAGGGAGGTCAAGCGTACTAAGCAAAGTCGCATCCCGATCGTGAAAGTACGGTGGAACGCAAAGCGTGGGCCAGAATTCACGTGGGAACGCGAAGACCAAATGAAGCAAAAGTACCCTCACCTATTCTAGCATTCTCAAATCTAGCTTTCAAACAGAATTTCGGGACGAAATTCCCTCTAACGGGGGGATGATGTCACAACTAGAAATTTTGTGCCTTGTAATCACAAAACTCGAGTAAAATGTTGAATCAAAAACTTAAGAGCATGTAAGATGCTTACTTCCTGGCAACAAAATTTTCAATCAAGTACACCATACAAGCATTTCAAATAGTCAACAAGCAATTGGAAACCCTAGAAGTTCTTGTTTAGGTCCATTTTGGACTAGGACTTCCTTATTGGGCGTAATGGACTAATAAACTTCCAATTTGACTATCTTGGGCTTAGAACTCTTAAATGGGCTCTAATTGGACCCACTTACAATTATTTCAATGTTTTGGGCCATATTGGGCCTAAAATGAAATAAATCAATTATAGGAACTATTATGGACCATAATTAACCTAATCTAGCCTACTAAAGCATAAAAATCACACTTATATTTTATAAGTTCAACAATCATTCAACCTAACTCCTATATGGGCTTAGGGGCATTAAAGCCCAATAATCTCCTTTTTCTTTCCAAATCTCGACCCAAAGCCCAAATCCAAGGAGTGAAGAGTTGACTTGAGAAGTGCCACCTCACAATTATTCAAGGGTCTTCCATGCATCTTATCCCATGTTTCCATGCATACATCACTTCAAGATCTCTCTCTTTCCCTCCTTCTCACTCTCGGCCGAACACAACACACACACACTCAAAAAAAAATTCATTCCATTCTCTCTAAGTCTTGAAGAACATCTCCTCCCTCCTTCTTCAAAAATTTCGAGAATCAAGAGCTTTTCAAGGAGGTTTTTCCCACAAACACATCATCTAAGGTAAGTTGATGACTAATCCATGATCTAGCTACTTCATTTCATCAAAAATCTCTTCTAAATCTATTCCAACTTGTGATCATGCACCTTAGAAGTCACTAAACTCGAGATCTACCAAGGAGACTTGCTAGGATCGAAATTTTCTTCTTTTCTCTCTTCAAAACCGAAACTACAACTCAAGGTGAGCTTCATACTACCTATTTTTCGGTTTTACAAGTTTTATGGGGGGGGGGGGAATACAAACAAATGTGTAGATCTATGTGTATATGTATGCCTTGTGTGATTTCTATGTTTATATTTGTGTTTTTATGTGATTGTGATGTTGGATCTAGTCAAAAAGCCCTTAAAACCGAGATTTGCATCAAGTTATATGATACTAGTATAAATTATATTAATACATGCAAATCATTTCTAGAAAAATAACCAAGTTGGTTAATATGAACTTCTTTGGGCTAAAAACCCATTTTCGGATTCAAAATGTCAAAAATATAAAACATAAGGGCCCAAAATGACAAAATAGCAATTCTGATGGTTGAAGTGAGTCAAAACGGTTTCAATAATGTATTTTATGGAAATACACTCTTTTGAAGGCCTAAAATGTAAAATTTTAAGTATAATGGGCCAAAAATGAATTTTTCGGCCCAATATGCGAGACTTTCAAATTTGAAGGGCTGAAACTGTATTTTTCTGTAAAACAGGGAACTACTAGTGCTCCAAGTCCATTTCAAGGGTTAAAAACACTTTTAATATTTAAAAAGGACCAAAGATGCAAAAAATTTCTATTTTGGGCCAAAAGTGTAAAAGTTGCGAAAAATGAGGATTTAACCGAGAAAACTTCATTTTGAGGGACTAAAACTGTTTTCAAATAAATATGAGCTGAAAAATACCATTTTCAACAAGTTTTGATATTAAAATGTCAAGAAAAATGGTCTAAGGACTAAATTGGAAATTCTTTTATTCGAAGGGTTAAAAGTGTAAACTCATAAAAGAAAGGGGCTGCAAACAGAAAAACTCCAAAGTTTAAACAATAAATCCGTTGAGATAAAATATTGTTACCGCGACTACCGACAAAACCTAATACAACATCAATACCAAAAATCGTTACTAAACGAATTGATTCGGTCTCGAATCAATAACGAATCCGAAACTACTAACACGACGATATTCAATACACACGCGGAAATTTCGGGAAGTCAATACATACGTGGGATTACACAGACGTCGATACACCATCTTTGGGCCCAAAAGTGTCAAATCTTGCTTGTTGGGCCTAGCTAGCCCAATGACCTGATCTTTAGGCCCGAAGACAACTTACTTACATGATTGTTGGGTCTTACATGACCTACCTCCGTGTAAAAGGACTTTCAATGGCTTTTAGGCTATTGGGCCCCAAGGGTCCTTTGGTACAGCTACTAAAGTTGAGAATTCACAGAAAATGCGGGTCGGGCCAAGGGCCATTCGCATTCACTATAGCCTTGAACGACTTATGGAATTATTGAGGTCTTCGTGCCCTCTTTTCTCCTCGGTTGTGGGGCTACGAGAAGTCAGGGTGGTTGGATTAAGTGAATAGTACGGATGACGCCTAAGGGATCGTTAGTATGGTTGTAAACTAGTCGTTTCTATTAACGTGTGTTTATAACAATTCACAATACACATTTAATTCAATGTCACCTGGAATCATTGACTTCACATGTCACAACGATACAACACCACACAAAAAGCGTAATTCAAAGAATTAGGAAAACATCGGGTTTTCCTAGGGTTTTTCAATTCATACAACTACGAGATGCATACCAAGTACAACAAATTCTTTTTACATTTATAGAAACAAACAAGCATACTTACGGATCTTCACACTTTTTATACGATACTCTTTTAAGAAAATATCGGATTTTCTGGTGGTTTTCAAAACAATACAAAATGTTTTATTTCAAACATTACTTATGAACTCACCAACATTTCATATGTTGACGTTTTTCAAAATACTTGTATTCTCAGGTAACAGGTAAACCGAGGGAAAAATGTACTCAGTGATGACTTGCTGTTTGTTTAACTATTATCGAACAATTTACTTTTGGGGATGTAATGTTTGAAACAATGTACTAAGTGTAAACTCTATCAGTTGTACTATCTCAATGCATGGTGATGAATGATGTTATGTTTCATGTATATTCAATGTTATGGTATTCAATTGAGTCACAACAGCCCTCGGACGTTTCCGCCGTCTGGTTCGGGGGTGTGACAGTGACCAATCCAGGGCAAAGGAGTGCGAGATTATCAAATCGGGAAGTGTATGCAGCAATGTCGGAACCTTTCATCTTCAGGTTCCAGAGCTCATGCTCTAGCTTCTGCATTTCACCACGGGGACAGTATTCGGCAAGGAGGAGTTCTTTCATGGCGTCCCAGCCCATGGCATTAGCTACAGGTAAGGTCAGGGATTTGACTCGGCCATTCCACCAAGTCAAGGCTTTATCCCTGAAGGTACAGGCTGCAAATTTGACCTTATCGGACTCAGCACAGGCACAGATTTTGAAGATGGATTCGATTTTCTCGAACCATCGGGATAGGGAAATGACACCTCCAGTGCCATCAAAGGATGTTGGTTTTGGATTCATGAATTCCTTATAGGAGCCCTCCTTTCGGTGTCCCTGATTGTTTTCTTGATCTTGAGTACCACCTCCTGAACCACCGGAACCACCGGTATTTAATTGAGACATAGCAGCTGCCACCGCGGCGGTAATAGCTGCCTGAAATACCACGGGGTCAATTTCAGGAGGAGGTGGTGACGGAGGGTTGTTGGTCTTTGAGTTGGGTCTCTTTCTGGGAGGCATCTTGATCTAATAAGATCAAGAAAGAGAGGATGATAAGTCCTCTGAATTGAATCGAGAGATATGACAGATATATATTTTCTGAATAAGCGATAAGGCAGGAAAAAGTTATTAAGCAGGTAAATGATCGCTAACAGAATGATCGATGATCTATACGTGAACGAGGATTTCTACAAAGGATTGGTTCGAGAAATACTCCCATAGTATTTCATGATTTGCTACGACACTGGATCGATGTTTGTGGTATTAGGGTAAGTCTTAGGCATGCCGCATACCACAGTCACTCCCAAGCACATGTTGGCCGTGTCTCGAATGAATATAGTTGGCCAGGCTATATTGATCCTAGACACGACTACATAACTGCCCAGGTTTAACCGCAGTACACAACACCCATTTACTTATGTTTTGTTCTACTTGTAGTTACGGATCTTGACGGCTCGGTATACTTATATACTTTTTGAAAATACTTATAGTTTGAAGATACTTTTATTTCAGAGCACTTAGGCCCTTTAGTGTTTATAGTTTTATACCATGTAAGGTTTGGTATACTTTATTCACTATAAACAAGGGCTCTGATACCAATCTGTCACACCCCGAAAACCGAAGGAGGAAACATTTTCGGGGTTGACTCCACGTTGAGTATCAAATCCAATGTACATAGTAAGTAAAGTAGAACAACCATTACATTACATATAGAAAAGTTTTACAATTGTTTCAAAAGTAAAGTTGTACAGTTGTGATACATAGTATATATATGAACAAAATGAAACGGGTCTTCTGAGCACTCTGACTTCGGGCAAAAAGGATATTCGGTACCTGTTCTAACATTGACCTGTGTAACACCGTAAATTTCAAAATAATTTTTCACAATTTATAAAAACATTTCCCATTAACTTTTCATAAAAACATCAAGTTTAAATCTCAATTCACATTATACAAAATCCCAAGATCACAAGTATAACAAAATCCCATGCGTGTGTACGGATCAAGCTGGCGCCTTCCCACGGTCATCGCTAGTACCTGAAACAACAACACTAACACTGTAAGCACAAAGCTTAGTGAGTTCCCCAAAATACCACACATAAAACACATATTAGCCACTCAAGGCTATAACTCTATGGGTCTGTGCACCCAAACTCTGTGAACCCTCAGGTTCTAACTCTAGGAACCTTCCGGTTCCAACTCTGTAAACATGCATAGCATAATCACATAGAAATAATGCAGTACATACATAACATACAATACTCTGTCACATAACTCTAGTTACCTACTCAAGGTAAAGTATAGTGAGAAGACTCACCTCGCGTATCTCGATGACTCACAAATCCTGAAATCCCTCGTGCCCGATCCTCCAAGCTATAATCCTCCTATAACATCATATGTCTCTAATTAACACTTTTTATCTCTAAGGTTGACTATCCCTAAGAAGTCAACACAGGTCAACTCTGGTCAACGGTCAACGGTCAACGGTCAACTTTGACCGGACTCGGCGAGTCTAGACGTTTTCACCAACTCTCTAGGATTTCCTTCTTACACGTCGAGTACTCCCCCTGACTCGACGAGTTCCACCTGGAAGATTCGTGGGGCCACCTCGACTCAACTCGCCGAGTCTCAAGAACAACTCGGCGAGTCCCAGCTCGACTCAGTCCACTTGACCACCCTGCCCTAACTCGCCCTGACTCATTGAGTCAACCCATGACTCGACTAGACCACTCACTGGCCGATCCAACGCAATCTTCAAGCTACTCGCCGAGTCTGCTCATCGGACTCGGCGAGTCCATGCCATGCAATCACTCAAACTCGCTTCTAAGGTCAGATCTGTTCCATCAATTCATAGATCTGGCCTTCCTAGACTGCTTCACCACGTAAAGCCCCAAACTTGGTGTACATACAACCTCTATATGTCCATATATGAAGAATTATCAACAAATATCACAACTCAAGGTTATAACCTCCATTGTTCTTCATAAAGCTTGATGAATGAGGCTCTCTGGACCTCTATGGATCCAGCTCCAAAGCCTCATCACTAGCAAGGGACTATTTGGCCATCAAATCAACCCAACGAAGGCCACAAGAAACCCTAAATCCGAATATACTTCACAAAACAGAAGATGAGCCGAAATCATACCTTTAGATCGATGATCTAAGCTTCAAATCCACAGAATAGCAACCTCCTTTGCTTCCTCTTGGCTAGAACCTCCCTCTTCTTTGCTAAACAACACACAAGGGTCAAGAAATGCTTCCTTTCTCTCTCTCAAATCGCTAAAGCACTCTAGGGTTTCTCTCTATGGACTACTGGGTACAAATGACGGCCGTAAGGCCCTTTAAATAGGTCCCAAACCCGAGAAATTAGGGTTTCATTAAACAGCACGGACTCGCCGAGTCCATATCCTGGACTCGCTGAGTCCAGGCGAATCCCGCATCCAGAATCGCGTCCCTACTCGGCGAGTCTGAGCTCGGACTCGCCGAGTCCCCTCTCAAAACACCAAAATCATAAACAATAAAGATACCTGGAAATCCGGGCTGTTACAATTCTCCCCCACTAGAACTAGACTTCGCCCTCGAAGTCTCGCTCTGAAAATAGCTCCGGATGCTACACCCGCATCTCGCGCTCCGGCTCCCAGGTCATCTCCGATCCCTTCCGGTGTTGCCACTGAACCAACACCATAGGTACCTCCTTGTTCCTTAGAACCTTGATCTTCCGATCTCTGATGGCCACTGGCCTCTCAGCATAATTCAGGCTCGCATCCACCTGAATATCCTCTAATGGAACCACTGCCGACTCATCGGCTATACACTTCCTCAATTGCGACACATGAAAAGTGTCGTGGATCTGCCTCAACTCTGCTGGCAACTCCAAACGATAGGCTACCCGGCCTACCCTCGCAATCACACGAAATGGCCCAATATACCGGGGTCCCAACTTGCCCCTCTTCCTGAATCGAATCACTCCTTTCCAAGGAGAGACCTTCAGGAGAACGAAGTCACCGACCTGAAACTCAAGCTCGGACCGGCGTCTGTCTGCATAACTCTTCTGTCGGCTCTGGGCGGTCAATAACCTCTGTCTGACCTGCTGAATCTGCTCTGTCGTCTGAAGCACGATCTTTGTACTGCCCATCACTCTCTGCCCAACCTCTCCCCCACAAATGGGGGTCTGACACTTCCTACCATACAACAACTCAAAGGGTGGCATACCAATGCTCGAATGATGGCTGTTGTTGTAGGAAAACTCTGCCAAGGGTAAATACGCATCCCAGCTACCCCCAAAATCTAACACACATGCTCGAAGCATGTCCTCAAGCATCTGAATCGTCCGCTCACTCTGGCCGTCTGTCTGGGGATGATATGCGGTACTAAAATGCAATCTAGTACCCAACTCCTCATGAAATTTCTTCCAGAATCTGGAAGTGAAACGCACATCATGGTCCGAAACAATCGAGATCGGCACCCCATGCCGAGATACCACTTCTCTCACATATATCTCCGCCAACTTCTCCGCTGAAGAACTCTCACTGATGGCAAGGAAGTGAGCGCTCTTCGTCAACCTGTCCACAATCACCCAAATTGCATCAACTCCTCTGGCAGTCCTCGGCAATTTGGTGATGAAATCCATAGTGATCTGTTCTCACTTCCATTCGGGAACCTCCAATGGCTGCAACTTGCCATGCGGTCTCTGGTGCTCGGCCTTAACCCTGCGGCAGGTCAAGCACCTCTCAACAAACCAGGCGACGTCCCTCTTCATACAGGGCCACCAATACTCTTTCCTCAATTCCAAATACATCTTCGTGGCCCCCGGATGGATCGAAAATTTCGACCGATGAGCCTCCTCCATCAAAGTAGCACGTATACAGCCCACAAACGGTACCCAAATCCGACCCTGAAAAGTCATAAGCCCTCGACCATCCGTAACGAACTCTGAAACCAAACCAACGACCTGTTCCCTCTTCTGCATCCCCAGTTGCACAGCCTCAGGTTGTGCCCCACGAATGGCATCCAGTACCGGAGCTATCACGGTCAACCTCAAACATACATCTCGCAGTGGTGTGCTCTCCGACCTGCGGCTCAACGCATCGGCTACTACATTAGCCTTGCCTGGGTGGTACAAGATCTCACAATCATAATCCTTGACCACATCCAACCACCTCCTCTGTCGCATATTTAGGTTGGGCTGATCCATCAAGTACTTCAAACTCTTATGGTCCGTGTATATCGTACACCGAACCCCATACAAGTAGTGACGCCAAATCTTGAGAGCGAACACTACTGCCCCCAACTCTAGATCATGCGTGGGATATCTCATCTCATGAGGCTTCAACTGCCTCGATGCATATGCTATCACATGACCCCTCTGCATCAACACCGCACCCAGCCCCAAAATCGATGCATCACAATATACCACAAAATCCTCCATCCCTTCCGGGAGAGCTAATACCGGGGCTTCGCACAACCTTTGGCGAAGTGTCTCAAAGGAGGTCTGCTGCTCGGGACCCCATGAGAACGCGACACCCTTCCGGGTCAATCCGGTGAGTGGCACTGCGATCTTGGAGAAATCCTTGATAAATCTCCGATAATACCCTGCCCACCCAAGGAAACTTCTGATCTCAGATGGCGACTTCGGCACCTCCCAACTCATCACCGCCTCAACCTTGGCCGGATCGACCAGAATCCCTTCCTGGTTAACAAGATGTCCTAGGAACTGAACCTCTCGCAACCAGAAATCACACTTGGAGAACTTTGCATAAAGCTTCTCCGATCTCAAAACCCCAAGGACCTCCCTCAAATGCTCCTCATGCTGCTCTCTCGATCTCGAATATACCAGAATATCATCGATAAATACAATCACCGACCGATCCAACATCGGCCTGCATACCCTGTTCATGAGATCCATGAACACAGCCGGGGCATTGGTGAGCCCAAAAGGCATCACCACAAACTCATAATGCCCATATCGCGTCTTGAACGTTGTCTTCTGGACGTCCTCATCCCGCACTCTCACCTGATGATATCCCGACCTCAAATCGATCTTGGAGAACCAAGATGCTCCCTGCAACTGATCGAATAAATCGTCGATCCTCGGTAACGGGTAACGGTTCTTGACCGTCAGCTTGTTCAACTCCCGGTAGTCAATGCACATCCGGTGTGAACCATCCTTCTTCTTGACGAACAGGATAGGCGCTCCCCACGGTGAGCTGCTAGGCCGAATAAACCCCTTCCCCAGCAGCTCCTGAAGCTGCGAGGATAACTCTTGCATCTCTGGAGGTGCAAGACGATAAGGCACCTTAGCGATAGGCGCGGCCCCCGGAACCAAATCAATACTAAACTCCACTTGCCTCGCAGGAGGCACACCCGGTAACTCCTCGGGAAAAACATCTGGAAACTCACGCACCACCGGAACCTCCTCAACTGAACTCGGTCTCTCGGAAGCCACCCGCGTATCCATCACATACGCCACAAAACCCTTACAACCCTGCTGTAGACACTGCCTCGCCCTAGCGGCCGAACAAAAAGCTGATCCTGAACGTGTACATCTACGGACGTGTAATGGCATTAGGGACTTGGAATTTGAGTTTACTCCCCAAGAGTAAACATTTAAGGGAGTTTACAGCCACTTAACACATACATACATGAGTTCACGGCCGTGAACTCATGTTGGTGTGATTTTGAGTGCTAAAATGGCTTAAATGGACAAAGAAATGTTGGAATGAACTTCTAAAATGCCTTGGATTAATTTGTTTGGATTTATACACCATTTATGGGAGTTCACCGCTGTAAACATGGAGTTTATGGCCATAAACTCCCCAAAGCTTAAACCAAAATTAATTTGAGGTGCCTAGGACAATCACATGTGATTCTAGTAATTTTTCCAAGCCTTGGGATGGTTTAAGGGCATCATTTGACATATAATTGGGAGTTTATGGCCTTGGAGTATGTTCTATGGCCGTAAAATCTTATATGTGGTGTTTTGATATGATTAAGGTCTCCAAACTATTTTTAGATGGTTATATGATTTATTCCAAGGCTATTGGTTGAGTTTCAAGGCATTCTAACATGTTAAAAGGTGTTTACTCCCCATGTTTGAGGGGTTTATGGCCCAAGAACAATCCTTGGCTGTAAAATCCTATTTATCCCTCAAAATTCATGATTTAAGTGTTTCAAGTCCCAATTTGTAAGTCTCAAAGTCGTATCTAAGTCCCAACAATGATTTGGAAGGGTTAATTGGCTCAAAAACCCCATTTTTAAGTGTTTACGGCCCATGCTTGATCCTTGGCCGTAAACACATGTTCCGGGTCCTAAATCCTTGTTTAAACATCAATTTGAAGGCTAAAGAGGCTAGATAACAAGTTAGGGATGTTACCTCTTTGATTTGGAGCCTTAAATCTTTGTTTTTGGACCTTGATTATGGATTGAGGAGAGAGGTTGGAAAGTGAATAAGGAAAGATGGCCAAAAGCTTCAAATGGAAACTTTGAGTCCTTTATATAGTGTTCGGGAATTGGACACAGCGGAATTCTACCCGATACCGGCGTTAAACGGGGCTTTTGGTTGCACCCGACCAAATTGTCGTAATCCGATATGATCGATTCTAGAATTATTACGATAAGTATTATGGGGTGTTAGAATGATTTCAAATGGCATTAGGACACCCATTAAGTCATTTTAGATTAATACAAGTTTAATGACTTAATTAAACGGTGAAATCGGAAACGGATTTGGAAACAGCGTTTGGTTGATCGAATTGGATTACAATTTAAGTTACAAGAAGTGATATGAAATTTCGGGTTGTTACATACTTGTACTTCTGTTTTTGAACATTTAAAACCACAAGGCAGTATTATGGATAATATAATATTTTCCAGGATTAATACTAAGGTTTTTACCATAGAACATATATAACTAAGAATACTTCTACAAATGAAACGGTTTATGGAATTAAACCACTCTTTCAAAAGAAACGGGTTATGGGATTTAACCACTTATACAAAGGAAACGGTTTATGGGATTTAACCACTTACACAAAGGAAACGGTTTATGGGATTAAACCACTTTTACAAATGGAATGGTTATGGGATTAAACCACTTTTACAAATGAAACGGGTTATGGAATTAGACCACTTATCAAATGGAACTTAGTCAATCAATCTCTGTAAACTAGTATAACATAAAAGACCTTTAGTTGTTAATTCTGTAAGTCCTTAGTTATTACATCAGAGTTATATATAAGTAATATCCGACTGAAAGTGAAATGTATGACTTCCGCCTTACTTCCTGTTCCTTGTTTGGTTGTGGGCTTAGGGCAGATACACCCATTTCACTGTCAGCTCGATATTAGGTTATACATAATTAGTATAAACTAAGTAATTACAGAGGGAAACTATTGAGGTTATCAGTTTATCACCTCAGGAAATATAGGATTTTCTGGAGGAACCGGTGAACTTTTCCAAAGAACCTAGAGTATACTTAACAGAACTAAAATACTTATGAACTCACCAGCTTAAATGTTGATATACTCTTTTCAAATAACTTGTATTCTCAGGAATCCCGTAGACAGGTACACTCCCGAAGCTCTTGAGAAGACTACCTAGTACCGTACCGTGACTCTTGTCTTCTACTGTACCTACTTTGGTGTTTGAATATGTAATGTTTAAACATTTATGTAAAACTTATACTTATTAATGCAATGGTTGTTTGTACTTGGATTACTATATTGCATGTGTTGTGATACTTACATGAAGTCCTCTGCCCCTAAACGTTTCCACCGTTCTGGTTTGGGGGTGTGACAGATTGGTATCAGAGCATTGTTTATAGTGAACTCAGTATATCAGTCATAAAAGATATACAAATATAAACCCATTGGGATAAAAACACTCTGACCAAGACTTATACTTTAAAAATATAACAATATTTTATAAAAGTATAAGTACATGCAGAATATATATACTAGAATGAGTATCACAAGAGGAACAAAACAAAAGTATTTGGATGTTGAACATTACAGTTAAACCTAGACAGCTATGTAATCATATCTGGGATCAATATAGCCTGATCAACTATATTCATTTGAGATATGACCAACATGTGTTTGGGAGTAATTGTATTGTTGCAACAAGTCTAAAACTTACCTAGGTACCAGATGAATTGTAGAACCAAACCCAAAGGTTAAAATACTATAGGAGTATTTTAGGATGCTATAACAAGAAAACTGAAAACTTATCAACTTCTAATATCTGGAAGTCCAAGAATCAAATACCATGGAAGTATTTTAAATAAACTTTTGGGAAATCTTAAAAAGATCTTTTATGATAAGTCTATAAGTACTAAGTGGATACGTTAAAGTTATATATAGCCGAGATTTTATAGACTTAGAATAGGTGATTTTCACTCTACTTCCTTTTCCTTGTTTAGATGTGGTTTTAGAGTAGGATTACTTATTCGAAGGTCTATTTGATATAGATTATATATAATCGGTACACCCCATGTGATTATAGGAGGACCAGGAAGGATCACCTTTGTAAAAATTTAAATTTTCTCATAGATTCTTTAGACATTTACATTCTCGTATAAACCCCTTAGATAAATACCCTGGAAATCAATAGAAGAGTCAAGGAGGATCCAACAGAATTTCATTAGGAGAATTCTGAGAGAGAAACAGATGAGTAGTAAAGAAACTATAGAAATCATTTAGTGCCCTTACCCTATTAAGGACATCAATGAGAGATTCGCATGAACTTCCGAGATTCAAAATCTTCATTACGAAGCAATGGGGACCAGGGTTAGAATCGAAAGTAAGACAGCCCGGGAATTCAATATACCTACAGAGGAGAAAAACACCATATAGATACCAGGAGAGAATAAATCAATACCAGGAGAGAATAAAATGGAGAACAAAGGAAACCATGCATGATTCATGTGAAGAGTTTGAGCACCATTTCATTTAAGTAATAACTAGTAAATCGGTTCAACCTAGTGAGTTAGTGATTTCATTACTTACATTAGGTTTGGAGCTTATCCTCTTTTCCTGTCATAGCTAATGACCATAAATTAGATCACGGAATCTTAATTGATGGTGATTACTTCTCAAATTCATAAGTCTATTCTATGTAGACACTGTTATGAATTGTTTTCGAATATTTTCGAAAATTGGGAAACGATATCCACCAAGCGAAGGTAACTTAGTTCGAATGATACTCGGTTCCTAACCATTCTAGAAACTTAACTATATTCCTTACCAGGACTGCATCATAGGGATGCAGGTCGAATCATTAAGAACAATATAACAAAACGAAAGATTAATACATAGATACAAAAGGATAGAATACATCTAGAGACACGATAGTCGCTCACGAACTCATTTTCTTATCATATAACAGAATCATGCCTCCAAAGAAGTGTAACCAACCCACCAGCAAAACACCAATCCTTCAGATAGATGCAGCTACGTTTCAAGCTGCGGTCACAGCAGCTGTAACAGCTGTCATGGCACACCTTAATGCTAACAATGCAAATGTTAGTAGTAATGCTATCGGTAACCCCGATCGTGGTGATGACCAAGTACATCCACAAGCACCTACTTGTAAGGACACCTTGAACGTTAAGCCTAATATCCTTAAATGAAAGTTCGAGAACTTGAAAGGAGTTGTTCAACTCAAGAACCTAACAGAGGGCAACGAACTGGGGCAGTCAATACCCCCATCAGCCCTGTTATTCTAGCACCAACCAAGTCGTACTTAGGAAACCTCCCACACTGCAGCAAGTGCAACTACCATCATCATGGAGTTTGCCGAGACATGCATTCCAATAGATGCAACATAAAGGGGCATATCGCCCGCATCTGTAGAACTCCGGTCGAGTTCATCACTTCAACTACTGATGTTGGAACCATTCCCATAGGTCACATTTATGGTGAAACAGGACATTACAAGAGGGACTGTCCAACAGAGAAGAACTACAGGGGAGCAGGAGGATTTTGATCCCAATACATGGGAAAGCATCAAAGAACCCTGCTATATTTTGGTACGCTTCCAAACCCCGATAACTATTTATAATTATGATTACTCTTCCGTTCAAACTAAATCATAACACTTATATAAAAATTTGAAACCCTAACAGGTAAGCTATGATAACTTAGTGTATACATAAGGGTCATTTATAATTAAGATTTGTAGAGTTAGAATGAGTAATCCCGTCTCATTTCCTGTTCCTTGTTTGGTTGTGGATTTAGGGCAGGGTTGCTCAGTCTAAGGTCTTACCAATCTTAATTATACATGACTTGTATGCACCAAGCAATAATAGAGAGACCTAGTAAGGATCATTTCATGAAAGTTCATAATTTCAAACTATCAGAACCCTCGTATTGGTAGTACCCGCCAACTTCGAATCAAAAAGGGGTTCGTAGTGATAATAACAAAATAAAATAAGAAGCGCGAAAAACTTAGGTACTTAGGATATCATTCTAGTAATCATTCGTCCCAGAACGACTTAATATCTATTTCATCGAGAAAATTCTGACATCCTCATTTGACATGGTTTGGCCTGGCCCTTACCATGTGAAAATTCTTATGTTGTATAAGAGAACTTTTCCTTAGTCATCCGTAAGATGAAATTCTTTCAATCCATAACACAAAACCCTTAGGTTTTCTCTCGTTTCAAAACTTCAGAAGTACCCATGAGAAGAGTACCACGCCATTCTAGCCTACTTAGTAGACAGGAAACTTCAAACGAAAAGCACAGAAGTAGTCTTAGAAGTCAGTAACTACTGAAATACCTCAATAGATCTCATAGGAAAATCATTGTACCGCAGGTCAAGTTCAAGAATAGAGACTAAGAACTCATTAACTTAATCTATCGTTGCTAAGTGTATACACGAGGTGATGATGGATGAGCCAAGTATGAGTCTTATCAGGAACTTCGGAACAAAAGCCAGCATCATGTATTCTACCAGGTAGAATTCAACATGAGACCACGACAGTGGGTCGAGCTACTAAATGACTACGAATTTGAAATTCGTTATCATCTCGACAAAGCCAATATAGTGATTAACACCCTAAGTCGAAAAGAGTACCTAGGTCATAGTTCCAATCATTGACTATGATAACCCCTTCAAATCTCTCCACACAAATTAAGGAGGCTCAACAGGAAGCCGTGAGACCTGAAAATGTGGCTGGTAGAGAAGATAACTGGAACGTGTGAGAGCACGGTATGCGAATATCTGTTATCTCCACTGAGATAATAGAATCATCTTCTAGTTTAGGCCGTGACACAAAAATCTCTAGGAACTAGAGTAGTCATGATTCGATGGGATCAGCTATGGTAAAGAATGGGATACCCATTTACCAATTAGTCGAGACCATTATTACACTAGCATTCAAGTTTCTCCATTCAAAACCTTATGTGGTCACAAGTACAGATCCCATCTGCACTAGATTAAATTAGGTAATACGCAACTAGCTAGAGATCCAATTTCAACAAATCACCCTCGTTGATCTGGAATTCATCCGAGAAACTACCGAAAACAAAAGACGAATCGGGAAGCGCCAAAAAGCTTCCATAGTTAACCAGAAAAACTACGGTTTCGATAAATGAAAACCCTTGGAATTCCAGGATTGATGACCTTGTCATATGAAGGTCTCACTCAGGAAAGACAATATGCGCTTTATAAAGCGTGAAATACAAAACTCAAAGTACATAAGACCATTTGAGGTTATTACCAGAATCGTTCTTGTACCTTTAAACTTAGACTACCACAAAAACTTAATAACATTCATCCCATCTTTTGCATATCTAATTTTAAGAGGTGTCTATCCGATAAAACACTTGTTATTTCACTTGATGAAATCAAGTTATATAAAAGTCTTCACCAAAATCATCATCATTGGTAAGTTTTTGCTTAGATCCATGGTTTAGTTTCCTTATTACTTCAAAAATCTCCTCTTAACTCATGAAATTTCGTGATCTTACATCTTAGAACCCATCCAAGCCCAAAAACTTCCCAAGGAGCTTACTAGGACCAAAAATCACATCATCTTCTTCCATTCTTCTTCTTAACCGAAATATCCAAGCAAAGGTGAGTTCATACCCCCTATTTTCGATTTTTACTTGGTTTTTGGAGGAGAATACAAGTCTTATGTGTAGATCTATGTGTATATGCATGAGTATGTGTGTTTTCCATGAATTATTTGGTGATTATGTGTTGATTTCTTCATTAATCTAAAAATATGTTAAGAACTTGAAGTTTATCACTTGGATCTTCATAAGAACTTTGAGAAAAGTATGTTTTATCACATATATTAGATATAAACTAGTAGATCTGGGATTTATACAATTTAAATAGAAAAAATAAGTGTTATGTTCTAAGATCTATAATTTAAACTCATAAAACAGCCCTTGACCCATTAACATGTGAGACGGACCTTGGATACTATTTGCGTGCTATTTGGGCCTATAAATACCTTACATGTGAAATGGGCCTTAGTTGTCCTTTCACATATATTTCGGGCCCATGTTATATAACCTCATTGGACCTTGACATGATTTCATGTTTAACGATGCCTTAGTGGTTCACTTACATGGATTATTGAACCTAGAATGAGTTTATACATTTTTCTTCACGTAAATTCGATTAAGGATCTAGTGAGTTTTTATCCGTTGACACCTATTAAGTGTACGATCGTAGCCTATAACTATAACCAGAGTCTCTTGAAGGGAGAGCGGGGATTTGTGTATAGATCTATACGAGGATGACACCCCACACCTGAGTTGTTCGCTACAGTTTGACTAACTCAGCCTAGGGTGACGAAAACCTTATTCTATTTTCCGTCCGCGTCCACAATGCCAAGACAGGTGAAATTGTCAATATTTAGTATCGTTATGACGGCTCACTTAGATGAATTAACGTTATGAAGTTTACGGAAGACCATTCTCTTTTCTCTTGGATTACTCAGAAATATACTCTTACTAGTACTCAACCTTGGGGGTTGGTATGGCAACTTTCTCTTTTACAGACAACATCGGGTTGTCTAGGAATATTCTCTTTACATGCTCTTTACATTCTTTCTACATTCTCTTACCCTTTTAGTTAAATAAACAATAACATACATGCATTAGTACAAGATCTGACACAAACATACTAAACAGTTTGCAGAAAATATCGGATTTTCTGGTGGTTTTCAAAATTATACAAATCATTTTCACAAATATGCTTATGAACTCACCAACATTTTATGTTGACCGTTTTTTCAAAATAACTTGTATTCTCAGGAAACCGTTGAAGCAGGATAAACGAAACAAACTAATGGATATTGTGTGATATTTTGTTTCATCATACTCTTACTATTTCGGCATGTAATATTCAAATACAATACTCGATGTAAAAAAATAAATGTTGTTATATTACATGTGTGATGATGATGATGTTATGTTTCAATTATATTCTCTGTAATGATATTTCAAGATGAAGTTACACACAAGCCCCCGGACGTTTCCGCCGTCTGGTTCGCGGTGTGACAGATTGGTATCAGAGCATTGTTTATAGTGAACCAGCGTATCTAATCATACAGGATATGCAACTATAAATACAATGGGACTAAACAACTCTGAACATAATAATTAAAGTACATACCTATGTGTGCATTTTAGAATAATAACACAACAAGAACAGTAAAAGTCTTTGGAGGATTTGAACATCGCTATTAAACTCGGACAATTATGTAGTCGTATTGAGGGTGAATGTAGCCTGATCAACTACATTCATTCAAAATACGACCAACATGTGTTCGGGAGTAATTGTGATGGACAATGAATCAAAAACTTACCATCTAATTATCCAAAGAGCTTATAGAACCAAACCTAAACAAACTTAAATTACTATAGGAGTAATTGGTATGCTATTTGTTTCTAGTATTTATACCCCTTCGTGCAATACACTATAGACGAGTATCATTAGCCAGGAAACCCCTACCTCCCTAGTCAGGGAATAGCAGGGTGGCTCAAATCAGAGGAAGAACTAGAGGAGGAACACGAAGTAGAACTTACAGATGGACCCGTCGAGTCAATAGTGGACCTCGAAGAGGAAGAGCCAGAGGGCAATGGTGATGATAACTCGGATGCAGAATCTGATGTCATAAATCCTCCATGTAAAGCGAGAGCACCAAATTATCGTGTGGGCCCCGGTGGCCCCATGCCCCCTTGGGCACACGATATTTGGAGATGGCGTCATCAGTAGGGGATATAACCACACTACGGTAGGAACTGAGGTCTCTTCGATCTTTGTCATAAAGGACAGCTGATCGGGCCTTCCCACTCATGGTGCGACGCACCCGAGGTATTGATAACCAAGCTCAGGACACCCCAAATCGAACGGGACAAATGCGGTTTGCTATTGTGAGAGACGAAAGACAAACACAGGAAGTGAACGGAGACTCCCAGGCGAGACAGCTAGTTTGGGAGGTACGACTACGAGATACCGAGCAACAAGTAGCTCGTCTCTGAGGTGCATCTACTTCATCAACAGCACCACCAGACACTTTCCTCCACAATTAGGATCAGCCTTTTCTTTTTCCCCCTTACTATCCGATATAACTCTCTTTCGTGTACTAATGAAATGATTATGTGCTATCTTTATTTCGTGTTATTGCATAAATTCTATTATACGCACAACCAAACCCTCAAAACCGCTAGATACTTAAGGATCTCGAAACCAGAACAACCTATATACTCTAAGGATAGACGTAACGATCGTGTCAAATATGTGATTACCTACTACCGCGAATACATCATAGGGATGTAGATGGAAGCAGTGAGAATTATACAACAAGATGCAAAATTTATAGAGTACAACCAGGAATGACGATCATTACTTACGATCTGGATTATGAACATGCAGCAGGAAAATGTCATCCCGCAGGAATAACAAGCGCACCTGCGAGACACCGCTCCTGCAGATGGACTCTGCTACATTCCAAGCTGTTGTAACAGTGGCAGTAACCGCTGCTATGGTACAAATCAATGCGAAAACACCAATGGAGGCGGCAATAGCATTGACAACTCCAGCTGAAGGAACGAACATGGAAACCAACAAGTGACAGCTTATCAAGGAACACTAAACCCAAAGCTTAAAAGTAGGAAGCAAAATCCTGGAAGTAAGAGAAAGGGACAGCCAACTCAAAGTTTCTCAAAGAAGCAACATGTTGTTGCTGTTCATGCAACCATGATCCCTACCACACCAACATCAACGAGACCATATGCTGGAAGCCTTCCAAAATGCAACCAGTGCAATTTCCATCACAACGCAGCATGTCGGGAGATGTATTGTAAGAAATGCAACTGAAAGAATCACACCGCCAAATACTGTAGAACTTATCCATGTCAGAACCGTCAGCCAAACGAAAACAACAACAACGATCGCAACAACCTTAACAGCAACACCAATAATGAGACCAGTCACACCTGCTATGGGTATGGAGGAACCGGTCACTTCAGGCGCAATTGCCCCAAGGATAACAATCAAGGAGCAGAAGGATTAGAAATAGACCTGACCTGGGGTCAAGGCGAAGCAGTCAAGACCCGATGGTTGTTACTGGTACATTCCCACTTAACAACTTTTTCGCTTACCTCTTACCCAGTAGTGAAGCTGAGAAAAGTTTCGTTAGTAACATATTCAAACACTTACTAAAACCACAACCCTAGAGGCTAAACTAAGCTTTAACGATGAAGATGACTAATGGAAAAACCAAATTAACCTAGGATATTTTTGTGGAGTACACTTTAACACTAAACAAACATTCATTACAATAAAATTTAATGCCAGTAAATATTAGGAGTTTTGATGTGATAATTGGCATGGTTGGGTTAAGCCCCCACCGTGCAGATATTATGTGTCGCGAGAAGGCCGTTTGCCTTCACCTTCCCAATCACGAAACCCTAAAATCTATGGTTATAAACTTGGCGCCAATCCTCGTCCTATCTCGTGCATCAAGGCACAGAAGTTCCTGCACCAGAAGAACTACGTTTTCCTCGCTCATGTTGTGGACAAGACCAAGGAAGAAGTAAGCATACAGGGTATTCCTGTAGCATGCGATTTTCCGGATGTAATTCCCAAAGAACTTCCAGGAATACCCTAGAGAGACAGGTCGAATTTCGAATCGAACTCATACCGGGAATCACATCAATTGCCAATTCACCCTATAGGTTGACTCCCGCCGAAATTTAGAAGTCATCCAGTCAATTAAGAAAATTTTTGAGCAAAGGATCCATCGGACCAAGCTTCTCACCCTGGAGAGCTCCGGTCTTCTTCTTCAAGAAGACGAATCCTTCAGAAGGTACATCGATCTTAGGAAATTGAATAAGCTCCCTATCAAAAATCGATACCCAGTACCTCGGACTGACGATCTATTTGGCCAGCTCCAATGAGCTAGTTACTTCTCTAAAATAGATCTATGAACCGATTATCATCAACTTCTAGTCCAAGAAGGCGACATTCCAAAAACTGCCTTCCGAACTCGTCAAGGCCATTTAAAATTCATTTTGATACCCTTCGATCTAATGAATGCTCCCACGGTATTCATGGACCCTACAAACCGAGTTTTCCCAACCATTCCTAGTCATCCTTTTCATTTTTTTCATCAATAACATACTCGTCTGCTCACAAAGCAAGAACAAAACACTGTCAACACTTACGACCAGCCTTGAAAGCATCGAAGCCGGAGAACATCACGAAGGAAGCACTGCATGAATGGATAAAACTCTCGAAATCGAAAGACGAAGCTTATTGTTATAAGAGTTGAGTTAGGCGTTATCTGGGTGAACGTCGATAGGTTAACCCAATCTGCCCATTTCCTGCTAGTACAGAAATCAAACAAGACGAAAAGGTTAGCTTGGATCTATATCAAGGAGATCGTGAGACTCCAGGAAATATCGGTATCTATTATCTTGGATCGAGATAACGGAATTTCTTCAAGACTTTGACAGTCACTTCGGAGGGCTATGGGAACATAGCTAGATATGAGCGTTTGTAACAGCCCGAAATTTCAAATATCGATATAACTATGATTTAGGGGTGTTTTGAGAAGGGACTCGGCGAGTTGGAGCCTAGACTCGCCGAGTAGGACCGCAGACTTGGTCGCGGATTCGCGACTGGACTCGACGAGTCCAGATATGGACTCGGCGAGTCGACGCTGTTCAGTAGAAACCCTAGCCGTCTGGTTTTGGATCGTATATAACGCCTCTTAGGCCGTCATTGTCCGTCTTTTGGCCGATTGAGAAGAACCCTAATCGTTGTGGACGTCTAGAGCAGGAGAGAAAGCTTTTGGAACCTTGAAGAATTTGTAAGGCAAGAAGAAGAAGAGTTTTGGCCAAAGGAATATCAAGGGGATCGAGTTCTGAGGTTTGGAGACACAGAGAGGGTGTTATTCAGGTAATATTTCGGATCATTTCTGCTATATTGATGTGTGCACGAATTTAGGGTTTATGAAACCCATTTGGTGATTAGATGGATTATTATATTGTTACCCAAGCGTTTGTAACCCAGTAATAGGATGGTTAGAGGTCCAGAAGGTCCCATGATTGTGTATTTCGGGACCATACGTATTTCAGGAAGCAGTTGCTCTTCTGCATGGCATGGACTCGCCGAGTTGTTCTTCAGACTCGGCGAGTGGAGTCGGGGTGGCCCCGCGATTCTTCCAGGAGAAACTCGTCGAGTAAAAAGGGGATACTCGACGAGTAGGAAGGGAATCTTAAGGAATCGGTGAGTCAAGGACGAGTGGACTCAGAGTCGTTGAACTCGGCGAGTCTTGGGGTGACTCGGCGAGTTAGGTCGCGGGTTAAGTGAAGTTCTGAGTATGGGGACTCGGCGAGTCATTGGGTTGACTCGACGAGTAGGGTCGGTCAGGGGTTGACTTTGGCCTTGTCTTTGATCAATGATTGACCAGTGGTTCCAGGGGTATTTTGGTAATTGTTGTTTATCGTTTGAGTTCAGTGCATTGGCGGCTATCCAGGAGTGGAGATCGTATCAGTGATCGGAGCAGCTTGAGTTATCTGTTCAGTCGGCAGTTTCGAGGTGAGTTATCCTCACTATATCGCTAGGGTTTATGGCACCAATGCCAATCCTTTTATCGGATGGAAATCCGGGTAGTTGTCAGTTGTTATATGTTATGGGCCGGAAGGCATTACTATGTGGACCGGAAGGTCATGGCCTGGAAAGGCGTATGTATGCATTTAGTATGTTGACTGATTAATAGGGTAATGTTATGATAGTGACCAGCTAGACCGGTATCTTGTTTAGAGTAATGCTATGATATGTGATCTGTTGACCGATTGTTGTCTATGAACTGCTATATGATTATTTGTTATGCTATATATGCGTTTTATGCTTATGGGCCGGAAGGCGATATGTTATGGGCCGGAAGGCGATTATGTTGAGTGATGGACCGGAAGGTCGGCGTGGGTAGGACCGGAAGGTTTACCCAGCAGGAACGGAAGTCCCCTGAGACTCATGGACCGGAAGGTCAGGGCCTGGAAAGGCGTATATGTGGTTGGTATTCTGGGGGTATCTCACTAAGCTTTAAGGCTTACAGTTGTGGTTTTATGTTTCAGGTTCTCAAGAGTCTGTGGCAAGGCAAAGGCGTGATCGTACCGTTCCTCGCGTTGGTGTTTTATGAATTGAACCTGGGAAATTACTCTGTTTAATAATGTATTGAAAACCTTTTTGCAACAATGTTAATAAAATGGGTGATTTTGAAAAGTTTTAATTGTTTTGAAATTTTGGATGTTACAAGTTGGTATCAGAGCCTTGGTTTGAGTGAATTGGGGAAACATTCGTGCGACTCCAGTCTCAAATCGAGGAGGATTTTAAAAAAAAATTAAAATGAGAAACTAAAATGGTTTTCAAAGTTAGTAAAAGGAGGACGCGGAGGTACGATCAACCGGAGCCAGTAAGTAACCCCAAGATACCATACTTGATATTGTTTATTTGAGCTTGATAGCACAGCATGCTAGAGTTAGGCTAGGGATCTTCAGGAATTCATGATAATGTTGCCTGATATGTGATGCTTGTAGCCTAGGGTCCTTTTTGGGATGTTCTCAGTGTTTCTCTAGTGGTGAGAGTTGATAGTTGTTATGCATGTTCCCTAGGGTATTGTGGTAGTACTTCATACAAATATGGGTAGGTGTGGAAGGTAGTATGGGCCCTTACTACTGAAAGCATAGGACCCATACGCGTATCAGGGAAACCATGGTCTCTGGGGTAGGGTTGCGAGAGTTGGATCCCAGGATTTTGGGAAGTGTCTGAGATAGGAAGGGTGTCTTCGACATGGAGATTTCGAGGCGTGATGATAGTGGATCCGGATCAGGATCGGGAGCTGGAGAGCGAGTTCCGGGTGGATCGGTGCCGTCGGAGGTTATCGATCGGACGAGCACGAGCGAGCGGGATGCGAGGATTCGCGAGATCCTGCGTGATGAGGTTGCTGCATTGTTGCGGGCTGAGTCGCCAGAATTGTTTGGGTCGATCAGGACCGCTATGATTGAGTAGTTTGATGAGCGATATGCGGCTCTCGCAGAGACGGCTGCCGCGGCAATTACAGCGGCTGTAGCAACGGCAAAGAGAGGAGTTAGTCGGAGTTTTCAGTATCGGGACTTCTATTATAAGAAGCCTCCCACATTCGATAGGGTTCAGGACCCGATTGTTGTTAAGAGATGGTTATCAGACGTGGAGGGGTATTTCTCCACGAGTTTATGCCCTGCTGACCAGAGGGTGAGGTGTGCTCAAAACCTGTTGAGGCTAGGAGCGAAGGATTGATGGAGATTGACTACGAGGTCATTTTCCGATGCGCAGAGGGCTGCGGTTTCATGGGATCAGTTCAGAGAGATGTTCAGTACTCGCTATGTTCTGCGGGATGAATCGGAGAGATTGGCTCGGGAGTTCCTTGAGCTGACGCAGGATTTGGAGTCGGTGACTGAGATCACCAGGATGTTTATTGAGAGGGCGATGTTTCGCCCTGAGTTCGCTTCGGAGCAGGCTCAGATGTCCCGATATCTGAGTATGCTCAAGGGGGATATCAGACAGTTCGTGTCTGCGCAGAGGTGCGAGACCTTGTTGATGTTGCAGGAGGCCGCCATGCGGCGTGAGTTAGAGGTGGAGTTGCAGTTGTGTGAGCTGAGGCAGGCTTCGATGCAGTCGCAGCCAGCGCCGAAACGATCCAGTACCGTTGATGTTAGAGAGGGGGATCGGAGCGGCCACACTTGTGGGAAGTGTGGGAGGGGGACCCCTCCGGAGTTGCTGGTCCGGTGGTGCATGCCGCAAGTGCGGAAGGAGGGGCACTATGCGCGGGATCGTCGGTAGTCAGTGCCGATTCGGGATTCGAGGATTTGTTATCATTGTCAGCAGGCTGGACATTTGAGGGTCAACTGTCCACAGCTTTCTGCAGGACCGGTGCAGGCTCTAGCATCGGCCACCTTGAGGAGTTCAGGAGGAGGACAGGATGGAGCGGAGCCCCAAGGGCTCGGGGTCGTGCTTATCTGCTTGCGACAGCGGGAGACGGAGCAGTGCCGGAGGCAGCTGCGGGTATGATGCTTTCTTGAGGGCTTGATGAGCTTGCGTTGATTGTGGCGTATTGTTTGTGCTGGTAGTGTGGATTTCGATGCGGTATTCGTTGTTTTGCGGGATTGGCATGATTATGGATTGGTGCTCCAGGTTTTCGCTTTGGCAATCGTTGTTCCCTGATGGGTTGGTATGGTTATAGTCTGGTGTTTTGGTGCCGGTAGCCTCGTGCGGTTTCCGAGGTGGTATTCATCCTTTGGCAGGTTGTGGGTTTGGTTACGGGTTATTGTTGGGAATTCTCGTTGGTTATCGTTCGTGAGGGTTGTTAGTGGAGATGCGGCACCGGGTTGAAGGTCGGATATGATATGTTATATGTATGCTATATGTGGTAAGTTATTTGTTAGAGGTGTTTTGCTGAGGGTTGCTTATGCTTGTGGCAAGCAGTCAATGGGTAAATGTGCTCTTTGTGCAAGATTGTTCGGAAGGGTCGTTAATGACGATCGGTGGCAGTAGTCAGTGCTTTAGTGGGGGAGAATTGGAGGATTCCCCGGGAGATCGATGAGTATGTGAGGGTGTTTAGCTGTTGGGATTCAGCAGTGATTGTCAGCTCAGAGTATAGGCCGACGAGAGCGAGTGTCGGGTATGCGGGGCGGGATACAGACCTAGGGCGTTTGATTGAGGAGGCATGAGAGAAGGCCGGGATCAAGCTTGAGTAAGTAACCAAGGTTATGTGATCAGAGTATTGGTATGTTTGAGGTACGCGATGGGTTGTACTGTATTAATCCCACGGGATTATGTTGTGCATGTTCTAGAGCTGGAACCGGAAGGTTCCCAGAGTTAGAACCTGAGGGTTCGCAGAGTTTGGGTGTACGGACCCACAGAGATATAGCCTCGAGTGGCTAGTATGTGTTATGAGAGTCGGTCCAGTCATGCTGGAGGCTCTGTTGGTATTGCTGGATCAGTTTGGAATTGCAGATCGTGTATGTTACAGTGTGGTTGCAATGGAAGGTCTGGCCCCGGGTTAGTAATCTTGTTTAGCTGAGGCAGTGATTTTGATGAGTGAAGAGAGTGCATGGGATTGAGAGCCCCTGCAATGATAACCAAAGTATGTGAATAGTGGTTACGCAAAAAGGGTGGTGTCGCTTGGAGCGAGCACTGTGACACTGGTTGGAGTGGCATTATGGCCAAGAGGGTTCCTTGGAAAAGGAAAAGAGAAAGGTGTGTAACTCCGAAGGGGCGTGCAAGTTCACGGGAGTGAAAGCTGCAGAGCAGAAGTTATGGTCAGAGTATTTCGAGTATGGCTTTGAGGATCGTGTGCGCGGCAAGAAGTAGGAACCCATCCGGGTTGGAGATGTCTGTTGAGGCTCAGAAGGGATGCAGGGGGAGAGGGAATCGTAAATTCTCCGTGTGATTCTGATCAGAGTGTAGGGTGGATGTAATGGTTCATCTTGGGAGATGTTCGAGGATATCATCAGTGAATCGGGTCTTCCAATCTACGGGTGTTGGGGCTAGTTCAGCATGTGTATGTGATGGCAAGAGGAGAACTTGTGAGAGTTACTCTGAGAGTGGGTATGGATCTCTCAGTTGGTCCGGGATGGACAAAGTGGGCTTTGGATCGGGGATCCGGTGGTTCATGGTTTCCTAACCCTTATTGGTCGAGTGATTGTTGGGATTTAGAGCAGAGTTGCATCTTGGGTAATTCTCGATTACAGAGAGCGATAGACAGTACAGAGATCGGGCTTCAGTCGACAGAACAGATTCAGCAGAAGAGACAAAGGTTATTGACCGCCAGAGCCGACAGGAAAAGTTATGCAGACAGCCACCGATCCGAGCTTGAGTTTCAGGTCGGCGACTTCGTACTCCCGAAGGCCTCTCTTCGGAGAGGAGTGATTCGATTCAAGAAGAAGGGCAAGTTGGGCCCTCGGTACATTGGGCCATTTCGGGTGATTGCAAGGATAGGCCGGGTAGCCTGTCGATTTGAGTTGCCAGCGGAGTGGGGGCAGATCCACGACACTTTTCATGTGTCACAACTGAGGAGGTGTATAGCCGATGAGTCGGCAGTGGTTCCATTAGAGGATATTCAAGGGATGCGAGCCTGAATTATGCGGAGAGATCAGTGGTCATCAGAAATTGGAAGATCGAGGCTATGAGGTATAAGGAGATACCTCTAGTATTAATTCGGTGGCAGCACCGGATGGGCCGGGAATGACCGGTGAGCTGGGACGTGAGATTGCGGGAGCAGCATCCGGAGATATTTTCAGGATGAGACTTCGAGGGCGAAGTCTAGTTCTAGTGGGGGAGAGTTGTAACAGCCCGGAATTTCAAATATCGATATAACTATGATTTAGGGGTGTTTTGAGAAGGGACTCGGCGAGTTGGAGCCTAGACTCGCCGAGTAGGACCGCAGACTTGGTCGTGGATTCGCGACTGGACTCGACGAGTCCAGATATGGACTCGGCGAGTCGACGCTGTTCAGCAGAAACCCTAGCCGTCTGGTTTTGGATCGTATATAACGCCTCTGAGGCCGTCATTGTCCGTCTTTTGGCCGATTGAGAAGAACCCTAATCGTTGTGGACGTCTAGAGCAGGAGAGAAAGCTTTTGGAACCTTGAAGAATTTGTTAGGCAAGAAGAAGAAGAGTTTTGGCCAAAGGAATATCAAGGGGATCGAGTTCTGAGGTTTGGAGACACAGAGAGGGTGTTATTCAGGTAATATTTCGGATCATTTCTGCTATATTGATGTGTGCACGAATTTAGGGTTTATGAAACCCATTTGGTGATTAGATGGATTATTATATTGTTACCCAAGCGTTTGTAACCCAGTAATAGGATGGTTAGAGGTCCAGAAGGTCCCATGATTGTGTATTTCGGGACCATACGTATTTCAGGAAGCAGTTGCTCTTCTGCATGGCATGGACTCGCCGAGTTGTTCTTCAGACTCGGCGAGTGGCTTGAAGATTGACTGGGACTTGCCGAGTTGTTCTTCAGACTCGGCGAGTGGAGTCGGGGTGGCCCCGCGATTCTTCCAGGAGAAACTCGTCGAGTAAAAAGGGGATACTCGACGAGTAGGAAGGGAATCTTAAGGAATCGGTGAGTCAAGGACGAGTGGACTCAGAGTCGTTGAACTCGGCGAGTCTTGGGGTGACTCGGCGAGTTAGGTCGCGGGTTAAGTGAAGTTCTGAGTATGGGGACTCGGCGAGTCATTGGGTTGACTCGACGAGTAGGGTCAGTCAGGGGTTGACTTTGGCCTTGTCTTTGATCAATGATTGACCAGTGGTTCCAGGGGTATTTTGGTAATTGTTGTTTATCGTTTGAGTTCAGTGCATTGGCGGCTATCCAGGAGTGGAGATCGTATCAGTGATCGGAGCAGCTTGAGCTATCTGTTCAGTCGGCAGTTTCGAGGTGAGTTATCCTCACTATATCGCTAGGGTTTATGGCACCAATGCCAATCCTTTTATCGGATGGAAATCCGGGTAGTTGTCAGTTGTTATATGTTATGGGCCGGAAGGCATTACTATGTGGACCGGAAGGTCATGGCCTGGAAAGGCGTATGTATGCATTTAGTATGTTGACTGATTAATAGGGTAATGTTATGATAGTGACCGGCTAGACCGGTATCTTGTTTAGAGTAATGCTATGATATGTGATCTGTTGATCGATTGTTGTCTATGAACTGCTATATGATTATTTGTTATGCTATATATGCGTTTTATGCTTATGGGCCGGAAGGCGATATGTTATGGGTCGGAAGGCGATTATGTTGAGTGATGGACCGGAAGGTCGGCGTGGGTAGGACCGGAAGGTTTACCCAGCAGGGACGGAAGTCCCCTGAGACTCATGGACCGGAAGGTCAGGGCCTGGAAAGGCGTATATGTGGTTGGTATTCTGGGGGTATCTCACTAAGCTTTCAGGCTTACAGTTGTGGTTTTATGTTTCACGTTCTCAAGAGTCTGTGGCAAGGCAAAGGCGTGATCGTACCGTTCCTCGCGTTGGTGTTTTATGAATTGAACCTGGGAAATTACTCTGTTTAATAATGTATTGAAAACCTTTTTGCAACAATGTTAATAAAATGGGTGATTTTGAAAAGTTTTAATTGTTTTGAAATTTTGGATGTTACAGCGTTGCTTACCACCTTCTTACCAATAGCCAAAGCAAACGGACCATTCAAACACTCGAAGTCATGTTCCGAGCCTGAGTGTTTGAATTCAGCAATTCATGGGATGCCCAGTTGCCGTTGATTAAATTCTCATGTAATAACAGGTATCGCACGAGCATCAAGGATGCTCTTTTCGAAGCTCTTTATGATCGTAAGTGCAGATCACTCATCAGTACTCACACGGGACCAGAAAACAATTCGCGAGGCGACAGAGAAGATAATCCAAATCAGAACTCGACGTCAAGCATCACGAGACTGACAAAAGAGCTATGCTGACAAGCGGCGTAAGCCATTAGGATGTCAAGTCGGGGATCGCGTGTTATTAAAGGAATCTCCTTGGAAAGGAATGATTCGCTTTAGGAACCGAGAAAACTAAACCCACGATACATCGGACTATTCGAGATTCTTGCTCGGATTGGTCCAGAGACTTATAGGTTGCAGCTACCTATAGAGCTCAGCAACGTACACCCTGTGTTCAACGTATCGAATCTGAAAAAGTGCCTATCAGGCAAAACACTTATCAATCCTTTAGAAAGAGGTCGAAGTAAACAAGAATCTCATGTTCGTCGAAGAACTAGTCGATGTATTGGATAAGGAAGTAAAGTGTACAAAACAAAGCCGCATTCCGATTGTGAAGGTTCAATGGAACACAAAACGTATATCAGAATTCACAAGTGAACGCAAATACTAGATTAAGCAAAAGTACCCTCACCTATTCTCTCATTCATGAACCTATCTTTCGAAAGAATTTCGGGACGAAATTCCCTCTAACGGGGGGATGATGTCACAACTAGCATTTTTGCTAGGAAATTTCCACTCTCATGCAATTAATCACCTAGTGTAATAAATTGTACTCTAAGTGAATACTACACTCTATGCTCGTTCAAATAAATCTCATATGTGCAAATAAGGGTTGGAAACCCTTGAAATCCCGGTTTAAGTCCATTATGGACTAGGATTTCCTTATTGGGCCTAATGGACCAATAAGCCTCCAATTTAACTATCTTGAACATAGAAATCTCAAATGGGCCCTAATTGGACCCATGTCACACCCCAAAACCATGAAAGGCGGAAACGTTCTGGGGCAGAGGATGTCATGTACAATATCACAACAATGAATAGTAGTCAACAAGCAACAACATCATCCATTGCATTAATAATATAATTTCATACAAGTGTGTTCTATCAAGTTTTATAGACACCAAAATATACATATCAAAATAAATGATGAGTCTTGAACGAACTCCATCTTCTCAAACCTAGCACCTGTACCTGTCTATTGGTGACCTGAAAATACAAGTTATTTTGTAAGCGAGTATCAGCTTAAAGCTGGTGAGATCATAAGTATATTAATGTCTGTGTTTGTATGAAAGCATTTGTAAGATGTTTTGTAAGATGTTTTGTACAATGTTTTGTAAAATGTTTGAACTCTCCTATAAAACCCTATGTTTCCTACTAATGGTAATCTTCTACCAAGGCATCTAGTGTCTATGTGTATGTCTCTTGTAAGAGAGTGTGTTTTCCCAATAATGACTATCATTAACCAAAAATAAAGTTTTAACATTACCGTGCATCGTGTGAATATTCAAGAAGTGAATGTAATGGGAAAATATCATAGTACCATAGTGTTTGTAATAAGTGACTACCGCTGTACTAACTGCCTTAAAAGAAAAGGCGTTTCAAGTAACATGTGATCGACCTGTATCCTGCTACTGAATCTAGTAAAACGATGATGTAAGACGCCGTAAGAAATGACATTTGGCACCCATAGACTTGCAAGTCCCACTGTAGCGAGCAGCAAGGTGTAGGATAGTCAATCCAGTATAGATCTATATGCAAACTCATACGCTCCCCAATTAAGGAGATTTGGGATACAAAAACGGTCGTGGCAGGAAGTGCCATGACCCGTCTAATGCTTCACATAACTGCATGAATGTACATGTAATGAATGTTCTAACTGTAAAGTGTACTCTTTCTCTGTCTAACCTTTATGTACTGAAATGTTCTGCATGTGCTAGCTGTAATGTATGTTCTCTCTCTATCTAGCATGTATAGTAATGTACTATGTGTACTACTCATATTGACTCATGAACAAACTGACTCATTGTATGTTTCATTGTTCTAGTAATAGTATTAGTATCTTCCTGTGCTACTCCTATGGTAGCTTACTAGTAAAGTAACTGGTACGTATGAACATGGAAGTATACCCTTGCTACCCAAGGGTATTGAATTGACTAGAAGAACCTTTATGTCTATATATGTATACATAATATATAACTAATATTTAGACGACCTTCGGATGGATAACCGATGCCCTATAGCCACATCCCAACGAGGAAAAGGAGATAAAGCGAGCTGGCCTTCCTAAGCCCTTTAAACATTGCTTATATAACTATACATACATAGGCATGCATTTGATAATAAGTATAAAAGAGTTTAAGTAAAAGTATTTGATAAGTAAAAGAGTTTGTAAAACATTTTGAAGCAAAACAGTTTGATAAACAGTTTGAACAGTAAGAAAATCACTGGTTTTGTAGTTATTAATCGCATGTGATTGATGTAATAACTATAAGTATTTAACTTGTATTCCCCCATAAAAGCATTTAAAAACATTTAAACCATTGATTAAGGGGTATGAACTCACCTGTAGTGAGTGGTACAGATGAACTGAAGATGTAGGATTGCTAGGTGTCAAGTGAAGTCTTGAACACACTCTATGATCCTAGTTAACATATAATATCACATATATGTATCCAATTAGTGTTTAAACAACTAATAAACAAACTTAAGACACCCTACGAAATGCTAAACACCTTATACAAGTGTTATAAGTCCCAAGGGTTGCATCTAAGTGTTGTAGGGAAAGGCTAGTGTGTTTTACGGTTTTGTGGTCACAACCAAAAGCGTTTACGGTCGTAAACCCTTGGGTTTACGGTCGTAAGCTCACACACTTTTTGACCATTTGATGTTTGAAGCCTTAAAAGTCCCTAGAAGCTTTTCTACTTGATGTATGTGACCAAGGAAGGTACTAGGGCACCATTTCACTCCTAATTGGAGATTACGGTCCCTAAACCATTTTCCTTTGAGTTTACTACCATAAACTCATAAGTTTTATGGTATTTAGGGGTTTTTAAGTCCTTAGCTCATCAAGGTAATAGTCTAGGTTAGGTTCCAGTCATAAGGAATAAATATGGGCCATTTATACACTCTTTGGGGTGTTTACAGTTTTGGGAGATCCCCAAACCGTAAACACATATAAATAAGTGATTTTTGTGCCTTTTTATGTGATAAACACATCATGGAAGGATCTAGACAAGTGCCTAAGGCATTGTGAAGGACTAAGGCTCCCTAAGGCACCCTTTGGCACCTTAACTTGGTGTTTACGGTTCAAGAACTTCTTGAACCGTGAACACCTTGTTCTTGGTGTTATAGGGACATTTCCTTGATGTAAAGATGTACAACAAGCTTTATAAGACTCTAGGATAGAAGTACTTACTATGTGGAAGCTTGAAGTGAGCTAAAAGTCCAAGAACACTAGTGTGTGTTCTTGGTGTTCTTGGTGAAAAGGAAGAATCAACGTTTTTGGAATGATTTCACGGTTAGAAGTGTGTTAAAACACTAGATCAAAGCATATAATCACTTAAGAAAGCTAGAATCACTTACTAGTTTGAAGATCTTGAAAATCTTTTGGATGATACTTGAGAGAGAATGGGCTTTGGATCTTGAGTTTTGGAAAAAGTGTAAATAATGACAAGTTCTCATATATATACTCTTAGATTTAGGGTTTTTGGCAGAAATTATTTTATTCGGGCAATAAACTCTATTTTCTTAGAGTTTTGGAATAACAGTGGTTGCACAATAACCCTAGTGCATCCTCTCTCTTGATATCACTAAAGTGTCAATCCTGAAATACTCAAACTTATTCTAAAAAGTCTGAAAATTAACAGCAACTGTTCTGACTTCTATTGACTTGATATGTTTGTATAGAATAGAAATTTTGGGTTGTCACATCATCCCCTCCTTAGAAGGAATTTCGTCCCGAAATTAGAATTTAAGCAAATAAGTAGTTACAAATAACTAAGTACAAAGATGAGGATATTTCAGTTTCATCTGATCCTCATGCTCCCAAGTGAATTCCGGTCCTTTCTTGGCGTTCCAGCGAACCTTCATTATCAGGATACGACTTTGTTTCGTTTGCTTGACCTCTCGGTCCATGATCTCTACTGGTTCTTCCACGAAGTTGAGGCTCTCGTTTATCTCGATCTCTTTGAGTGGGATAACAAGAGTCTCGTCGGACAGACACTTTTTCAAGTTCGATACGTGGAAGGTAGAATGTACGTTACTGAGTTCGCGCGGTAAGTTTAGTTTGTAAGCTACAGGGCCGATTATTGCGAGAATCTCGAAAATCCCAATGTACCTTGGATTTAGCTTTCCACGATTTCCGAAGCGTATCAAGCCCTTCCAGGGTGAGACCTTCAATAGAACACGGTCACCCACCTGGAATTCCAACGGTTTCCTACGTTTATCAGCGTAGCTTTTCTGTCGGTCTCTGGAGGCTTTCAATCATTCGCGGATCTAAACGATCTTCTCTGTCGTTTCCCGTATGATCTCTGGACCTGTGAGAGTGCTTTCAGGAACTCCTCCTTTAGCTAATTGGGTATCACCCACCTCAGCCCAGCATAGAGGGGATCTGCACTTTCGTCCATAGAGGGCCTCGAATTGAGCAGCCTTCATGCTCGTGTGATAACTGTTGTTGTAGGAAATTTCGACAAGGGGTAAATGAGTATCCCATGCTTTCCCAAAGTCGATCACACAGGCTCGCAACATATCTTCCAAGGTTTGGATAGTTCTCTCACTTTGCCCGTCGGTCTGTGGATGGTAGGCTGTACTCATGTTCAGCCTAGTTCCTAAGGAACTTTGTAACGACTGCCAGAACCTCGAAGTGAATCTACTATCTCTGTCCGAGATAATGGATAAGGGAACACCATGCAGTTGTACAATCTCCCTAATACAAGTTCTTGTAAGTTTCTCCATCTTGTCTATTTCTTTGATCGGTAGGAAGTGTGCAGACTTGGTCAATCTGTCGACGATGACCCATATGGTATCAAGTCCACCCGTTGTCTTGGGCAACTTGGTTATGAAATCCACAGTTATCCGCTCCCACTTCCATTCCGGTATCTCAGGATGTTGTAATAGACCGGAGGGTTTCTGGTATTCGACCTTGACCTTTGCACAAGTAAGGCATTTACTCACGAAGGTAGCAATCTCTACTTTCATGTTAGGCCACCATTATAACTTTTTGAGATCCAGATACATCTTATCTGATCCCGGGTGCACGGAATAACGAGTGTTGTGCGCCTCGTTCATGACCAAGCCTCTGAACCCACCTAGTTTCGGGGTCCAGATCCGGTCCATGAAATAATGAGCTCCACCACCCTTAACCTCCAAGTTCTTATCCATCCCTCTTAGGGATTCACCCACCACATTTTTAGGCTTCAAAGCGTCGAGCTGAGCTTCCTTAATTTGTGTGGACAAGTGTGAATGGATAGTCATAGTCAATGATTTGACTCTACGACCAGAATATTCCTTCCGACTCAGGGCGTCAGCTACTACGTTGGCTTTACCCGGATGATAACGAATTTCGCATTCGTAATCACTGAGTAGCTCGACCCACCGTTGTTGTCTCATGTTGAGCTCCTTCTGGTCGAATATGTGTTGTAAGCTCTTGTAGTCTATAAACATAATGCCTTTCGTTCCGAACAAGTAATGTCTCCAGATCTTCAGAGCAAACACAACTGCTCCTAGTTCAAGATTGTGGGTCATGTAGTTGACCTCATGTGTCTTTAGCTGTCTCGAGGCATAGGCGATGACTTTACCTCGCTGCATCAGAACACATCCGAGCCCTTGATTCGACGCATCACAATAGAAAACAAAGTCTTCTATTCCTTCGGGAAGGGATTGTATTGGTGCGGTGCATAAGGCTCGTTTGAGCATTTGAAACGCTCTTTCCTGCTTCTCTTCCCAGTCAAAGGCTACGCCCTTCTGGGTCAGTGTTGTAAGAGGTTTTGCAATGCGGGAGAAGTTCTGAATGAACCTACGATAGTAGCCAGCGAGGCCTAGAAATTGACGAATTTATGTAGGTGTCTTCAGTTCTGACCAGTTCTCAATGGCCTTGATTTTGGAAGGGTCCACGTGTATTCCCTCTTCACTAACCATGTGCCCTAAGAATTCAACTCGTCGAATCCAAAATTCGCACTTCGAGAACGTCGCGTAGAGCTTCTCCGAACGTAATGTTTCGAGGACTTGTCGTAGATGTTGACTATGCTCCTCCTTACTACAAGAGTAGATAAGTATGTCATCGATGAAGACGATGATGAACTGATCTAAGTAAGGATGACACACCCTATTCATTAATTCCATGAATACAGCGAGCGCGTTTGTCAATCCAAAAGGCATTACTACGAATTCGTAGTGCCCATAACGAGTCCAGAAGGCTGTCTTCGGAACATCCTCCCCTAGCACTCGTAGTTGGTGATATCTGAATCTCAAGTTGATTTTCAATAAGAAGTTCGCCCCTTGAAGTTGGTCAAATACATCGTCGATACGAGGCAACGGATAACAATTTTTGACTGTCAGCTTGTTGAGCTCCCTGTAGTCGATGCACATACGAAACGATCTGTCTTTCTTCTTGACGAACAAGACTGGAGCTCCCCAGGGTGAGAAGCTTGGTCTTATAAAGCCCTTGCTGAGCAGTTCGTTAAGTTGACCGGACAGTTCTTGCATCTCTGAAGGTGCTAGACGATAGGGAGATTTGGCTACGGGCATAACCCGTGGAACTAAGTCGATTTGGAACTCGACTTGACGTTGCGGAGGTACTCCTGGGAGTTCTTCTGGAAAAATGTTGGTAAAGTCTCGTACTAATGGGATGTTTTGAATGTCCTTCGTTTCTTGGCTCATATCGACCACACGAGCAAGGAATGTTGTACATTCCTTTTGCAAGAATTTCTGAGCTTGAATGCTCGAGATGATACGAAGGTTTGTGCCGGGTATGTCGCCATAAACTACTAAGGTTTCGCCAATCAGCAGATTAAGGCGAACAACCTTTTTGTACCACATGATGTCGGCACGATGAAGACTCAACCAATCCATGTCGATAATGACGTCGAAACTTTTAATTGAGACCGGCATGAGACCAAGCGAAAATGAATGGCTATCTAATGTTAGGGTACACCCATTGAATATACTACTAGAGCTCTCTGTCTTTCCATTAGCCATTTCTACAGTGAACGGTTCATTAAGCGCTCGTGATTTTTGCTTAAGTAAATGAGCAAATTTTTGGTTCCTGAAACTCCTCTCTGCTCCACTATCAAATAGAATGCATGCATAAGAGTTATCGAGGAGGAACATACCAGTGACCACTGTAGGGTCGGCAACCGCTTCCTCATGGCCTATGGCCAGAACTCTTGCCGCTCCACCGGCAAACCCTGCCTTCGGGCAATTTCTTTTGAAGTGGCCTACCTCGCCACATTCGTAGCAAGTTTGGCTCACTCCAGCACCAGGGGATTGGTTGATTCACTTTGTCGGAGCTTTACAAAAACGGGAAGTGTGCCCCTTCCCATTGCAGTTCAGACACTGCATCTCCCAGCAGGCGCCGACGTGATGGAATTTGCACTTGGGCAAACTTCCAGCGTACTACTTTACCGGAGCAGGAGCGGCAGGTGCTATCGCAGCATGTACTGCCACGACATGCCTCTTCTTGGAAGCCTTAGCCTTCTTCTTGTGATACCAAAACCTCCACTTGGAATCAGCGGTTCTTGCAGGTTCTGAGATGGCCAGGGTAGTTGTTGCGGCCAGGGTACGAACCCCATGGTCTATGAGCCGCTGTGCCAATCGCTTGGCACTATCAAATGTAGTGGGGTGTGATGCCAAAACATTTCTCTGGTATGGTGGCACCAGCCCCCAGATGTATCTCTCGATTTTCTTTCCCTCTGAAGGAATCATGTTGGGACAGAGGGCCACCAGCTCGTAGAATTTGGCAGTGTAGGCGACTACGTTGGAGCCCTTCATGGTTAGGCTCCATAGCTCTTCCTCTAGCTTCTGAATCTCGCCCCTCGGGCAGTAATCCTCAATCATGAGGTATTTTAAAGATTCCCAGCCCATAGCATTACCATTATAAGAGATAGCGACTTAACATGGCTATTCCACCATGTTAGGGCTTTCGTTTCAAAGGTGCAAGCAGCGAACTTCACCTTGCTCTCCTCAGGACAAGAGCAGATTTTGAAAACCGATTCGGTTTTCTCGAACCATTGTGAGAGGGCAATGACTCCGCCAGTCCCCTTAAAGGACAATGGCTTGCAGTTGGTGAAGTCCTTGTATGAGCACTCTTTCAAGCGCACCGGAATTTCACCATGAGTTGACAGGAAAGGGGTTCCTCCTCCAGTGGAACTAGATAAATGATATTGATACATGGCTGTAGCCACAGCTGTAGCTACAGAAACATTTAAGGTTGTCATGTTGAACTGAGGAGTAGGTGGTTGAGGAGGTGGAGGAGGTGGTGTTTCGTTATTAGGGTTACGCCTTGGGTTCCTGCGAGGCGGCATTGTTGATCTAAAAGTTTATGAAGGTGAAAACATTGATAAGAATTTAATGGAAGAATTGATGAACATGACTCATGGACTAACTCTTCATAGCCCAACAATACGATTGATTGTAGATCTCGAACTAATAGCTGATCACATTTGGATAATAATTCCCATAAGATTAGGTACCTGTCAATATTACTGCAATTATAGATGTAACAAGTTTGGGAAAAACGGCCAACAGAAAGAGGCCTTACATCAACCAAAATGGGAAAATTTTGACAGTATTAAAACCTAACCAAGACCTAACAGGCCTAAGATTTACAACGATAGAGAATTACACCAGAGTTTTACATAACTAGGTTATATCCAAAAGAGAGAAGTTAATGAGAATCTATCGGCGACAAGAACTACCAGAGTGAGTTCTTGATTCCGACAGGAGATGCTCAATGTCCCTCATACACCTATCAGCTCTTGCTTGCTGAGCTCGAAGTTCTCTAACTTCAGCTCGCGTTTCAGTAAGTTCCCTTTGAAGAGTTGCATTGTGGACCAGAGTCCTTTCATGAGCAGACTCTAGCTGGCGAATGCGGACTGTGTTAATGCCAGAGCTGGTGTCAATCTCCATGACTCGGTCGATAGCTGCTCGACCATGTTTTGTGTTCCGAGCAACCTTACGAACTATGATTGGTAGGACTCTGTCAGTAGAACCTCCCTCAGTGAGGTTGTAGAAACTTCTGTCTCCATTGTAGGGAATGGGTTGACCTTGTTACTGACTCCATCTATTCAAGTTAGTGGCCCACTAAGGTGTGGGTCCTTGAAATGTTGGACGAGGGTTTTGATCAGCTGGGGGCAGGTTGTTGACTTCTAGATCTAAGTCAGAACCATCAGAAAAGCCTTCAGCTTCATGATCATCCAAAGGAATTGGGTGATCATCTTCTGATTCTTCTTCCGGCCATCCTGCATTGTCGTGGTTAGGATAGTATTGGTCTCCGGGAATGTGGAATCCATCCATTAAATCTACGCGAGAAGAGAGGCATAAGAATCTAGAACATAAGTAACTTATAGTAATGCAAAATACTCCTATAGTATTTTAAGTTTAGGTTCTGTTGTTCTCATTATGGTATTGTTGGTAAGATTTTAGACTCGTTGCAACCTCATAACTACACTTAGGCACATGCTAGTGAACTCTCGGATAATATAGTTGATCAGGCTATATCTTCCCAGTTTTGACTATATGTCTCTAAGTCTAGTTGTGCTGCTCAACAATCGTAAGTTTTTTGTACTTGTACTGTCCTAGTGACACTGATTTTAGTATGAATGCAGGCACGTATACTTAATTAAATATTTTAAATATTTAAAGTATAAACTCTTGGTCAGAGTATTTTAATCCCTATGTATTTATAGTTAGTATATCTTTTATGGGTTGATATACTCAATTCACTATAAACAATGCTCTGATAACAATCTGTCACACCCCAAAACCATGAACGGTGGAAACATTCTGGGGCGGAGGACGTCATGTACAGTATCACAACAATGAATAGTAGTAAACAAGCAACAACATCATCCAATGCATTAATAATATAATTTCATACAAGTCTTTTCTGTCAAGTTTTATAGACACCAAAATATACATATCAAAATAAAAGACGAGTCTTGAACGAACACCATCTTCTCAAACCTGGCACCTGTACCTGTCTATTGGTGACCTGAGAATACAAGTTATTTTGAAAGCGAGTATCAGCTTAAAGCTGGTGAGATCATAAGTATATTAATGTTTGTGTTTGTATGAAAGCATTTGTAAGATGTTTTGTAAGATGTTATGTATAATGTTTTGTAAAATGTTTGAACTCTCCTAGAAAACCCTATGTTTCCTACTAATGGTAGCCTTCTACCAAGGCATCTAGTGTCTGTGTGTACGTATTAGCTGCCCTAATTTGTTATCTCCTGCAATCTTAGTTCGGAGGAAATAAGTAAAATTTTTATTATCTGTACGAACCAGGAATTTTACTGGTGTTAAATATACAGAGAATTTTGTAATAACTCTTTTTACAACGAGTAATTCTTTTTCATTGCTATGGTAGTTTTTCTCAGCTGCTTTGAAATTGTCAGAGGTGTACCTACAAATTTGTTCTTCGTTTTTGGGGTTTTTAGCTTTTAAAACACCTCCCCAAAATTCATCAGAAGCATCAGTTTCAATAATTAAATTGTCTTCAATGTTTGGAAGATAAAGTTTCAGAAAATTGATTAAAACTTACTTTATCTTTTTGATGTAGTCTGTATCAGCACTTGACCAATTACAAATGACATCTTTTTTTAATTTTGCCTGTAAAGGTTTTCTCATGGCTGCAAGTTTTTCATTATATGTTTCAGCATAAGTTAAAACACCAAGAAATTTTTGTAGTTGCTTCTTCTCTTTTAAAACATTTGGAAAGTCATGTAAATGTTCAAGAATATGCTTTTGAGGACAATGAGTACCCTCATTTATTTCTAAACCCAAAAAATTGATTTTTGTTTTGAAAAGATGAGCTTTCTTTTTTGAAAGTATTATTCCATATTTTAAAATAGTTCTGAGAACCTGTGTGACATGACCAAAGTGTTCTTGTTAATTTTTGCTGAAGATCATGATGTCATCAACGTATACAATGCAGAAACCTTCAAGGCCTCGAAGAACGTTCTGCATGTGTCTTTGAAAAATACTAGGAGCTTGTTTAAGCCCAAAGGGTAGTACTTTCCAATGAAAGAGTCCATCAGGACATGTGAAGGCAGTGAGAAGCTGCGATTCTTCATCAAGTAGAACTTACCAGAAACCTGACTTGCAGTCGAAACTTGAATAAATGTTTTTTCCTCTTAGAAGAGTCAAGAGTTCGTGCATATTGGGAAGATTATGTAAGTCTCCAATAGTTGCATCATTGATTGCTTTGTAGTTGACAACCATGCGCTTCTTTCCTCTTCTTTTCTCTGCTTCTTTATTGACAAGAAAGGCAGGAGATATATGAGGGGATTTTGATTCTATAATTAGTCTCATACCAAGTAATTCCTTGATTTGTTTGGAAAATTCTTCTCTTTCTTGTAGAGAGTAAACCATAGGTTTTTCTCTAATAACCGTTTTGGGATCAATAAGCTTAGTTGAAGCTTTCATCCATCCTTTGGTTCTATTTGGATCAATAGGATTTTCAGAACAATCGTTTTCAAGAAGATTCTCGATCTGTTTGAACCTGGTAGTTTGAATAGAAATAATCCTTTCTTTATTAATCCCTTCATGGGTTATATTAGTACCTGGAATTTGTTTTTCTTTAGAACCTTTTTCTTGAGTTTCAAGAAAACCTGGTTTTCCTTTGCTATAGGCCTCTGTAACCCTTTTTATAACTACCATATCATTATTAAGATGAAAGGCAAATCTATCTATCTATTGTATGAATGGTCCATAGACTTGAAAGAAGTTGTTAACAATTATGATATCAATTCCTGAATTTTGTTGGTAAATAGTGGGAACGTTGAAATGTTCTCCTGAAAGTTCAAGATTAATATTTCTACAAACTTTATTAATTTTTATGGTTTCACCATTTGCAATAATGGCACTAATTTCTTTGAAAGCGTTTTCCTAGAGTTCATCCGGAATGACGAATTTGCTTGCAAGCCATAAAGATGCACCTGTGTCTACAAAACAATTTACTCTAAAATTTTTATATCCTTTGAAGTTAAGGAAGGCAGAAACATAAATAGAGTTTGGATTAGTAAGATTCATGATTAGGGAATCATCAATCTTCTGGAGGATTGCGCAAAAATGGTTAATCTCCTCCTCCCTGAAAAGTTGGGTCTATTTGGGACTAGTCTGAGTCATCCGTTGTTGATTCGTATTCTTTAGTTTCTGATGAAGATTCTGTCTCAACATGATATATAAAAACATGTTGAATACCATCATACTCTTCTTCAAGAGCTTCATAGCCTCCATTATTAGCGTTTTATAAAACCTTGACTTTGTCAAGGTATTTTTTTTCTATTTGGACATTCATTGGCGTAGTGTCCTTCTTCATTGTAGATCCAACATCTACATTTTTTCTTTCCTTGCGAACAGGAAGTAGTCTTCTTAGGTGTTTCTTTTGAAGGTTTTTTGAAGTATTTTCCTGGTGAAAATTTTCTTCTTTTCTTTTTCCAAAAAGATTTGTATTTCTTTTTGTTTTTATACTTTTTCTTAGTATAGTTTATCTTTCCAATATCAAAATTTTTGAAATCAGAGAGAATGCTACAAAAATCTTTGCTTATTGTTTTAAGCTTTTGTTGTTTATATCTGTCTTGACAGATTCTATCAATTTCTTCTTTTGCAATTTTTGTTGCATAAGAAAGACTGGTTTGCTGGATTTCTCCAGTAGCTTCTTTTTTCCATCTGTCGGTAGAGGTTTATCCAATAATTAGAATTTTCATGAGATAAGCAGATATCCATTGTGCAAACTCACTTCTCTGTGGAATATCATACAGATATGATTCATACATACATGTGTATTTGTCGAGAAGACTAATATCATGTAATTGGAGTTTTGTCATTGAAACTCTTGCTATGTCAACCTTCTTATTAATGGTGAAGTCTTTATTAGAAATATAATCAAGACCTAAGAAAGTAGTGTATATGACATTTATGAGATTATCAAAAAGATCTGAACCATGCAATTCATCATTCCAATTATTGTTTCTTAGGAATTTTTACACAATTCCATCAGTTTTGTGTTCTAAAAGTAGTAGAACATTTTTTGCCCTTTAAAATTCATCTGGGTTTGTCTGTAAGATTAGTGAAATCTCAGTAACCTATTTTTCTACAACTCTTTCTCTGAGTTTTAGATCTTGGATACAATCAATATTGAGTACATTGATCGTGTTGGGTCCTTGACCACTATTTGGAATACCATTATGGACAGGCATTTTGAACTCATATTTCTTTTTATTGCCTCTTCTTGTGGTTGTATAAGAAGATTCTGCTTCATCATCTTCCATATCCAAATATTCGAACTTAACAGTTTTTGTATTTGTTATAAAATTATCTTCTTGTTCTGATTCAGTGTCTAGTTCATTTATTTTAGTCATTCTAAAATATTGATCAAAAAGTTTGGGTTCTTTTTTATACAATTCTTCACATTCTTCAGTTTCTAAAGATAACAACCGAATAAGCTTTTGGTCAGCTTTATCATAATCTTCATATTGAAGGTTAAAGAAATATTTCTCTAGTTGCTTAGAGATTGTTTCTTTCATTTTTATTCTTTCCTGAAAATGTCAATTTTCTGGGAATCTTTTGAGCTTCCTAAGTCAGGGTTTCCAACACTAGGATTGGGAGGTGAGTATTTCTTAAGACCTGAATATTTTCCAGGCTTGGTTTTTTGTTCTAAAATGGAGATATTCTTGATGTGCTCAAGAATGTCTTTATTACATGGGCAAGAGTCAATCTTTTCAGATAACTCCTTAGTAATGTCTGCAATAATTTTTGCAGATGCTACTTCCAACTGGGAAATGGTTACATATTTATTGGTTGTTAAGTCCAAGTTTATAATCAGCCCATCTATTTTTTCATTAAGGAAGTTGATTGATCTATTGAGCTCGGGTATCGAGGTGGTTGATCTATTGAGATCGGGTATCGAGGTCATCCTATTAGTTGTTTTAACTGATCATGTATATTACTGATTTTAAGGTTGGTTTCCTTAAGAGTGCCCTCAATATTTGCCTTTTTGGCGACTTCTTCAACAAATTGGTTGTTTTTTAAAGAGTTTTCTAAAAGAATAGAATGTCTGTCAATAGACTGGGTTAACTTGATAGTTAATTTATTTTGTCTTTCAATAACTTCGAAGAATTTTTCAAAATCATTTTTATCAAGATTGTTTTTAACCATAAAGGCTAAATCGTTTTTAAATTGGTTAAAAGGTATTTTATTTTTTGAAATATCTATAGAAATATCTTTTGAAATACCAAGATAATGGCTTATTTTTGAAGTTTTTAAGAGACATCTTGCAATGATCTGGTTGAGATTATTGCAATGATTTACAATTGTTTGAATACCAGCTTTTCCAGAAGTAGAGAAAACGTATTCTTTCTTTTCAGTACTATCGTCAAGAGTTTTAATTTTGACTGTTTTACCTTTTTTATAGAAATGAGGAAAATCAATTTTATTACTCATTTATAATGTCAGTGATTTGTTTGATATTCTGGTGTGGACTATCAATTTTTAAAGACATGTTTCTTATTAAGTTATTATCTTTTCTCTCCGAGCTTTCTCCTATGTGGAGTGAATCCATAGAAATTCTTGGTCTAAGACTTTCTCGTAGAGCTTTTTTATTTCTAGCTATATTTAAAACCCAAGAGTTTTCTTGAGGATTTATGTCGCAGAATTGTTTATCTTTGACATGACCTATTTCTGAAAAGACATCATCAAGTTCGATGTACTCGTCTTTCTTATAGTCTATGCTATGGTGACTGTTGGTCAGGGCATATCCTATGAGATATGTTATGGTGAATGGTTTATCATCTGGACTCATAAGGTCACTTCTTTCAAAGTGATGTATAAAAGATAAGGTTATATCTATATTTGCAGATTTTAAATCCAGAGCAAACCTTGGATAGACTGAAAACATAAACTTTTGGTAAGCAAGGTTTCCCTTTGCAGCACCTAAGATACAGTCCTATCTGACAGTAATTGTCACACCCCCAAATCTGAATGGCGGAAACATTCGAGGGTGGATGACTTCACGTAGTATCATAACAATTGAATATTGTAAAGAAAGTAACACAACCATCATATATATAATAAAAACGTATATTGTTACGTTATACATATTTCCAAAAGAATATTACAATATGATGATGTATATGTTTAATAATAATGTCCTTAGCGTTCCTTCTTCAAAAGCTGGTGGTTACATGTATTACTGATTTCCTGAGAAATACAAGTGGTTTCGAAAAAGTGTCAACAATTAAGTTGGTGAGTTCATAAGTGTTTTGTATAAAAAAAAGTATGTTCTTTTGGTAGCAAATCGATGAACGAAGTTTTTCAGAAAATCCAATATTTTCTATAAATAGTTTGAAAAGATCCCAGAGTTGGAGTGCATTAGTATTTTTCGTACTTGAATGATAAAGATAAACTTTGTGCTCAAATTGATGTAGAAAACTGAATGCATATATGAATCTCGTAAATCAAACTTGTTTTTATACTTTTATGTGAGTTTTATAACCATACTAATGACACTGACTCCCTGTAACAACATTCTTCAGGTGTTATAGTGTTATGACATTTGTCACCCCAGACCTGCCGGTCTAACTGTAGCTAACAGTTTAGGTGCGGGGTTGTCAATCCCGTATAGATCTATACACAAGTATCACGCTCTCCCTCCAAGAGATTATGGTATATAATACAGGTCTTGAAATGCATACATAAGAGTACGTTGAAGTTTGAATATCTCACATCACTTAGTATAAATAGAATTACGATAAGAAAGACTTTACTTCATTTTGTTTGAAAGTATTTCACTTTTCAAGTTGTGTACGTAAGAATGTATGAATAACTTGCTAACTATACCCATTATAGTTTTTCTGAAAGTATGTTCCATTTGGTGGAAATAACTTGACGATATACTAGCCCTTTATACGTAAAGTAAGTTGTGGTATCGATAATCAATAAGATAGATGTTACATTTATGTTTATAAAACGATACTTTTACTTGTATTGTACTTGTATTTCCCCCCTAAAACATGAAAAGACTTGAAAGGTAGAGGTATGAACTCACTTGTTTGGTTTGAAGAGAGTGGGACTAGAGTCGAGCGGAACTTCAACCGCGGAAAGCTGCGTCTTCGAGCTCTTCGGGGATCTCGGTAGCGTAGAACCTTCGTCGGGGATCGGGTGCGGAAACTGAAGGTGTCAGGACAGTTTTTGGTGCTTGAAAGTATGTGAGAGTGATTGGGAGTTTTGAGAGAGTGTGTCAAAATCCGTAGCTCAAATCTCTTATTCATAGTGCTGGAAAGGTTGCGTACGCGGGGCGTACTATCGGAGTACGTTGGGCGTACTCGTTACGCGGGGCGTACTTCGGTTACGTGGGGTGTAACTTCGCATTATGGCTTACGACTCCGGTCTAGCTAGGCATAGAGCTGCAGCCTATGGGACTCGACCATGCACCTGAGTACGCGGGGCGTACTCCTACATTACACGGGGCGTAATCCTGGCTTCCGTCTTCTAAATTCCGTAACTTTCGCGTACGGGCTCCGTTTTTCGCGTTCTTTATATCCATGCGTAGGTGAGATTATGCTTTACAACTTTCATTTAGACTCCGTCGGCTAGTTTTAACTTTATTTTTAATGATATGTTTTTAATAGGCCGGGACTGCTAAAGTCCGTTAAAAATTCATAGTTTCTTTATTCGACGTCGGTTTTCGTTTGTCTTTTTATCATCTTACTCCTATTGTGGAGATCTTCAACTCTCGTTTAGGTTGCGTTAGCTAAATATCATTCGATCTTTAATTCGAGTTTTTAGCTCTCTACTACCGTTACGAAACTTTGAAAATTCGTAACTTCTTCATACGAAGTCCATTTTGGGCGATCTTTTTATGCACGCTCACCATTTAACGAAATCTACGACTTTTGTTTAGATACTTAAGGCCAAAATGCATTTTATTGAAATTCCACTTTTTACGTTAAATAGTGTTTTAACAGTGTGTCGTAAATATACGAGTGGTTATAATTTCTTTAATATAACCCGGTTTTGAACATTCTTTATGTTTTTGGAAACCTTGGCACGATATCTAACATTTCATGCATCCCAAATTAGATATTTACACACTTTATTTTTGAGGTTAATTTCGTTGTTTCTAAATAGTTTTCGTTGTATTTTTCTTTTGAGTGTTACACTGCTTTTGGAAAATATAGGGTTGTCACATCATCCCCCCATTAGGGGAATTTCGTCCCAAAATTTAATCTAAGATAGAGTTTACAGGTTAGGAAAAAGATGCGGGTACTTTTGTTTCATCTGATCCTCGCGTTCCCAGGTGTATTCAGGTCCTCGCTTGGCGTTCCAGCGGACCTTTACAATCGGTATGCGGCTTTGTTTGGTCCTTTTTATTTCCCGATCCATGATTTCTACTGGTTCTTCTACGAATTTGAGATTTTCATTTATTGCAATTTCGTCTAAAGGGATGACGAGGGTCTCATCAGACAAGCACTTCTTTAGGTTTGATACGTGAAAGGTAGGGTGTACATTGTGGAGCTCCTGAGGTAATCGAAGTTTGTACGCCACTGGACCGATCCTGGCAAGGACCTCGAATGGTCCAATGTATCTTGGGTTCAGTTTCCCACGCTTTCCAACACGTATTAGTCCTTTCCAGGGCGAGACTTTTAGTAGGACATGGTCTCCTACCTGGAATTCTAAGGGTTTCCGTCTTTTATCCGCGTAACTCTTTTGTCTGTCCCTTGATGCTTTCAGTCGTTCCCAGATTTGAACAATCTTTTCCATGGTTTCCCTTATGATTTCTGGCCCGGTGAGAGTGTTGTCTGTTGCTTGTCCTCTTGCTAGCTGCATGTCACCTACTTCCGTCCAGCACAGAGGTGATCTGTACTTACGGCCATAGAGGGCTTCGAACGGGGCAGCCTTGATGCTAGTGTGGTAGCTATTGTTGTACGAGAACTCGACCAAGGGTAGATAGGTGTCCCATGCTTTGCCAAAATCGATTACGCAAGATCTCAACATATCTTCTAGGGTTTGTATGGTTCTCTCACTCTGGCCATCGGTTTGAGGGTGATAAGCGGTACTCATGTTTAGTCTTGTTCCTAGAGCTTTTTGTAGTGACTGCCAGAACCTTGAGGTGAATCTACTATCTCGGTCCGAGATAATGCATATGGGCACACCATGCAGTTGCACAATTTCTCAGAGGTATGTTCTAGTTAGTTTCTCCAATTTATCCGTCTCTTTGATGGGTAAGAAGTGCGCTGATTTAGTTAACCTGTCGACTATCACCCAGATAGTGTCGAGTCCACTTGCCGTTTTGGGTAATTTGGTTATGAAATCCATGGTTATCCGCTCCCACTTCTATTCGGGTATTTCTGGTTGTTGTAATAAACCCGAAGGCTTTTGGTATTCCACCTTGACCTTGGAGCATGCCAGGCATTTGTTCACGTAGGTAGCAATTTCGGCTTTCATGTTCGGCCACTAGTACAGCTTCTTGAGATCCAAATACATCTTATCAGAACCTGGATGTATGGAGTATCGTGTCTTATGGGCTTCGTCCATGACGATTTCTCTGAATCCACCAAACTTCGGTGTCCAGATTCGATCCATGAAATAAAGAACTCCATCGCTCTTGGCCTCAAGATTCTTATCCATCCCCCTTAGGGCTTCTCTTGTCATATTTTCGGATTTCAAGGCTTCTATTTGGGCTTCCTTGATTTGCGTGGACAGGTGTGAATGGATTGTTATTGTTAGGGACTTCACTCGGCGACCCGAGTATTCCTTCCGGCTGAGGGCATCAGCCACTACATTAGCCTTCCCCGGGGTGATATCGAATTTCACATTCATAATCACTTAGTAGTTCTACCCATCGTCTCTGTCTCATGTTAATCTCTTTCTGGTTGAGGATATGTTGGAGGCTTTTATGGTCGGTGAAGATTGTACATTTCGTGCCGTAGAGATAGTGCCTCCATATCTTTAGAGCAAAAATGACTGCTCCTAGTTCAAGATCGTGTGTCGTGTAGTTTACTTCATGCGTCTTTAGTTGCCTTGAGGCGTAGGCGATGACCTTCCCTCGTTGCATCAGGACACACCCAAGTCCTTGGTTTGATGCATCGCAATAGACCACGAAGTCCTCTGTTCCTTCTGGCAATGTTAGGATGGGTGCACTACATAAGGCTCGCTTTAGTGTCTGAAACGCGATGTCTTGTTTTTCTCCCTAGTCGAAAGTCACATTCTTCTAAGTTAGGGTGGTAAGTGGCTTGGCAATCTTCGAAAAGTTCTGTTGAACCTTCGGTAATACCCGGCAAGTCCCAAAAATTGCCGGATTTCTGTAGGGGTTCTTGGAGTAGTCGAACTCTCTATTGCCTTAATCTTGGAAGGGTCCACATGTATTCCTTCTTTGCTTACAACGTGTCCTAGGAAATCTACTTCCCGAATCCAAAACTCGCATTTTGAAAATTTCGCGTATAGCTTCTCTGCCCCCAATATTTCCAAGACTTGGCGGAGATGTTGGCTGTGTTCTTCCTGGCTTCTTGAATAGATGAGTATATCATCTATGAACACGATCACGAATTTATCCAGGAATGGGCGACATACTCGGTTCATCAAGTCCATGAACACCGCTGGTGCATTTGTCAACCCGAAGGGCATCACTACAAACTTGTAGTGACCATAGCGTGTTCGGAAAGCCGTTTTGGGGATGTCTCCTTCCAGTACTCGCAGTTGGTGATATCCAGATCTTAGTTCGATCTTTGAGAAGTAGCTTGCTCCTTGTAGTTGATCGAACAAATCGTCTATGCGCGGTAGGGAATATCGATTCTTGATCGTGAGTTTGTTCAGTTCTCGGTAGTCGATGCACATGCGAAAAGATCCGTCCTTCTTTTTCACGAATAGGACCGGTGCTCCCCAAGGTGAGAAGCTTGGTCTGATGAAGCCTTTGCTCAGCAGCTCGTTTAGTTGGCTGGACAGTTCCTGCATCTCAGCTGGGGCTAGACGGTATGGTGATTTTGCAACCGGAGTGGCTCCAGAGATTAAGTCGATTCTAAACTCGACTTGGCGTTCTGGTGGGATCCCTGGAAGATCTTCTGGAAAGATGTCTGGGAAGTTGCAGACTTCCGGAATGTCTTTAATGTCCTTCGATTTCCATTTCTTGCCTACTACGTGGGCTAGAAAGGCATGATATTCCTTGCGAAGATATTTTTGTGCTTTAATACAGGAAATGATTTGTAAATTTGAACTAGGTTTGTCGCCATAAATTACAAGGGTTTCGCCGTTTGGCAGATTGAGGCGAACGGCCCTTTCATGACAAAGTATATCGGCATGGTGAAGGCTTAACCAGTCCATACCGATGATGACATCGAAACTTCTTATTGAAATGGGCATAAGATCGATTTGAAACAAGTGCTCGTTTAAATTTAATGTGCATCCTATGTACATATCGCTTGCGCTTTCCGTTTTACCGTTTGCCATTTCTACAGTGAATATTTTATTGAGTGGTTGGGGTTTTTGACTAAGTAGGTGTTTGAATTTATGACTCACAAAACTTCTCTCTGCACCGCAGTCAAAGAGTATGCATGCATAAATGTTGTCGAGGCGAAACGTACCCGTAACCACTGTGGGGTCGGCAATTGCTTCATTCTGTCCTATTGTCAGCACTCTTCCCACATCGCCAGCATTCCTTTCCTTGGGGCAATCCCTCCTAAAGTGCCCAGTTTCTCCACACCCATAACATGTCTGGCTTACTCCAGTACCAGGAACTCGAGTGATTGGTCACGCTGGTGCTTTACAGAAACGGGCAGTGTGCCCTTTCCTGTCGCATTTTTTACAATGCATTTCACGGCAGATACCGTGATGTTGGTAATTGCATTTGTTGCACATTGGCAGGTTCCCAGCATATTGCTTGACTGGCGCAGGGGTAGCAGGAGTTGTGGTGGAAGCAATAGCAGCATGAACTGCCACCATTTGTTTCTTTGAAGGTTCTTGAGAAGTTTGACCTTTCCTCTTGTTCCAGAACTTCTTCTTGCTGTTGCTGTTGGCAGTGTTGTCGTAGTTGTTGCTTCCTTTGGTTGGTTCGACGACGGTCGTGACACTTTGACAGACACCGTGATCGACAAAAGATTGCGCCAATTCCTTGGCGCTGTCGAACGTCATGGGTTTGGAGGCTAACACACTTCCTCGAAGTTGGGGTGATAGTCCGCAGATATACCTTTCCACCTTTTGGCTTTCCAGGACCATCATTCCTGGGCAAAGTATTTTCAAATCACTGAACTTGTTGGTATAGCCTGTAATGTCCGAGCCTACCATCTTAAGGTCCCATAGTTCTTGTTCGAGCTTTTGGATCTCGCCCCTGGGGCAGTACTCTCGTAGGAGCATTCGCTTCAGGTTTTCCCAACCCATGGAGTTCGCCACTGGTAGGGTTGGTACCTTGACGTGGCCGTTCCACCACGTTAGGGCTCTTTCGGAGAAAGTATAAGCGGCGAATTTCACTTTGCTTTCTTCAGGTCATGCGCAAATCTCGAACACGGCTTCCGTTTTCTCTATCCATTGGGATAGAGCCATCACTCCCTCAGTTCCACTAAAGGGAATAGGTTTGCTGTTAGTGAAGTCCTTGTAAGTACATTCCCCGGAACGGCCCTGGTTTAGGCCATTTGTGGAGCTATTTATCCCTCCGCCTGACCTGTTGTTACTGATTTGTGCAATCGTTGCGGTTACAGCGGCTGTTACGGCAGCTTGGAACATTGCGGTATCCATAGTTGGAGGAGGTGGTGGAGGTGGTGTTGTAGCTGGGTTTTTGCACGGCGTCTTGCGAGGAGGCATGTTCTAGCAAAGAAATAATAATAAGGACTATAAGTTTCGAATGAATTGACAATTGTGCACTAGGGGGTTAGCCATATCTTGTAATTTGTTTTAACATTAGTTAATGGTTCCTAAGTGAATACAACAAATTAAATAATCCGACGAAATTCGATGGTTACATTATGCTTCATAGGGAAATTTTGACCTATTCGGAGGTCTCCGATTACGAGTACAAAGGAAATAAAAGAAAAACTTTTATCTGAGGTCCTATTCTTATAACAAAATTGTTGGAGTTGCGCAAGTTTCTACTTGCGGCGTGTTGTGCATTTGGAGCTGGACTCGGCATCTGACTGCTTGACTCCCATCAGGCGCCTTTCAAGATCTGCTTGTTGTTCCTTCATCTCTTTTATTTCTGCTAGTGCGGTTACCATTTGATTCTGAAGCGTTCCTGTGTAGATTTGGGTATTTTCGTGTAGTCCTTCCAAACGACGAATGTCTGCGGTGTTACCCTAAGTAGCAGCATTGATCTCGCGAACTCTGGCTGCTTGCTTGTCCGCATGGTAGTTCTGGGTAGCTATAGTGCCTACAATAATAGGAAGTGCTCGATCAGCTGAGCCTCCCCCACTGACATTGTAAAAATCTCGACACATGTCGAAAGGAGGGCGTACACCTAGTTGGCGGCTCCAGTAGTAGAGATGGCTTCCCCAGATGGGGATGGGTCCTGGTTGATATGGTCTGACTTCGGGAGGATGAGGAGCGGGAGGTTCGATTACTTCCGGCTCGGAGTCTGTTCCACTAGAAATTTCCTCGACCTCCTCGTCGACTTCGAACTCCTCTCCGACTTTGACTTCGAATTCTTCTTCGACTTCCTCTTCGATTTCCTCCAGGTCTTCCTCCAAGTCTTCCTCTATCCAACTGTCGTTGCCTTGGTTTGGGTAGTAGGGATCTCCCGGTAAATGGAATCCGGCCATTTTTCTGTACTAGGATAGAGGTATGAGAATTTTATAATAAAAGAAATTTTATTTAACGACATCCTACGTTTTAACTATATCTTACGGAGCACAATTTTTTCATTGTACTATTATTTATAACAAATACTCCTATACTATTTTAAATCGGCAGAAATAATTTGTATTTGGTAGGTTTTTGGCTTGTTGTCCAATACCACCATTCTTTGACGTACATTGGTCAAATCCAGGATAAATATAGTTGATCAGGCTATATTTATTCTCGATTTGATTACATACCTCGAGGCCTAATCGTAGTGTCGCAACTTGCCTGAATACTCTTAGAAAACTTGTCATGATACGAGACTGATACATGCGAGTAAAAATGTATGTATATATATATATATATATATATATATATATATATATATATATATATATATATTTAAAAGAAAAAATATTTTTATGAAAAAGTTTGTCAGAGGGTTTTTGGTTCCCGTTGCATTTATAGTTTATATATCTTATGTGGTTTGATATACTTAGTTCACTATAAACAATGCTCTGATACCAGTCTGTCACACCCCCAAATCTAAATGGCGGAAACATTCGAGGGTGGATGACTTCACGTAGTATCATAACAATTGAATATTGTAAAGAAAGTAACACAACCATCATATATATAATAAAAACGTATATTGTTGCGTTATACATATTTCCAAAAGAATATTACAATATGATGATGTATATGTTTAATAATAATGTCCTTAGCGTTCCTTCTTCAAAAGCTGGTGGTTACATGTATTACTGATTTCCTGAGAAATACAAGTGGTTTCGAAAAAGTGTCAACAATTAAGTTGGTGAGTTCATAAGTGTTTTGTATAAAAAAAAGTATGTTCTTTTGGTAGCAAATCGATGAACGAAGTTTTTCAGAAAATCCAATATTTTCTATAAATAGTTTCAAAAGATCCCAGAGTTGGAGTGCATTATTATTTTTCGTACTTGAATGATAAAGATAAACTTTGTGCTCAAATTGATGTAGAAAACTGAATGCATATATGAATCTCGTAAATCAAACTTGTTTTTATACTTTTATGTGAGTTTTATAACCATACTAATGACACTGACTGCCTGTAACAACATTCTTCAGGTGTTATAGTGTTATGACATTTGTCACCCCAGACCTGCCAGTCTAACTGTAGCTAACAGTTTAGGTGCGGGGTTGTCAATCCCGTATAGATCTATACACAAGTATCACGCTCTCCCTCCAAGAGATTATGGTATATAATACAGGTCTTGAAATGCATACATAAGAGTACGTTGAAGTTTGAATATCTCACATCACTTAGTATAAATAGATTTACGATAAGAAAGACTTTACTTCATTTTGTTTGAAAGTATTTCATTTTTCAAGTTGTGTACGTAAGAATGTATGAATAACTTGCTAACTATACCCATTATAGTTTTTCTGAAAGTATGTTCCATTTGGTGGAAATAACTTGACGATATACTAGCCCTTTATACGTAAAGTAAGTTGTGGTATCGATAATCAATAAGATAGATGTTACATTTATGTTTATAAAACGATACTTTTACTTGTATTGTACTTGTATTTCCCCCCTAAAACATGAAAAGACTTGAAAGGTAGAGGTATGAACTCACTTGTTTGGTTTGAAGAGAGTGGGACTAGAGTTGAGCGGAACTTCAACCGCGGAAAGCTGCGTCTTCGAGCTCTTTGGGGATCTCGGTAGCGTAGAACCTTCGTCGGGGCTCGGGTGCGGAAACCGAAGGCGTCGGGACAGTTTCTGGTGCTTGAAAGTATGTGAGAGTGATTGGGAGTTTTGAGAGAGTGTGTCAAAATCCGTAGCTCAAATCTCTTATTTATAGTGCTGGAAAGGTTGCGTACGCGGGGCGTACTCGTTACGCGGGGCGTACTTCGGTTATGCAGGGGGTAACTTCGCGTCATGGCTTACGACTCCGGTCTAGCTAGGCGTAGAGCTGCAGCCGATGGGACTCGACCATGCACCTGAGTACGCGGGGCGTAATCCTGGCTTCCGTCTTCTAAATTCCGTAACTTTCGCGTACGAGCTTTGTTTTTCGCGTTCTTTATATCCACGCATAGGTGAGATTATGCTCTACAACTTTCATTTAGACTCCGTCGGCTAGTTTTGACTTTATTTTTAATGATATGTTTTTAATAGGCCGGGACTGATAAAGTCCGTTAAAAATTCATAGTTTCTTTATTCGACGTCGGTTTTCGTTTGTCTTTTTATCATCTTACTCCTATTGTGGAGATCTTCAACTCTCGTTTAGGTTGCGTTAGCTAAATATCATTCGATCTTTAATTCGAGTTTTTAGCTCTCTACTACCGTTACGAAACTTTGAAAATTCGTAACTTCTTCATACGAAGTCCATTTTGGGCGATCTTTTTATGCACGCTCACCATTTAACGAAATCTACGACTTTTGTTTAGATACTTAAGGCTAAAATGCATTTTATTGAAATTCCACTTTTTACGTTAAATAGTGTGTTAACGGTGTGTCGTAAATATACAAGTGGTTAAAATTTCTTTAATATAACCCGGTTTTGAACGTTCTTTATGTTTTTGGAAACCTTGGCTCGATATCTAACATTTGATGCATCCCAACTTAGATATTTACACACTTTATTTTTGAGGTTAATTTCGTTGTTTCTAAATAGTTTTCGTTGTATTTGTCTTTTGAGTGTTACACTGCTTTTGGAAAATATAGGGTTGTCACAGTAATTCTGTTGTCAATTAAGGCCATTTTTATGGGAGAATTTATTCCTGTTTAGTATTGGGATTTTTACAGCTCCGATATGGACCATTCTAATTTTTGATCTAATCTCAACTTGAATACTTTTTAAGTTATTGTTTATTTGTTCCTTAGTTAAAAGGGGTAGAAAGACAGCTCCTATTGTATCTTTCATGTCTACGGACATTTCTTTAGTACTAACAAAGTAGAAGATTTCATTTTTCCTTTTAAGAGGATTTAGAATACTAAGTTTAGAAGGAACATTTTTGAAAATGTTTTCTTTCTTTATTTTTAAATCTATTTTCTTAACTCGCGAGAGAAGGTCTTGTTTTATTAAAAGATTTGCATGACAGTTGTCTTCATCTTCAACATAAGTTAAGATTTGTTTTTCTTCTGAATTATTTTCTTCAGAGTTGTTGAAAATTTATTTATTCATTTTAAGAATTGTTAGTAAGTTAAAATCCTTTTTCTGAGTGCTGAAACTAAGTTTTTATTTCTATCAAGCTGTTCTTGATGTACTTTTTGCTTATGCAGGAGATACTTACGTATACTAACCAAGTTTGGTATATATTCGTGAGTATGTTTCTTTTGTGCTTATAGAATTCTGAAATTTATTTGCACTAAGTATTTTTTATTCTTGAAAAGTGTTTCTTTATGTTGAGAAATTTCAATCTCTTTATTATGAATTCTTTCAAAAATTACACTGTAAAGTGTTTTATTATAATGTAATGCCATATTTATCAAGGCTCTGATACCAGTTTGGATGTGTACGGAATTTTTATTTAACAAAGAAGGGAATAAATATAAAAATTGTGAAAAGAAAACTCTTGTATCAATAAATGTGTGATTGTAATGTAGTGAGTGTTATACTTACATAGATAGAAACTATTCAATCCAGCATGTGTCGTTCTTTACTCTGTGTGGTTGCTTTCCCTGTTGGCATCGTGCCTGTGGTACTATTAATCATCGTCGACCTGACACTCTGCCACTTACAAGTTTCATGACTCTAATTTGTGTGAGCACTCAAAAATAACAAAACAAAGATTTATTGATAAAAGAGTTCCCAAAAAGGGAAAACTCTTACAATATTTTACATTTTCTCCCTTCTAAGAGAGGAATTACTCACTAGACATTGAACTGAAAATTTATTAGATAGAGAGTGTTTTTTCTTGCACTCGTTATTTCGATGTCCCTAAAACAAAACATAACTCTCAATTTATAGATACATTGAGAGGGTTTGATCTTTGCATATTATGTCAGGCATGACGTTTTTATCCACTAAAGATTACATTACTGTGGACAGCTGGAAAGCTTCTAATAATGAAGAAAGGCATTATTATTTTGAGTGGCGGGGGCCATTTGACACGTGAAGCATCTTTCTTTAAGATGATGAAGATTTGTCATCTTCAGAGGGGGGTCCCTCCTTTGTCTGCGAATCTTTTCTTTCGCAAAAGTGACAAAGATGTTCTTCGAAAAGTTGTTCTGCATGTCGGCAGAAGTGTTGGCGTATAGCATTGGATACTTCCATGCTATTGTTCATGAATTTTTCTCCAAACTTGGAGGCTTGACGAAGATCTTCTTGGCTAGTGTTGTTGTAACTCCAGCTTGTAATTATACAATGCGAGTCAGTATAATTAATCTTCTTTTTTGAACCAGAGATAATATCAATTATTTTATCTGATATTCTTCTTAAACCATTGATGCGATTGGGATGAAGAATTTCTATGAAAGGTAGATCTTTATCTTCCATTGGTTGAGATTGTTCAATTTCTCTATTGGCTTTAGAAAGACCAACTTCCAGAAAGTGGTATGGAGAAAGAGTTGATTCTTGAATCCATTCTGGGAGTGAAGAGATGCATCTGATGTAGATCGGATTATCTTTTGCTTTAAGTACTTTCTTTCGAAAGTTCTTAATGGATTCTACCATGCTGCTTGGGAAGAATTTGAGTTCTTGAAGGTTGCAACTTGGGTAGATATTGTCGATTAGTCCAGCTTGAAAGGCTTGGTAGACTAATTTTGCATCTGCTCCTTCGAGGAAGTTGAACAGACTTTTTGTTTTCTTGTCCGTAGTGAAAAACTTTTCATGAACAAGGTCTTCTGGGCATGCAGCTCTTACTTTCTTCCAGATTGTTCTGAAATCTTCAAAAGAGATTTCAGGATAGTTAACCATTTATTGAACATCATTTGGAACGTCAAACCTTTGGTCTCTGTGGGCTTCTTTGACTTTTTGAATTTTTGGTCGAATAAGTGGTTGGTTAGTCTTGCTTGTATCGTCTTGATAAGTGGCAAGGCTTAATCTTGCAGATGCTTCATTTCTGAATTTTTTGCAAGTAACTTTATCAACTTTACAGAAGGTTTCTATAATTCCCTGGTCAGTATGAACACCGGCATGAGGTCCTTTGTAGATTACATCAAATCTTTCAGCTTCTTTGTTAAGAGCTTTTTTGTAATCTGGTGTAAACTCCTGCACAGATTTGTTAGTGGGTGACAAAGTTTTCATTTTACTGATTCCTTCAGTACAAGGATTGGGATCAACCAATAGGCTAGTTTTTCCATTAGGAAGAGGAGTAGCTGTCTCCTTTATTATGCTTTTTAGCAAAGCATCAGCTTTCAACGGATTTGTTGATTCTTTACCAGGTGCCGTTTGCACTGCAATAGCCTTTGTTTTTGAGCTTTCGCTTTCCGGTACATTGGTGACCGTTGTTACTTGTTCATACAAGTTGATTTTCTGCTCAATTGCAGATAGCTCTATGAGGAGCATTTGTTTCTTTATCCTCAAAATGTTGAGGTCTTCCATTTTTGTAAACTCAATTTTTGTTTACTTTTCTCTCTAATCTCCCCCTCTCTTTTTTGTAGGTGAAGTTTTTGTGAGGAAATATGTCATGAGGATCATATCCTTTTATAGGGCTCGAGAGGAGCGAGTGAGATCATGGATGATGTAAGGTATACCTGAAGTCACGGGTGAGGCAGTCTGCCAGTACGTTTTTGTTTCCTGCGAGATGTTCAACAGTGAAAGTATATCGTGAAAACCACTCTTGCCAACGTATTAGCCGGCCTAATTTGTTATCTGCTGCAATTTTAGTTCGGAGGAAATAAGTAAAAATTTTATTATCTGTACGAACCAGGAATTTTACTGGTGTTAAATATACAGAGAATTTTGTAAAAACTTTTTTTACAGCGAGTAATTCTTTTTCATTGCTATGGTAGTTTTTCTCAGCTGCTTTAAAACTGCCAGAGGTGTACCTGCAAATTTGTTCTTCGTTTTTGGGGTTTTTAGCTTTTAAAACACCTCCCCAAAATTCATCAGAAGCATCAGTTTCAATAATTAAACTGTCTTCAATGTTTGGAAGATAAAGTTTTGGCCAAATTGATTAAAACTTTCTTTATCTTTTTGATGTAGTCTGTATCAGCACTTGACCAATTCGAAATGACATCTTTTTTTAATTTTTCCTGTAAAGGTTTTCTCATGGCTGCAAGTTTTTCATTATATGTTTCAGCATAAGTTAAAACACCAAGAAATTTTTGTAGTTGCTTCTTCTCTTTTAAAACATTTGGAAAGTCATGTAAATGTTCAAGAATATGCTTTTGAGGACAATGAGTACCCTCATTTATTTCTAAACCCAAAAAATTGATTTTTGTTTTGAAAAGATGAGCTTTCTTTTTTGAAAGTATTATTCCATATTTTAAAATAGTTCTGAGAACCTGTGTGACATGACCAAAGTGTTCTTGTTAATTTTTGCTGAAGATCATGATGTCATCAACGTATACAATGCAGAAACCTTCAAGGCCTCGAAGAACGTTCTGCATGTGTCTTTGAAAAATACTAGGAGCTTGTTTAAGCCCAAAGGGTAGTACTTTCCAATGAAAGAGTCCATCAGGACATGTGAAGGCAGTGAGAAGCTGCGATTCTTCATCAAGTAGAACTTACCAGAAACCTGACTTGCAGTCGAAACTTGAATAAATGTTTTTTCCTCTTAGAAGAGTCAAGAGTTCGTGCATATTGGGAAGATTATGTAAGTCTCCAATAGTTGCATCATTGATTGCTTTGTAGTTGACAACCATGCGCTTCTTTCCTCTTCTTTTCTCTGCTTCTTTATTGACAAGAAAGGCAGGAGATATATGAGGGGATTTTGATTCTATAATTAGTCTCATACCAAGTAATTCCTTGATTTGTTTGGAAAATTCTTCTCTTTCTTGTAGAGAGTAAACCATAGGTTTTTCTCTAATAACCGTTTTGGGATCAATAAGCTTAGTTGAAGCTTTCATCCATCCTTTGGTTCTATTTGGATCAATAGGATTTTCAGAACAATCGTTTTCAAGAAGATTCTCGATCTGTTTGAACCTGGTAGTTTGAATAGAAATAATCCTTTCTTTATTAATCCCTTCATGGGTTATATTAGTACCTGGAATTTGTTTTTCTTTAGAACCTTTTTCTTGAGTTTCAAGAAAACCTGGTTTTCCTTTGCTATAGGCCTCTGTAACCCTTTTTATAACTACCATATCATTATTAAGATGAAAGGCAAATCTATCTATCTATTGTATGAATGGTCCATAGACTTGAAAGAAGTTGTTACCAATTATGATATCAATTCCTGAATTTTGTTGGTAAATAGTGGGAACGTTGAAATGTTCTCCTGAAATTCAAGATTAATATTTCTACAAACTTTATTAATTTTTATGGTTTCACCATTTGCAATAATGGCACTAATTTCTTTGAAAGCGTTTTCCTAGAGTTCATCCGGAATGATGAATTTGCTTGCAAGACATAAAGATGCACATGTGTCTACAACACAATGTACTCTAAATTTTTTATATCCTTTGAAGTTAAGGAAGGCAGAAACAAAAATAGAGTTTGGATTAGTAAGATTCATGATAAGGGAATCATCAATCTTCTGGAGGTTTGCGCAAAAATGGTTAATCTCCTCCTCCCTGAAAAGTGGGGTCTGTATGGGACTACTCTGAGTCATTCGTTGTTGATTCATATTCTTCAGTGTCTGATGAAGATTCTGTCTCAACATGATATATAAAAACATGTTGTATACCATCATACTCTTCTTCAAGAGCTTCATAGCCTCCATTGTTAGCGGTTTGTAAAACCTTGACTTTGTCAGGGTATTTTTTTCTATTTGGACATTCATTGGCGTAGTGTCCTTCTTCATTGCAGATCCAACACCTACATTTTTTCTTTCCTTGCGGACAGGAAGTAGTCTTCTTAGGTGTTTCTTTTGAAGGTTTTTTGAAGTATTTTCCTGGTGAAAATTTTCTTCTTTTCTTTTTCCAAAAAGATTTGTATTTCTTTTTGTTTTTATACTTTTTCTTAGTATAATTTTTCTTTCCAATATCAAAGTTTTTGAAATCAGAGAGAATGCTACAACAATCTTTGCTTATTGTTTTAAGCTTTTGTTGTTTATATCTGTCTTGACAGATTCTATCAATTTCTTCTTTTGCAATTTTTGTTGCATAAGAAAGACTGGTTGGCTGGATTTCTCCAGTAGCTTCTTTTTTCCATCTATCGGTACAGGTTTCTCCAATAATTGGAATTTTCATGAGATAAGCATATATCCCTTGCGCATATTCACTTCTCTATGGAATATCATACATATATGATTCATACATACATGTGTATTTGTCGAGAAGACTAATATCATGTAATTGGAGTTTTGTCATTGAAACTCTTGCTATGTCAACCTTCTTATTAATGGTGAAGTCTTTATTAGAAATATAATCAAGACCTAAGAAAGTAGTGTATATGACATTTATGAGATTATCAAAAAGATCTGAACCATGCAATTCTTCATTCCAATTATTGTTTCTTAGGAATTTTTGCACAATTCCATCAGTTTTGTGTTCTAAAAGTAGTAGAACATTTTTTGCCTTTTCAAATTCATCTGGGTTTGTCTGTAAGATTAGTGAAATCTCAGTAACCCATTTTTCTACAACTCTTTCTCTGAGTTTTAGATCTTGGATACAATCAATATTGAGTACATTGATCGTGTTGGATCCTTGACCACTATTTGGAATACCATTGTAGACAGGCATTTTGAACTCATATTTCTTCTTATTGCCTCTTCTTGTGGCTGTATAAGAAGATTCTGCTTCATCATCTTCCATATCCGAATATTCGAACTTAACAGTTTTTGTATTTGTTATAAAATTATCTTCTTGTTCTGATTCAGTGTCAGGTTCATTTATTTTAGTCATTCTAAAATATTGATCAAAAAGTTTGGGTTCTTTTTGATACAATTCTTCACATTCTTCAGTTTCTAAAGATAACAGCCGAATAAGCTTTTGGTCAGCTTTATCATAATCTTCATATTAAAGGTTAAAGAAATATTTCTCGAGTTGCTCAGAGATTGTTTCTTTCATTTTTATTCTTTCCTGAAAATGTCAATTTTCTGGGAATCTTTTGAGCTTCCTAAGTCAGGGTTTCCAACACTAGGATTGGGAGGTGAGTATTTCTTAATACCTGAATATTTTCCAGGCTTGGTTTTTTGTTCTATAATGGAGATATTCTTGATGTGCTCAAGAATGTCTTTATTACATGGGCAAGAGTCAATCTTTTCAGATAACTCCTTAGTAATGTCTGCAATAATTTTTGCAGATGCTACTTCCAACTGGGTAATGGTTATGTATTTATTGGCTGTTAAGTCCAAGTTTATAATCAGCCCATCTATTTTTTCATTAAGGAAGTTGATTGATCTATTGAGCTCGGGTATCGAGGTGGTTGATCTATTGAGATCGGGTATCGAGGTCATCCTATTAGTTGTTTTAACTGATAGACTGGGTTAACTTGATAGTTAATTTATTTTGTCTTTCAATAACTTCGAAGAATTTTTCAAAATCATTTTTATCAAGATTGTTTTTAACCATAAAGGCTAAATCGTTTTTAAATTGGTTAAAAGGTATTTTATTTTTTGAAATATCTATAGAAATATCTTTTGAAATACCAAGATAATGGCTTATTTTTGAAGTTTTTTAGAGACATCTTGCAATGATCTGGTTGAGATTATTGCAATGATTTACAATTGTTTGAATACCAGCTTTTCCAGAAGTAGAGAAAACGTATTCTTTCTTTTCAGTATTATCGTCAAGAGTTTTAATTTTGACTGTTTTACCTTTTTTATAGAAATGAGGAAAATCAATTTTATTACTCATTTATAATGTCAGTGATTTGTTTGATATTCTGGCGTGGACTATCAATTTTTAAAGACATGTTTCTTATTAAGTTATTATCTTTTCTCTTCGAGCTTTCTCCTATGTGTAGTGAATCCATAGAAATTCTTGGTCTAAGAGTTTCTCCTAGAGCTTTTTTATTTCTAGCTATATTTAAAACCCAAGAGTTTTCTTGATGATTTATGTCGCAGAATTGTTAATCTTTGACATGGCCTATTTCTGAAAAGACATCATCAAGTTCGATGTACTCGTCTTTCTTATAGTCTATGCTATGGTGACTGTTGGTCAGGGCATATCCTATGAGATATGTTATGGTGAATGGTTTATCACCTGGACTCATAAGTTCACTTCTTTCAAAGTGATGTATAAAAGATAAGGCTTTATCTATATTTGCAGATTTTAAATCTAGAGCAAACTTTGGATAGACTGAAAACATAAACTTTTGGTAAGCAAGGTTTCCCTTTGCAGCACCTAAGATGCAGTCATGTCTGTCAGTAATTTTGTTGTCAATTAAGGCCATTTTTATGGGAGAATTTATTCCTGCTTGGAATTGGGATTTTATCAAAAATTTTACAGCTCCGATATGAACCATTCTAATTTTTGATCTAATCTCAACTGGAATACTTTTTAAGTTATTGTTTATTTGTTCCTTAGTTAAAAGGGGTAGAAAGACAGCTCCTATTGTATCTTTTATGTCTACGGAAATTTCTTTAGTACTAACAAAGTAGAAGATTTCATTTTTCCTTTTAAGAGGATTTAGAATACTAAGTTTAGAAGGAACATTTTTGAAAATGTTTTCTTTCTTTATTTCTAAATCTATTTTCTTAACTCGAGAGAGAAGGTCTTGTTTTATTAAAAGATTTGCATGAAAGCCGTCTTCATCTTCAACATAAGTTAAGATTTGTTTTTCTTCTGAATTATTTTCTTCAGAGTTGTTGAAAATTTCTTTATTCATTTTAAGAATTGTTAATAAGTTAAAATCTTTTTTCTGAGTTCTGAAACTAAGTTTTTATTTCTATCAAACTTGGTTAGTATACGTAAGTATCTCCTACATAAGCAAAAAGTACATCAAGAACAGCTTGATAGATCTTAACTGGTATCAGAGCCAAGTTTGGTATATATTCGTGAGTATGTTTATTTTGTGCTTGTAGAATTCTGAAATTTATATGCACTAAGTTTTTTTTATTATTGAAAAGTATTTCTTTATGTTGAGAAATTTCAATCTCTTTATTATGAATTCTTTCAAAATGTCTCTTGTAAGAGTGTGTGTTTTCCCAATTATGGCTATCATTAACCAAAAATATAGTTTTAACATTACCATGCATCGTGTGAATATTCACGAAGTGAATGTAATGGGAAAATATCATAGTATCGTAGTGTTTGTAATAAGTGACTACCGCTGTACTAACTACCTTAAAACAAAAGGCGTTTAAAGTAACATGTGATCGACCTGTATCCTGCTACTGACTCTAGTAAAACGACGATGTAAGACGCCATAAGAAATGACATTTCGCACCCATAGACTTGCAAGTCCCACTGTGGCGAGCAGCAAGGTGTAGGATAGTCAATCCAGTATAGATCTATATGCAAACTCATACGCTCCCCAATTAAGGAGATTCGGGATACAAAAACGGTCATGGCAGGAAGAGCCATGACCCGTCTAATGGTTCAAATAACCGCATGAATGTACATGTAATGAATGTTCTAACTGTAAAGTGTACTCTTTCTCTGTCTAGCTTGTATGTACTGAAATGTTTTGCGTGTGCTAGCTGTAATGTATGTTCTCTCTCTATCTAGCATGTATAGTAATGTACTATATGTACTATTCGTATTGACTCATGAATGAACTGACTCATTGTATGTTTCATTGTTCTAGTAATAGTATTAGTATCTTCCTGTGCTACCCTTATGGTAGCTTACTAGTAAAGTAACTGGTACGTATGAACATGGAAGTATCCCCTTGCTACCCAAGAGTATTGAATTGACTAGAAGAACCTTTATGTCTATATATGTATACATAATATATAACTAATATTTAGACGACCTTCGGATGGATAACCAATGCCCTATAGCCACATCCCAACGAGGAAAAGGAGATAAAGCGAGGTGGCCTTCCTAAGCCCTTTAAACATTGCTTATATAACTATACATACATAGGCATGCATTTGATAATAAGTATAAAAGAGTTTAAGTAAAAGTATTTGATAAGTAAAAGAGTTTGTAAAACATTTTGAAGCAAAACAGTTTGAACAGTAAGAAAATCACTGGTTTTGTAGTTATTAATTGTCACACCCCCGAACCAGACGGCGGAAACGTCCGAGGGCTGTTGTGACTCAATTGAATACCATCACAGTGAATATACATGAAACATAACATCATTCATCACCATGCATTGAAATAGTACAACTGGTAGTGTTTACATTTAGTACATTGTTTTAAACATTACATTCCCAAAAGTAAATTGTTCGATACTAGTTAAACAAACAACAAGACATCACTGAGTACATTTTTTTTTCCTTCGGTTTACCTGTTACTTGAGAATACAAGTATTTTGAAAAACGTCAACATATGAAATGTTGGTGAGTTCATAAGCAATGTTTGAAAAATAATGTTTTGTATTGTTTTGAAAACCACCAGAAAATCCGATATTTTCTTAAAAGAGTATCGTATAAAAAGTGTGAAGATCCGTAAGTATGCTTGTTTGTTTCTATAAATGTGAAAAATGTTAGACTTGGTATGCATCTTGTAGGTGTATGTATTGAAAACCCTAGGAGAACCCGATGTTTTCCTAATACTTTGAATTACACATTTTATGTTTGGTTATTCCGTTGCGACGTGTGTATTCGATGATTCCAGGTGACATTGGATTAAATGTGTATTGTGAATTGTTATAAACATGCGTTAATAGAAACGACCAGTTTACAACTATACTAACGACCCCTTAGGCATCGTCTGTACTATTCACTTAATCCAACCACCCTGACTTCTCATAGCCCCACAACCGAGGAGAAAAGAGGGCACGAAGACCTCGATAATCCATAAGTCGTTCAAGGCTATCGTGAATGCGAAGGGCCCTTGGCCCGACCCGCATTTGTGAATTCTCGACTTTACTAGCAGTACCAAAGGACCCTTGGGGCCCAATATCACAAAAGCCATTGAAAGTCCTTTTACACGGAGTTAGGTCATATAAGACCCAACAACATGTAAGCAAGTTGCCTTCAGGCCTAAAGATCAGGTCATTGGGCTAGCTAGGCCCAACAAGCAAGATTTGACACTTTTGGGCCCAAAGATGGTGTATCGACGTCTGTGTATTCCCACGTATGTATTGACTTCCCGAAATTTCCGCGTGTGTATTGAATATCATTGTGTATTAAGTTTTGTTTCGTTATTGATTCGAGACCGAATCAATTCGTTTGATAACGATTCTGGTATTGATGGTGTATTATGTTTTGTCGGCAGTCGCGGTACTAGTATTTTATCACAATGGATTTATTGTTTAAAACATTGGAGTTTTTCTTTTTGCAGCCCCTTTCTTGGATAAATTTACACTTTTAACCCTTTGAATAAAAGAATTTCCATTTTAGTCCTTAAACCATTTTTCTTGACACTTTAGTATCAAAACTTGTTGAAAAAGTATTTTTCAGCTCAAATTTATTTGAAAAATAGTTTTAGTCCCTCAAAATGAAGCTTTCTCGGCTGAAACCTCATTTTTCGCAACTTTTACACTTTTGGCCCAAAATAGAAATTTTTTGCATCTTTGGTCCTTTTTAAATATGAAAAGTATTTTTAACCCTTGAAATGGACTTGGAGCACTAGTAGTCCCCTGTTTTATAGAAAAGTACAGTTTCAGCCCTTCAAATTTGAAAATCTCGCATATTGGGCTTTATTGGGCCGAAAAATTCATTTTGGGCCCATTATGCTTAAACTTTTACATTCTAATCCTTCAAGAGAGTATATTTCCAGAAAATACTTTGTTAAAAGTGTTTTGTCCCATTTCAACCATCAGAATTCATATTTTGTCATTTTGGGCCCTTTAATTTTATATTTTTAACATTTTGAGCCCAAAATGGGTTTTTAGCCCAAAAATGTTCATATTAACCAACTTAGTTATTTTTCTAGAAATGATTTGTGTGTAATAATATGATTTATACTTGTTTCATACAACCTAATGTAAATCTCGGTTTTAAGGACTTTTTGACTAGATCCAACACCACAATCACATAAGAGCATATATATAAACATAGAAATCACACAAAGCATACATGTACACATAGATCTACACATTTTCTTGTATTCCCCCCCCCCCCCCAAAAAAAATCATAAAAACCGAAAAATAGCGGGTATGAAGCTCACCTTGAGTTGTGGTTTCGATTTGAAGAAGAAAAAAGAAGAGTTTGTTGCTATTTCGGCCCTAGCAACCTTTCCTTGGAAGATCTCAAATTTAAGGAGCTTCTAAGGTGCAAGATCACAAGATTGAATGAATTTAGAAGAGATTTCGATGAAGTGAAGGGAGTTAGATCATAAGTTAGCCATTAACTTACCTTAGATGATGAATTACTTTATGAAGATCCTTAGATTTCAAGCCAGATTTTCGAGATTTTGATTGGAGAGAGTGGATGATTCTTGAGTAATTTAGATAGAGTTTTGTGAGGTATGTGTGTTCATTTCTTGCTCTCAGCTGAAGGAAAAAGAGGGACAGGGAGAGAGAAGATTGATGAGATAGTGCATGGATACTTGGGTTATTTGCATGGATAACCTCCATGTAAAAATGAGGTGGCAAGGCCTAAGTCAACTCTTCCCCATGGATTGGGCTTGGGCCGAGATTTGGAGAGGAAAAGGGGATTTTTTTGGGCTTTATTACCCCTAAGCCCATATTAGAGTTAGGTTGAATGATTGTTGGCCCTATAAAATATAAGTGTGATTTTTATGCTTTATTAGGTTAGATTAGGTTAATTATGGTCCATAATAGTTCATAATATTTAATTTATTTCATTCTAGGCCCAATATGGCCCAAAATGTTGAAATAATGAAAGTGGGTCCAATTAGAGCCCATTTAAAGGTTCTAAGCCCAAGATAGTCAAGTTGGAAGCTTATTGGTCCATTGGGCCCAATAAGGAAGTCCTAGTCCAAAATGGACCTAAACAAGAACTTCTAGGGTTTCCAATTGCTTGTTGACTATTTGTAGTGCTTGTATGGTGTATTTGATTGCAAATTTTGATGTCATAAAGTAAGCATCATACATGCTCTTAAGTTTTTGATTCAAAATTTTACTTATGTGTTGTAGTTACAAGGCACAAAATTTCTAGTTGTGACATCATCCCCCCGTTAGAGGGAATTTCGTCCCAAAATTCTGTTTGAAAGCTAGATTTGAGAATGCTAGACTAGGTGAGGGTACTTTTGCTTCATTTGATCTTCGCGTTCCCACGTGAATTCTGGCCCATGCTTCGCGTTCCACCGTACTTTCACGATCGGGATGAGACTTTGTTTAGTACGCTTCACCTCCCTGTCCATGATTTCAACCGGTTCTTCAATGAACAGGAGATTCTCATTGATTTCAATCTCGTCAAGGGGAATGACGAGGGTTTCATCCGATAGGCACTTCTTTAGATTAGAGACATGGAACACGGGGTGCACACTGTTTAGCTCTGCAGGTAGTTACAGTTTATACGCCACTGGACCTATTCGGGCGACGATCTCGAAAGGTCCAATGTATTGTGGGTTCAGTTTTCCCCGTTTTCCGAAACGAATGACTCCCTTCCAAGGTGAGACTTTTAACAGTACTCGATCCCCGACCTGAAACTCTAAGGGCTTTCGTCGTTTATCGGCGTAGCTCTTTTGTCGGTCGCGCGATGCTTGTAATCGAGCTCTGATTTGAACGATCTTTTCCGTGGTTTCACGAATGATCTCCGGTCCCGTTAGCGCCTTGTCCGATGTGAGTGCTTTTGCTAACTGGGTGTCGCCCACCTCAGCCCAACATAATGGTGATCTACACTTACGTCCGTATAGTGCTTCGAAAGGAGCGACCTTGATGCTCGAGTGATACTGTTGTTATACGAGAATTCGACTAAAGGTAAGTAGGTATCCCAAGACTTCCCAAAGTCTATCACACATGCGTGAAGCATGTCTTCGAGCGTTTGAATGGTTTGTTCACTTTGACCATCCGTTTGTGGATGATAAGCGGTGCTCATGTCGAGATGGGTTCCAAGTGCTTTCTGGAGTGATTGCCAAAAACGTGAAGTGAACCTACTGTCTCTATCCGAGATAATAGACACTGGTACTCCGTGGAGTCTCACGATTTCTCGAATGTATAAACGTGTCAATCTCTCCATCTTGTAGGATTCTTTTATTGGCAGGAAATGGGCAGATTTCGTTAGTCGGTCGACTATTACCCATATGGTGTCTAGTCCATCCGACGTCTTGGGTAGTTTGGTCACGAAATCCATATAAATCCCTTCCCATTTCCACTCAGGGATTACCGATTGCTGCAATAACCCTGAGGGCTTCTGGTACTCCACCTTTACATTGGCACAAGTCAGGCACTTACTAACATACGTGGCAATTTCCGCCTTCATGTTAGGCCACCAATAGTGTTGTTTAATATCCAAATACATCTTGTCTGAGCCGGGATGGATGGAGTATCGCGTCTTGTGAGCTTCCTTCAGGACTACCTCCCTAAATCCTCCGAGTTTAGGGACCCAAATATGGTTCATGAAATAGTATACTCCGTCCTCTTTTGCCTCTAGATTCTTTTCCATTCCGCGTAATGCTTCGCTTGCTCTGTTTTCCGTCTTCATGGCCTCTGACTAGGCTACCCCAATCTAAGTGGTTAGGTTAGATTGGATGGTTATTGAGAGAGTTTTCATATGATGATTAGAGTACTCCTTCCGGCTCAATGCATTAGCTACCACGTTGGCCTTGCCTGGGTGGTACTTGATTTCACACTCGTAATCGTTTAATAATTCAACCCATCTTCATTGTCTCATGTTCAACTCTTTCTGGTTCAAGATGTGCTGAAGACTTTTGTGGTCCGTGAAGATGGTGCACTTTGTACCATAAAGGTAATGCCTCCAAATCTTCAGAGCAAAGACCACTACTCCTAATTCTAGATCATGGGTTGTATAATTCACTTCGTGCGTCTTTAGTTGACGGGATGCGTAAGCTATCACCCTTCCTCGCTGCATGAGAACGCAACCTAAACCCTGATTTGACGCGTCACAGTAGACTACGAAGTCTTCCGTTCCCTCTGGTAGAGATAGTACCGGGGCACTACAGAGGGCTTGCTTTAGGGTTCGAAATGCAACCTCTTGCTTGTCCATCCATTTGAATGATATGCCCTTTTTGCGTAAGTGAGGTAAGTGGTTTGGCGATCTTAGAGAAGTTTTGAATAAACCTCCTATAGTAGCCTGCTAGACCTAAGAATTGACGAATTTCCGTGGGTGTTGTCGGGACGGCCCATCCTTCGACGGCTTTGACCTTGGAAGGATCCACATGAATTCCTTCTTGACTAACAACATGACCTAGGAAGTTCACACTACGGAGCCAGAACTCACACTTGGAGAGTTTTGCGTATAGCTTTTCCGATCGCAGAGTTTCTAGAATTTGTCGGAGATGTTCACCATGCTCTTCCTTGCTTCGGGAATAGACGAGAATGTCATCAATGAAGACAATGACAAATTTGTCGAGGAATGGTCAACAGATTCGGTTCATCAGATCCATAAATGCGACAGGAGCATTCGTTAGACCGAAGGGCATTACGACAAATTCATAATGTCCGTAACGAGTTCGGAAAGCGGTTTTAGGAATATCCTCTTCCCGGACTTTGAGTTGACGGTATCCAAACCGTAGATCTATCTTAGAAAAGTAACTAGCTCCTTGGAGCTGGTCAAATAGATCATCGATTCGTGGGAGTGGATAGTGATTTTTGATAGTGAGTTTGTTTAACTCTCTGTAATCGATGCACATCCTAAAAGATCCGTCCTTCTTTTTGACAAATAGGACCGGAGCTCCCCATGGCGAGTAACTAGGTCGGATGAATCCCTTGTCCAGGAGTTCACTGAGTTGACTGGACAATTCCTGTATCTCAGCAAGAGCTAGCCGATAGGGCGATTTAGCGAGAGGGGTTGCTCCTGGAACAAGGTCAATTCGGAATTCAACTTGCCTTTCTGGGGGTACTCCAGGAAGATCTTCAGGAAATACATCTGGAAATTCACGTGGTACTGGAATATCTTGAATGTTAGTCTCTTCCTTGGTTTTATCCACTATGTGAGCCAGAAATGTCAAATCTTTCTTTCGTAGATATTTCTGTGCCTGGACGAACGAGATGATGCGGAGGTTCGTGCTAGGTTTGTCTCCGTAAATAACTAGGGTTTTGTGATTAGGAAGATGAAGGCGAACGGCCTTCTCGTGACACATAATTTCAGCATGGTGGGGGCTTAACCAGTCCATGCCAATAATCACATCGAAACTCCTAATGGAAACAGGCATCAAGTCTATTTGAAAGACGTGTTGATTTAGAGTTAGGGTACATCCGATGTAGATTTCCGTAGTGGATTCGGTTTTCCCATTGGTCATTTCCACCATAAAGGTTTCATTGAGCTTCTGGGGTTGTTGTTTTAATAAATGCTTAAACTTATTGCTTACGAAACTTCGCTCCGCTCCGGTGTCAAATAGGATGCATGCATAGGTGTGGTTTAGGGGAAACGTACCGGTAACGAATGCGGGATCCTGAATTACTTCCCCCTGACCCATGGCCAGCACCCTTCTCGTTCCTCCATTTCTGGGATTGTTGTTGTTAGGGCAATCTCGGCGAAAATGCCCAATCCTCCCACACCCATAGCAGGTGTGGCTAGGCCCTGCATTGTTGTTGCCGGTGTTGATGTTGTTGTTGTTGCAGGTGTTGTTGTTGTTGTTGTTGTTGGTTCTGGGGAGGGTAAGTCCTGCAGTACCTCGCCGTGTGTCCCCTCCGATTGCAACTGGTGCACTACAACTCCTTGCATTCTCCATTATGATGAAAACCGCACTTGTTGCACTTGGGAAGATTACCGGAATAAGGTCTAGGAGCATTTGGAGCAGCTGAGGCTGGAGCATGTGGTGTAGCTGGAACCTGCGCGGTGGCAGCATTAACCGCCACTGTCTGCTGCTTCTTGGAAGTCTCAGAGCCTTGGCGCCCCTTCCTTTTGTTGTTCTTCCCTTTCTTGCCCTCACTTTCCTAATGACCTAGTAAGATAAGTCTATCCCTAACCGCGATGAGCTGTGTCCGGGGGTGGTGCTGAGGATGTGGATGCTCCCTGAAGACGAGCCACCTGTCGTTCTGCGTCCTGGAGTCGAGACTCCCACCTCACCTGCCTCATGTGGAACTCTCGAAGGACGTCACGTGTCTCCTGTTCCGCACGCTCGACCCTAGTCCACAACTGGCGTACCTGATCAGCAGTGCCCTGAGCAAGGTCGCCATTGTTCCGTAACCGTCTCACCATGACTGGAAGGGCTCGATCAGCCGGTCCTCCGTCCCTCAGGTCAAAGAACTCGCGTGACATGTTGTACAGGGGTCGCTGTCCCTGCTGTCTGCTCCATCTCCAAAGATCAATACCCTAGGGAGGTGTAGGACCAGTGGGGCCCATCCGGTAAGCAGGCACCCTGATCGGGTAAGGGGGTTGATGACTTCGGACTCCGCGTCCGAATCACCCCCTTCACTATCATCGGGTTCCTCCTCGAAGCTTCCTTCATCTTCTTCTGGTTCGGCAGGCTCGCCCTCGACTCCTGCCTCCGGTTCCCCGTCAGATTCCTCTTCGGGGTCTTCCTCAGGTTCTTCCTCAGGCTCCTCGTCTAACCATCCGTTATTCCCCTGATTAGGGAAGTAAGGATCTCCGGGGTGATGAAAACCAGCCATGCTGTCTGCGTGAGTATGTAAATATGCTAACATTATTCCTAGGATGCTACAACTATTGTACAGACTAAGCAGGCGTTCTCTTTTTGGTGCTAAAGGGGTATAGTTTTAGGTTCCCTAGCTATCACGATCTCATCAGAACGTGTGTTAGTTATACTTTGGAGAGAATGTAGTTGATCAGGCTACATCCATTCCTTGATACCACTAAGAACAGTCCTGAATTAACCGGAATACTAGCATTATCTTGTTTGGTTCGGCGTTATGTTCTTATTCCTAATGCAAGCAAGGGTGTTTTATTGTTGTGTTTTACTTGTTTTGTTCAGATTTGTGTTAGTCCCTATTTTGGTTTATAGTTGCATATCAATGTGTGGCTAGATATGCTAGTTCACTATAAACAAAGCTCTGATACCAACCTATCACACCCTCGAACCAGACGGCGGAAACGTCCGAGGGCTGTTGTGACTCAATTGAATACCATCACAGTGAATATACATGAAACATAACATCATTCATCACCATGCATTGAAATAGTACAACTGGTAGTGTTTACATTTAGTACATTGTTTTAAACATTACATTCCCAAAAGTAAATTGTTCGATACTAGTTAAACAAACAACAAGACATCACTGAGTACATTTTTTTTCCTTCGGTTTACCTGTTACTTGAGAATACAAGTATTTTGAAAAACGTCAACATATGAAATGTTGGTGAATTCATAAGCAATGTTTGAAAAATAATGTTTTGTATTGTTTTGAAAACCACCAGAAAATCCGATATTTTCTTAAAAGAGTATCGTATAAAAAGTGTGAAGATCCGTAAGTATGCTTGTTTGTTTCTATAAATGTGAAAAATGTTAGACTTGGTATGCATCTTGTAGGTGTATGTATTGAAAACCCTAGGAGAACCCGATGTTTTCCTAATACTTTGAATTACACATTTTATGTTTGGTTATTCCGTTGCGACGTGTGTATTCGATGATTCCAGGTGACATTGGATTAAATGTGTATTGTGAATTGTTATAAACATGCGTTAATAGAAACGACCAGTTTACAACTATACTAACGACCCCTTAGGCATCGTCTGTACTATTCACTTAATCCAACCACCCTGACTTCTCATAGCCCCACAACCGAGGAGAAAAGAGGGCACGAAGACCTCGATAATCCATAAGTCGTTCAAGGCTATCGTGAATGCGAAGGGCCCTTGGCCCGACCCGCATTTGTGAATTCTCGACTTTACTAGCAGTACCAAAGGACCCTTGGGGCCCAATATCACAAAAGCCATTGAAAGTCCTTTTACACGGAGTTAGGTCATATAAGACCCAACAACATGTAAGCAAGTTGCCTTCAGGCCTAAAGATCAGGTCATTGGGCTAGCTAGGCCCAACAAGCAAGATTTGACACTTTTGGGCCCAAAGATGGTGTATCGACGTCTGTGTATTCCCACGTATGTATTGACTTCCCGAAATTTCCGCGTGTGTATTGAATATCATTGTGTATTAAGTTTTGTTTCGTTATTGATTCGAGACCGAATCAATTCGTTTGATAACGATTCTGGTATTGATGGTGTATTATGTTTTGTCGGCAGTCGCGGTACAAGTATTTTATCACAATGGATTTATTGTTTACAACATTGGAGTTTTTCTTTTTGGAGCCCCTTTCTTGGATAAATTTACACTTTTAACCCTTTGAATAAAAGAATTTCCATTTTAGTCCTTAAACCATTTTTCTTGATACTTTAGTATCAAAACTTGTTGAAAAAGTATTTTTCAGCTCAAATTTATTTGAAAAATAGTTTTAGTCCCTCAAAATGAAGCTTTCTCGGCTGAAACCTCATTTTTCGCAACTTTTACACTTTTGGCCCAAAATAGAAATTTTTTGCATCTTTGGTCCTTTTTAAATATGAAAAGTATTTTTAACCCTTGAAATGGACTTGGAGCACTAGTAGTCCCCTGTTTTACAGAAAAGTACAGTTTCAGCCCTTTAAATTTGAAAATCTCGCATATTGGGCTTTATTGGGCCGAAAAATTCATTTTTGGCCCATTATGCTTAAACTTTTACATTCTAATCCTTCAAGAGAGTATATTTCCAGAAAATACTTTGTTAAAACTGTTTTGTCCCATTTCAACCATCAGAATTCATATTTTGTCATTTTGGGCCCTTTAATTTTATATTTTTAACATTTTGAGCCCAAAAATGGGTTTTTAGCCCAAAAATGTTCATATTAACCAATTTAGTTATTTTTATAGAAATGATTTGTGTGTAATAGTATGATTTATACTTGTTTCTTACAACCTAATGTAAATCTCGGTTTTAAGGACTTTTTGACTAGATCCAACACCACAATCACATAAGAACATATATATATAAACATAGAAATCACACAAAGCATACATATACACATAGATCTACACATTTGCTTGTATTCCCCCCCCCCCTACAAAACTCATAAAAACCAAAAAATAGGGGGTGTGAAGCTCACCTTGAGTTGTGGTTTCGATTTGAAGAAGAAAAGAGAAAAGTTTGTTGCTATTTCGGCCCTTGCAACCTTTCCTTGGAAGATCTCGAACTGAAGGAGCTTCTAAGGTGAAAGATCACAAGATTGAATGAATTTAGAAGAGATTTCGATGAAGTGAAGGGAGTCAACTCTTCCCCATGGATAACCTCCTTGTAAAAATGAGGTGGCAAGGCCTAAGTCAACTCTTCCCCATGGATTGGGCTTGGGCCGAGATTTGGAGAGGAAAAGGGGATTTTTTGGAGCTTTATTGCCCCTAAGCCCATATTAGAGTTAGGTTGAATGATTGTTGGCCCTATAATATATAAGTGTGATTTTTATGCTTTATTAGGCTAGATTAGGTTAATTATGGTCCATAATAGTTCATAATATTTAATTTATTTCATTCTAAGCCCAATATGGCCCAAAATGTTGAAATAATGAAAGTGGGTCCAATTAGAGCCCATTTAAAGGTTCTAAGCCCAAGATAGTCAAGTTGGAAGCTTATTGGTCCATTGGGCCCAATAAGGAAGTCCTAGTCCAAAATGGACCTAAACAAGAACTTCTAAGGTTTCCAATTTCTTGTTGACTATTTGTAGTGCTTGTATGGTGTATTTGATTGCAAATTTTGATGTCATAAAGTAAGCATCATACATGCTCCTAAGTTTTTGATTCAAAATTTTACTTATGTGTTGTAGTTACAAGGCACAAAATTTCTAGTTGTGACATTAATCGCATGTGATTGATGTAATAACTATAAGTAATTAACTTGTATTCCCCCCATAAAAGCATTTAAAAACATTTAAACCATTGATTAAGGGGTATGAACTCACCTGTAGTGAGTGGTACGGATGAACTGAAGATGTAGGATTGCTAGGTGTCTAGTGAAGTCTTGAACACACTCTATGATCCTAGTTAACATATAATATCACATATATGTATCTAATTAGTGTTTAAACAACTAATAAACAAACTTAAGACACCCTACGAAATGCTAAACACCTGATACAAGTGTTATAAGTCCCAAGGGTTGCATCTAAGTGTTTTAGGGAAAGGCTAGTGTGTTTTACGGTTTTGTGGTCACAACCAAAAGAGTTTACGGTCGTAAACCCTTGGTTTTACGGTCGTAAGCTCACACACTTTTTGACCATTTGATGTTTGAAGCCTTAAAAGTCCCTAGAAGCTTTTCTACTTGATGTATGTGACCAAGGAAGGTACTAGGGCACAATTTCACTCCTAATTGGAGTTTACGGTCGCTAAACCATTTTCCTTTGAGTTTACTACCGTAAACTCATAATTTTTATGGTATTTCGGGGGTTTTCAAGTCCTTAGCTCATCAAGGTAATAGTCTAGGTTAGATTCCAGGCATAAGGAATAAATATGGGCCATTTATACACTCTTTGGGGTGTTTACGGTTTTGGGAGATCCCCAAACCGTAAACACATATAAATGAGTGATTTTTGTGCCTTTTTATGTGATAAACACACCAAGGAAGGATCTAGACAAGTCCCTAAGGCATTGTGAAGGACTAAGGCACCCTAAGGCACCCTTTGGCACCTTAACTTGGTGTTTACGGTTCAAGAACTTCTTGAACCACGAACACCTTGTTCTTGGTGTTCTAGGGACATTTCCTTGATGTAAAGATGTATAACAAGCTTTATAAGACTCTAGGATAGAAGTACTTACTATGTGGAAGCTTGAAGTGAGCTAAAAGTCCAAGAACACTAGTGTGTGTTCTTGGTGTTCTTGGTGAAAAGGAAAAATCAACGTTTTTGGAATGATTTCACGGTTAGAAGTGTGTTAAAACACTAGATCAAAGCATATAATCACTTAAGAAAGATAGAATCACTTACTAGTTTGAAGATCTTGAAAATCTTTTCGATGATACTTGAGAGAGAATGGGTTTTGGATCTTGAGTTTTTGGAAAAAAGTGTAAATAATGACAAGTTCTCATATATATATACTCTCAGATTTAGGGTTTTTGGCAGAAAATATTTTATTCAGGTAGTAAACTCTATTTTCTTAGAGTTTTGGAATAACAGTGGTTGCACAATAACCCTAGTGCATCCTCTCTCCCGATATCACTAAAGTGTGAATCCTGAAATACTCAAACTTATTCTAAAAAGTCTGAAAATTAACAGCAACTGTTCTGACTTCTATTGACTTGATATGTTTGTACATAATAGAAATTTCGGGTTGTCACAACCCATATACTTGAAACTTAAATATTTTGGGCCCTATAAGCTTAAAATGAACTAGGATAACCTTAATTGGCCTTATTGGGTCACAAGAAATTTATATAGCCCTAATGGGTCATAAAAATCATTCCTTGATTTATTTGGGCCAAAATTTTCCAATTTGAATCATAATATGGGCTTAAACACAAAAATCCCAATATTCTTTCTTTCCCTTCTCCTCTTCTCGGCTCAACAACTCAAATGGAGGAAGAGTTGAGTTCCATTTGCCACCTCTTTATTACCTCTTTGATTTCCATGCTATAACTCATGTTCCCATGCATACATCACTTCACTCACTTCTTTTCTCCTCTCTCTTTTCTTCTACTCACGGCCAACACACCCACCACCCACCTCCATTTTCTCGTTTCAAGCTACTACAAAACACTCTCTAGAACTCCTCTTTCTTCCATCAAAATTTCGAGATTTGTGGGTGTTTTCAAGAGGATTCTTCACCAAAATCATCATCCTTGGTAAGTTTTTGCTTAGATCCATGGTTTAGTTTCCTTATTACTTCAAAAATCTCCTCTTAACTCATGAAATTTCGTGATCTTACATCTTAGACCCCATCCAAGCCCAAAAACCTCCCAAGGAGCATACTAGGACCAAAAATCACATCATCTTCTTCCATTCTTCTTCTTAACCGAAATATCCAAGCAAAGGTGAGTTCATACCCCCTATTTTCGATTTTTACTTGGTTTTTGGGGGAGAATACAAGTCTTATGTGTAGATCTATGTGTATATGCATGAGTATGTGTGTTTTCCATGAATTATTTGGTGATTATGTGTTGATTTCTTCATTAATCTAAAAATATGTTAAGAACTTGAAGTTTATCACTTGGATCTTCATAAGAACTTTGAGAAAAGTATGTTTTATCACATATATTAGATATAAACTAGTAGATCTGGGATTTATACACTTTAAATAGCAAAAATGAGTGTTGTGTTCTAAGATCTATAATTTAAACTCATAAAACAGCCCTTGACAGAAAAGTTTTAGTCCAATCTCAGATTGTTTTGACCCTCTTAATGGAAATATTTTTCAAAACTGTTTACATGGATAAAGTTCAGATTTATACCTTTAAAATGACTACTCTCATGTTCTCATACGATTTTTCTACAGTTTTGGGCGAATTTTACAAAACTGTCAATCATATTTGAAATATTTCCGGACCAGCCTGTGAAGGTGAGCAATTTCACACTTTTTAGAAGCCATTAAAAATTATGAGAAAAAATTGCAAACAAAGTAGACAAACTTTCCAAACTTCCAGAATTTACAGACCCAAATTTAGACTTACGATGATTTTTCTACAAATTTTCCAACAACTAGCTCTGAAAAGCCCAAAACCAGAATGAGTTTATACATTTTTTTCGTGTAAATTCGATTAAGGATCTAGTGAGTTTTTATCGGTTGGCACCTATTAAGTGTACGATCGTAGCCTGTACTTATAACCAGAGTCTCTTGAAGGGAGAGCGGGGATTTGTGTATAGATCTATACGGGATGACACCCCACACCTGAGCTGTTCGCTACAGTTAGACTAACTCAGTCTAGGGTGACGAAAACCTTATTCTATTTTCCGTCGGCGTCCACGTCGCCAAGACAGGTGAAATTGTCATTCTTTAGTATGGTTATGACGTCTCGCTTAGAGGAATTAACGTTATGAAGTTTACGGAAGACCATTCTCTTTTCTCTTGGATTACTCAGACATATACTCTTACTAGTACTCAACCTCGGGGGTTGGTATGGCAACTTTCTCTTTTACAGACAACATCGGGTTGTCTAGGAATATTCTCTTTACATGCTCTTTACATTCTCTCTACATTCTCTTTACCCTTTTAGTTAAATAAATAATAACATACATGCATTAATACAAGATCTGACACAAACATACTAAACAGTTTGCAGAAAATATCGGATTTTCTGGTGGTTTTCAAAATTATACAAATCATTTTCACAAACATGCTTATGAACTCACCAAAATTTTATGTTGACCGTTTATCAAAATAACTTGTATTCTCAGGAAACCGTTGAAGCAGGATAAATGAAACAAACTAATCGATATTGTGTGATATTTTGTTTCATCATACTCTTACTATTTCGTCATGTAATATTCAAATACAATATTCGATGTAAACAATGAATGTTGTTATATTACATGTGCGATGATGATGATGTTATGTTTCAATTATATTCACTGTAATGATATTTCAAGATGAAGTCACGCGCAAGCCCCTGGACGTTTCCGCCGTCTGGTTCGGGGTGTGACAGATTGGTATCAGAGCATTGTTTATAGTGAACTAGCATATCTAATCATACATGATATGCAACTATAAATACAATAGGACTAAACAACTTTGAACATAATAATTAAAATACATACCTATGTATGCATTTTAGAATAATAACACAACAAGAACAGCAAAAGTATTTGGAGGATTTCAACATCGCTATTAAACTCGGACAGTTATATAGTCGTATTGGGGGTGAGTGTAGCCTGATCAACTACATTCATTCAAAATACGACCAACATGTGTTCGGGAGTAATTGTGATGGACAATGAATCAAAAACTTACCATCTAATTATCCAAAGTGCTTATAGAACCAAACCTAAACAAAATTAAATTATTATAGGAGTAATTGGTATGCTATTTGTTTCTAGTATTTATACCCCTTTGTGCAATACACTATAGACGGGTATCATTAGCCAAGAAACCCCTACCTCCCTAGTCAGGAAATAGCAGGGTGGCTCGACTCAGAGGAAGAACCAGAGGAGAAACACGAAGTAGAACTTATAGATGGAACCGTCGAGTCAATAGTGGACCTCGAAGAGGAAGAGCCAGAGGGCAATGGTGATGATGACTCGGATGCAGAATCTGATGTCATAAATCCTCCATGTAAAGCGAGAGCACCGACTTATCGTGTGGGCCCCGGTGGCCCCATGCCCCCTTGGGTACACGATATTTGGAGATGGAGTCACCAGCAGGGGATACGACCACACTACGGTAGGAACCGAGGTCTCTTCGATCTTAGTCATAGAGGACAGCTGATCGGGCCTTCCCAGTCATGGTGCGGCGCACCCGAGGTATTGATAACCAAGCTCAGGACACCCCAAATCGAACGGGACAAATGCGGTTTTCTATTGTAAGAGACGAGAGACAAACACAGGAAGTGAACGGAGACTCCCGAGCGAGAAAGCTAGTTTGGGAGGTACGACTACGAGATACCGAGCAACAAGTAGCTCGTCTCTGAGGTGCATCCACTTCATCAGCACCACCACCAGACACTTTCAGCCACAATTAGGATCAGCCTTTTCTTTTTCCCCCTTACTATCCGATATAACTCTCTTTCGTGTACTAATGAAATGATTGTGTTCTATCTTTATTTCGTGTTATTGTATAAATTCTATTATATGCACAACCAAACCCTCAAAACCGCGAGATACTTAAGGATCTCGAAACCAGAACAACCTATATACTCTAAGGATAGACGTAACGATCGTGTCAAATATGCGATTACCTACTACCGCGAATACATCATAGGGATGTAGATGGAAGCAGTGAGAATTATACAACAAGATGCAAAATTTATAGAGTACAACCAGGAATGACGATCATTACTTACGATCTGGATTATCAACGTGCAGCAGGAAAATGCCATCCCGCAGGAATAACAAGCGCACCTGCGAGACACCGCTCCTACAAATGGACTTTGCTACATTCCAAGCTGCTGTAACAGCAGCAGTAACCGCTGCTATGGCACAAATCAATGCAAAAAACACCAATGGAGGCGGGAATAGCATTGACAACTCCAGCCGAAGGAACGAACATAGAAACCAACAAGTGACAGCTTATCAAGGAACACTAAACCCAAAGCTTAAGAGTAGGAAGCAAAATCCTGGAAGTAAGAGAAAGGGACAGCCAACTCAAAGGTTCTCAAAGAAGCAACATGTTGTTGCTGTTCATGCAACCATGACCCCTATCACACCAACATCAACGAGACCATATGCTGGAAGCCTTCCTAAATGCAACCAGTGCAATTTCCATCATAACAGAGCCTGCCGGGAGATGTATTGTAAGAAATGCAACCGAAAGAATCACACCGCCAAATACTGTAGAACTTATCCATGTCAGAACCGTCAGCCAAACGAAAACAACAACAACAATCACAACAACCTTAACAACAACACCAATAATGAGACCAGACACACCTGTTGTGGGTATGGAGGAACCGGTCACTTCAGGTGCAATTTCCCCAAGGATAACAATCAAGGAGCAGAAGGATCAGAAATGGTCCTGACCTAGAGTCAAGGCGAAGCAGTCCAAGACCCGACGGTTTTTACTGGTACGTTCCCAGTTAACAACTTTTTCGCTTACCTCTTACCCAGTAGTGAAGCTGAGCAAAGTTTCGTTAGTAACATATTCAAACACTTACTAAAACCACAACCCTAGAGGCTAAACTAAGCCTTAACGATGGAGATGACTAATGGAAAAACCAAATTAACCTAGGATATTTATGTGGAGTACACCTTAACACTAAACAACCATTCATTTCAAATAAAATTTAATGCCAGTAAATATTAGGAGTTTTGATGTGATAATTGGCATGGTTGGGTTAAGCCCCCACCATGCTAATATTATGTGTCGCGAGAAGTTTGTTTGCCTTTACCTTCCCAATCACGAAACCCTAAAATCTATGGTTATAAACTTGGCGCCCATCCTCGTCCTATCTCGTGCATCAAGGCACAGAAGTGCCTGCACCAGAAGAAATACGTTTCCCTCGCTCATGTTGTGGACAAGACCAAGGAAGAAGTAAGCATACAGGGTATTCCAGTAGCATGCGATTTTTCGGATGTAATTCCCGAACAACTTCCAGGAATACCCTAGAGAGACAGGTCGAATTTCGAATCGAACTCATACCGGGAATCACATCAATTGCCAATTCACCCTATAGGTTGACTCCCGCCGAAATTCAGAAGTCATCCAGTCAATTAAGAAAATTTTTGAGCAAAGGATCCATCGGACCAAGCTTCTCACCCTGGAGAGCTCCGGTCTTGTTCTTCAAGAAGACGAATCCTTCAGAAGGTACATCGATTTTAGGAAATTGAATAAGCTCCCTATCAAAAATCGATACCCAGTCCCTCGGACTGACGATCTATTTGGCCAGCTCCAAGTAGCTAGTTACTTCTCTAAAATAGATCTAAGAACCGATTATCATCAACTTCTAGTCCAAGAAGGCGACATTCCAAAAACTGCCTTCTGAACTCGTCGCGACCATTTTAAATTCATTTTGATACCCTTCGGTCTAATGAATGCTCCCACGGTATTCATGGACCCTACAAACCGAACATTTCCCAACCATTCCTAGTCATCCTTTTCATTTTTTTCATCAATAACATACTCGTCTACTCACAAAGCAAGAACAAAACACTGTCAACACTTACGACCAGCCTTGAAAGCATCGAAGCCGGAGAACATCACGGAGGAAGCACTGCATGAATGGATAAAAATCTCGAAATTGAAAGACGAAGCTTATTGTTATAATAGTTGAGTTGGGCGTTATCTGGGTGAACGTCGATAGGTTAACCCAATCAGCCCATTTCCTGCTAGTACAGAAATCAAACAAGACGAAAAGGTTAGCTTGGATCTATATCGAGGAGATCGTGAGACTCCATGAAATATCCGTATCTACTATCTCGGATCGAGATAACGGAATTTCTTCAAGACTTTGACAGTCACTTCGGAGGGTTATGGGAACATAGCTTGATATGAGCGTTGCTTACCACCTTCAAACCAATAGCCAAAGTGAACGGACCATTCAAACACTCAAAGTCATGTTCCAAGCCTGAGTGTTTGAATTCAGCAATTCATGGGATGCCCAGTTGCCCTTGATTAAATTCTCACGTAATAACAGGTATCACACGAGCATCAAGGATGCTCTTTTCGAAGCTCTTTATGATCGTAAATGCAGATTACTCGTCAGTACTCACAGGGGACCAGAAAACTATTCGTGAGGCGACAGAGAAGATAATCCAAATCAGAACTCGACTTCAAGCATCACGAGACCGACAAAAGAGCTATGCTGACAAGCGGCATAAGCCATTAGGATGTCAAGTCGGGGATCGCGTGTTATTAAAGGAATCTCCTTGGAAAGGAATGATTCAATTTAGGAACCGAGAAAACTAAACCCACGATACATCGGACAGTTCGAGATTCTTGCTCAGATTGGTCCAGAGACTTATAGGCTGCAGCTGCCTGTAGAGCTCAGCAACGTACACCCTGTGTTCAGCGTATCGAATCTGAAAAAGTGCCTATCAGGCAAAACTCTTATCATTCCTTTAGAAAGAGGTCGAAGTAAACAAGAATCTCTTGTTCGTCGAAGAACCAGTCGATGTATTGGATAAGGAACTAAAGTGTACAAAACAAAGTCGTATTCCGATTGTGAAGGTTCAATGGAACGCAAAACGTAGATCGGAATTCACAAGTGAACACAAAGACTAGATTAAGCAGAAGTACCCTCACCTATTCTCTCATTCATGAACCTATCTTTTGAAAGAATTTCGGGACAAAATTCCCTCTAACGGGGGATGATGTCACAACTAGCATTTTTGCTAGGAAATTTCCACTCTCATGCAATCAATCACCTAGTGTAATAAATTGTACTCTAAGTGGATACTACACTCTATGCTCGTTCAAATACATCTCATATGTGTAAATAAGGGTTGGAAACCCTTAAAATCCTAGTTTAAGTCCATTATGGACTAGGATTTCCTTATTGGGCCTAATGGACCAATAAGCTTCCAATTTAACTATCTTGAACATAGAACTCTCAAATGGGCCCTAATTGGACCCATATACTTGAAACTTAAATATTTTGGGCCCTATAAGCTTAAAATAAACTAGGATAACCTTAATTGGCCTTATTGGGTCACAACAAATTTATATAGCCCTAATGGGTCATCAAAATCATTCCTTGATTTATTTGGGCCAAAAATTACCAATTTTAATCATAATATGGGCTTAAACACAAAAAACCCAATATTCTTTCTTTCCCTTCTCCTCTTCTCGACCCTACAACTCAAATGGAGGAAGAGTTGAGTTCCATGCTATAACTCATGTTCCCATGCATACATCACTTCACTCACTTCTTTTCTCCTCTCTCTTTTCTTCTACTCACGGCCAACACACCCACCACCCACCTCCATTTTCTCGTTTCAAGCTACTACAAAACACTCTCTAGAACTCCTCTTTCTTCCATCAAAATTTCGAGATTTGTGGGTGTTTTCAAGAGGATTCTTCACCAAAATCATCATCCTTGGTAAGTTTTTGCTTAGATCCATGGTTTAGTTTCCTTATTACTTCAAAAATCTCCTCTTAACTCATGAAATTTCGTGATCTTACATCTTAGACCCCATCCAAGCCCAAAAACCTCCCAAGGAGCATACTAGGACCAAAAATCACATCATCTTCTTCCATTCTTCTTCTTAACCGAAATATCCAAGCAAAGGTGAGTTCATACCCCCTATTTTCGATTTTTACTTGGTTTTTGGGGGAGAATACAAGTCTTATGTGTAGATCTATGTGTATATGCATGAGTATGTGTGTTTTCCATGAATTATTTGGTGATTATGTGTTGATTTCTTCATTAATCTAAAAATATGTTAAGAACTTGAAGTTTATCACTTGGATCTTCATAAGAACTTTGAGAAAAGTATGTTTTATCACATATATTAGATATAAACTAGTAGATCTGGGATTTATACACTTTAAATAGCAAAAATGAGTGTTGTGTTCTAAGATCTATAATTTAAACTCATAAAATAGCCCTTGACAGAAAAATTTTGGTCCAATCTCGGACTGTTTTGACCCTCTTAATGGAAATATTTTTCAAAAATGTTTAATATGGATAAATTTCAGATTTATACCTTTAAAATGACTACTCTCACGTTCTCATAAGATTTTTCTACAATTTTTGGCGAATTTTACAAAACTGTCTGTCATATTTGAAATATTTTCGGACCAGCCTATGAAGGCGAGCAATTTCACACTTTTTAGAAGCCATTGAAAATTATGAGAAAAATAGCGAACAAAGCAGACAAAATTTCCAAACTTCTAGAATTTACGGATCCAAATTTAGACTTACGATGATTTCTCTACAAATTTTCCAACAACTAGCTCTAAAAAGCCCAAAACCATAAAATTGTGTGTTTTCACAAAAATCAAGCCAAAAATGATATTTTTGACAAAAATGGGTTTAAAAGTTTATTTTTACCACAAACTAGTCATTAACACAAGTTTTTAACAAAATGGAGACTAAAGTATTATTCTTACAAAATTGGGTCTTAATTGTAAATTTTTGGCTTATTGGGCCAAGAACGTCATTTTTACAAAAAGTGGACTTTTATGCTATTTAAGTGAATACTAGAACCAAAACCAACGATAAACTAACAAACGGATTAATTTGATCATTTTCTAGGTTATCGGGCCTTAGTGGCCCATTTTTATGTGTGATAGGTCGTGTATACTATTTATATGTTTGTTGGGCCTCATTGACCCATTAACATGTGAGACGGACCTTGGATACCATTTGCGTGCTATTTGGGCCTATGAATACCTTACATGTGAAATGGGCCTTAGTTGTCCTTTCACTTATATTTTGGGCCCATGTTATATAATCTCATTGGACCTTGAAATGATTTCATGTTTAGTGATGCCTTAGTGGTTCACTTACATGGATCATTGGACCTAGAATGAGTTTATACATTTTTTTCGTGTAAATTCGATTAAGGATCTAGTGAGTTTTTATCGGTTGGCACCTATTAAGTGTACGATCGTAGCCTGTACTTATAACCAGAGTCTCTTAAAGGGAGAGCGGGGATTTGTGTATAGATCTATACGGGGATGACACCCCACACCTGAGCTGTTCGCTACAGTTAGACTAACTCAGTCTAGGGTGACGAAAACCTTATTCTATTTTCCGTCGGCGTCCACGACGCCAAGACAGGTGAAATTTTTATTCTTTAGTATGGTTATGACGTCTCGCTTAGAGGAATTAACGTTATGAAGTTTACGGAAGACCATTCTCTTTTCTCTTGGATTACTCAGAAATATACTCTTACTAGTACTCAACCTCGGGGGTTGGTATGGCAACTTTCTCTTTTACAGACAACAACGGATTGTCTAGGAATATTCTCTTTACATGCTCTTTACATTCTCTCTACATTCTCTTTACCCTTTTAGTTAAATAAACAATAACATACATGCATTAATACAAGATCTGACACAAACATACTAAACAGTTTGCAGAAAATATCGGATTTTCTGGTGGTTTTCAAAATTATACAAATCATTTTCACAAACATGCTTATGAACTCACCAAAATTTTATGTTGACCGTTTTTCAAAATAACTTGTATTTTCAGGAAACCGTTGAAGCCGGATGAACGAAACAAACTAATGGATATTGTGTGATATTTTGTTTCATCATACTCTTACTATTTCAGCATGTAATATTCAAATACAATACTCGATGTAAACAATGAATGTTTTTATATTACATGTGTGATGATGATGTTATGTTTCAATTATATTCACTGTAATGATATTTCAAGATGAAGTCACGCACAAGCCCCCGGACGTTTCCGTCGTCTGGTTCGGGGTGTGACACCGAACTCGTCGAGTATGGTCGTGATCCGCGGGCATTTTAAGTGATCTACTCGACGAGTCGGGCGACTAACTCGACGAGTAGGTGTTGTTTGAGGAAACCCTAAATCTGAGGGTTTGCACCTATTTAAACGACTTAACTCAGCCTCCTTCATCCCTATCTCTCCCAAGAAGTTGTATATCGAAACCCTAACCGTTTTTGTGTGAAGGCCATTTTGGTGCTTTTGGGTGGTTTGTGAAGCTTGAAAGGAAGGAAGAAGCTTAGGAATTCGAGTTGGGGCTTGAAGATCCAGAGATCTTATTCCATCTTTAGCTCAATCAAGGTAAATGCCCCCAGTTTTGGTCTTCCATTTGGTTGTTCATCTTTAGGGCCTAGATTTTGGGTTCATTTAGGGTTTCCCAAGCTATTTTCGGATTTGTGAAGTGATTCATGGGGTTCTACTTTCATATTTGAGTCATTGGAGGGGTCTCATGGCATAAAGGTGCCAACTTTATGGCCATGAGAGCCCCATGCACATTGTAGGGCACCTTTTATGGATTTTTGAGCCAAAAACCTCATGCATGTGCACAAAGTTTGGAACTTTACATATAAAATGGCCATTAGGAGGCCAGATCTATGGTTTTGATGTGTTGAGACCCATTTAAATCAGCTGTATAGCAAGGATCAAGCAGGGACTCGACAAGTTGTTCTTGGAACTCGGCGAGTCAGTGTGTATTGACTACCAAATCCTTTCTGTGGATGGACCAGTTGTTTGGAAAGAAAGTCCCATGCTTAGACACGTAAAGGGACCTGGGAATCATGGGACTCGGTGAGTGTAAGAATAGAGTCGGCGAATCCAAGGAAATATCCCAACCATTGATGATGGACTTGATGAGTTGTTCATACAACTCGACGAGTCATAGACTAGAAACGTTTCTAGGAGGGAGATGAACTCGTCGAGATGAAAGAAGAACTTGGCGAGTCGGATGAAGATGGTCTTAATGGCTTGAATGAAAGGAGAACTCGACGAGTTCTTGCTAGACTCGACGAGTGGAGTCGAGGTTCGATCAGGTTAATGGAGCATGGACTCGACGAGTTGGTAGACCAACTTAGCGAGTCATGTCAACTAGGTGTTGACTTTGACTGGTTATGGTATTGACCCTGGCTAGGGTCATATTTTCTATTTGATGACATAAGGATTGTTGTGTAGGGATTAAGGAGTCAAGGAGAGTCGAACTTCGCACAGAGGACGGTTCAGACACTACACGACATCGAGGTGAGTTACCTTCTAGTAGGGGTGGGTCTAAGGCCACAATGCCGACCCACCAGCAGGGGTATTTAGTAGATAATTGTCTTTATGATAATTATCTTGGTTTGGTTATGTGATTTGTTCAGGAGATATGCCTGCGTGATATGATATATGTGTCAGTGGTAGTGACAGGGAATAGTCTTTCCCTTGCATAGGTCGTTAGGACCAAGGGGTAGGTCCGTACCCCGATATGCCTGACTGTATGTTTATATCTTGCTATTGTATGCTAGTGGTAGGGGTGAAATAGTCCTTAGTTACCGGTTGAAAGATACTGATGGTAGTTACCGGTTGAAAGATACCGATGGCAGTTACCGGTTGAAAGATACCGATGGTGGTTACCGGTTGAAAGATACCGATGATAGTTACAGGTTGAAAGATACCGATGGCAGTTACCGGTTGAAAGATACTGACGATATTATATGGTATGCGGTATGATGGGGGAAATCACTAAGCTTTATGCTTACAGTTTTTGGTTTTGGTTTCAGGTACCTCTTAGTCGAAGGGGAAGGAGTCGGCGGTGTAGCAGCGCATCACACACACACATGGTTTCCGCTTTGGGTTTCTGGGATTGTACTCTGATTTTTCATTACTTTTGATGTTATGGTTTTGAGACATGACACTACGGTTTTATGTATTGACATAATTTTCGTAATGTCTTGATAAGTTATTTTATAAACCACTTAATTAAAAATGAAATTTTTGGCCTTGATTTTTGGGATGTCAAACCTTTATTCCATGGTGATCCATCAACCTAATTGCAATTATCTTATAATTACAATATCAGTCCCCCTGATTTAATTAATCTCTTTTGATCACAAAATTAATTCTAAATTAATTCCTGATCAATATTAATTAAACAATATGATTTCTCTTTTAATATATTATTCACATAATATATTAATAAATCACAATTAATCCTCTTTCTCCATAATTCATCCTATCAGTTGCTATGATGAAGTAAACCTAAAAGGACCATGCTCATAATCGGGTCAAGTACATACCAAACTAGTTATGGGCTTAGATACCTAATCCAACACTATCACGCCAACCCTGGACAAAGATCCTCCAAGCAATACCCCTGAAGTGATCCTGCCAAGGACTAGGATAGAAAATGGAACACACTGGAACCCACTGGAACCCACATAACAAAATAAGACCCTCTAATGATTCATTGAAGACTTCCACCGCGCAGAATGTCATATTACACTTCTTGATAATATAATCCCAACAATAGCAGAAAATCCATCCAAGATGTTACTTACCCAAATCCCAAGCCAAAATTCCAACACGGAACAAATTCTTTATAACTGGCCATAAGGAAACAGAAGATATCTATTGTGACACGTTTCACGGGGTTTAAATGTCGGATGATGGATCTGCCTTGAGAGTTGTCCTCAGAACACAACACATAGAAGAATCGTTAAAGGACGTCTGGGTGTTCTCCCGGGACATCACTCTGATTATCAAGTAAGATTTTTGAGATAGGTAATTTTAGGGTAATCTTTTTGTGAGAGAAGGTGGATCCCATCCTTAAGGTGGAAGAGATCCTTTTATACCTGCTTCTAACGGATCGTGAGGACCTCATCTGATAAGCGTGAAATGTGGCCTCCTCTGACTAGATGAATCACGCCCATGTTAACTAACTGTCTGGTGATGTCAGCTCTGAGCGTCACCTAAGATTTTTGTTACATCCTGATTGGTCGTGATTGAGTGAGCAGATTGTGGGGGATATTCGTACCTCAGCGAGGGAAACGAACTGCCATCCCGGTGTTAGACTACCTTGGCCAAGACTGGTGTCACATGTAGGGTTACAACATGCAAACCCTAATTTGCATGACTTTTTATTTCCTCCATGATCCATGGGTTTTAACCTCCATGGAGAACCCTATGGGTCCTAGCCCAATCTAATGAGTCATGGATCATAAGCCCACTATATAAGAATGAATGATTTACCAAATCAATCCCCAAATATTTAATTAGTCTCTTTGATCACAAAATTAATTCCAAATTAATTCTTGATCAATACTAATTAAATAATATGATTTCATATTAATATATTAGAGCTTATAATATATTAACAAATCACAAGTGTCCCTTTTCTCATTTTATCTATCCAATTGTTACGATCCCATGCAACCCAAAAGGACCATGCCAAATCAGGTCAAGTACATACCAAATATAGTTATGGACTTAGACACCTTATCCAACAGTATCCCACTTGGATAAGTCTAATAACTATATTTGCAAGTACGACTTCAGGATCCGACTAGCAATCGTAGATCTTTCAAAGTCTCGCAGAACTAAGATGACATGCCATTTAAGATAAGTGACCATATAATCCTCTGTTCGAGATATCAGCCGAACAAATACATGGAACAACGTCGTACTTATTGTCCAACAGTTGTTTCCCGATTTCCGGCTTGTTTGACATAGAACTTAATCGAACGCATCAATTGAGTCCAGACCGGGCTCGGTACATAGGTCAAAACAAAATCATCGAGGGGCCCAAGATATCGCTTTTAATCCTCCAAGGACTAAAAGGAACAGATAAAATTCAACTCATATGCTTGTACTAACTAATCATCAAATTGTACACAACAACACGTTTTATAACATCAAGTTCCTGATGCGTTTTCGTATTATCAATGTACAACCAACTCATAGTCAAACAACTCATATCTCTTGGTTTGAAGACTTATATGATATTACCGTCTCACGATCACTCGAGACAAAATTCCATGAAGTGAAACACGTGAGCGTGGGTTGATTCCAATACTCAAAACTTATGAGCACTCATAAATGATGCAGCAACAATTGCTATGTCTAATACAATTCAGACAAATCTACAAACCCAATTCATGAAAGTCTTATTTCAATACCTACTTCCAAAGTATGATCGACTGTGGATAGTTTTGAATAATATTATATACCATAACATAATTATTTTGGAAGTCAAAACACGAAAAATGTAACAATAGTAAATGATTGACACAAGATAGTACCATACTAGTAAATAAAAACACCTTTTATTTAAACATCAAATGTCAATTACATTTCAACTATTACAAGTTTCGAAATCTATCTAACTACTAAAACTAATATCATCCTTCAACCCAATGCGCCTCGCATGCTGTAAATGCTTAACCCTACACAGTCCCTTCGTGAGGGGATTTGTTGGGTTCTCATCTGATGATACCCTCTTTGCCACGAGGAGTCCTTCGATTCGATGTCTAATAAAATGGTATTTTCTGTAGATGTGCCTGGATCTTCCGTGATGCCTTGGTTCCTTGGCTAAGGCAACTGCACTCTCGTTATCACAAAAAATCTCCATGGGCTCCTTTATAGCTGGTACAACTCCAAGGTCTCCAATGAAGTTATTCAGCCATATTTCCTCCTTCGCCACCTCGCTCGCTGTTATATACTCTGATTCGCAAGTTGAATCAGCTACTATCTCTTGCTTGGAACTTTTCCAAGTAATTGTTCCTCCATTTAGGGTAAAGACCCAGCCCGACTAAGAGAGGAAATTATCCCTATCATTCTGAAAGCTAGCGTCACCATACCCTACTACTCTCAAGTCATCACTCCCACCAAGGGTAAGGACCCAATCCTTAGTCCTCTGTTGGTACTTGAGAATGTTCTTCACCACAGTCTAGTGAGCCTTTCCAGGATTCCCTTGATATCGGTTGACCATGCTCAAAGCAAAGGACACATGAGGGCGGGTACAAGTCATAGCATACATGATCGAGCCTACAGCGGAACCATATGGTACTCGACTCATCTCAGCTATCTCAGCCTCTGTACTCGAGCTCTGAGTCTTACTCAGTTTGGCGTTACTCTGGATTGGTAAGTCACCTTTCTTGGAATCCTGCATGCTGAACCAATTTAGCACCTTACCCAACTAGGTACATTGACTAAGTCCAGTTAGTCTCTTACTCCTGACTCTCAATATCCTTATCCCTATGATATATGCAACTTCTCCAAGGTCCTTCATAGTGAAACACTTCCCAAGCTAGGACTTAACCTCCTGCAAGGTTGGGATGTCATTTCCTATGAGTAGTATACCATCTACATATAATACCAAAAAACTAACTATGCTCCCACTAGCCTTAACATATACACATGACTCATCCTCGCTCCTCGAAAAGCCAAACTCTTTGACTTTCTCATCGAAACAAATATTCCATCTGAAAGATACTTGTTTTAATCCATAGATGGATTTCTCAAGCTTACACACATTATTAGGGTACTTTTCATTGACAAAACCCTCTGGCTGACTCAGGTAAACATCCTGTGCCAACTTTCCATTAAGGAAAGCAGTTTTGACATCATTTGCCATATTTCATAATCATGAAATGCATCAACAGTCCGCATCACCCTAATAGACTTAATCTTCGTTACTGGTGAGAACGTCTCATCATAGTCAACTCCTGGAGTTTAAGTAAAGCCCTTCGCAACCAGTCATGCCTTATAAGTGTGTACATTCCCATCCATGTCGTTCTTCTTCTTGAAGATCCATTTGCACCCGATTGTCTTACGACCCAGTACATTGTCAACCAAGTTCCAAATTTGACTTTCATACATGGACTGAATCTCACTGTCCATAACCTCTTTCCATTTGGCAAATTCAGGGCCTGCCATGGCTTCCTTAAAGGCTTCCTTAAAGTTGTTAGGTTCATCCAAATATATTAGTGTACTATCACTGATAAATGCATCACCTTCTGTAGTAATATGGAAACCATAATAATGCTCAGGTGCATTCCTAACTCTAGTAGAACGCCTCAGAGGTACAGACTCATCAATCGGCTCAACAGGTGTTTCCTCCTCAGGTTGATTGCTAGTGTTTGAGGTTCCTTCACCGCTTGACACTTGAATTTCTTCAAGATCAATTTTCCTCCCAATTTTTCCTGGGCTTATGAACTCTCTTTCACGAAAGACTCCTCTCCTCGTCATGAACACATCATTGTCACTCAGTCTATAGCAGAGATAACCAAAGGATCTCTGTGGGTAGCCGATGAAATATACACCTCTCACTTTGAGGTTCTAACTTGTCGTGAGTCTCGCGCCTCAAAAAAGCCTCGCAACCCCAAATATTGATGTGATCTAAATTGGGAACTTTCCCAGTCCACATCTCGTGAAGTGTTTTGGCTACCTTTTTGGTAGGGACTAGATTAAGCATATGGGCAGCAGTCTCTAAGGCATACCCCCAGAATGAGATTAGCAATAAAGCTTGACTCATCATGGAACGACCCATGTCCAACAAGGTCTGATTATGCCTCTCAGCCACACCATTCAACTGTGGTGTCCTAGGAGGTGTCAATTGTGAAACAATTCCACATTCCTTAAGAGAGTCAAGGAACTTGATACTAAGATACTCACCAACCCGATCAGATCAGAGCATATTTATCGTCCCACCCAACTGATTCTCCACTTCTTGTTTAAAATCTTTGAATTTCTCAAAGGTTTCTAACTTATGCTTGATTAAGTAGATATAACCATATCTACTTTAATCATTAGTAAAAGTCACATAGAAGCGGTTAGCATCCCTTGTGGCGATTCTGAAGGGCTCACACACATCGGTGTGTATGAGATCCAACAAACCTTCACCCCTGGCACAAGTACCAATGAAGGGTGACTTAGTCGTTTTTCCAAGTAAACAAGATTCACAACTATCATCTGACTTTAAGTCAAATGACTCCAAGACTCCAGCCTTTTGGAGTCGGCCTATGCGCTTCTTGTTGACATGTCTAAGATGACAATGCCACAAGGATGCCTTATCCAAACTAGTGGAAGAATCAATATGCAATACATTATTTCCTAAGTTGTCTACTAACCGACATAGGTTCATATCACAAAGTAATGCTTTAAAATAAAGAATACCATTATAAAAAAGCATTAATACCACCACATTCATTATCAAATGAAAAAGTAAATCCTTGTTTGTACAAACCATGAAAGGAAATAATATTTCTCGCCATTTCAGATGAGTAACAACATTTATTCAAATCTAATATTAACCCACTTATAAGCAACAAAGAATAAACTCCAATCTTGGTGACATGTGAAGCTTTCCTATTCCCCATGATCAAGTTTATCTTCCCGTGCTCCACATCCTTACTTCTTTTTAGGCCCTGCACATCAGAACAAATGTGAATTCCACACCCTGTATCAAGGACCCAAGAATTAGTATGTGGTGAGTTATTAGACAATATAGTGTAAATACCTGCATGGGTGGGTTTAACTTTCCCATCCTTAACATCCTACAAGTACCTGGGGCAGCTTCGCTTCCAGTGCCCCTTTTCCTGACAGTAGAAGCATTGTGCATCCTTCAGGTTGGAAGAGGGAGTGGCAGAACCACCTTTAGTTCCACTCGAAGAGGAGCCATCAAGAGACTATCCCCTTGGTACCCTTCGAAGGGGTTTTCCTCTTCTTCCCTTTACTTTTCCCGATTGTCAGGACAGGAGTGGTAGTAGGAGTAGGAACAACATTCTTACCTTTGAGACTACTTTCAACAGTCCTCAAAAGTCCTTGAATTTTGCTAAGCGTAACTTCCTCTTTGTTCATATGATAAGTCATACGAAACTGATCATAACAGTAGGGTAAGGAGTGTAGAATAATGTCTATTGCTAGCTCCTCATCAAAGTTAACATTCAGTTTAAGCAATCGGTCCACGAATCTTTGCATTTTTTGCAGGTGGCCCATGATAGACTCTCCATCCTTCATTTTTTTTTGTTATCATGGAGGTGGTGATTTCATACCTTTCCTGGCGAGCACTCTGATGGTATCTTTCCATCAAGTCAAGGTGCATCTCATAAGGGCAGAAATCTTCATAGGATTTCTAGAATTCTGCTGTCATGGTAGCCAACATGATACAAGATACCTTAGTGGAATCCTTCTCATGGCTAGTGTACTCAGCAATCTCCTCGGGAGTAGCAGACGACTCATCGATAACCTTAAGCTCCTTGTCGAGGTCATATTCCTTGTCCTCATAACGAGTGACCATCCTTATGTTCCTAATCCAATCATTGAAATTAGTTCCATCAAAGATGACTCTCCCATAAAGGTTCATGAGAAAGAAGGAACCAGTAGGGTTTGAACCAGAAGCAGCATTGTTGGAAGACATCTGAAAAAGGAAGAAAGACAAGTTTAGATTAAATATAGAATCCTTAATAAGACACCCAAATGAAATATCAAGGCTAGGACCCAACACAATATTTTATAACTTGGAAGAGGGATGTTGTAATCCAAGCTACAAAATATTTGAAGGTAGATAAATGACGATTTACCAATTTCCACTATGAAAAATGAAATAGATTATTAGGTTTTAATTGGATTGAAACTCCTAGATCTTTTGAGATTCATTGAACAATTCAATGGCATGTTTAAATCTCGATTATTCCCTTCAAGTTTGTGACTGGGATACCAAGGATCACAAACAAGGTGTGAATAGTCATGCAAATTAACTTGGTACTCTTAATTTTATCACCTAATCGATGTTTCAGTTAACCACACACGCTCCACTGATCTATGATAAACATTAAGCCACCCTTTGCTATCCTTTTCAAGTCCACGTTAGTGTGTCGGTTAACAACACACGCTCCACTAACGACTTTAGCAAGGTGCAAAGTGTAATTTCACGGGTTAGCATCAACTTCACATTTTCCTAAAGTAACTAAGATTGGGAATTTATAAAAGGTTTAGTTACTTTATGTTTATCATTATACTTTTAATGAGAATTATAGTCTTTGTCCTACCCGTTCAGCTAATGACCCTCCACCAGTCAAGGAAGCGGTGGGTGAGAGTGGACACCCAATAAGCTGCCATTTTATAGGCAACAACCTTATACCTCTTTTATAGACCGACTTCGTGAATGAGGCCTACTAACGATAAAACTGACTTGATCTTATACATATATATATTATCAACTTATAATACTATAACAGTATATGGGTTGACTTTTAAACTTTTAAAATTATGGGGCTCGGAATTAAAGTTTTCTAAAGTGACTTTACAAATTCCAAAACTTGAGCGCAAGTTTTGAAACTATTCAAAACTTTTTATTTTTATAACTTATGAGTCTTACTGGTTTTAAAGAAAAGCCTTTTAGAATTCCATAACTTGAGGACAAGTTATGGAGTCCATTAATTAGCATTTAGATCAAGAATTACACTAACAAACAATTTGCAAATAATTCCTATGATCTACCAAAACTCGTAAGCATGAACATTCATATCAACAATTTTCAAGAATCACATAAACATATATAAAACTTGAAACTTTGATAATAAACTTTGAAAATGGATTAGCATAATCATTACCACATCAAAAACATATTTTACAAGTATAAAATAGTTTAGGGTAATGATTTCAGTCCATTTCCATCAACAAAACTAAAAATTCTGTACACAGGGACTCCTACTCGCCGAGTGCAAGAACCAACTCGACGAGTAGGATGAGTTTTCACTTGGACTCGTCGAGTCCCCCCATGGACTCGGCGAGTCTACTGATTAGTGAGCACAAATTCGACTTTTTCTAGGATTATGCATCAACTATCATTAAAAACAAGTCTAGGCTCTAATACCACTGATGGGTTTTGAGCATTCTAACACTCCTATGGTATACACGCAACCCTAGAAACCTTGGATCTATGTTTTCTCTATTATACATGCAAACATTCATTTCCCAAGGTTTTCATCCTAACTAACATATCATGGGGTATATGTATTACAAAACTTAGTAGAAGGACATACCTTTTTGTAGCTTGGGTTCCTTAAGACCTTGTGAGCCTAGCACCCCAAATGTGATGCCTCAAATGCTTCACACAACACTACAACTCTTGGAATAACTTGAGAGAAGGACATTTGAGCACAAAATCGGCTAGCCCTCACCTTTTGTCTTCATGGCCAATTTTTCTTACTATGAGGTTCTTTATATAATGTGTCACATGTAGGGTTACACCATGCAAACCCTAATGTGCATGACTTTTCATTTCCTCCATGATCCATGGATTTTAACCTCCATGGAGCATCCGTGGAGCACCCTATGGGTCCTAGCCCAATCTAATGAGTCATAGATCATAAGGTCACTATATAAGAATGAATGATTTACCAAATCAATCCCCATATATTTAATTAGTCTATTTTGATCACAAAATTAATTCCAAATTAGTTCTTGATCAATACTAATTAAATAATATGATTTCATATTAATATATCAGATCTTATAATATATTAACAAATCACAAGTGTCCTTTTTCTCTTTTTGTCTATCCAATTGTTATGATGCCATGCAACCCAAATGGACCATACCAAATCGGGTCAAGTACATACCAAATATAGTTATGGAGTTAGACACCTTATCCAATAGATACAACCCTAAATGCTTTGGATCTATGTTTTCTCTAATTATACATGCAATATTGTTTCCAAAGCATTAAGCCTACAACTAGCATGGAAATGACATAATCAACATAAAAGAGAGTTATAGAATTACCTCTTTGTTGTAGCTTGTAGAACTTCTTGAGTTTGGCCTTTAAGAACTTAGTGCCCCAAGTGTTGCACCTCAAATGGAATCACAACACACCTAGAACAAATGAGACTTTTGAGAGAGTATTTTCTTGCACCAAAATCGGCTCATTGATCTCCAAGAACACTAGCACATCTAGTAGTTAATTTTAGATGCTAAAGGGCTTCTTATATAGTGTGGCAAGATTAGGGTTACACCAGGTAAACCATAATGTGCATGACCTTCTATATTCCTTGGGCTCCATGGATCATCCATGGGTTGTCACATGGGTTTAGCCCAACCTAAGGAATCATGGATCATTGGCCCACATCATAAGAATGAATAATTTACCAAATCAATCCCCATATATTTAATTAGTCTCTTTTGATCACAAAATTAATTCCAAATTAATTATTGATCAATACTAATTAAATCATATGATTTCGTATTAATATATTAGAACTTATAATATATTAACAAATCGTAAACAACCTTTCTCAAAAGTCCATCCTATCAAATTGTCCTGGTGATATGCAACTCAAATGGACCATGTTACTCTCGAGTCAAGTACATACCACTTATAGTTATGGGCTTAGACACCTAATCCAACAGTAAGTTAGCTATTAAGTGAATGTGTTAAGTCACATGTAGTAAGGGTTGAATAATCTCAGAGTGATGGATTTGACCATATTGCACAACTCTTATTTGAGTCTAACAGTTGTAGGGATTAGTCTTTCACTTGAAGGATTATCTGACCTTTATTCCATGTGACTATATTCATGACATAGCTAACTAGAATTATGGAGAGTTTTTCAGGGATGAGGACGAAAACCTAGGAAGGCCTAGGAAATGCTTTAGTGGATCTCGTTGTGCTGTTAGCGAACATTTGGAGTGCCAGTTTGAGATGGTGACTTGGAGGATCCGGGATGATTGCTGAGGAAAGTGTGGATAGGTGTGGAAGGTAGTATTAGGCCCGTATTGCTAAAAGCACAGGATCCATACTCGAATCGGGAAGAGTCTTGGAAAATCTAAGAAACTTATCAAAAGGAGAATTCTTAGTTATGCTTTGATCATGGGAATAGATGCTTTGCAAGATGAGGATGAGCATGCATGGGGAAGGACTAGGGTTTGGTCCCGGCTCTGGTGGTGAGCTAGTTAGTGAAAGGACTGCCAGAGTTTTGAGTTCACGAGAATGGAAAGTGTTTTCCGCACTAGCCCTACCCCATAGGAGCTAAGGTTTGGTTCGCCTTAGATCTCTTGTATCGGGCGACAAGGATTGGTTGTGCGACCTATTGCACTTTCGAGATTAGAGACTATGTTTGGGGAGTAGATTGTAGTCCGGTTTAGGGCAGAGGTTGCTCCAGCTATTGCAATTCTTCCATTGAGGATTGAGCTGGTAAGTATGTCAGGGTGCCAGACCCTAAATGATAGGAATCCCAGAGCCCGAGGGCAGGAAATCAATTTGGAGTACCTCGGAAAGATAAGTTTAGGTCAGGTGCATTTAGCGGAGGGTCTCGGGAAGAGACCCAAGACTTCTGAACGGCGTTTGAAAGGCCAGTAAGGTTGGAGTCAGTACGGCACATGCGGGGAACCGTACGATGGGGTTATCGCTCCAGGTGTATGGGTTGCTACAAGCATAGAAGGATTGATCATGTCAACAGGTGACATTGCTAGTGGGTGCTCGACCCTAGGTGAGACCAATCTGATGGATCGACGGCAATGTTTTGGACAGTTGTGTCATGGCGAGAGTGTTTTAGGACTGTAGTGTAGCCCATAGCATTTACCAGTCTCTAGGTTGCGGTAAGATGGTGGTAAATTTGTATTCACCTTAAGATTTCTTTGGTAAAAGGGTGTCTTCGAAAGCGATTGGGATCATCCAATTGGTTAAGATTACAAGAGTAATCTTCAGGATCTCAAGAGCTGAGTGATCATTATGTTTGGCTAGCAATGGGGCGCTTTTATTGTTCGGTGCAAGATTTGGGCAGAGGAATATCAAAGAGTCCAACATCGGTAATAAATTCGTTAAAAATATTAGCAGCAAATGAATGAAAAATCGAGCCATATCTACCTTTCATTTTCAAATCGAACTTCATTAACCTATTAGTGAGCTTAAGATTTCTTTTTTCCTAAAAATTAAAATTTAGGATGGATCTTTTAAAAAGCCTGGTCGAACCTTAAAACTATAACCAAATTTATTAATAATTGTTCTAAATCAATTTTATAAATGTTACATTATATTTTTTTTTAGCTAGCAAAATACATCCAAGGAATCTCCCTATCTAATAAACAAAACCATATGTCCACGTGTCCCTTCAAAACATCAGAATTTTGTAAAAGTTAAATACCCATTATACCCCTAATTGGTTTCACATTGAATACAATTCGATATCAAATCCATATAACGCTCTGTTTTGTTTCCATTTTTATCGGTGATAACAGTTGTATTCTTTAACTCAAATCCTGCACATACCCAATTAATAGAATGTGATTATGGAATCCGATTTCTTATATAAGGTATGATATCAATCAATCGATTACATTTAATTGAAATTATTATGTCAGTTATTATATTATATTATGTCGATGTCGATGCCGATGTCGATTTTATCATAATCTGCTCAATATATACTTGAAATATATGATATAAACGTTCCTTTACAGCATTGTGTTTCCAAGGTTTTGCATCATCGATTATTCAGTTTTCGAATATTCAATCACACAGTTCAATCCTTTTGGTAAGTTTCTGCTTCTCAATGTGTATATGTATTTGTTTTCTCTAACTAAATTGTATTTTGTAAGTCTCTGTTTCCCACTCATTGACAGAACATGGCAAATTTGAGTTAGTGTATTGAACTTTGACTGGAATTAATACAATTAAAACGATAATTGTTGTCCCTTCCCAATGTTCTCGCATGTTACTGCTGCTATTTATGTTGTTTAACCTATGATTGTTCTGTCTGTAAATGTTTACAGTAAGTCAAATAAGTCAATGGAACTATTCCCTCTTGATTATTTGTTTTTATTTTTATTTTTTAAATGACTCTAAATACCCAACTAATGTGTGTTTATTAATAAACTTTGTTCATCGTATAGGATATTTACGATTTCGTGTGTTGTGTGTGTGTTTTGTGCATGTTTGGGTATTCTTTTTGTTTGTATTAATTCAAATGGCATCAGTGTATTATATAATAAAATAGCAATGCAGTTTCAGTTCTAAGCCAAATATATCATCATACTTTAATTTTTTCGCCATGTTCTATTTGTGTTTTTTCTTTACCTTTTGGTTAATTTTGATTAGATATGTGTTTGATATAATGCAAAATTTTAAAAATCAAACGTAAATTGATATTATGGTAATAAAATTACAAGTTCATTGGTTATTTCATGTATTGTTTTTGTAACATCCGGATTCCAGAGTATATTATTTTATTCATTTATTTTGTATTTTGTGGAGGGACTCGGCGAGTTGGTGCTTAGACTCACCGAGTAGGGTTGCGGATTCTCATCTGGGTTCATGACTGGACTCGGCGAGTCCATGCTATTTAATGAAACCCTAATATCCCAGGTTTGGGACCTATTTAAAGGCCCTTAGGGCCGTCATTTGCGGCTACCAAACCTTAAGGGCCCACAGAGTTATAGCCACGAGTGGCTAGTATGTGTTATGTGTGGTATTTTGGGGAACTCACTAAGCTTTCTGCTTACAGTGTTATGTGTGATGTGTTTCAGGTACCAGTGATGATCGCGGGAAGGCGTCGGCATGATTCCTACACATGCATGGGATTTATGTATTTTGATCTTGGAAATATTCTGTGAAACAAAGTTATGATACAATGGGAATTTGTTAATAAATATGTTTGGAAAATGTGTTTTAAGATGCGAAAATTTGTTTTAAATTTTACAATGTTACAATTTGGTATCAGAGCCTTGGTTTGAGGGATTCGGATGCATCTTCGGGCGTATCTGAACTCAAACTGAGGATTTTAGGGGAATTTTGATACTAAAGTAAAATTTTAAAGAGTAAAAAGAGTTTTGGAGACAAACAGAGCAGAGCCATGTGTACGATCAGCCAGCACCCGAATGGTGATTTCCCAAAATACTCTTACAATAAGTGTTAAAAGATACGTTATGCTATGCTATATGATGAATTATGTTATGCATGCTAGAGTAGACTAGGTATTCTTATTAGGACTAGCGTGGCCTGATATATGATGCCTTAGTCTAGGGGTTTTGCTGCTAGAGATGCTTGAGAGTGTTTAGATAGTAGCAAGGAGCTCATGAGAGATCTGCTAGTGAGTAGCACATGATTAGAGATAATAGCGTACTTGGGATTTGGGACTCTGGGAGGAGGACTTGGATTGAATGCTGAGTCGGTGTGGTCGGTAGTATTGGGCCCGTACTACCGAAGGCACCGGGTTAGTGCACAACCCAAGTAAGAATCCTTAGGGTACCAGAGATCAAGTAGGGTTGGGATATCGAGTGTGTGTTCATCCGAGCAAATAAATGATATTTTATGTTATATTTCAGAGAGGCATCATGGTAGGGACACGCCACAGACCAAGGACCAGTGGAGGGGGTGTGAGCGACGAGGAGCTCCGCCAGATGATTCATGATGAGGTGGCTGCTGCCATCCGCAATGAGATTCCAGAGATGTTCGGGTCTATCAAGACCACCCTGATAGAGACATTCGACGAGAGATACGCTGCTCTTTCTGATGCTGTTGTTGTTGCGGCCACTGCAGCTGTAGCTGCGGCTAGACCGCAGGGTGGTGATGCGTTGCTGTTCCGGGAGTTCAGCAACACAAAACCACCGGAGTTTGATGGGACCCAGGACCCGATTGCAGCGATGAGGTGGATATCAGACATAGAGGGATGCTTCTATACTTGCTCATCTCCTGAGCACTTGAGAGTCCAGTTCGCATTGAACCAGCTTCGCTTGGGAGTGAAGGATTGGTGGAAGTTTGTGACGGCGCATTATTCGCCTGCTGAGCTTGCTGCAGTGACTTGGGAGAGGTTCACTGCTATGTTCCGAGATGAGTACGTTCCCCAGGTGGAGAGGGAGCGTTTGGCCCAGGACTTTCTGACCCTTAAGCAGGGTACTGATTCTGCACAGTGATTACGAGGAAGTTCCATGAGCAGGCGATGTTTTGCCCAGAGCACGTGTCCTCCGAGCAGGCACGTATGAGCCACTATCTGAGTATTTTGAGGAGGGATATACGGGAGTTCGTCGCGAACTCGACGTACCGGACATTTGCTGAGCTTCAGGCAAATGCCCGGAAGAGGGAGATAGAGCTGGAGACCCAGGCTAGGGAGGAGGTTGAGTCTCAGGGGAGGGATCGGCGACCGGCACAGTCTCAGTCGGCAGCCAAGCAGGCCAAGCCCGCTGATTCGCGATCTGGGAGTCAGAAGGGCCGCACTTGTGGCAAGTGCAGCAAGAGACACGATGGGGTGTGCAGAGCGAGGTCTTGCTACAAATGTGGCAAGGAGGGGCATATGGCCAAGGATTGCCCTAAGGGATTTGCAGTATGTTTTCACTGCAACCAGACCGGACACCGCAAGGCAGAGTGTCCACAGTTATGAGGGACAGCCCAAGGAGCACCTCAGGGATCTACCCCTGCTGCTATCAGAGCTACTAAGAGTCGGCCAATGAAGGCCGAGGTACCGAAGGCACGAGGGAGAGCCTTCCAGTTGACTGCGGAGGAGGTCCGCGCAGCGCCCGATGTCGTGGCTGGTATGTATTCTTTCATATATTTACTTTTATGTTGAGATTTTGTGCTTATATTATGTTATGCGTAGGTACTTTTCTTGTGAATTTTGTATATGCCTTGGTGTCGGTCTTTTGTATCTTTGGCTTTTAGTCAACACATCAGTATTAGTCGAGAGGCGTTGAGTCGACCTCTGAGAGTTTCCATAGCTGACGACAGAGCGGTGTATGCCACCGAGGTGATCCGAGGGTGTGTACTCGGGATTTTCGGCATTGAGTTTCCGATTGATCTAGTTCCTATTGCGATGGGAGATGTCTGTGTCATTGTGGGCATGGACTGGTTGAGCAAATTTGGAGCGGTTATCGACTGCGAGAGACAGTTGGTGACCATACGAGACCTTGGTGGGGGAGTTCTTACAGTGTACGGTGAGGGTACGCGTTCTGGGTCGGCATTTTGTTCAGCCGCTAGGGCGAGGTAGAGTCTACAGCAGGGCTGTAAGGGATTTGTAGCGTATGTGATGGATTCGAGGGTTGATTCAGAAAGACCGAGGTCAGTGGATGAGGTTCCGATAGTGCGTGAGTTCACGGATGTATTTCTGGAAGAGTTACCGGGTGTGCCTCCCGAGAGGCAGGTTGAGTTCATCATCGATTTGGTTCCGGGGGCTGCGCCTTATCGCCTTGCGCCTCCATAGATGCAGGAATTATCCTCGCAGCTTCAGGAGCTGCTAGGGAAGGGGTTTATTCGGCCGAGCAGTTCGCCATGGGGAGCGCCTATCCTTTTTGTTAAGAAAAAGGATTGCTCACATCGGATGTGCATTGATTACAGGGAATTGAACAAGCTGACGGTCAAGAACCGTTACCCGTTGCCGAGGATCGACGATTTGTTCGATCAGTTACAGGGAGCATCTTGGTTCTCTAAGATCAATTTGAGGTCGGGATATCATCAGGTGAGGGTGCGAGATGAGGACATCTAGAAGACAATGTTCAGGACTCGTTACGGGCATTACGAGTTCGTGGTGATGCCTTTCGGGCTCACCAATGCACTGGCGGTGTTCATGGATCTCATGAACAGAGTGTGTAGGCCGATGTTGGATCGCTCGGTGATCGTGTTCATTGACGACATATTGGTGTATTCGAGATCCAGAGAGCAGCATGAGGAACATTTGAGAGAGATCCTTAGAGTTTTGAGATCGGAGAGGCTTACGCCAAATTCTCCAAGTGTGATTTCTGGTTACGAGAGGTCTAGTTTCTAGGGCATCTCGTTAACCAGAAAGGGATATTGGTCAATCCGGCCAAGATTGAGGCGGTGATGAGTTGGGAGGTGCCGAGGTCACCTACAGAGATCAGGAGTTTCCTAGGATTGGCAAGCTATTATCGGAGATTTATCAGGGATTTCTCCAAGATCGCCGTGCCACTCACCAAGTTGACCCGGAAGGGTGTTGCTTTCTCATGGGGCCCAAAGTAGCAGGCCTCCTTCGAAACACTTCGCCAAAGGCTATGCGAAGCCCCGGTGTTAGCCCTTCCGGAGGGAATGGAGGACTTCGTGGTATATTGTGATGCGTCGATATCAGGGTTGGGAGCGGTGCTCATGCAGAGGGAGCACGTGATAGCATACGCATCGAGGCAGATGAAGCCTCATGAGATGAGGTATCCCATCCACGATCTAGAGTTGGGAGCAGTAGTGTTCGCCCTCAAGATCTGGCGTCACTATCTGTATGGGGTCCGTTGTACCATATACACGGATCATAAGAGCCTGAAGTACTTGATGGATCAGCCCAACTTGAATATCCGGCAGAGGAGATGGTTGGAGGTGGTAAAGGATTATGATTGCGAGATCTTGTACCACCCGGGTAAGGCTAACGTGGTAGCCGATGCCCTGATCCGTAGGGCAGAAAGCGCCCCGATGCAGGACGTTTGCATGAGATTGACAGTGATGACTCTGGTGTTGGACACCATTCGAGGGGCCCAGGCTGAGGCTGTGAGACCAGAAAACCAGAAGAGGGAACGAGTTATCGGGCAGGTATCGGAGTTCGTTACCGATAGCCGGGGGCTTATGACATTTCAGGGTCGGATTTGGGTACCGTTTGTGGGCGGGACGCGTACCATTTTGATGGAAGAAGCACATCGATCGAAGTTCTCGATCCATCCCGGGGCCACTAAGATGTATTTGGACCTGAAGAAGGAGTATTGGTGGCCCTGTATGAAGAGGGACGTCGCGTGGTTCATTAAGAGGTGCCTAACCTGTCGTAGGGTTAAGGCCGAGCACCAGAGACCGCATGGTAAGTTGCAGCCGTTAGAGGTTCCCGAGTGGAAGTGGGAGCAGATTACTATGGATTTTATCACCAAATTGCCGAGGAATGTGAGTGGCGTCGATGCAATTTGGTTGATTGTAGACAGGTTAACGAAGAGCGCTCACTTCCTTGCTATTAGCGAGAGCTCTTCTACGGAGAGGCTGGCAGAGTTGTACGTGAGAGAGGTGGTATCGCGGCATGGGGTGCCGATCTCGATTGTCTCAGATCGAGATGTGCATTTCACTTCCAGATTTTGGAAGAAATTTCATGAGGAGTTAGGTACGAGGCTGCATTTTAGTACCGCATATCACCCACAGACTGACGGGCAGAGCGAGCGGACGATTCAGACGCTCGAGGACATGCTCCGTGCATGCGTGTTGGATTTCGGCAGGAGTTGGGACACGTATTTTCCCTTGGCAGAGTTTTCCTACAACAACAGCCATCATTCGAGCATTGGTATGCCACCCTTTGAGCTGCTATATGGGAGGAGGTGTCGGACCCCTATTTGTTGGGGAGAGGTTGGGCAACGTGTGATGGGTAGTACAGAGATCGTGCTTTAGATGATTGAGCAGATACAGCAGGTCAGACAGAGGTTGTTGACCGCTCAGAGTCGTCAAAAGATTTATGCGGACAGGCGCCGGTCCGAGCTCGAGTTTCAGGTCGGCGACTTCGTGCTCCTGAAGGTCTCTCCTTGGAAAGGAGTGATCCAATTCAGGAAGAGGGGCAAGTTGGGGCCTCGATATATTGGACCTTTCAGGGTGATTGCGAGAGTAGGCAAGGTAGCCTACCATTTAGATCTACCTGCAGAGTTGGGTCAGATTCATGACACTTTCCACGTGTCGCAGTTGAGAAAAGTGTATAGCCGACGAGTCGGCAGTGCCATTAGAAGATATTCAGGTGGATGTGAGCCTGAACTATGTTGAGATACCGGTGGCAGTTACAGATCGGAAGATCAAGGTTCTGAGAAACAAGGAAGTGCCTCTGGTGCAGGTCCAGTGGCAGCATAGGAAAGGGTCAGAGCTGACTTGGGATCCGGAGCGCAAGATGCATGAGCAGCATCCATAGTTGTTTGCTGAGTGAGACTTCGAGGGCGAAATCTGATTCTAGTGGGGGAGAATTGTAACATCCAGATTCCCAGGTATATTATTTTATTCATTTATTTTGAATTTTGTGGAGGGACTCGGCGAGTTAGTGCTTAGACTCGCCGAGTAGGGTCGCGGATTCTCATCCGGGTTCATGACTGAACTCGGCGAGTCCATGAGTGGACTCAGCGAGTCCACGCTGTTTAATGAAACCCTAATATCCCAGGTTTGGGACCCATTTAAATGCCCTTAGGGCCGTCATTTGCGGCTACCAAACCCCAAAGAGAAACCCTAAGAGGCCTAGAGTGATTGTGAGGAAGGAGAGGCCACTTTTGATCATTTTGTTGGTGTGATTGCAAGAAGGAGGTGACCAAAGCAAGAAGAGGCTGAAGGAGGAGCGGTTCTGGTCATTTTAGAGTTCAGAGACTTCATCTTGAGGTATTTATTCGGACCTTCTTCAGTTTTGGTGTTGATTCTTAGAGTTAGGGTTTTCTAACCCCTTTAGAAAATGGATATGTGGAACAATTGGTCCCTTCTCGAGTTTATGCTTTGGATCTGGACTCAAAGAGGTCCAGAGACCTTAACCCTGGGAACTTTTTGGGTTGTTTTGGGAGCCATAAGCTTAGGATGTTATTTTTGGGGCTAAATCACCAAGTGGAACCTTGTAGATGTGCCATGAGTGTCAAGATTTGAGCTTTACGTGTTTATCAGGCTTGGGAAGGTTAGATCTATGGACCAAAGGAACAGATCTGACCTCAGGAGGTCAATTGAGTTTGTGCATGGCATGAACTCGCCGAGTTCTAGGGCAGACTCGGCGAGTAGGGTTAGGGTTTCCCGTAAATCACTCAGCGAGTAGACCTGCCGAGTTGGGGGAAATAACTCAGTGAGTCAGAGAGGGATTAGGGGACCGGAGTACAAGGCGGAACTCGCCGAGTTGTTCTTGAGACTCGGTGACTTGAGTCGGGGTAGCCCCGCGATTCATATCAGGTGTGACTCGTCGAGCAAGGGGAGGGACTCGACATGTCAAGTGAGACTAGGGAGTTAGTGGACACGTGTAGACTCGCCGAGTTGCCCAAGTGCACTCGACGAGTCGGGTCAAAGTTTGACCGTTTACTTGAGTTGACTTTTAGGGTTGGTCAACAATGAGGGCCTTTGAGCCAAAGGAGGGGTAAAATGGTCTTTTACCCTTCTAAGGGTGCCAAGAGAGGGTTAAGTCTAGTCCTGAGAGTTATATTTATGAGAGTATTACTTTATGTGATTAGGTGGAGGGTAGATTGTATTTCTACCGAGTCAGAGATTTACCGAGACATCTGAGGTGAGTCTTCTCACTATACTTTACCTTGAGTGGTAACTAGAGTTATGTGATAGACTTATTGTATGTTATTTGTGTGATGTGTTGCACTGCATTACTTCTGTGTGATTTATGCCATGTGTATAACAAAGTATATCAGAGTTAGAACTGGAAGGTTCACAGAGTTAGGACCAGAGGGTCCATAGAGTTAGGGCCCAAGGGCCCACAGAGTTATAGCCACGAGTGGCTAGTATGTGTTATGTGTGGTATTTTGGGGAACTCACTAAGTTTTGTGCTTACAGTGTTGTGTGTTATGTGTTTCAGGTACCAGTGATGATCGCGGGAAGGCGTCGGCATGATTCCTACACATGCATGGGATTTATGTATTTTGATCTTGGGAAATATTCTGTGAAACAAAGTTATGATACAATGGGAATTTGTTAATAAATATGTTTGGAAAATGTGTTTTAATATGCGAAAATTTGTTTTAAATTTTACGATGTTATAGTTTTTGTTAAATTTTGTAAATAGGGACCTCACAAACGCACACACATTTTTTTTAAAAGTTGTTATATTAACCCTGATAGTTTCAAAATGTTACTCAATTTTAACACTCTACTTCAAAAAGAATTTAGGTCAATTTACTTTAAATAAGATGATATTATAAAGACTTGGTTTAAAGTAAATTATTACATTGTTACCAAATTATAAGCACTGAAAGTCATGTGTACCATATTAGATGGTGAAAACAAAGATTTATTTCTTTATATATATATATATATATATATATATATATATATATATATATATATAGTAACATTTCACTTAAAAAATGTACAGTCTATTGCATTGTAATTTTCAAAGGTGGAGAAAATAAAGATTTAGTTTGTAATGATGAGTTAAGATAAAGATTTCTCTATAAATATATCCAAGGGGTAAGTAAGACGCATCCTAGTAATTTTTATGTGAGATTATTCATTTATTTACTTAAATTTCCTATTCACATCTTTGTTATACTCATAATAAGTTTTGATTTAATATCAATGCTAAATCTTTTTTCATTCAATTTATCTGCCTATTAAATTGGTTCATATTCCAATAGAGAAACCAATTTTTGCCCTTCTAATTTAAAGTATTGTTGCACAATTTTAGATAGAGATGTTTGTGGACGTTAATTTAGGAATCTTCTTTTGCCTACCACTTTTCTATTTATGAGGTTTAATTTTTCCATATCTAATTTGTTTCACATCTGGTTTGTTTTATGTGGGTTTTGCATATCTGGTTTATTTCAAACACTCCATACAAAGCGTTGTAAAGCATGAAATTACTATTGATCGAATGGTTGTTGCATTGTGTATATTGCATTCTTTTATTTCCATATCTATAAACTATAGCATCACTGTAGGTGGTGTTTGCTAATGTTTTGTTAATAACATTACTTATATTATTTCAACAATTCAAATTTCTAAAGGATTGTAACTATTGTCACACTATTTGAAATCTTTATCCTGCAAAGCCTATTTAATTCAAGAATATGTTCTTTTTATTACCCTTTTAATACAAATATTTTGTAATTATACCAAGTATTGCTTATATTTGTTAACCTACCTTTGGTGGTAGGTGTCACATTAAAACTTAATATGACAAGTGTGAATTCATTGTGTAAGACAACGAAAATAAAACTTCTAAACTTACTTGGAAGCCTTTAAAGAAATGTCACATGAAAACTAATACCCCCGCCCATTTGTTTACACCTTTTACACTCAAATTACATATGAATGAGGTACCAATGCAAACAAGCAAGTAGCTTCTTTTCAAAATTATTTATTATAGTAATGTTCTAGCAACCTACTTACAGAATCTTTCATGCTTAAACTGTTGGTTGAATCATTGTAAACTGTTTGTATTTTTATGTGTTTTAATAATTGAAAATGGTTTATTTTAATAGTCCAGGGACATAATGGTAAATTTCTATACAGTGGTATATAGTTTGTGTTTTTATGTGTCTTTTAGTTATCTTTTCTTTGTTTGAATGTTTGAATATACTTTATTGCATTATTGATTTTGTTCTTATACTTTATTGCATAATTGTAATTTTCTTCCATTGTTTTTCTTATTATTGTATATCTATCTTTCTGTTATAGTGACAATGGCAGATAGAAACATCACTTTGATTAAAGAATTGGACAGTATGAAGGATGATTATACATTAAAAGTGTCTATGATCTGGCTATGGAGATCAATTTCAGATGTTAACCCCTCTATTGTCAAAGCAATTGAGATGATATTGATGGATGAAATGGTAAAATCTGTTATTCCAATAGCATCTTCATTGATTAAAGAATTGGACAATCTGTTTATTTGCTCATTCCAATAATATTATTCAAAATCATTCATGGTTGAATAACATCTTCATTGTTGACCAATGATAAGAAAGGAGGTGTGTTTTTTGTGTATAGATATGGTGGAACGGGCAAAACATTTCTTTGGAAGACAATATCTGCAGCAATTAGATGTAATGGTGATATAATTTTAAAGGTTGCTTCAAGTGGTATTACATCATTATTATTGTCTGGAGGTAGGACAACACACACTCGGTTTATAATTCCGTTGAATCTTACGGAGTATTCTGTTTGTAAGATACCGCCTGATAGCGAACTCAACAAATTAGTAAGAAAAAGCTCATTAATTATCTGGGATGAAGCACCTATGGTCCACACGCATGCATTTAAAGCTTTAGATCGAGCTCTGAAAGATGTATGTAAGTTTGATAAGTCAAGCAACTCAAAAATTCCATTTGGAGGGAAAGCAATTGTTTTTGGAGGAGACTTCAAACATATTCTACCTGTTGTTTAAGAAGGTAGTAGAAAAAATATCGTTAATGCTTCTTTAAGTTCTTCATATATATGGCAACAATGCAAAGTCCATAGATTAACAATGAACATGAGACTAAACGTTGGAAGGGATCCATCTGATATTCGAAAAATACATAATTTTGCAAACTGGCTTTTGGATATAGGAAAAGGAAAAGTTGGTGGTTCGAACGATGGTGAAGCAATTATTGATGTTCCGGATGATATTCTCATCAATGACCCACATGATCCTATAGGTTCATTAATTGAGTTTGTATATCCTTCAATCTTGGAAAAATTCAACATTACAAGTTATTTTCAAAAAAGAGCTATACTAGCTCCCAAAAATGAAGTTGTCCAAAAATCAATGATCGTTTGTTAGCATTGTTTCCCAGAGACGAAGTAGAATATTTAAGTTCAGATAGTGTATTCCAATCAGAGTTTGTTCATGATCAGTTTGATCCCAATTTATACTCCCCATGTATTTTAAATGTTCTTAAAGTATCAGGTTTGCCAAATCACAAGTTAATTTTAAAGGTCGGTGTTCCAGTTATGTTACTAAGAAACATTGATCAGAAAAATGGTTTATGTAACAGCACTAGACTACAAGTGAAATCTCTAGGCAAACGTGTTATTGAGACAATTATCATATTTGGAAGTAATATTGGAAAGCAAATGTTTATTCCAAGAATGTCTTTAAGTCCATCTGAAAAAAATTCCCTTCAAATTTCAAAGAAGACAATTTCCATTGGCAGTATGTTTTGCAATGACAATTAATAAAAGTCAAAGGCAATCGTTATCAAAGGTTGGTCTGTATCTCAAAGATCCTGTTTTTTCACATGGACAGTTGTATGTTGTCTTATCTAGAGTTCAAAGTAGAGAATGATTGAAATTGTTAATTTTAGATAAGGATGGTAGACTTACAAACAAAACTTTCAATGTTGTGTATAAGGAAGTTTTTAGGAATTTATAAATGCTTCTTAGTTTTTAAATTCAAACAATTATGTTTTTTTTTTCTTTTTTTTATTACATTTTTTAATATGTTAATATTTTATTTTTGGGAAATCTCCAGAAAAGTCCTAAAATTTTAGTCTAATTTATGAAAAAGTCCCGAACTAATTTTGTTTACAGAAAAGCACAAAATACCGGCTAAAACTTCGAAAAAACCCTTTTCGGCCGGTATTCTGTCATTTTTCGTTAGTTTGATCAAAATATTAGGATTTTTCTGAAAATTACCCGATACCCAAAATATTAGGACTTTTTTGAAAATTACTATGAATTAATGGATATTATTATTAACTAATCATTTATAAATATATTTTTTTAATTATAAACAAAGGAAATACATTTGTTGCTAATTTCTAGGAATAGAATGGTCGAATATCTACTTCTTTATTATTTGTTGACCACTTCAAAGTCTCTATGTTTTTCCTATGTATCGTTGTGGATGTCATAGTGAGAAGTACTCTGTTATGCGTGACCAATACATGTAACACCCAGAATCAGGAAGACCAAGAAAAGAAAGGTTAAGCTCTAAGTCAAGAGTCAACTCGTCGAGTCCAGGGAGGAACTCGACGAGTCGGAGCGGGATCCGGGTCATTGAGTAAGTGACCGACTCGGTGAGTCAGTGAGTGGACTCGGTGAGTCTAGTTTGGGCAAGAAAAACCCTAATCCCAGAGGTTGTGCCCTCTATAAAGCACATTATAACCCACACTCAGCCTCTTTACTCCCCTTTTGAGTTCCAGAAACCCTAGAATTGAGTGAGCCTTTATTATTTGAGAGAATAGAGCCTTGGAGTGGAGAATCTTGGAGAGGGGCTTGAAGATCAAGGGCTTTGCTGCAAAGGAGTGGTGTAGATCTGGGATTTACTTCAGTTGGAGCTTTCATTTGAGGTAATAGTCTGTTTCTTGGGCTTTTGTGCATCTAGATCTACCTTATGTTTGAGATTTGGGCATTTTGAGTATGGATGAGATCTATTTTGAGTTTGGAGTAGATCTGAGGTTGCTACCTCATATCTAGGTTGGTAATAATCCAGAAAGTCATAAAGTTTAGGCCAATAAGTTGTTGGTGAAGCCCCTTTGTTACAAACCCTAGCCCTAGAGTGTTCTAAGCCTATAACTCCTTGGTTACACGTAAAGTTTGCCACTTTATATGGGGGTTAGGATCTAGAGGAATGGATCTATGGATTTGAGCCCCTGCATGGCTCGAAAAGCCACTGTATGGATTAAGAACTGAAGAGACTCGGCGAGTCACATGGGTGTACTCAGCGAGTTGTATGAACATGAGCATGGACTCGGCGAGTTGGAAGAACAACTCAGCGAGTCTGTTGAAGATTGCCTTGGACTCGGCGAGTCTGTTCTTGGACTCAGCGAGTCTGGTCGCAGAACCTCAAACCTTTTCTGGTTAAGCCTCGAAGCAGTGAGTCGGGACGTGACTCTGTGAGTTGAGCAGGATAGGACTCGGAGATCGTTAGACTCGGCGAGTCTTGGGGTGACTCGGTGAGTTGAGTCGTGTTCTAAGAATTTTCAGAGTGCAAGGACTCGACGAGTCAACGGGCTAACTCGGCGAGTATAGTCAATCTGGAGGATTGACTTTGACCAGTACTTTAACTTTGACCAGAGTTGACTTAGTTTGACTGTTGGAGGGCAGTTTGGGACTAAGTGTTATTTTTGGTATTAGTAGATCAGGGAGTTATTGGATTAGCAGTTCAGGAGTTGTCAGATAGCAGTCAGAAGGGTATCAGCAAGAACTTCAGCAGTGCAGGTGATTTTTCCTTCCAGTAGGAACGGGTCTAAGGCCACAATGTTGGCCCGTTTAGTTAGCAGTAGTTTCCAGACTTCGGTCCGATGCAGTAGCTAGTATGTTTGATGCCTTCGTGGCTCATGCAGGATTTATGTGTTAGGTGTTCCGGGATACGGTCCGATGCAGTATGTAGTATATGTTGTTATGCTAGTTGATATGTTTATGCCATGCTATGTTCAGTAGTTCCGGACTTCGGTCCAATGCAGGGGACAAGGTCCCAGATAGTTCCGGACTTCGTTCTGATGCAGTTAGTTTCGGACTTCGGTCCGATGCAGGGGACAAGGTCCCAATCAGTTTTCGGACTTCGGTCCGATGCAGAGGGCAAGGCCCTGGTTAGTTCCGGACTTCGGTCCGATGCAGAGGGCTCGACCCTGGTTAGTTTTCGGACTTCGGTCCGATGCAGTGGGCAAGGCCCAGTAGTTGTTTATATGTTATTGTATGGTATGTGGTAGTTTGGGGGAGCTCACTAAGCTTTGTGCTTACAGTTTCAGTTTTTGGTTTCAGGTACTCAGTTTTCAAAGGAGGAGCTCGGGAAGATTGCAGTGCACACACCATAGTTAGACAACCTGGGATGTTTACTCTGATGAAAAGAATAGGTTTCGAAATTAACATTCTGAATTTATGTTATGACCGGTGATATGTTTTTATAAATATGATTTTAGTAATATTTCAAAAGAAATTTTTAGTCGTGATTTTTGGGTCGTTACAATACAAGAGTTGATAATATTTATTAATACACAATCAATAAGTGTCTACTTGCTATTAGGCATGATGTTATATGATCACGTATTATTATAAAATATCATTACATGAACATATAGATCTTTCATTATGTTCTTTAACCTAATTACCATCTAACCTCCAAACATTACCCGGTAACAACCATAAAATTACACACATCTATCGATAGTGAAAAGTAAATTTTGAATGAAAATTTAAATAGATAATAACCCTTCACTTGTTTCCATATAAATTATCATTCACGTTTCACTTTTCACATTTTATAGATGTGTGTTAACCGATAGTTGTTAACATGTAAGGTATAAATGTTGGTTTGTAGTTAGGTTAAACAGCACAATAGGAACACCAACATTAGAGGAATGCTAACTAAGTTGATCTCACCATCATACCTACAACAATGCTTAGGAAGAATGTAGAGAGTTTGAGTGGTTAGGAAACAATAGAGTACTTACACTACCAATTTATTCCTAGAAATTAGCAACAAATGTATTTCCTTTTTTATAATTAAAATATTTTTTATGTTTATAAATGATTTGTTAATAATAATAGGGTTTTTTTTCCAAAATAGACCTTATATTTATACTTTTTTTCTATTTAAACCAAATTGTTTACTTTTTTTCCTAAAAAGACCACATTTTTGGAGGATCTTTGTTATTTAGAAGAGATAACCGGTTGACTAAGTCAATAGCTGGTATCAAGGTATCAAGTATGCATGTACCTTATCCCCTCCATTATACGTCACTTCTCTTCTTCTACACTTGTCGCTAGGTTTCATTGTTGCGATTCTAGATACACAAGTCCATATGCAAAACTAGGGCTTTTTCTAAAATTGCTCAAGAAGAAAGCCATGGCATCCAACAACGATGCCAAGAAGAAAACTAAGAAACACAAAAAAAATATATGTTGATTATGAAGATCCCGAAGATGAAATTCTCGTGTCAGACATGCCCATGGACTATGAGAGGGAAAAGGTAATAACTGTTTCATTCCAATCTGTTAAAGATCCTTTTCTTACCAAACTTTTTGAAGATGAATCTGAGTTTTTTGGTGAAAAAGATGAATATGTAGATGATTTAGTTCATCTAGAAGATGACAAGAATGACATTGGTGGTTCCAATTCTGTCCATGATCCTACCATAGAGTGGAATCTCATGGAACCAAAGGTCGGAGAGCAATATCAAAATTTTTCTCAATTGAAAAATTGTCTTATTAACTACGTTGTGGCCCATGGGTATCCCCTAAGGTTTGAGAAACTTGAAAGTACTAGGTTAGTAGCTAGATGTGGTAGAGATACAGACAAAAAAAATGTGATTTTCGTTTGTATGCATCATGGATGAACACAGAAAGAACAGTCCAAGTAAAGTCAATGAAAAAGAAGCACTCGTGTTCAAGAAAGTTTACTTTTGGACACCTTGTATCCCCTCAATGGATTGATTCTCATCTTGTGAAGGAGATTGTTTTCAACCCATCTATTAAACTTAAATAACTGAGGGAATTCATTAGGACAAAATTCAAGATCACCCTATCTCTCAGTAAATGTAACAGGGCTAAACATAAGGCAATGGTGATGATTGAAGGGAAGGCTAGTGATCATTATGCTAGAATTTGGGACTATGTTGCAGAAATACAAAGATCCAACCCTGGTAGTACTGTGCAAGTGGGTGTAAACCTTAATCCTGATGGAAAACATTACTTCTATAGATTCTATGTATGCTTTCATGCATTGAAAACAGGATGGATTGTTGGATGTAGGAGAGTGATAGGATTAGATGGGTGCTTTTTGAAAGGGCAAGTAAAGGGTCAACTCCTAACACCTATAGGAAGGGATGCCAATAACCAAGTATATCCTATATGTTGGGCTGTGGTAGACATTGAGAACAAGCAAAACTGGAAATGGTTCTTGGAGCTTCTTAGTGAGGATGTTGGAGTACAAGAAGGTGGAGATCTTATAGTTATATCAGACCAGCATAAGGTATATTGTTATTCTTGTCCCCTATGTCATAAATTTCAAAATTTTCTTGTCCATTTTTTCATAAAAAAAGTGTCAAATAACATTGTTATTCTTTTAGGGGCTACTTGAAGCAGTAAAGGAGGTCTTTCCAAATGTGAAGCATAGACAATGTGTTCGCCATATATACGCAAACTTTAAGAAGTCATATAAAGGAGAAGAGTACAAAGATCTATTTTGGGCTGCTGCTGGTTGCACTGTCGAACCTGAATTCATATCTGTGATGGAGAGATTGAAGGCTATAGATGTGGGTGCATATGAATACGTAATGTCCCATAACCCAAGCTCATGGAGTCGTGCTTACTTTTGTCAAGGTAAGTATTTCATTTTCCTTTTTACTTAAATTTGTTCCTTATACTTTAAAATAGCACTTAACATTTGGTGTCTGCACTTAACATTTGTGGTTTGGACGTTTTTGCCCTTGTTGATGTGCTAGATTGTGCTAGATTGAACAAAGGAATGAGCAATTCCAATGCAGCCAAAGTGGATGAATTTGTAAATCAAAGTGGATAAGGTTGTTGTGATTTATGTAAAGCTGAAAACAAAAATCTGAAAATCAGAAATCTGAAAAACAAAAATCTGAAAATATAAATCGGAAAACAGCAATCTGAAAATCTAGAATCTGAAAACAACAATCTGAAAATCTGAAACAACAATTTGAAAATCTGAAATCTGAAAACAACAATCTGAAAATCTGAAATCTGAAAATATAAATCTGAAAACAGCAATCTGAAAATTTGAAATTTGAAATCTGAAAACAACAATTTGAAAATCTGAAATCTTAAAATAGAATTTTGAAATCTGAAAAACGTAAATCTGAAAAACAGGTATGTTTATTTTTTAACAGATAGAGCATGTGAGGCTTTTGAGAACGGTGTTAGTGAAAGCTTCAATGCGATGATTGTTGATGCTAGAAAAAGGCCATTGTTAACAATGTTGGAGATGATACGTTTAAGTGTCAGGGAGAGAATTTCTTTTATGTATAACCTACAACAAATGTGGGAGGCTCCTATTTGCCCTGCAATCATTACGAAATTGGAAACATTTGGTGAACACTACAGGTTAGTACATTGCTTGTATTTGGAAACATGTGTTGGCCTATTACACCTTCTAATAAGTACATTTAATGTATTTGTAGGTCATGGTCTGTCATACCAAGTGACGGAGGGGTATTTGAGGCAAGGTCAACCCATAAGTCCTACTGTGTAGATTTATAGTCCTGGTACTACTCATGTAGACTATGGGAATTATCAGGAATTCCTTGTGTTCATGCAATAGCTACAATGTTTTACAATCAGCAAAATCCAGAGGATTTCATCAGTCCTTGGTTTTCAAGTGAAAAACTCAAGGAGAGTTATTCTACTTTTTTACAACCTATGAATGGTAGCAACCTATGGCCAAAGACTCCTTATGAAAAACCTTTGCCACCTATGTCTAGGCGGATGCCTGGGAGGCCTACTGTGAACAGGAAGAAGCATGCCAGTGAGAAAGGAGACTGCAGATCTAGGAAAAGAACTGTTAAGTGTAACAATTGTCAACAGTTTGGGCATAATAAAAAGTCATGTAAGAATCCTACAAAGGAGCCTAAGCCCAAACCAAAAAAGAAGATAGGAAGGCCAAGTGTGGAGAAGATTGAAGGTACTTCAAAAAGACCAAGAAAACAAAAAAAAAAAAAAACTAAAGTTCCAAGTGCATATTCACAAGCAATTGCTGATTTGCGGGCGTCTGGATACATTTCCCAAGAAATTGAGGAACTAATGGGTACAATGGATGATTTTACCCAAGAACCCGTGCAACTACGAACAATGGATGATGTCATTTTTGTCCCTGAAACTGTAGCGGGAACAACAATGGATGATGTCACACTTGAAGTAGAAGGCATTGAAGAAACACTAATGGGTGATGTAACTTTTGTACCTGAAACTATTGCACCTGGTTCGACCGGACATAACCAATGACATTGGACTAGTAGAATAGAGGTGATTGTATTTTTGTAGAGGGGGTGGGGGTATTTTTGTGTAATACTATTAATATGGCCATTTTGGTCTTTTTGTTGTAACTTATTATTTGGCCTTTTTGTAAGTGTTAATGATCGCCAAGTTCACACCCACATGTTATTTAGAAACTCTAATCCACTTTGGATTAACATTCCCCTTTGTAAACTGTTAATGAAATGTTGTGTACTTTGTTTATTTTCTAAATTCGTTGTTGTCTTTTTCTTATTACGACATTCTACTTTCAAATATCTATTAAATGTTGTGTACTTTGTTTATGTTCTAAATTCCTTTATGTTCTAAATTCCTTTTTGTCTTTTTGTCTTTTTCTTATTACGACATTCTACTTTCAACCAATTTTTAACTTAACAGCTCCTATATTAACAGTTTTTTATTTTATTTTTCTATTTATGTTACAATAAACGTTAAAATATATATTAGTATTTATTACTCTTTTAGATAATATGTAATATGTAATTATATATATAATAAATTACCAAAACTGCAAATTTTAACATTGAAAGAATGTAAACTTTAAATGGGTAAAATTGGAAACTGAAAATAGCATATATAGAAAAGTACTTATATACTCATACAAAACATAACCAACTATCTTGCCATACAAAACATAACCCTAACATACCTTAGTTCATCAAAAGTAACACAACCTTAAGATAGAAAACATAACCCTAACATACCTTAATTCATCAAAAGTAACACAACCTTAAGATGACCAATGTCAAGACAACTACCAAGAATACTACAATCCTAACATATTTTACTCTTCGTTCTTCACATTCCAAACATGTTTTTTTTCTTCAACTTTAACTTTAATTCTTTGATCTTATCTTCCATACCCTTCATATCATGGTTCATATTGAAGAGTAGATCCTTGTACCTTTGGATTGTAAGTTCATCATCAATCCACGTGAAATATTTGCAATTCATACTTTCATCCTGCAAAGAATATAATTTTATTTAAGTGACAGGTTTATAATTTTATTTCAGTACAATGCAAAGAATGATCAATTATATCACTACATGGTATAAGTTCAGGTTTATATTTGGACATCCACAAAAAAAAAAATTACAAACATTTTACCTTGTAATTTGGACATCCATAAAATCTTCTACCAGGATTCTTTTCAGTCCATGATGTAAAGATAGGAGCTTCTTCATTACACTTGCACAAGTCAACTCCACCGCTCCTTACTATCCTTCTACTTCTGATGCTCTTGATGCTTGAAGAAGATGACATTTTTGAGGACTAACAAGTTGGTGAATCAAGCAAAAAATGATCAATTCAGTTTTATAAACCTGAATTAACATCAATAAACATCAATTCAGTTTCATATAACAAAGTTTTCATACAAAAAAACAAACTTTTTATTAGATTTGTGCATACTAAAAAAAACGCAATTTGATAAAGTGATATAAGTTTGGTTTTCTTTTCTTCTGTCGTTGTTTTCTATTAGATTTCTTAAGGGTAGTTTGGTAAAATGAATCAACATGTTCTCCTGAATCAACATCAATTAACACATAACTCCAAAAGATCAAATCAAGAGCTAAGAAGACAAACAAAATCGAAAAACATATTTCCCTGAAATGCACAAATCACAAACTCAAAAGTTTTTGTACTAAGAGGGGAATTCAAAAATTAAACCTGAGGGTTGAGAATAAGGAATGTTGAACGTAGATAGTTGTGGAGTTGGTGAGTGGAGCGGAAGGATATCGACCTGAACAAAGCGTGAGATCGAGAAAAGAAATTACTTCAGTGATTCCTGGATGTCATAGCCTTCTTGTGTGATTTCTGAAACTGAGAATTGGATGCCATGTCTTTCTTGTTGTGCGATTTCATAAAAAGCCCTAGATTTGCATATCGATTTGTGTATCTTGAAGCGCAAATTTCTGGAACTGAGAATTGGATGCCATGGCTTTCTTGTTGTGTGATTTCAGAAAAAGCCCTAGATTTGCATATCAATTTGTGTATCTTGAAGCGCAATGAACGAAACCTAGAGACAAGTGTAGAAGAAAAGAAACGCAGGAGGGATATGCTCGCCTTCATATGATACTGGCTATTGACTAGTCAACCGGTTATCCTTTCTAAATAACAAGGATCATCAAAACATGTGGTCTTTTTAGGAAAAAAGTAAAACATTTGGTTTAAATAGAAAAAAAATATAAATATAAGGTCTATTTTGGAAAAAACCAATAATAATATCCATTAATTTCATGGTAATTTTCAAAAAAGTCTCAATATTTTGGTTATTATGTATTTGGAAAAGTCCCAAAATTTTGAACAAACTAACGAAAAAAGACAGAATACCGGCAAAATCTGTGAAACCGGCCGAAAAGGGTTTTTTCGAAGTTTTAATCGGTATTCTGTGTTTTTCGGTAAATAAAATTTAGTTTGAGACTTTTTCATAAATTGGACCAAAATTTTAGGACTTTTTTGGAAATTTCCCTTTATATTTTATATAGCATTGTAAATCATAATATTGAATTTGTTTCCATATTTGATTTTTAGACTTTAATAGATGCCACATGGTGTTTCTTGATTGCTCCCTCAAATCAAAAAATAATGATTTGCCCTCACACTTCATAAAACATTCACATATTGAAAAATGCATTTTAGTTATCTTCATATTTACCTTTCCATGGATTCATTGTGTTTCTCTTCAACATACATTCAAATTTATATATTTTTTTACAAATTTATATTAATATTAATTTTAAATAACCAATACAAAAAATAGTAAACAAACCAATACAAAAAATACTTTTTTACAAATTTGTTTTTAAATTTTTTACCTTGGTTTCCACAGGTTATATAACCTAGTTGGAAATATATGTATCCACTAAAGGGTTGATGATTCAAGTCTCACTATAGATAACAGAGTAATTCAAAAATAAATTTTAATGGGTGTGTTAAACGTTAAAAAAAAAAAAAACAATTATAATTAAAAAAAAAAAAAAAAAACGTTGTAAACATGTAAAATGAAAAAGGATATAATAAAAGAAATAGAAATTTAAGTATGAGGATTTTCAGGGCAGCTGCGTGTATGTCTCCGGCGCCAAAATTCCTAAAACCCTAAACCCTGTTTTACTCTTCAGTCTTCACATATTACATTATACACCATATCTTGAGCTCTGCCGCTGATAACTTAACGATGAAATCACTGATCTTTCCAACAAGAACAGCCGCGATCTTAATTCCAAATCTTGTTTTTAATCCGTCTAACTCGCTTTCTTCCATTTCTAATTTCTTACCTGTTAGAAACCCTAATTATCTCCCTCAACTACGTCGTCTTAGATTATCCTCAGCTTATTCTTCGCCAATCACCGAAGAAAACGGCCATTGCCACCAAACTGAGGGTGAAATTCACGTAATTGTGGGCCCTATGTTCGCTGGAAAAACCACCACTTTGCTTCGCCGGATTAAATCTGAAAGCTCTAATGGCAGGTTTGTACCTCACCTTAGTAGTCTGCTAATTCAATTACTTCATTGAATTTATTACATGGATGTCTTACTGTATCTGTCGCAATTCATCCAAACAATGTTTTTAAGTCGATCATTAGTAAAGCAAAAATGGCTCCAACAACATCATCAAAAGCTGGAATAAATTCACCTCATCTTCATATTTTGCATTCAATCTAAATTATAGCTGAATGTTCAATCGATTCACATGTTAAATTCGTAAATTTCTCCTTGCTTTCTGTTCCAATAGCTGAATGCAATTATCACTGGTAAGATATTCCCAGATTTCAGGATAAGGTCTCAAAGGGCTTCCTCAACATGGATGAAACATTGAAGAATCTATGTTTTTCAGGAAGACTAGCAGAAGCAGTTGGATTACTATGCCATACAGGACACCAAGTTGACTCAGAGACTTACTCCCTTCTTTTGCAAGATTGCATATTCAAAAAAGATTATCAGTTTGGGAAAAGAATCCATTCACAAATGATTATATCTGGTTTTGTTCCCAATGAGTACCTAAACATCAAGTTGCTTATATTATATGCAAAATCAGGCGATCTAGTCACTGCCCACATTCTTTTCAAGAAATTACTCATCCCAAATGTGATTTCATGGAACGCCATGATTTCAGGTTATGTCCAAAAGGGTCTTGAAGAACAGGGCTTGAATTTTTATTACAAAATGAGACAAAATGGTTTAACACCTGACCAGTTCACTTTTTCTTCAGTTTTTAGGGCATGTGCCACCCTGGCAACACTAGAACAGGGTAAACAAGCACATGGGGTTATGATCAAGACCCAAATAAATGGAAATCTTGTAGTCAATAGTGCCCTAATCGATATGTATTTCAAGTGCAGCTGTCCATACGATGGACATTTAGTATTCAACAAGGCCTCAGATAAAAATATTGTTACATGGACTTCCTTGATATCTGGATATGGACAACATGGAAGGGTAAAAGAGGTATTAGATGCTTTCCATAGAATGATAAACGAAGGATTTAGACCAAACAGTGTTACTTTTCTTGTAGTTCTTTCCGCTTGTAGCCATGGAGGTTTGGTAAAAGAGGGCTGGGAGTATTTTCAATCAATGAGAAGAAATTACGTGATTACCCCTGGGGAAAAGCATTATGCAGCAATGGTGGACATTTTAGGGAGATCAGGAAGGTTAGATGAAGCTTTTGAGTTTGTAAAAAATGCACCATGTAAAGACCACCCAGTGATATGGGGTGCACTTATTCAAGCTTGTAAGGTATATGGAAACATGGATATGGTGAAAATTGCAGCAAAAAAGTATTTTGAATTGGAAAGTGATAATGTTGGTAAATATGTGGTTTTATCTAATGCTTATGCGACTTTTAGTCAGTGGGATAATGTTGCTGAGATTAGGAGTGGATTGAAGGAATTGGGGATGAAAAAGGAGCCTGGTTATAGCATGATTGGGGTTCAAAAAAAGGTCCATTTTTTCTTTATGGGGGATAACATGCATGAAGAAACTGATAAAATATATGAAGTTATCAAGGATTTGAATTGTATATTAAAAGATTCTATTTCTTTCTAGCTACTTTTTCTGATCAAAAGGGTTATTCTTCCAGCAAGTATCATATTTTTTTATGATAGCATAAATTTTTTGTGAGTTCATTAGCTGATGTGGATCTTTTTTTTTTTTTTTGGTTGAGGAAAATTATTAGTTTGAATTGTTGTTAGCTGTAGTAGTGTGATTAATGTTTATATTTGTGTGTAGAAATGCAGCTGTTATAAAGTCTAGTAAGGATACAAGATATGGATTGGATTCAATTGTGACACATGATGGGGAGAAGCTTTCATGTTGGCCACTTGAAGCTTTATCATCATTCAAAGAAAGAATTGGTCTTGAAGCTTATCATAAGGTTAGTTACACTTTTAGTCCCTGTATTATATCAACTTTATTGGATATGGTCCAAAAAAAGAATATTTTTCGCCTTTTTCGTCCGTATTTTGCTTTTTTATTACCTTTCTAGTTTTGAGCCGTCTGATTTAACATCTCGGCTCATAAACTTTTGAAAAAAATACCATTTTGCCCTTGTCTTTTTCTATTTTCTTCATCTTTTTTGTCCTCTTTTAGTTTTACCTTAAATCAAAACAAATGGAGTAATTTTTAGTCTTTTGGTAGATGTTTAATGATTTTTTTTTTTTAATAATGTGATGATAGCTAGAGGTGATTGGAATTGATGAAGCTCAGTTTTTTGAAGACTTGTATGATTTCTGCATTAAAGCTGCTGACCATGATGGCAAAACTGTAATTGTTGCTGGCTTGGATGGTGATTATTTGCGGTAATTTTTATTTTTTTCCATTTGTGGTAATTCAACATTTTTATTTTATTCATTTATTTGTATTATTTATTTTTTCAATTTGGTATTTTTCAGGAGGAGCTTTGGGGTGCTAGATATAATACCGATTGCAGATACTGTAACGAAATTAAAGGCACGATGTGAGGTGTGTGGGAAGCCTGCTTTTTTTACTTTAAGGAAAACAGAGGAGACAGAGAGAGAAGTAGTGGCTGGTGCTGACGTGTACATGCCTGTTTGTAGAAACCATTATTTGACTGGTCAAAAGGTCAAACAGTCTGCAAGAAATGTTCTGGAAACACATAACCTTCAATGTGGCTCATTCTTATAGTCAATTTACTCATTCATTCATGGAATATCTGTAAAACGTGCTTACTCTTTCCTGACATTCAACCCTTGAATTGTATTGTATAAAAACTTACGTACGTGTTTTCTATATTTAATGGGATGTTGTATGGAAATTACAAACCAAAATTCAATGGATATATTTATTATAAGAAAGTGAAATATATTAATGTTACTAATTTCATATAAAAAAAATACATCAACAGTTGTTAGTGCATAGCTGGGTTCGGCAAAAATGGTCTAAGGGTTTGAGTCCCATTAGTTATATAAAAGGTTTAATTCCATAATGGATTGAAAATTTTGTGAGCACTACATCTTTATATCAAATATCTAATGGGGCATAGTATGTCAGATTTACTTCTCTGTTGCTAGAAGAATAATCGTTTGCTACAAAAAAAAATATGATGCAATGTTCATCTTCTCCAAAAATTAAAATGATTCCATTAAGATGGCTTCTATTTACATGGAAGTGATGGACAACCATTGTCGTCTTTTATATGATTTATACCTCTCGTGGTTTTGAAAGTAAGATATTGCAATAGATTTTTACATTGCTTTGTTTATATAAAAGAAATATATTAACTTGATTGGTTTTACAAGAATAATTATTGTGGTTTTGATGAGTAGGCGTTGAAATAAATCTCTAAATTGTGTTGTTTGTACTTGTAGTTGTAGATGATAATTTTTTGTTTTTGTAAAAGAAATTATATTATGAATTGGTTTTTAAATTAATAACTATTATCAATAGATTTGTGAAAGTCTCATTATTTAAAAATGAAATTTTACTCTATATTATGTTTGGAGTCGTTAACAACAAAGGAAGATGTTGGAATATTGTTTTCAGTTGATGTGGCAACTACGGTGTTCTTCGCTTCCGACCCAGATATGAGCTCTCTGCGATCCTACTATCATCACCACACGCATTTTCATGTCAATCCTTCAAATCATGTTGAAAAGATCAAGTTTTTCATCAACCCATCTTCTCCAAATCCTAAAATCTCTAAACAAAACCCAAATTTATCCATTTTCTACTTCAAACGGCAATGGAAGTTGTTCAGAGTCTGAAACCGATTGGGGGAAATTGCTTAAACCTTTCGACATTGAACAACTCAGGGAATCGCTCCATAGAATCACCCCACTTCAGCTTCAAAAATTACTTCACCTTCCACTTGATGTATCAACTTCACTTGAAATATTCAATTCCGCCGGTACCCAAAAAGGCTACGCTCATACGTTCGACGTGTATTACGCATTAATCGATAAGATTGGAGCGGTTGGAGAATTCAAGACCATCGATAGATTGTTGATGCAGATGAAAGACGAAGGGATAGTTTTTCAAGAAACCCTTTTCGTTATGATCATGAGGCATTACCAGAGAGCCGATTTACCTGGTCAAGCCAGGAGATTGCTTTTGGTAAAAATGCGAGACGTTTTCTTGTGTCAACCGACCTCCAAATCGTATAACGCCGTTCTGGATATACTCGTCCAAGGAGGTTGCTTCAAAGACGCACCCAAATTGTTCGACGAAATGCTTGAAAGAGGCATCCCTCCTGATGTCTTCAGTTTTGCGATTGTAATGAAAGCACATTGCTCCATTAACGAAGTTGATTCCGCATGTACTCTCCTTAGACGCATGACAAAGTACGGATGTGCCCCAAACTCAAAAGTTTACCAGACCCTGATTCACGCATTATCCAAAGATAATAGAGTAGATAAAGCGTTAACACTTTTGGAAGAGATGATAGTCATGGGTTGTACACCTGATCTTGAAACTTTCAACGATGCTATTCATGCTCTTTGTAGATCAAATCGAATCCATGAAGCTGCAAAATTAATGGATAGGATGCTTCTTCGTGGGTTCACTCCAAATGCCCTAACTTATGGGGTTCTAATCCATGGATTATGTCGAAATAAGCAAGTGGAAGAAGCTAAAACCCTAATTACTAAAGTTCATGAACCAAATAGCATCATGTACAACATGTTAGTAAACGGGTTTATTGCAAAAGGGCAGTTTGATGAAGCTAAAGCAATTGTGAGTGAAAAGATGTCCATTAATGGCTGTCATCCCGATATTCATACATACACTTCACTCATTCATGGTCTTTGCAAAACTGGGCATTTGGTTTCAGCTCATGATTTGATGAAAGAAATGGAATCAAAAGGTTATGAGCCCAACACAATCACTTACACAATCTTGATTAATGGATTTTGTAAGAATCAAAGATTTGATGAAGCAAGTGAGGTGATTCAAGAAATGTCACAAAAGGGGTTGAGTTTAAACACAATTGGATACAATTCAATCATACATTCGTTATGTAAGTATGGTGATGTCTATAAAGCTGTAAACTTGTTTGAAGAAATGCGTATGAATGGATGTAAACGCGACATTTTCACTTTCAATTCACTAATATTTGGGTTATGTGAGATTGAAATGATTCAACATGCATTGAGAATGTGTCAAAAAGACATGGTGTTGGAAGGTGTTGTTGCGGATACTGTAACTTACAACACTTTGATTCGTTCTTTTCTTAAACAAGGTTTGATTAATGACGCTTTTAACCTCGTAGACACGATGTTATTCCATGGATGCTTTCTTGATGAAATCACATATAATGGCCTAATAAAAGCTTTATGCAGAGATGGAGCTGTTGAAAAAGCATTCGATGTTTTTGGGAAGATGAGGGAGAAGGATTTCAATCAAACTACTGTTTCTTGCAATCTTTTGATGAATGGATTTGTTAAAACTGGAAAACTACAAAAGGCGTTTGATTTTTTACAAGATATGGAGAATTCAGGGATGATTCCTGATATTGTGAGTTATAATACTTTAATTAGTGGATTATGCAAGATGAGAAATGTGGAAGAAGGTATGAAGCTGTTTGAAGTTTTGGAGTTGAAAGGTATGAGTCCTGATGTGATTACTTATAATACTTTGATATCTTCGTATTGTAAAGAAAGCATGTTTGATAAAGCGTATTTGCTTTTAAGTAGAGGTGTTGTCAAAGGGTTTGTACCTAATCATGTAACATGGTATATATTGGTGTCTAGTTTGTTAAAAGAGCTTCAATGATCTATAGATAGATTTATGCATTTAGAATGGCAATTATTGTAAGAGTTATAAGTTATATACATTTTTTTTTGTTTACATTTCTTTCTTTTGATGCTTTTGAACACTTGCATGTAACTTATTGCTAGACATGGTGCAAACTTCCATCCACCTCCTCTCTTCTCTTTATATGTTTTAGTTTCATCATTTCTTTGTAAAGAATAAAAATTATAAATTTTAATCATTCATTTATAAATTATCAACAACAATATTTGGTCTTATCGGTTGCGTTGGTTATTCTGACCAACTAATTTTTGTATGTATGGATGTATAAATTGTATGTATAGATGTAATCATTATTATAATAACAATATATCGATACTGTAGAGAACAAAAAATTATGAATTTTGATATAGAATGTCTGTCAATCTAGATCTTGATTGGGTGTGGTATCAACCTCGATTGAACTCATTCCAGGAGACTTTTGTATTCTAACTTCTTCCATCTTCTTCCTAACATTTACAGCTTCTTCCCACCTTTTACCTTCACAATATATATCGGATAACAACACATAATTTCCATCATCATAACCTTCTAGTGCCATTATTTTCCTATTAACATCTTCACCTATTTCAACATTTTTATGAATCTTACATCCCCCAAGAAGCCCTCTCCAAACCACCACATCCGGTTCAAAAGGCATATTCATGATTAAATCTTTGGCTTTATCTAAATGTCCTGCACGACTCAAAATATCAACCATGCAACCATAATGTTCCATTTCTTGTGTTAATCCATATACATCACTCATGGAGTTAAAGTATTCCCACCCTTTATCCACTAAACCAATATGACTACAAGCACTTAAAACACCTATAAAGGTGACACCATTTGGTTTAACTCCTTCATTTATCATATTGTTGAAATGATCGAGTGCAAGATCGCCATACCCATGGTTTGAAAACCCCATGATCATAGCACTCCATAAGAACACATCTTTCTTTTTTATGCCATTGAAAACTTTCAATGCAGTGTTTATATCTCCACATTTTGCATACATGTTGACAAGGGAAGTTGCAAGCTTTATGTCTATTTCGATTCGGTTTTGAATTATGTACTTGTGAACTTTCATGCCTGTAGTTAAAGCACATAAATCTCCACATGCGGATAACACACTCACAATTGTGATTTTATCAGGTAAAAAGTTAGCTAATTGCATATCATGGAAGAGATTCAAAGCCTCATGAGACTGCTTGCTCCAAGAAACCAAATATTTATCTCCATGGGGAAGTGAGGCATAACCATGGATCATGATGTTCCATGAAACCAAGTCTCTTTGAGACATTTTATCAAACAGTTGGCGTGCTAAACTTATTTTCCCAATCCTCACATACTCAGCTAGCATTACATTATACGAAACCAAGTCTGGATCTTTCATTTCACCAAACACCTTCCTCGCAAATTCTACCCACCCGAATTTCACGTACATTTCAGTGAGACCCGTCTGGACAAAGAGATCATTCCCAAAACCAAGTTTCAATACCTGGGTATGTATCGTTTGACCGTTTTGAAGAAAACCCGACCTCCCACACGCTTGAACCACAAGAGAGAGGCTGAAACTGTCTATAAAGTGGTGATCTTGGCGACGCAACTGGTGAAATAAAGACAGACATTCGTCGGGGTTTTCGGAATTTAAGTAAGCTCTGATCATGGTGTTCCAAAGAAATGTGTCTGGACATGGCATTTCGTCAAAAAGGGATCTGGCATAAAGCAAATTGTTTGAAGAATTCAAAGAGAAGTTCCGAAGCAGCTTGGTGATGATGAAGTTGTCGGATTGTAAGGAAGTTTTTAGAAGGAATGCATGGATTTGGAAGATAATATGGAGTTCTTTTGAGTCGTGAATTACGGACATGACTTTTTGTTTGATGGTTTTCGAGGGAGAGTGGGAGAGCATCGCGATGAATCCCATTATGTTTAACTTTACCTTCATTACTTATAGAATATTTATGGTAAATCAACTTGAACACATAAAGAAAATAAAAAATGTTTGTATTTAATGTTTATATTATAGAAATTATTTTTATTTTGTTAGATATAAGATTTCGGAATAACAATAGGATATTGTTTGGATTGTGATTAATTTACTTTTATTCGTCTATTATTGTGTGCGTTTATATAATGGGACGCGATATTTCCAAGGAAGACTTTTAATATTTCCAAGGAATAATTAATGAATGGACTATTTTACCCTTAATCAATATAATTTAATTTTAATTTAGAGTAATGAAAACAAAGAAAGATCTTTCCAAACTTTACATCCCTTTTTTACGTGATCAATGCCAAATATATTTTCCAACAATTTAAAAAGTTATCTTGCCTCCCAGTTATATATCTTTCTTGAAAATATTTAACCAATATAATATATTACATTTTATTTTGCTTTTATTTATTTTTTACACCAACTGTGGTGAATTGGATTTTAGTAAATATTAAACTCACTTTGTTGTTATACACCGACAAGGTTTAAAAATAAAAATATTCTACAATGTCAATAAATCAATTAAGTCTTAATATTGTTTATTGGAATAAGAGTAGTTTAATGATTCTACAACGTCAATAATTCAGTTAACTATTAATATTGTTTAATGGAATAAGAGAAGTTTTGGAACTAAAAGTTGTTTGGGTACACTCCTATTTATACTTACAGTGAAGGTTAACGCATGCATTTTTTTTATTAATAGATGTTATAAAGATAAAACTATTATATAGTAAACTATATAACAAAAAATACAACTTCAACCCAATACAAATCAAATAACAATAAAATGTTGTCCAAAAAAAAAAACACACCTAATGCATATCAAATAATCAAACTATTCATATGGCATATCATCACTTGAAAAAGTGGGATATGAATTTAGATCAAGTAAGTCGTTTTCATGACTTACATGACCAACATTATCATACACTTCATTGATCATTTGCACGACATGGGTAGAACTTGAATCTTTTTGTGCTTGTGATGATTCTACAAACTCAAATCTTGAAGGGTCTCGTGCGGTAGAATTTATTCCTCTTTTATTTTTTGATTTTGGAGGTCTACCCTTTGGTCGGCGAATCAAAGGCTCAAATAATATATCAGATTCAGTTAGAAGTTGAGTAATCATAGAATTAGCAAATTCTTTCTTACTTTGAGGCCATATTTGATATCTTGAAGACAACTCACTAAGCAACTCATCAAATTCCTTGGCTCCATCATTGTGTAAATCATCTTCTGAATTCAAACATATCGTATCAATCCTCCAATGTGGATGAATAAGATCTAATGAAAGTTTCATTCCTTCTAAATGTTTTATCTTGTAAGCACAAGGAAGACCCATGGTTGCCATAAAATGACTGGTGCAAGGAGTCATTGTACCTAAAAACCAAAAATATATTAAAGGTTAATGTAAAACTTAATGTTGTGCAACAATGTAAAACTATAAGCATTGTAAATATTACCCTTTTTTATTTTTTTCATATTGCATATGTATCTCCTTTAATGCAAAATGAGATATATGACACAAAAGTTCTCTAAAAACAGGTGCATCACAATTATGAAGAATTTGGATTCTCTCACTTGCGAGTTTCACTTTAATCTCATTGAACTCATGTTTGATTGCAAGAAAAATGTTTTTGGTAACATCTTGAAAGCCACCTGTAGATACTTGTAGATATTGTTTCAGTTTCGCATGAGCACCTTCAGCCCTTGATGATGACCGATTACCAAAATGCAAATAATTTTCTGTCCAAGCACTAACAAACTTTTCCTTCCAAGGCAACCATGTTTTTTTGATGTACTCGATTGCAACTTTTTTCGTCTGATAAAACAACTCAAACTCACCCCAATTATGCTCAAAAATAGTTTTACTTGTTGAATATGCTACATTATTCCAACTTGACATAAATATATCAAACTCTTCTGTATGTGGAAAATGCTTCTTGCAATTTGCCAACACATTCTTTTCAATATGCCAAATACATAAAAGGTTTGTCGTGTTTGGGAATACCATATTTATGGCATTCATTAGTGCCAACTCTCTATCAGACATAATCACAGACGGTTCACGGTTTTCAAGAGTCTTCTTAAACACACTTAATGCCCAAATGTAACTATCTTCATCCTCTCTCTCCAGAAATACAAACCCAGAATAAAAAGATGTATTAAAACATGAAACCCCAATGATATCAAGGAGAGGCATGTTATATTTGTTGGTTTTGTATGTGCAATCCATTATAAATATATTAGAGAAAGCTTTTGCCAATTTAATCGACAAAGGATGTGCAATGAACAAATGGGTTATATGCCCTATTGAGTTATGTAAAATATCATAGATAAAACCCTCTTTTTCAAACTCTTCAAATAAAGCACTAACCGTTGATCGATTTCCCAAGTTTTCCTTGCGAATTTTTGCCTTCAGATTGTATATAGTTCGAGAGACTGCCGGAAGGTTCGGGTTTCCTTGACGTAAAGAAGAAAGAATTTGCCTTGGGGGTATGCCAGAAAGCGTCATGTTTTTGACACTTTGCACGTCATTTGGTGATAATCGACAAAATGATGGATGCCCAGAGATATTAGTAGATGGTTCATGGTTGTGAGACAAGTTTTTTGCCTTAAGTATCCAACCGCCATCATATTCCTTTTTACCTACAATCTGAAAAGGGCAATTAATCAAGCGAGATCCGATATTCTTCTTCCTTTTATCTCCAATACTCAATCTATCTCGATAACAACCACCTCTATCACATTGCAAAGTGACATATTTGTCTTTACTTGAATCTCGAATAGATATTCCGTATCCTTTAACGTAATAAAAATCTCTTACACTCTTTAGTAGTTCATCATATGAATCAAATTTGGAGTTAGCTAAATAAAGTTCTTCATTTTGTATTGTAGAACTTGATGAATCCATTCCTAACTGTTAACATTCATTTTTAACATAATCAGACATTACATTCAAAAATCGAAAATAAAACATCAACTAAGCTATCTATGCTTGAAGATATAAATAAGTTGACAATTTACAATTACCAAATGTAAAATATCAACAACTATTCTAATAAATATAGATAAAACATAAAATGTATATAATACTAACAATTACCTAGGTTGTGAAGTCAAAAGAGTACTTTTGCTTTTATATTTTACTCATCAGTTAGGAAAGAAGAAAGAAGACAGAAAGTTGTTTTGACTTAACTACAAAGAGCAAATAAAGAGAAAACATATAATGAAGTCTCTGGGAAGAAAAATTCTGCCATCATTTGATTATAAAAAAATCATCAAAAATAAGCTTAAGTGACACAATATTGCGATCAACACAATTTAAATGTCCAAACTGCATTAAAAGCTTAAACTAGAAACCAAACACCCACAATAAAAAAAAAACATAAAACAAATCAATAGTTTAGCAGCACACTGTGACATGAAAGAACATTAGAAGGCATGCAAATAGATGATGAAGCTTTCTTTATATATATATATATATATATATATATATATATATATATATATATATATATATATATATATATATAATATATATATATATATATATATATATATATATATATATATATATATATATATATGGATCGATACTCAAATTAATGGAAGAAATAAAGTTTCTTTGAGAAATTAAACTCAATAACAAACACACACTAATTTATCTCTCTTGTTTAGAAGATGAAGGATCTTATAATCATGAGTAGTTTAGGGTTAAAAAAATCGTTTCTTTATTATTTTTTATTCTATGTAATCAATGATGATGAAGCACATGGTTTTAACAGATTCTAGGAATGATTCAAGTTAACATACCTTTTGAGCAGAGAGGAAGATGCAGCAGAGCAGCAACACAGAACAAGGAAGAATTCGGACGTCGTTCGTTTTGTTTGTAGTTTGGAAACAAATCGTTTTTATCTCTTTAATATCAAAAGTTAAAAATACAATAGATCACGTTTCTATCTCTCCAAAATCAAAAATTAAAATATAGAGTGAAGGGTAAAAATGTCCACCTTTTAGTTTTCCAGTGGATGAATTAAAATACCATGTGGAAAAATCAGCTCCCTTATACAATTTCAGAAGTAGGATAATCCAAAAAAAATTATTTGTATTAAAGGTCTAATCCTAGGGCTGGAAACGAACCAAACGAACACGAACAAGGTCTTGTTCATATTCGTTCGTTTAAGTTAGTCAAACAACAAACGAACACGAACGGATAAACGAACGAGATTTTCTTGTTCATGTTCGTTCGTTTAACAAATTACTTAGTTCATGTTCGTTCATTTATGTTCGTGAACATGCTAAACGAACATAAACGAACAAAGATAAAAAAAACACAATTAAACATATATGAACATAAACGAACATATAATATAGCAATATAATAAAAATAATTGAATATAGATGAATATAAATAAACTTAAACGAACGAACATAAATGAACGTAAATGAACATCGTAAACGAACGTTCACGAACATAAATGAACGAACGAGATCATTGTTCATGTTCGTTCATTTAACTAAACGAACGATAATTTTTGTTCATGTTCGTTCATTTATTAAATAAACGAACATAAACGAACTTCCCGCTGAACAGTTCACGAACGGTTCGCCGAACGTTCAGTTCGTTTACAGGCCTACCTAATCCAAAATCATAAAATATAAGGAAGGTCAACCCTTAGACCAGTTGATGTTTTGATTTTTGGATGGGTTGGAAGGAAACATGTATGCGTGGACCTTTCAGGGGTATCCCCTCTCGTAGGCTTGAGAGTCAGGGGTTTCACGGCGGGACAGACTGCATTAAAAGCTGTCACATGCAATGTCACCAAACATGAGAAATCGTGCACGGAAAATCAACACGTGTTCATACCATTTGCATTTTATACGTTCGATTTTCTTGTGTCATGTAACAGCTCGGATTTCCAGGTATCTTTTATGCTTATATTTTTGGAGTTTTGTGAGGGGACTCGGCGAGTTGGAGCTCAAACTCGCCGAGTGGGATCGCGGATCAGGACGCGGGTTCGCGCCCGGACTCGACGAGTCCAAGGAATGGACTCGGCGAGTCCTTGCTGTTTAATGAAACCCTAATTTCCCGGCCCTAGGCCCTATTTAAAGGACCTTATGGCCCTTCATTGCGGCTACCTTTATCTTGAGAGCACCAAAGCAGCTGAGGGATTCATGTGAGTGAGATAAGAGGCTATTGTTCACCAAATTTGTGTGTTTTTGCAAGAAAGGAAGAGGAAAGTCAAGCTAGAGGAGTTGGGGAGCTTGGATCTTCTTTCATTTCATCAGAGGAGGCTTCTTGAGGTATCATTCAGAGCTTATTTCCGTATTTTTGTTGATTTGGTCAAATCTAGGATTTCTTCATGCCTTATTTGCTTTATATTAGAAGTGTGAGAGGTCCCATGGGGATATGGTGCTTAGATCTGGACCTTAGCAGGTCCAGAGAGTCCCTAATGTCATGCTTTATGCCCTCTCTTTTGGGTTAGAGGCTAGGGTTGCCATTTTAGAGGTTATTTCTCCAAAAAGAGCCTTGTAGGTGTGTTATGAGCACCAAGATATGGACTTTACGTGGTGAGTAAGCTTAGGAGGGCCAGATCTATGAGTGGATGGTGCGGATCTGACCTCAGAAGCTAGTTTGAGTAGATGCATGGCATGGACTCGCCGAGTCTGAAGAACAGACTCGGCGAGTAGCATGAAGATTGTCCTTGACCACTCAGTGAGTGGTCCAGCCGAGTTATGAGTTGACTCACTGAGTCAGGGAGAGTTAGCGAGGGTTGACAGGTGGACTGAGTCGAGTTGGGACTCGCCGAGTTGTTCTTAAGACTCGGCGAGTTGAGTCGTGGTGGCCCCGCGATTCATGCCAGGTGGAACCCGTCGAGTCAGGGGTGTACTCGACGTGTCAAAAAGGGAATCCTAGAGGGTTGGTGAATATGTATAGACTCGCCGAGTCGCCCTAGTGCACTCGCCGAGTCCGGTCAAAGTTGACCGTTGACCAGAGTTGACCAGTGTTGACTTGTTAGGGGTAGTCAACCTTAGTGGTAAAAGTGTTAATTAGAGACATCTGATGTTATAGGAGGATTATAGCTCGGAGGATCGAGCACGAGTGATTTCCAGGATTCGCGAGTTATCGAGATACACGAGGTGAGTCTTCTCACTATACTTTACCTTGAGTAGGTAATCAGAGTTATGTGTCAGAGTATGTGTTTGTTATGTGTATGCTATGTGTTGTACTGCATGATGTCTATGTGATTTATGTTGTGCATGTTTATAGAGTTGGAACCGGAAGGTTCCCAGAGTTAGAACCTGAGGGTTCACAGAGCTTGGGTGCACGGACCCATAGAGTTATAGCCTCGAGTGGCTAATATATGTTTATGTGGTATTTTGGGGAACTCACTAAGCCTTGTGCTTACAGTGTTAGTGTTGTTGTTTCAGGTACTAGCGATGACCGGGGGAAGGCGCCGGCTTGATCTGTACACACGAATGGGATTTTTGATATATATATGATCTTGGGATTTGTATGATGTAAATTGGGATTTAAACTTAATGTTTTTATGAAAATTAAATGAGAAATGTTTTTATAATTTGCGAAAAATTATTTTGGAAACTCACGGTGTTACAAGTTGGTATCAGAGCCTTGGTTTGAGGGATTCGAGTACACCTTCGGGCGTATTTGAACTCAAACTGAGGATTTGAGAAGTATTTTCAAAAAAAGTAAAAGAAATTGAAAAGAATGCAGAGCAGAGTGTGTGTACGATCAGTCCGCGCCCGAATGGTGATTTCCCAAAATACCCTTATGTTATGTGATATTGATATTGTTATGATGTATCCGCATGCTAAAGTAGGCTAGGTATTCCTATTAGGACTAGAGAGGCCTGATTTGTGATGCCTTAGCCTAGGAAGAGGTGAGCTGCTATGAGATGCTTGAGGGTGAGTAGGTAGCAGTGAGGGGTTTGTGAGAGATCTTTTAGAGGAAGGTTTATGCATGATAGAGTACTTGGAATTTGGGATCCGAAGAGGAGGACTTTGGGTGTATTTTGATATGGTGTGGACAGTAGTATTGGGCCCGTACTACTGAAAGCACCGGAGCGGTGTACAGCCCAAGTAAGAACCTTTGGAATACCAAGGATCAAGGAGGAATGAGTTGTCGAGTGTGAGTATGCTCGAAGGGGTTCTAATTTTTCGTATGTTGTATTTCAGAGGTAGATCATGGTGAGGACACGTTTGATGCCTGAGAGCAGTGGTACCAGTGATGAGGAGATCCGCCGGGTCATCCACGAGGAGGTGGCTGCGGCCATCAGAGCAGAGATACCAGAGATGTTCGGGTCTATTAAGACCACGCTGATTGAGACTTTTGATGAGCGTTATGCCGCTCTTTCTGAGGCTGCTGTTGCAGCGGCTACCGCAGCGATTGCTGCCGCGAGGCCGCAAGGTGGTGATGCGTTGCTGTTCCGGGAGTTCAGCAACACAAAACCACCAGAGTTTGACGGGATCCAGGATCCGGTGGCAGCTATGAGGTGGATATCTGACATAGAGGGGTGCTTCTTCACTTGCTCATCTCCTGAGCATTTGAAGGTTCGGTTCGCGTTGAACCAGCTTCGCTTGGGAGCGAAGGACTGGTGGAAGTTTGTGATGGCGCATTATACGCCTGCTGAGCTTGCGGCAGTGACCTGGGAGAGGTTCACTGTCATGTTCCGAGATGAGTACGTTCCCCAGGTGGAGAGGGAGCGTTTGGCACAGGAGTTTCTGACCCTCAAGCAGGGTACTGAGTCAGTTACAACGATCACCAGGATGTTCCATGAGAGGGCGATGTTCTGCCCTGAGCACGTGTCCACTGAGCAGGCACGTATGAGTCATTATTTGAGCTTTTTGAGGCGGGATATTCGGGAGTTCGCGGCGAACTCCTCGTACCGGACATTTGCTGAGCTTCAGGCAAATGCCCGGAAGAGGGAGATTGAGCTAGAGACTCAGGCTAGGGAGGATGCGGAGTCTTAGGGGAGGGAGCGGCGACCGGTACAGTCTCAGCCGGCAGCCAAGCAGGCCAAGCCCGCTGATCCCAAACCAGGGAGCCAGAAGGGCCGCACTTGTGGGAGGTGTGGCAAGGGTCACGATGGAGTCTGCAGAGCGGGATCTTGCTACAAATGTGGCAAGGAGGGGCATATGGCCAAGGATTGCCCCAAGGGGTTTGCAGTGTGCTTTCACTGCAATCAGATCGGACACCGGAAGGCAGAGTGTCCGCAGTTGCGAGGGTCATCTCAGGGAGCACCACAGGGATCTGCCCCTGCCGCCATCAGAGCTACAGAGAGTCGGCCGGTGAAGGCCGAGGCGCCGAGGGCACGAGGGAGAGCTTTTCAGCTGACCGCGGAGGAGGTCCGCGCAGCGCCCGATGTCGTGGCTGGTATGTATTCTTTCATGTATTTATTTTGATGATGAGATATTATGCTTATGTTATGTTGCGTAGGTACTTTTCTTGTGAATTCTGTACCTGCCTTGGTGTTATTTGACTCGGGTGCGAGTCGGTCTTTTGTATATTTGGCTTTTAGTCAGCATCTCAGTGTTAGTCGTGAGGCGTTGAGTCGGCCTCTGAGAGTTTCCATAGCTGATGAGAGAGTGATATATGCCTCAGAGGTTCTCCGAGGTTGTGTAGTCGAGATTTTCGGTGTTGAGTTCCCGATTGATCTGGTTCCTATTGCGATGGGTGATGTCTGTGTCATTGTGGGCATGGACTGGTTGAGCAGATTTGGTGCGGTTATTGACTGCGAGCGTCAGCTGGTGACCATACGAGACCCTAGTGGGGGAGTTCTTTCGGTATACGGCGAGGGTACACGATCAGGATCAGCGTTTTGTTCGGCCGCTAGAGCAAGGCAGTGTCTACAGCAGGGCTGTAAGGGTTTTGTGGCGTATGTGATGGATACGCGAGTGGCTTCCGAGAGGCCGAGTTTAGTTGAGGAGGTTCCGGTGGTGCGTGAGTTCCCGGATGTTTTCCCCAAGGAGTTGCCGGGTGTGCCTCCTGTGAGGCAAGTGGAGTTCAATATCAATTTGGTTCTGGGGGTTGCGCCTGTCGCTAAGGTGCCTTACCGCCTTGCACCTCCAGAGATGCAAGAGTTATCCTTGCAGCTTCAGGAGCTGCTGGGAAAGGGGTTTATTCGGCCGAGCAGCTCGCCGTGGGGAGCACCTATCCTGTTCGTCAAAAAGAAGGATGGTTCACACCGGATGTGTATTGATTACCGGGAGTTGAACAAGCTGACGGTCAAGAACCGTTACCCGTTGCCGAGGATCGACGATCTGTTCGATCAGTTGCAGGGAGCATCTTGGTTCTCCAAGATCGATTTGAGGTCTGGGTATCACCAGGTGAGGGTGTGGGATGAGGACGTCCAGAAGACAGCGTTCAGGACGCGTTATGGGCATTACGAGTTTGTGGTGATGCCTTTTGGGCTCACCAAAGCCCCGACAGTGTTCATGGATCTCATTAACCGAGTATGTAGGCCAATGCTGGATCAGTCAGTGATTGTATTTATCGATGATATTCTGGTATATTCGAGATCTAGAGAGCAGCATGAGGAGCATTTGCGGGAGGTTCTCGGAGTTCTGAGATCGGAGAGGCTTTATGCCAAATTCTCCAAGTGTGATTTCTGGTTGCGGGAGGTCCAGTTCTTAGGACATCTCGTTAATCAGAAAGGGATATTGGTCGATTCGGCCAAGGTTGAGGCAGTGATGAGTTGGGAGGTGCCGAAGTCACCCTCCGAGATTAGGAGTTTCCTAGGGTTGGCAGGGTATTATCGGAGGTTTATCAGGGATTTCTCTAAGATCGCAGTGCCACTCACCAGATTGACCCGGAAGGGTGTTGCTTTTTCATGGGGCCCCGAGCAGCAGGCCTCCTTTGAGACACTTCGCCAGAGGTTGTGCGAAGCCCCGGTGTTAGCTCTCCTGGAAGGGATGGAGGACTTTGTGGTATATTGTGATGCATCGATTTTGGGTTTGGGAGCGGTGCTGATGCAGAGGGGGCATGTGATAGCGTATGCATCGAGGCAGCTGAAGCCTCATGAGACGAGATATCCCACCCATGATCTAGAGTTGGGGGCAGTGGTGTTCGCCCTCAAGATTTGGCGTCACTACTTGTATGGGGTTCGGAGTACGATATACACGGACCATAAGAGTCTGAAGTATTTGATGGATCAGGCCAACCTAAATATGCGTCAGAGAAGGTGGTTGGATGTGGTCAAGGATTATGATTGTGAAATCCTATACCACCCAGGCAAGGCTAATGTGGTAGCCGATGCGTTGAGCCGCAGGGCGGAGAGCACTCCACTGCGGGGTGTATGTTTGAGATTGACCGTGATAGCTCCGGTATTGGACGCCATTCGTGGGGCACAGGCCGAGGCTGTGCAACCTGAGATGCAGAAGAGGGAACGGGTTGTTGGTTTGGTTTCAGAGTTCGTTACCGATGGTCGGGGGCTTATGACATTTCAGGGGCGTATCTGGGTACCGTTTGTGGGAGGAACGCGTACCACTTTGATGGAGGAGGCTCATCGGTTGAAAGTTTCGATCCATCCGGGGGCCACTAAGATGTATTTGGATTTGAGAAAGGAGTATTGGTGGCCCTGTATGAAGAGGGATGTTGCGTGGTTTGTTGAGAGGTGCTTGACCTGCCGTAGGGTTAAGGCCAAGCATCAGAGGCCGCATGGCAAGTTGCAGCCATTGGAGGTTCCCGAGTGGAAGTGGGAACAAATCACTATGGATTTCATCACCAAATTGCCGAGGACTGCCAGAGGAGTTGACGCAATTTGGGTGATTGTGGACAGGTTGACGAAGAGCGCTCACTTCCTTGCCATCAGTGAGAGTTCTTCAGCAGAGAAATTGGCGGAGGTGTATGTGAGGGAAGTGGTATCTCGGCATGGGGTGCCGATCTCGATTGTTTCGGACCGTGATGTGCGCTTCACTTCCAGATTCTGGAAGAAATTTCATGAGGAGTTGGGTACTAGACTGCATTTTAGTACCGCATATCATCCCCAGACAGACGGTCAGAGTGAGCGGACGATTCAGACACTTGAGGACATGCTCCGGGCATGTGTGTTGGATTTCGGGGGTAGCTGGGATGCGTATTTACCCTTGGCAGAGTTTTCCTACAACAACAACCATCATTCGAGCATTGGTATGCCACCCTTTGAGCTGTTGTATGGGAGGAGGTGTCGAACCCCTATTTGTTGGGGAGAGGTCGGTCAGCGAGTGATGGGCAGTACAGAGATCGTGCTTCAGACGACAGAGCAGATTCAGCAAGTCAGACAGAGGTTGTTGACCGCTCAGAGCCGACAGAAGAGTTATGCAGACAGGCGCCGGTCCGAGCTTGAGTTTCAGGTCGGCGACTTTGTTCTCCTAAAAGTCTCTCCTTGGAAAGGAGTGATTCGGTTCAGGAAGAGGGGCAAGTTGGGGCCCCGGTATATTGGTCCATTCCGTGTGATCGCGAAGGTAGGCCGGGTAGCCTATCCTTTGGATTTGCCGGCAGAGTTGGGGCAGATTCACGACACTTTTCATGTGTCGCAGCTGAGGAAGTGTATAGCCGAAGAGTCGGCAGTGGTTCCATTAGAGGATATTCAGGTTGATGCGAGCCTAAATTATGCCGAGAGGCCAGTGGCCATCAGAGATCGGAAGATCAAGGTTTTGAGGAACAAGGAAGTACCCCTGGTGTTGGTTTAGTGGCAGCATCGGAGGGGATCGGACATGACCTGGGAGCCGGAGCGTGAGATGCGTGAGCAGCATCCGGATCTATTTGCAGAGCGAGACTTTGAGGGCGAAGTCTAGTTCTAGTGGGGGAGAATTGTAACAGCCCGGATTTCCAGGTATCTTTTATGCTTATATTTTTGGAGTTTTGTGAGGGGACTCGGCGAGTTGGAGCTCAAACTCGCCGAGTGGGATCGCGGATCAGGACGCGGGTTCGCGCCCGGACTCGACGAGTCCAAGGAATGGACTCGGCGAGTCCTCGCTGTTTAATGAAACCCTAATTTCCCGGCCCTAGGCCCTATTTAAAGGACCTTATGGCCCTTCATTGCGGCTACCTTTATCTTGAGAGCACCAAAGCAACTGAGGGATTCGTGTGAGTGAGATAAGAGGCTATTGTTCACCAAATTTGTGTGTTTTTGCAAGAAAGGAAGAGGAAAGTCAAGCTAGAGGAGTTGGGGAGCTTGGATCTTCTTTCATTTCATCAGAGGAGGCTTCTTGAGGTATCATTCAGAGCTTATTTCCGTATTTTTGTTGATTTGGTCAAATCTAGGGTTTCTTCATGCCTTATTTGCTTTATATTAGAAGTGTGAGAGGTCCCATGGGGATATGGTGCTTAGATCTGGACCTTAGCAGGTCCAGAGAGTCCCTAATGTCATGCTTTATGCCCTCTCTTTTGGGTTAGAGGCTAGGGTTGCCATTTTAGAGGTTATTTCTCCAAAAAGAGCCTTGTAGGTGTGTTATGAGCACCAAGATATGGACTTTACGTGGTGAATAAGCTTAGGAGGGCCAGATCTATGAGTGGATGGTGCGGATCTGACCTCAGAAGCTAGTTTGAGTAGATGCATGGCATGGACTCGCCGAGTCTGAAGAACAGACTCGGCAAGTAGCATGAAGATTGTCCTTGACCACTCAGTGAGTGGTCCAGCCAAGTTATGAGTTGACTCACTGAGTCAGGGAGAGTTAGCGAGGGTTGACAGGTGGACTGAGTCGAGTTGGGACTCGCCGAGTTGTTCTTAAGACTCGGCGAGTTGAGTCGTGGTGGCCCCGCGATTCATGCCAGGTGGAACCCGTCGAGTCAGGGGTGTACTCGACGTGTCAAAAAGGGAATCCTAGAGGGTTGGTGAATACATATAGACTTGCCGAGTCGCCCTAGTGCACTCGCCGAGTCCGGTCAAAGTTGACCGTTGACCGTTGACCAGAGTTGACCAGTGTTGACTTGTTAGGGGTAGTCAACCTTAGTGGTAAAAGTGTTAATTAGAGACATCTGATGTTATAGGAGGATTATAGCTCGAAAGATCGAGCACGAGTGATTTCCAGGATTCGCGAGTTATCGAGATACACGAGGTGAGTCTTCTCACTATACTTTACCTTGAGTAGGTAATCAGAGTTATGTGTCAGATTATGTGTTTGTTATGTGTATGCTATGTGTTGTACTGCATGATGTCTATGTGATTTATGCTGTGCATGTTTATAGAGTTGGAACCGGAAGGTTCCCAGAGTTAGAACCTGAGGGTTCACAGATCTTGGGTGCACGGACCCATAGAGTTATAGCCTCGAGTGGCTAATATATGTTTATGTGGTATTTTGGGGAACTCACTAAGCCTTGTGCTTACAGTGTTAGTGTTGTTGTTTCAGGTACTAGCGATGACCGGGGGAAGGCGCCGGCTTGATCTGTACACACACATGGGATTTTTGATTTATATATGATCTTGGGATTTGTATGATGTAAATTGGGATTTAAACTTAATGTTTTTATGAAAATTAAATGAGAAATGTTTTTATAATTTGCGAAAAATTATTTTGGAAATTCACGGTGTTACATGTCGGATGCAGTGAAGCTTCTTAATAGATTATAACGGATCATGCATAACAATGTTATATCTCCTTAGATCTGTGGATGTAGTCTTCAAGAGAATTGGGTTTGCCATACAAAAAAGCTTAGCGGCACAACTTGTTGTCTGTTTGCCTTCTTATTTGTTGTACGATGATAACTAAGATGTTTTCTCAATAATTTTTCAACTTAAAAGACATAAAAATACTTTGTGATGATTTGTGTTCTTGAGATACAGAGAATTGCAAAGAGAAAGAGAAGATACAGAAGATAGAGACAATTTTTCTGATTCGTTGTATCTTTACTACAACGGTAACATCTTGGTCGTCGAGAGTTGTATGAAAAGAACTTCATACCTATCCCATTCTTTTGGACTTAATAAATGGGTTATTTAACAAGAAACTTCATGAGATCAAAACTCGAATAAAAAGCCAAATTCAAATTTCGACACCAATAGACGATACTAAAAAAACTTGTTTTAGCCAATAAGAAAAATTTCTCTTTAATTATTATAGCCTACAGTTAGTTATTTTTTATATATTAATATATTTTAAAATTCTCTATCACTATAAAATTGAAAATTACAGTTAAACATTTTCTTTTAAGTCATAACGTTATAATAAAAATATAAAGATAAATAATTCAAATTACGTTCCTATTTTTGCATTTACTGCTAACATATTTATAAAGAAAAATTAAATATTCTTCTACTTTTGTTCCTATAAATTCTTCTATCCAATTAAATGATAACATGTATCATTTTAGTATACTAAAATATCATTAAATGAACATTAAATATGACACATATTATCATTTTATTTGATAAGAAGATTTATAGGAACAAAAAATAAAAGATTTTTAATTTCTCATTTATAAAAGGGTCAATGTGTTCTCATTTACCGAATCATGGAGGGGTGTCTATAATATATAGAGATAGTTGTGGGGCTTGTTAGTCCACTGCCGAAATAAGTGAAAGAACGCTGAAGCCGCCAAGACGATGACCGGATTAACCGGTCAACGCATTGAAGAAAAAGGCGAAAAGGGAAAAAACGGTCGGCTTCCTTCTTTGGTATAAACACAAGAAAAATGGATTAGGGTTTTCGTCAGGTCAAATCGAAGGATTGCAGAAGTAGAGAAGGGAGAGCGATCTTAAAATTACGTGTTTCTCTCTCTTCATCGACTTAATTTGAAAGCTTGATTTGAAGGCTATCCATCTAATTTCTCTTCAAATCGAGGACTTTTTGGTTTCTGGTGAGTATACTTCCGATTAGATTTATGTTATTTTTGCATTTCGTGTTATATATGTTGGATTTTAACGGAATCCATAGTTCCCGTGTCATAGTCTTTGTCGATTGGAACATCAAATCGTTGATTTAGCACTAGACGTGTGTAGAAGGTAGTGTTTGGAAGCTTAGGATCCCGAGGTTTATGAATTGCGGTGTGATGAAATTGAAAATGAAGAAGCTCTCTGAGTTTCAAAAGTCAACTGTTTTGCTCGAATTACGATTCTAAAACATTTTTAAGATTTCGAAGGTGACATATATGAAATTTACGACGTTTATGAAGATCGAAATTGGGTGCTTACTATATCTAGATTTCCATTTTTGGTATTTGGATATCACCGGAAAGATTTTGGGCTTTTTTACAAACTTATTTTACGGTTTATAAGGGCACATGAGAAAAATCTCTCTACTTCCTTTCCTTGATGATACCCCTTTTTCCCTGAACATTTTAAAGACTCAAATATGTAACTGTTCATTTGTTCTTGAATCATACTGTATGCAAATGTTTGACCTATCATCTTCAATTACAGTCATGATGATTCATTCTGAATATTAAAACTAAATCTCCCTATGTGTTTGTTAATCACATCAGTAATCAATGTTGCCGCCACGTCAGCAACCAAAGTCCGGGGTCCTCCACACATCTCTAACTCTGGTTCCAGGTGAAGCATGTGGATCTCCCAACATTCAAGAACGTGGCTCAAATTCAGACCAAATCCGTGATTCACCAACCGAAAGTGCAAGTTCCCGTGAAACCTGGCCCACACCCGACCCATTAACAATATCCAAACCACTAGAAGCCGAACATTCTGTCATCCGCCATATAACTGACAAAATGTCCCTTAGAGACATTTCAAGAGAAAGAGTCGATATAATCGCAGATAGAATGCATCATCTTCCCAACGAGTATTTAGACAAGCTAAAAAACGAACTCCGTGGTCTAATCGAAGGAATGGGTGGTCATCAACAATGAGAAGAATACATTTTTCTTCAAAAAATGGTTTTGAGTCGTGGTGATTTGACCGAAAAGACCCTTGTTTTAGCTCACCGAGGACAGTTAGAAATCTTGGTCGCTATAAAGACTGGAATCCAAGCTTTCCTTCATCCAACTGTTAGTCTATCTCAAGCTTCTTTAATCGAAATCTTTTTATACAAAAGATGTAGAAACATCGCGTGTGGAAACCAGATCCCTGCTGATAACTGCATGTGTGAGATCTGTGTGAAAAGAAACGGTTTCTGTAATCTTTGCATGTGTGTGATCTGTAGCAAGTTTGATTTTGAGGTGAATACGTGTCGTTGGATCGGGTGTGATGTGTGTTCTCATTGGACACATACGGATTGTGCAATACATAATGCACAAATTGGGAATGGTGGGAGTTTGGGGGAGATGGTTTTTAGGTGTAGGGCGTGTATGAGGACATCTGAATTGTTTGGATGGGTGAAAGATGTGTTTCATCATTGTGCTCCTTTGTGGGATCGAGAGGCTTTGGTTAGAGAACTTGAATATGTGAGTAGGATTTTTCGAGGGAGTGAAGAAGTTAGAGGGAGGAAATTGTATTGGAAGTGTGGAGAACTTGTGGAAAAGCTGAAAACTGGGGTAGCAGAACCTGTCGCTTCAAAGGCAATACTCTCGTTTTTCCAAGGTAATCAATATTCTCATGTAGTTTTTTTTTAGTAAATTACACAAATGGTCCTTATGGTTTGGGGTAATTTGCACGTTTGGTCCATAACTTATTTTTTTTTAACTTGGAAGGTCTCTACTGTTTGTTTTTGTTGCACGCTTGGTCCCTGTCTTACGTAAACACACCCCTACCCCACTTCCGCCTCACATTACCTTACCTTACCTACCCCAACTTATTTAAATAAATCAAAAAATCAAGGGCAAAGTACTCTTTTTATGTAAGACAGGGACCAAGCACGCAACAAAAACAAACTGTAGGGACCTTCCAAGTTAAAAAAATAAGTTACGGACCAAACGTGCAAATTACCCCAAACCATGAGGACCATTTTTGTAATTTACTCTTGTTTTTTTTTCTGCTGAAATATTTAATTAGTTAATTTGATTGTAGTTTTCATTTTATAAGGTCAAATATCATAATTCGGCAATTATCCATGAAAAATAACTAGTCTGATATGGGATAAGAGATCACTCTTCATGGTCAAATATCATAATTCCGTAGTAATACATCGGAAAAACTTAGAAAAATAGAGAAAGGAGAAAATAATAATAATAATAGTTATCGTTATAATAATTATAAAATCAATATTGAAGTTTAATGGTATAATCGGGATGGAATATAGTTTAATTGCTTTGTATTTGGATGATATTGCTATAATTGGGTTTATCTTTTAAAGTACAACGCCATAATAGGAAAAAACAAAAGTAGGCTGCTGTAAAATGTCAATGAAAGTACATTGCAATTATTGTATTTTACCCTAAAAAGGATTAAAAGTAGGAAGCTATTACATATTTCCCTCCCTTTAAACATTTGATAATGTTAAGGTTGTGTTAACACAATTAAGGCAATGTCATCCAAATACAAATGAAATTTTCACGATAGATTCTTCAAAGTGTAATGTCCTAATTAAAAGTACAATGCTATAATTGGGTAGAATATTGAAGTACAATGTTTAAATAATAGGAAAAACTTAAAATAGGAAATGAAAGTACATTGCCATTTATTGCAGAGTTTGACATAGACCCCCGAAAACACGAAGAAAGTGGCGGGGTAATGGCCCCACAAGAAGCATTCAACCGAATAGCAGACGTGGTCCAAGAAGCCATTAAAAAAATGGAAATGGTGGAAGAAGAAAAAGTGCGAATGACAAAAAAAGCGCGTTTGGCACTGGAGGCATGCGATCAAGAACTGAAAGACAAAGCGTGTGAAGTAGCCGCCTTAAAAATGGAAAGACAAAAAAAGAAGCAACAAGTGGAGGAGCTCCAAAGCATCGTCAGACTCAAACAGGCCGAGGCCGAGATGTTTGACCTTAAAGCCGCCGAGGCCCGCCGCGAAGCCGACCGCCTGCAACAGATCGCACTTGCAAAAGTTGAAAAATCAGAGGACGATTACGCCAGCAGGTATTTGAAACAGAGGTTACATGAGGCTGAAGCTGAAAAACAGTATTTATTTGAGAAGATGAAGTTGGCGGAAACTTCATCCAGAGGCGGCGGCAGTAGTGGCAGCAGTGGTGGTGGTGGCGGCGGTGGTGGTGGTGAGCTGTCTCAGATGATGATGTATAATAAGATTCAGGATTTGCTTAAGAACATGTACACCGTGCCGACAAAAGGAGACGGGCAAGCGAGTGATATACGCTCACGTGGGTCCGTTTGATTTGGTTATTTTTTTTTTTTTTTTTTTGGGGATGATTTGGATTTTTTTATTTTTTTGTTATGTTATGTTGTTTATAATTGTAGTTCAAAGTTGTAGTAACTTAACTTTATACCGGATTGATAGACCTTGTATTGAGTTTGACATGCATTGGATTTGGTTTGGGTTAAGATTGATACTGAAGGTAGTGGGATAAAATTTGTGATCTTTGTAATGCCCTTCTTATAAATTTCATTAAACATAACCATAAAATTTTTGTGTATTTTACCACTAAAAGAAAGGTGACGAGTCTTTGTAGTTTTTGTAAAGTGCTTTATAATTTTTATTTGGTCAAATATTTGTCATTTGTTTTGACGTCATTACATCGATAATATTCCTTTTATCGATGTAATTGTTAATTTTTAAATAATAAAGTGATAATATAGATATTGACGTATTGTTTATAACAAATTATAATATAAACAACAATATTACAAATAATGTTAATAATAATATTATATGATAATATTAATAGTATTTATAAGGGATATCTTCAAAAAGTCCCAAATATTTTGATCAAATTTTTAATAAAATTCTAAATTTTATTTTTTGAATAAAAAAGTCATGACTTTTTCCCATTTTGAATCCCCCAAAAAAAAAACCGGCTAATTTATTCACTTTAGCATTTTTTGACCTGTTCAGCAGGTCATGGGACCAAATTGTTAATTTTTCGAAAATAATGAGACTTTTTTTTACAGATTTCGTCGAAATTTTTAAGTAATGTATAAACATATTTTCTACATATCTATATCTATTTTTACGTATTTTTGTATTTTTATGTTTTTATATGTATATATTTACGTATTTTTTATGTATTTTAAATGTTTAAACGTATATTTTTACTTATTTATATGTGTTTTTAACCATTTTACATATTTTTTATGTATTTTTATGTGTTATTATTATGTATTATGTATTTATATGTATTTTTATACACTTTTACGTATTTATGTATTTTTTAAAGTTTTTTATGTAGACGTTTATGTATTTTCAATGTTAAAATATACATTTAAACATTTAATATACATAAAGATATATAAACATCTATATAAGAAAACTAAAAAAAATATATAATACATAAAAAACACATAAAAATATATAAAAATACATATAAATACATAATACATAAAAATAACACATAAAAATACATAAAAAATATGTAAACTGGCTAAAAACACGTATAAATAAGTAAAATTATACGTTTATACATTTAAAATATATAAAAATACGTAAATATATACATACAAAACATAAAAAATACAAAAATACGTAAAAATAGATATAGATATGTAAAAGATATGTTTATACATTACATAAAATTTTGACGAAATCTGTAAAAAAGTTCCATTATTTTCGAAAAATTAACAATTTGGTCCCATGACTTGCTGAACAGGTTAAAAAGGGTTAAAGTGAATAAATTAGCCGGTTTTTTGAGCTTTTCTATTCAAAATGTGAAAAAGTCAGGACTTTTTTATTCAAAAAATAAAATTTAGGACTTTATTAAAAATTTGCTCAAAATATTGGAACTTTTCTGGAAAAATCCCGTATTTATAATGTATATTATTTTTATTTTAAATATTTTCGGAAGTTCCAAAAAACTTTCTAGGAATCCACTTAAATGAAAAACTTGAGCCTCTTTTCCTTCTGCCCAGCTCCCCGAAAACAACGTTCGACTTCCATGCGTTAAGCATATAACTAGCGTTCCTTCTGAGTCAGGATCAAACTCTTCTTTTCACTATGATTTGGTGAACCGGGCGTACTACTTCTCAACACCCAAAATTCCCATGTCTTTCTTGGTTTCCTTAATTGGAATGAAACAGATCAACTGGCGAAACAAGTCTTTCCATTTTTTTGGGGGAGCAGAGCAGTCAAAGAATGAAACAGATCAAATGATTGTTCTAGAAGTCTATCAACAGTGCTATTTACTATTCTTTCTAGTTCTGAATTGGGAAGCTGATCTTGATCTCAAGAGAAGCGCGACGATCATTCAAAAGGAGAAGGATCGGACAAAAGAAGGTGGAGACGACGGCCCAGGTGGATAGGATGAGATTTTGACCTCCAAACTTAAATGAAAAACTTTTAACGTATGTGAGGCTCCTTGGAGTTTCCTACACATTACTAAGGAATTTTTGAGAAAATATCATAACGCATTTTCCTTGAAAGTTCATTAGTAATGTGTAGGAAACACCGATGAATTATTGGTCATCGGAAATTTATGTAGGAAACTCTAGCTTTTTCTAGTAGTGTTTACGATAGAATGATTTTAAACCCTAAGAAATAATTACTTGGTTACCAAGCAACTATTCTTAACTTTGGTAATTATCTGACCTTCAGATTCTTACACTCAGACCCTTATACATCTATAAGTTTCATTAAATTAATTAATGACTTAATTAATTAACAAACAAGATCCTTATAATTCTTTTCAAAATCAATATTGCTTATATTTATTCTTTCATGTAACCCAAAATGACACTGTCATTAATAGTAATATCACAAACTTATTGTGGTTGTGGATACTATCTTCCAACAAAGAGTATCTTAGTCATGAGTTCAACGATCATCTTAGGAACTATTGAATAGTTTCACAGTTGGTTCCACCTGTAATACCACAACATAATGGCGTGTCTAAAAGGAGAAATAAAAAATTACTCAATATGGTTTGATCTATGATGAATCATGCTACACTTCCTATCATATTCTAGGGATTTTTCTTAGAGACTATTGCCTATATTCTAAACCTTGTACCAACTAAGAAGGTTTCAAAAACACCATCTAAAAATATGGAGTGGGGTTTGACCTTCACTGGCACATGTTAATGACTTCGCATTGGTTCCTTTGAAGGATATTCAGGTGGATGAGCGTCCGAATTACATAGAGATACCGATTATGATCCTAGATAAGAAGACGAAGACTTTGCAAAACAAGGTTATGGGTCTAGTGAAGGTGCAATGGCAGCATTGGAAGGGTTCAATGTGGACGTAGGAGTCCGAGGAGGAGATGTGGGAGCATTACCCTGAGTTATTTGCATCGGCGGACTTCGAGGACGAAGTCTGGTACAGGTGGGGGGAGAATTGTAACGCTCGGTTCCCAGGTAAATTCATTAAAGTTTTAAATGTTTAATTAAATTGCATTTGTGTTAATTACGTTGGGCATAATTGGGGTGCACTGGGCGTTCCTTAGCAAGACTTGGACACAGGGTTTTCCCCTTAGTATGCTGGTTGTACCTATGGTACGTTGTGTTGGAATAGTGTCTAAGGCTGCAACTATATTAGGCAAGTATTTAACCCGGTTGTGCATGGTCCTTTTGGGTTGCCTTCACCATAGCAACTTGATAGGATGATTTATTATGAGAGAATAAATATTATTAATATATTATGAGAATAATATAAAGAATAATATATTGTTATTTAATTAATATAAGTCATAGAATTAATTGGAATTAATTGGAATTAATTTGGTGACTTAAAGAGATTAATTAAATAAAAGGGTATAAACTGTCAATTGTTTGATAGTTAAACTTTAGACTGTAAATCCATATTGGATAGATAGTGGATGGATTCTAGAAGCTATGGATAGCTTCAAATCGTCCAAGGCTATCTAAGGAATGGATTTGGATTGCTTTAAGAGAAGATTATCCAATTAGGGTTTAAGCTGTAACCCTTAAGGAGTCTACAAGTATAAATAGACCCTATGGCAAAGGGAAATCGGCACTTCATTAAGAATAGAGAACCTCTGGCCGATTTCCTCCTAGTCCCTCTCTCCCAAATCATCCTCCTTGCTATTTGGTGTTTGTAAGCCATTAGAGGAGTGACAATTGTGACTCTAGAGCTCGAAGACAACAAGATCAAGCAAGAGATTCAAAGGTATGATTACAGATCTGATTTAGTATTGTTCTTATACCTAATTAGTTATTAGAAGTCTTGGATTCAAATCATGTTTAATTAGAAAGCCTAGATCCAAGCATCAGGGTTTTGCATGTGCACATAGGAAAGTTCTTATGGCTAAAACCCATCAGTGGTATCAGAGCCTAGCTTGGTTTCTCTTAAATTGTTGCTTAATTGGTCGGAACATAACTGCAAAATTCGATTTTTGTGTTTCTGAGTCATGGACTCGGCGAGTTCTATAGTGGACTCGGCGAGTTGGCCTGACTCGGCGAGTCCATTGGTGCACTCGGCGAGTCCAAGCATCAGGAATGGCCAGATTCGGGATTTCTTCATGATTATCTTATGGAAACTTCCCTTAATCATATTAGATCAACCCTAATCCGATTTTTTGATATATATGACTATAATCTTGATCTAATTAAAGATATTTATCAACTAATAAAATATTTAATTTCCTTATATGATAATTAATTTATTATTTTGATTATTTTGGTAATTATCTTAAAAGAAATCTTGAATAAATCAAATATAGATAATTAGGAAATTAATTGTTAATTGAAATTATTTGTTATTTGATCCTCCATGTTTTAAATGTTTAAAACTTGTCCTCAAGTTTTGAAATTTATATTTTGTGATTAAAAGTTTTAATTTAGACAACTTAAATTTCAAACCCTAGATTTTAAAAGGTTTAAAATACAACCCTATACTAATATAATATTACAAGAATAATATATATATGTATAACTAAAATGCTAGTCTTACCGTTAGTAGGCCTCATTCACGAAGCCGATCTATAAGGTGGGTATAAGGTTGCGGCCTATAAAATGGCGCTTAATGGGTGTACACTCACACCCACCGCTTGCTTGATCGGTGGAGGGTCGTTAGCCGAACGGGTAGGATAGGGCAACATCATCCTCTCATTAAAAGTATAATAAGTAATACAAAGTAACTACACATTTTTTAAAAATTTCCCAATCTTAGTTACTTTAGGAAAAGTGAATTGATGAAATCCCATGAAATTACACTTTGCACCCTTGCTAAGAAGTTAGTGGAGCGTGTGTGGTTTACCGACACACTAATTGGTTCTAAGCAAAGGTGGAAAAGGGTGATTCATTGTTTATCATAGTTCGATGGAGTGTGTGTGGTTAACCGGCACATCGAATAGGTGATCGTTACAATGAAGGCACCACGTAAATTTGCATGGTAATTCACACCCGCTTTGTGATCCTCGGTATCCCAGTCACAAACAAGAGGGGCATATCGAGATTTAAACATGCCATTGAATAGTTTCAATGAATCTCATCCGAACCTAGGAATTCTCAATACATTTAGGACTTATAGTTAGTTTTTTATGGTGGAGAATTAGTGAATTGTCATTCACTTACCATCAATTTATTTGCATGTTAGATTACGGCATCCCTTTTCTAATATGTAAATGTTGTTGTTGGATCCTAGCCCTAATTTTTCTTATTGGGTGATAATTAGGGATTCTTATTCTAATCTATCTTTGTCCTTTTCCTTTTGTAGATGTCGAACGCAAACAACGTTGCTGCTAGTTCTTTCACGTTGATGAGCCTTTTCCAAAAGGTCACCTTCGATGGAACGAACTTTAGCGAATGGATAAGATACATTCGCACCATTGCTCGCTATGAGGATAAGGAGTATGTCCTCGATGAGAAGCTCGAGAAGATCAACCCTGAAATCGCTACTCCGGCTGAAATTACCGCTTTTGAAACTCATGAGCGAGATGCAACGAAGGTACATTGCATCATGATAGCCACCATGAACTCCGAATTCCAAAAGTCCTACGAGGACATATACCCGTACGAGATGCATCAAGACTTATTGGAGAGATACCACCAGAACGCGAGACAAGAGCGTTATGAGATTTTCACTAACATGATTTCCGCTAAGATGGGTCATGGAGAATCTCTTACCGTGCACCTGCAAAAGATGCAAAGGTATGTCGACCGCCTTCGCAAGTTAAATGTTGATTTTGGGGAAGACTTGGCGATCGACATGGTGCTTCACTCTTTGCCTCCGATGTACAATCAATTTAGGATGACCTACCACATGAACAAAGAGGAGGTCACCCTAAGCAAACTCCAAGGTCTCTTGAGGGTCGCTGAGAGCAACTTCAAAGACAAGTCTGTTGCACCAACTCCCAATCCACCCGCTGCTCCTGTCTTGGCTATTGGTCAAGGAAAGGGAAAGAAGAGGAAGGCTTCGTCTAATAACTATCGCAAGGTTAAAGCCCGAGATGGTGCCTCTTCTAGTGGGACCAAAGTTGATCTCGCTAAGCCCTGCCCTAACCCGAAGGAGGTAGAGTGCCACCACTGCCACAAGATAGGACATTGGAAGAGAAGCTGCCCAGAGTACCTGCAAGCCATCAAGGAAGGAAAGATCAAGCCATCTTTCACAGGTATATACACAATTAAATCTAACGATTCTAATCATGCTATTTCTTGGGTTCTTGATACTAGTTGTGGTTATCACATTTGTTCTAATGTGCAGGGACTAAGAAGAAGTAGAGATGTGGAGCAAGGAAGGATCAATCTAATCATGGGGAACAGAAGATCGTCGCCTGTGACCAAGATTGGAGTGTATTCTTTAGTGATTAGGAATAATTTATGTTTAGATTTGAACAATTGTTGCTATTCGCCAGAAATGGCTAGAAACATCATTTCATTTCATGGTTTATATAGACAAGGTTTTAGATTTTCTTTTAATAATGAGAATGGTTCTATTTTGGCTTATCTAAACGGTGTCTTTTACTTTGAAGCTATACCGTGTAATGGAATTTATGAAACTGTCATGATTGTTGATAACTTAGGAAATGATGTTTTGAACATAGATTCTTCCACTAGTATGGATAAAGCATCCTTGTGGCATTGTCGTCTTGGACATGTCAACAAGAAACGCATAGCCCAACTCCAAAAGGATGGAGTGCTGGAGTCATTTGACCTTAGGGAAGATGACACATGCGAGTCTTGTTTACTTGGAAAAATGACTAAGTCACCCTTCACAAGTACGTGTGAAAGGGGTGAGGGTCTATTGGACTTAATACATACCGATGTATGTGGACCGTTTAGATCAACCACGAAGGATGGGAACCGCTTCTACGTGACTTTTACCGATGATTATAGTAGATATGGGTATATCTATTTAATCAAGCAAAAGTCAGAAACCTTTGAAAAGTTCAAAGAGTTCAAGAATGAAGTGGAGAATCAATTGGGCAGGAAAATCAAGATGCTTCGATCCGATCGAGGAGGAGAGTACCTAAGTCTTGAATTCCACGATTATCTCAAGGAGTGTGGAATAGTTTTGCAATTGACGCCTCCTAGGACACCGCAGTTGAATGGTGTGGTAGAAAGGCGTAATCGAACCTTATTGGATATGGTTCGCTCTATGATGAGTCGTGCTTCACTACCTATCTCTTTTTGGGGGTATGCCTTAGAGACTGCCGCCCATATCCTTAACCGAGTCCCTACTAAGAAGGTTGCCAAAACACCTCACGAGATGTGGACAGGGAAAGCTCCCTCGTTGGCACATATCAAGGTTTGGGGTTGCGAGGCTTTCGTAAGACGATATACTCACGACAAGCTCGAACCTCGAAGTGAGCGATGTATTTTCATCGGCTACCCGCAGACATCCTTTGGATATCTCTTCTATAGACCGAAGGACAATGTTGTCTTTGTTGCGAGGAGAGGAGTTTTTCGAGAGCAAGAACTCATAGGCCAAGGAGACAGTGGGAGGCAAATCGAGCTTGAAGAGAGTCAAGAGTCGATAGATGAAGGAACCTCTACCGCTGGCACTCAACCCGAGGAGGAAACTTCGGTTGAACCGATTGACGAGTCCTTACCTCTTAGACGTTCCGATAGAGTTAGAGTTCATCCCCAGTTTTATGGTTTTCATATTACTACCGAAGGGGACACGTATATTAGTGATGGTACACTAATAAATCTCGATGAACCTAATAGCTATAAGGAAGCCATGGCAGGCCCGGAGTCTGCAAAATGGAAAGAGGCAATGGATAGCGAGATCCAATCCATGTATGAGAACCAAGTTTGGAATTTGGTTGATTATGTGCCCGTACGTAAGACCGTTGGGTGCAAATGGATCTTCAAGAAGAAGACCGACATGGATGGAAACATACACACATATAAAGCGCGATTGGTTGCGAAGGGCTTTACTCAAACTCCCGGAGTTGACTATGATGAGACCTTCTCACCAGTTGCGAAGATAAAATCTATTAGAGTGATGCTAGCTATTGCCATATTTCATGATTATGAGATTTGGCAAATGGATGTCAAGACTGCTTTCCTTAACGGAAAGTTGGCTGAAGATGTTTACATGGCTCATCCAGAGGGGTTTGTGGATCCGAAGCATTCGAATAGTGTGTGTAAGCTTGAGAAGTCAATTTATGGACTTAAGCAAGCATCTCATAGATGGAATCTTTGCTTCAATGAGAAAGTCAAAGAGTTTGGATTTGTACGAAGCGAAGACGAATCATGTGTATATGTCAAAGCCAGTGGGAGTATAGTAAGTTTCCTCGTTCTATATGTCGATGACATATTACTCATATGAAACGACATCCCGACTCTACAGGAGGTTAAGTCCTGGCTCGGGAAGTGCTTCGCTATGAAGGACCTCAGAGAGGCTTCTTACATTTTGGGAATAAGGATAGTAAGAGAAAGAAGTAAGAGACTAATTGGACTTAGTCAGAATACTTACTTAGAGAGGGTACTAAAACATTTTAGTATGGAGAACTCGAAGAAGGGAGAATTACCGATACAAAGTAATGCCAAGTTGAGTAAGACTCAAAGTCCGAGTACCGAAGCTGAGATAGCAGAAATGAGCCGAGTACCATACGCTTCCGCAGTTGGCTCAATCATGTACGCTATGACTTGTACTCGCCCTGATGTAGCCTTCGCTTTGAGCATGGTTAGCAGATATCAAGGGAATCCTGACAGAGCACATTGGATTTCCGTGAAGAATATCCTTACGTACCTTCGGAGGACGAAGGAATGGTTCTTAGTCCTCGGAGGGAGTGATGACTTGAAGGTGCGAGGGTATAGTGACGCCAGTTTTCAGACCGACAGGGACAACTACCGTTCACAGTCGGGCTGGGTCTTTACCCTAAATGGAGGAGCAGTGACATGGAAGAATTCCAAGCAGGAAACCGTAGCTGATTCAACGTGCGAATCAGAGTACATTGCAGCGAGCGAAGTGTCGAAGGAGGCAATATGGCTAAAGAACTTCATCGGTGATCTTGGAGTTGTTCCTGCCATAAAGGAGCCCATGGATATTTTCTGTGATAACGAAGGAGCGGTTGCCTTGACCAAGGAACCGAGGGATCATGGTAGATCAAGACATATCGGCAGAAAATATCACTTCATTAGACATCGTGTAGAAGAAGGAAAACTCGTAGTGAAGAGGATATCATCAGAAGATAACCCAGCATATCCGCTTACGAAGGGACTGAGTAGGGTTAAGCACTTGCAGCATGCTAGGAGTATTGGGCTGAAGGATGATTTTAGCATAGATTAGATAGTATTAGAAACGTGTAATAGATAAATGTAATTAACATTTGATGATTAAATAAAGGAGTTTTATTTATGAGTAATGTTACTATCTTATGTTAATTGTTTAATTATTGTTTCACTTTGCATGTTTTGACTTCCAGAATAATTGAGTTTATTAGGAATAATCGAATTGTTCAAAATTGTCCACAATCGTTCATATGATGGAAGTAGATATGAATGAAGATTGTCATGAATTGGTGTGTAGATTGTCTAAATGGTGTTAGACATAGCAAAGAGTTGCTGCAACGTTCATGAGTGCTTATGAACTAGTTTTGAGCATTGGAACAAACCCGCGCTTGCTGGAATCACCTTATGGAATATGATATAAAAGGGTGATCGCAAGACGATAATATCATATAGTCTTAAAACCTAGATATATGGTTTTTTATTTATTAATTGATTGTACATTGATAATGCGAAAACGCATCAGTAACTCGATGTTATAAAACGCATTGTTGTGTATAGTTGGTTAATGAATAAGTAAATGCATATAAGTCGAAGTTTATCTGTAACTTTTATCTAAGAAGGTAAAAGCGATATCTCGGCCGCTCGATGATTTGATTTGACTTATGTGCCGGGCCCGGTCAGAACTGAATTGATGTGTTCGATTAAGTTCTATGTCAAATAAATCAGATATCGAGAAACCTAAATGCTTGACTAACCATTCCATAGGATTGTCAGCATGATATCTAACAGAGGACTGTACGATCCCTTATCTAAAGGACAAGATTGATTAGATCAGAGTTTCACAGCGTCTTTGAGAGCTACGATTGCAAATCGAATTTTACTTGTGCATATAGTTACTAGACTTATCCAAGTGGGAGACTGTTGGAATAGTGTCTAAGGCTGCAACTATATTAGGCAAGTATTTGACCCGGTTGTGTATGGTCCTTTTGGGTTGCCTTCACCATAGCAACTTGATAGGGTGATTTATTATGAGAGAATAAATATTATTAATATATTATGAGAATAATATAAAGAATAATATATTGTTATTTGATTAATATAAGTCATAGAATTAATTGGAATTAATTTGGTGACTTAAAGAGATTAATTAAACAAAAGGGTATAAACTGTCAATTGTTTGATAGTTAAACTTTAGACTGTAAATCCATATTAGATAGATAGTGGACGGATTCTAGAAGCTATGGATAACTTCAAATCATCCAAGGCTATCTAAGGAATGGATTTGGATTGCTTTAAGAGAAGATTATCCAATTAGGGTTTAAGCTGTAACCCTTAAGGAGTCTACAAGTATAAATAGACCCTATGGCAAAGGGAAATCGACACTTCATTAAGAATAGAGAACCTCTGGCCGATTTCCTCCTAGCCCCTCTCTCCCAAATCATCCTCCTTGCTATTTGGTGTTTGTAAGCCATTAGAGGAGTGACAATTGTGACTCTAGAGCTCGAAGACAACAAGATCAAGCAAGAGATTCAAAGGTATGATTCCAGATCTGATTTAGTATTGTTCTTATACCTAATTAATTATTAGAAGTCTTGGATTCAAAGCATGTTTAATTAGAAAGCCTAGATCCAAGCATTAGGGTTTTGCATGCGCACATAGGAAAGTTCTTATGGCTAAAACCCATCACATTGGACGTACTCAACCCCAAGGCAAACCCTAAAATTAGGGTTTGGACCCTATTTAAGCACTTTATAACGTTAAATCCTCTTCTATGATCAGCCTTATTCGTCCCAAAGCAACTTCCATGAAACCCTGATCCATTTTGAGAGAATAATGAGTCTTGTATGTGTTTTTGTGTGTGTTTGGTGCATCTTGAAGAAAGAGGAACCCTTTGGAGAAGCCCTTGTTGATTTGAAGCTTGTGGATCTAGAACATATTCACCTTCATCATCTTCTAGCAGGTATAAAGTCTCAATCTTGGTGATTCTTTGTTTAGATCTTCCAGGCTAGTTAGGGTTTTTGGCATATTTTGGTCCCTTGAGTTGTTTCATGTGAGTATAAGTTACTCTAGAAGTTTAAAATAGTAGATCTTGGAGTTTTTGATGTTTGTTGGTCATAAAAATGGCATCTTGATGGATTTAGCTCAACCATGCAAGAGTTGATGGCCATATTATGAAGTTAGAGTGTTAGAATTGATGTTGGACCTCTTTGTGCCATGAAAAGGCATCAATTTGATGACTTTATCATTTAAGACGTTTCCCAAGAACTAGATATGTGATTTGGATGTTTGGACTTAAGGAATTAAGTGCTTAATGGAAATTTTGGAAATCAGGGGCATACACAGGGTGTACATAGACGTACGCTTAGTGTAACACGTTTGTGCATCATTTTCCCTTGCTGTGAGAGCTTATACGTTGGGCGTAACAAGGTGGTACGCTTAACGTACTCACCAGAAGCCTTTTTGGGCCATTTATTGGGTCTTAGGTCTTTTGGGCTTGGGCCATGGTTTATTTAAAGGGTAATTTACCCTTTCTGAGAGGGTTTGTGTTGGGCTTATAGTTGTGGTTATTACACTACTTATTTGTTAGAGTTAGTTTTAATGTGTTCAGTTGAGGAGTCATCATAGCAATGGCCTATGTGTCTGATTGTTCATCATTTGATTGATGTGAGTCTTCTCACAGTGTTTGGCGGGTCGAAGGCACCAATGCCGGTCCATTGGTTATCATTATTAGAATGCTAGTTTTCTGTGTGAACCTTGAATGTATTGTATGTGTTTATATGTATACCGGACGGGGCCTGATGCCAGGTCTGTACTGGGTGGGGCCCAATTTCAGGCGAGGCCCGTTGTATGTATGGTATGTGGTATTTTGGGGAGAACTCACTAATCTTGGTGCTTACGGTTTAAGCTTTGTTTCAGGTACTTCCGGTTTGAAAGGGAAGTGCCCGACTTGATCGCAACGCATCTCCCCATATTTCCGCTCTTTTATGATTTTGGGATTATACGTTGATAACTATTTTACTTTGACATACTTCTAGATCGTTTGATATTAATATTTGATGGTTTTTGGTTGAATTAAAAATGAAATTTTTACTTAAGATTTTTAGAATGTTACAACTGCCCATCCCCACCCCCGCCCCCAAAATTAAAAAGAGGGTTAACGTTACCCCCGCTCCCACCCCTGATTTTTTAAAGAAATATCCCTCATATGGGATCAGGGTTCCATGGGTTCGGGGTCCCATGAGACTTTTTGACATCCCTAGTTAAGGGCGGACCAGCCTCATGTAGAAGGCTAATGGACTCGGGCAGAATAGAGTTATGCTAAAGTCCAAGTAATGGACCAGGTTTGTGCTGAAGCAAAAAAAAAGGCGGACCAACTTTGTGCTGAAGGCCAAGAGGCGGACCATCTTTATGTTGAAGGCCATTATGTGTATGTATTGTATATATATTGTGGTATATGGCATTTTGGGGAACTCACTAAGCTTTGTGCTTACCCAGTTGATTATAAATGTTTTTCAAGTACTTCATTGGTACTTGAGAAGGGCAAGGTTCGACTGTACACACGTGCATTCGCAACATGTTTCTGCATAACAGTAATTATACTCTAATATATTCAAATAAATAAAAATGAAAAATTTGTGTTGAAAATGAGGATGTTACAAGTGGTATCAGAGTTGGGGCACCGATCGATGTATTTTGGGGAACTCACTAAGCTTTGTGCTTACCCATTTGATTATAAATGTTTTTCAAGTACTTCATTGGTACTTGAGAAGGGCAAGGTTCGACTGTACACATGTGCATTCGCAACATGTTTATGCATAATAGTAATTATACTCTAATATATTCAAATAAATAAAAATGAAAATTTTGTGTTGAAAATGAGGACGTTACAAGTTGGTATCAGAGTTGAGGCACCGGTTGAGGTATTCGACAAGGATGTCAAACCCTATAATGGGGGTGAAGGTGGGTTGCACCTGATCCCACATTTGCTGGGAAGGAGAGCTAAGCATTCCTTATAAGGGGTGTGGATACCTTCCCTATCACAACACGTTGTAAAGTCGTGAGGGCAGCAAATCCCATAAGAACTCTGTAGTTAAGCGTGCCCGACTGAGTGTAATTCTGGGATGGGTGACCCTATGGGTAGTTTTCGTGCCAGGAGCCCAAAGCGGATAATATTGTGATACGTGCTAGAGGGAGATGTTACAAATGGTATCATAACCCTAGTTTCAGTGAACTGGATAAACACTCGTGTGATTCTAGACTCAAACTAAGGATCCGATTAATTAATAAATCTTTGCATAAAAAGAATAATACAAAAAGGAAAGAATGTGATGCGTACAGTCAACCAAAGCTCAGAAAGAAAAGTGATTCTCAAAATGTTCATATTTGTTATGATTGCTGATAAGAAAAATGTTAGAAATGCATGCTAGTATGTAGGCTAGGGATCTTTTAGGAATTGCCAGTTAGAATTTCCTGATACTTAAGATGCCTTATAACCTAAGAATTTGCTTGTTAGTTGCTGCTTAAAACCTATATTAATATTAATTAGTTATTTGAAATATACATTAGGTTGCATGCTCCTGTGATTAAATAGTTTTAGATTGCTTGATTTAGCGCTATTGCACAACTATTGTTTGAGTCCAATCGTTGTAGTGTCAGATCTTTCAGTCGACAGGTTGTTTGATTTTAGCGGCATGCAAATGTATTCGTCAAATAATTAGTTAATATAGATAGAAGTTCTTATTCGCCTAATAGGAGGGGGAAGTGAGAAAGGAATCCTAGAAGGAGAGTCTAGGAAGTTTAATATATGCTTGATAGAGCATATATTCATAAGATAGGGCATCGATATCGATGCAAAGTCCTAGTGGAGTTTAGGAAAGTATGTTTTATGTTATCATTAGGACACATACATATATATGTTTATCAATTGTTGTATGTACTGTGTAGGAAGTGACTTGGAAATTGTGAGACAATTTTTGGGACAAGTATGAGTAGGTGTAAAAGGTAGTAGAGACCTATACTACTCAAAGCACATAACTCACACTTGGATCAGGAAGAGTCACAAAGTTGCTAAGGCACTGGTAGTTGGGTAGATAGTATGGCTAACACTATAACTTGTTTTCACGTTGTTTCCATCATTACATATGGTATGGGTGATGTCTAGGAGAGTTACACTAAGTTCAGACCTAAGTGGCCATAAAAGATCGAGTCCGGATAAAGTAGATTTGTGTAAGAAAGTTGATTCTAAGAACCTTGTCTGACATAGTGCCGAATCTAGTCATTTAAGAAGACGATCAAGGTGATCGATAAAAGAATTACAAGCCTTTATTGGGGCAAAGTAACTAGAAGCTAGAGTTGCTACCTGCCATTATGTGCTTGTACCACATTAGAACATGAAGGAAAGTTCCTTCTATGTTAAATATTTGACTCATAGGGACAAGAGCCTAGTTCATTATAAATCCTTGCATTATGCAGTAGAAAGTCATTGGAATGTGACCATTCAGTCAATTTCTATGGTATAATTATATAGGAGAAAGGATCAGATTGTTATTATGAGGAAGATAAGGTAGATAAAAGATGTCATACGCATCAGTTATTTATCCCATGGAGACAAAGACTTAGTTCGTTATAAACTTGTTTGCAATAAGGGACTATTAGAATAGGTGATGACAAATCTGTGATATTTAATAGAATGGGGACTCCTACGAAGCAGGATGCTAGGTCGGGATTAGGATCGATGTTAAAGAGAAAGCATTTTCATAGAACGAACGTTTCAAGTGATCGTCTAGTATGCATATAGAGACACCAATAAGAAAATCATTAGGGATGGACTATGTCGATTAAGAGAGGCGGTAGGACTTACTAAGGGTTGTAGATGTATCAATAGTATACATAATATGATTGATGGATCAAGTTGTTGATCCAAGTTTGACCAAGCAATATTGATGTTATCAATAACAGTTAAGATTAACCAAGAGTCCCTAGCATAAATTGGCAAGAGTTCAATTTTAGGAGTGACTCATTGTTAAAACTATGTAAGCGGTAGTAGTTGTTGTATATTCAATTGTAAAGACGCTTTGTCAGATGTTAATAAAAGATGGACCGGCAAGGAAGAGATCGCAGGATTTCCCATGAGGTTTAAAACTACAGTAAGAAGGTAGGATATTGTCGAGGAGCTGTTCAAGCTTTTAGGATGCAAGGTTTTCGGTTGGCGATAGAGAACACAAAAGATCATAAGTGATTAGTATAAATTCCTAGACATGTTCGTTTAGTTAAAAGTCACGTTAGATAAGATCGTCGAGTGCAACTGAATATTAATGAATGTTAATATATGCTTCAGGGATAGGCTTTGTGTTGGTTAAGTTATTTATTTAAATATAAGCGTAGATTTTAATATAAAAACTAGGTCGGAATACTCTTTATATTTGTGTGTATTTTAAGGATATGACATAAGCCTTTTTAGAGACATGTTCCGGAAAGTGGATTTTGTTAGGATGTCGAAGATGAATTTCCTTAATTTATCACCTTATATCAAACCGATAGTGTTCCTAGTCAAAGGAACAAATCGAAATTTCAAGTCTAAAGGTGGTCGATCTTTATAGAGTATAGATTCTGAAAGTCTAGACCGACGAGTTACCAGTTTTGGAAGATTGCGCGTGGAGTTTGGGAATACGTCTAAGGTAGAAAACGAAGTTCTACAAGAAATATTGATGTAACAACGTTGGCTAGATCATAAGTTGATCTCAATAACTCGAATAAGATGACATCTAGGAGTGCTAGAAATAGGACTTTGGGGATGAAATCTCTATAAGTGGGGGAGAGTTGTAACATCCTGTTTTCACATTCCAACAGAATTCAATATAAATTGTTTGTTATAAAATTATAAGTATAAATATATTACTTTTTTTTTATCAAAAGTAATCATCACAAACATGTAGGAAATGCCAATATGATTTCTGTAGATATATAGAACGCTTAAATCCGACTTCGTATGAAGCAATTATGCTTCTTCGACATTTCGCGATTAAAACGATATGACTCTGTGTATCGTAAAAAGTTAAGTTTAGATAGGTTACTTGTTATCCTAGTCAATCTAAAGGAAATTCGTAGAAATCGTAAAACTGAGAGCATGTATATAAAGAATTTCCAAAACTAACTTTGTATGAGGAAGTTATGATTTTTAGAAGTTTCAGCACAACAATGTGCGACACAGAAATTGAAATGGAAATCGGTCGATTTTTAGCCGAAACAATCTAAACAAGAGTTGAAGATCTCGTAGATACAATTCCGTCGATATAAAGACAGTCGATAACGGATGTTGTATGGAAGAGTTATGATTTTTATATGTGTTTTAACAATCTAAGACCTTTAAAAATATAACTTTAAAAATAAAGTGAGAATTAGCCTATAGAGTCGAAATGAAAGTTGTAGATCTCGCTAATAGCTATGTGTGGATATAAAGAACGTCGAAAACGGAGATCGTATGAAGAAGTTATAGAATTTACAAAATTTGCATTGTACACAGCGCACCCTTCTAGAAGATGGGTGATAGCTTCATTTTATTTACTTCTTTTTATAGTTTTTTTAGCACATTTCATTCGCATTTTAGTTAATTTTCATGCATATTTTCCTTTTTGTTATTTTTATGACCATTTCGGGTACTTTCTAGTTTTTTGAGCATTATTGCAGATTTTAAGGAAACTAGAGGAACGGGAGTGTGCGGGATCTTTTGGAAGGCGATTGGACTTGAAGAGCAGTGGGGATTTCATGCTTGATGGCTGTGGATCGAGGTGATTCAGGGAGTAGGCTTGTCGATTGCTTGAAGGCGCAGAAGTGTTGAACTTTAAATTTGAAAGGGTGCGGGAGAATTCTTGAGTGTGCAAGATCGATGTTTAGGAGTTTGCGGAAGTTTTGAGTGATGTGGAGAGACAAATTGGGCTCTAATTGAAGAAATATTGAAGAAAAATGGGCTAGAAGCTGATTGGATTCGAACTGGGCCAATGGATTAGCTGTGGGGGCCCAAGACTTAAAGAAGCCCAAAAATTCCGTCGCAGTCACGTGGCCCGCGTAAGATTCCCCGCGGCCCGCGTGGATTCCTGACAAGGCAATTTCGGGATTTTACCTAGAGCTCTATATTGGGAAGGTTGGTGTGCCTCTTCAGCCTTATCTTGGATGTCCGATTTTGGCACTTTCTCTCTGGAGTTTGGAGCACTTTTGAAGGCCAAGAACACCTCAAGAACATCTTCTTTTCACCTCTTGATTATTGTAAAATGTTTGGTACAATCTTAACTAACTTTGCTTCTTTGAGTTTAATCATGCTTGGCTAAACTAATCTTGGTTGACTTTTTGTTGAATCCTTTGAACTTTTGTTGAATGTTGAAGAATCCATGAACTTGTTTTTATATCTTTATGGAAATGTTTTGTGTTTTATCATATTATCACTACTAGTATGTTTTTATTCATGAGTTTAAATGTGTTTGTGGTGATTAGTTGGCTAATTTCTTGATTAAGTAAAGGATCCTCAAATTAGCAAGCAACAAATGATTTTTGTGTTGTTTTTGCTTCGCACAATCATAAAAACATTTTCTCCAACATGGTAGTGAAAGCAATTGACTCCTCTTGGATTTGGTGACTTTTTGGTTCCTAATGCTAGTTGACTTTCACTAATTACATGCTATTTGGAATTAGTGACTTTGACTAAGGAAATTGTTATGAGCTTCTCTAGCCATTTCAACAATTAAGAAAAGTCTAGGTAATCTCAAGCTCCTTGGATTACTATAGCCAAATTAAGGATTTAAATCAAAGTATTGCACCATTGGATTCTAATGATATGTTCATCAAAAGTCAAAGTGAGGAAACTTTAAGTCAACCATCTCTCCCTTATTGATTTTACATCAAAATCTTATTTTTGTTGAAATTGTCTATTTAAATCATAGTTAATTCTAGTTTGTTTCAAGTATTTCAAAACACCAAAACCCCCCAATTTTATTTTATTTTATTTTGTTATTTTTCAAGTATTTTTACAAAGAGATATTTCATAGAGTTATAAATTGAACCAATCTCCGTGGATTCGACCCCTTTACCACCATACACTATTTTAGTGTGTAAGATTTAGGGTTATTAATTTTGTTGGCCTCGACAACCACCAAATTTTTTGTGCCATTGTCGGGGATTGGTTTTGATTTAATCAGTTTGTTTCTCTATGCCTAGATCTCATTATGCAGATACTCTAATTTAAAACCCCAAAATTTTAAAAAAAAGTATGGTTCAAAAATGAACACTCCTTGCATTGAAGACCAACTTTCTGAGCTAGCTTAGTTAGTTATGATGATTGAAACTGACCAAAGTGTGCAGCCTACGCCTTTTCTTTGTGATTATTGTGCCCAAAATGGACATCATTCCGACATGTGTCCATATTTACAAGGAGAATGTGAAGAAGTGAAAGAGAAAGGAAGCCACTACCGGTCAAACCAATGGAGTTATGATCAACCTCAAAGTGATCAATGGTGGGACAACAACCAATCTTGGGGATACAACCAATACCAAAGCCCATACCAAGCTTAGAGTAACGACCACTACCAACAACCTCCACAGTTCCAACATCCATATCCTTCACCTCCTCAACAACCTGAAACGCAAAGCATGTCCTTAGAGGACATTGTGAAGAGCATTGCCACATCTACCGAAAATTTCCAGGAAACAACGCAAGCTAGCCTCAAAAGCTTAGAGCAACAAATAACACAACTTGCTCAAACAATAAGTATAATGGAAGATCAAGACAAACTACCATCTGAAGAGAGCCCATGTGCCATTCCTTTGAAAGATGAGAAAAGTTTTGATGGCCCAAGAGTGTTATATGGAGAAGAGGAAGAAGGCGTAGAAATGGAAGAGGCTATCAAGGAGGAAGAAGAAATTGAGAAAGATGTCAATGAAACTATAGAGGAAGTGTTGGGTGTTAACAAAAGAGAGGTTGAGCCACCCACTACCATTGAGAAACTAACTCCAGTGGTAGACCAACCACAAGAGCCAAAAATTATAAATTTGTCGGACCCTTTAAATGATATGTATCTCGAGAAGGAAGATGCCCAACCGATCACCAACTCGACAACCATGTCAAAGACGGAAGAGTTTGTCACCTTACTAAACAAGTACAAGAAAGAATATTGTTGGATGATTGCTATTATCAAAGGTCTAAGTCCGGTATGGTTTTCCTGTAAAAAGAAAGTCAAATACAAGAAAAGAGTCCCAATGGAGATGTGGAAATTAAAAAATGTTGACACAGGGCAAGTAATTCCAATTATAATATTGATTGATCTACTTGTGGGAGAGGTTTCTAGAATGGTCACATTAGCTTGGTTGTTGGATTTTAGAAAAGCTATATGTCGAAACGATCCTGCTTCCCAATTGTCCCGTCCGGCTAATCCTTATTTGATAGAACTCTTGGTATTCATTGAGATAAGTGAAAGATCTAGCTTTCAATGCTAGATTTTCATATATATATATATATATATATATATATATATATATATATATATATATATATATATATATGTGTGTGTGTGTGTGTGTGTGTGTGTGTGCGTGTGTATGTGTGTGTGTAAGTCCCTAATCTGCTTGTGTATCAATCAGATACGTTTGATGGTGCAGAATCCTAATCAAACGGATGACGCCAGATCAAAATAGAAGAGAAGGAGAAGAAGAATAACTTGAATCTATGATGTATTCAAAGATATGAGTGATGCTCCATACACATTAGATTCTCTCACACACACTATTCTTCTCTCTAGATTTCTCTCTCTAGAATATGCTCCTCTTCTCTATCCTTCTATTCTCAAGCACTCCTCACCATTTACATATGAGACATGGGCCGTGAACAGGTTTACGGTCGTAAACCTGTTCACGGCCGTAAACACAGCTGTAAACACCAAGCTGTTTACGGTCCAAGAAATAAAAATACATTTTCCTAGAAAAGTAAAATATAAACCATATTTTTGACCCAACAATCTCCCATTGGTTTATAGCTTTCTTTTCTAATTGACCCAACAAACCCCCCTAAAAAGTAGTTGGCTTTTCTTGTTAATCTTCATTAGGAGCTTGGCTTTAGCATTAATCTTCAATTTCTTCACAACTTCAAGATGAACTTGATGAATCTTCAATGAATGACTTCATCTTGAGCAGTTGGGATTTTCTTCAGAATTTGACATTTAACGCACATTGGGTGAGGAGGCTTCTTGAAAAGATTCTTGAAAGATAGCTTTTTCAGCTTGAGAATCTTCAAAGAGAATAGAGAACGAAACTTCTATATCACTTCAACAGGTACAAGATAGCAACAAATTAATCGAGGAGGCCTCAATGCAATCTGTCACATAATCTTCAAGTCAGCTTCACCTTGCTTATGGGTTGAAGGATTGAATGTTGAAAGAATAGTCTTCATTTCTTGCTCCTTCAAATGAGAATTCTTCGATGATCACGGACGAAGCCTTGGCTCAGAAACTCTCTATACAGTCTCCATGAGTCTCAGCTATATCTGAATTCACTTTTCAAGACAAAACAAAACTAAAAGATAAAAACAAAACTAAAAACAAAGTTAGCACACAATATTTTTTGAATTTTTCATATTTTCTGAAAAAATAAAAATAGAAACAAGAATATTTTTTGGATTTTCATATTCTGAAAAGAAATAAAACAAAAATAACATTATTTTTGGATTTTTGGATTTTTGGTTTTTCTGATTTTTGTTTGGTTTTTGCAATTTTTTTTAATTCCCCCCCCCCCCCCCCCCGCCCCTTGATTTGTGCATAGAGGAAAACTATGAACAAAGTTAACAAAAACAAAAAAACAAAAATATTTGGGATCAATGTTGTGAGAAAGTCTTAACTTGTTTATCAATACCTTCACCTTCATGAATAGATCTGGTCAATTGCCGGTATTGTGGTCCACTTAAACACGAAGGATATTGACAAACTTTTCCAAATATACCATTTAGCTGACGACAAGTACGGGTATTGTTGTCCACTTAAATTAAGCAGCGAGATCTACAGACAACCTCTAAATGGTTTAATTTTAGTGGCACTAGAACATGTTCCCCACTTCCTAATATACCCTGGTTATCAAGAACTTCCTAAGGAACTCCATACTTTAGGTGAATAGATAATTATTAAGGAGGAAGTCAGATTTAGAAATAGGTGCATATGTTGTGTCCCAGGTCGGATCTTTTTTAATCACACAGAGGGGACAACATATGGTTAGCTAGGATAGAGGGATTGAGAGGTAGAATATTGCATATGATGTGTTTCAGGTCGGATCATTTCAATCACGCAGACGAGCTAGACATCATATGACTAACAGATAGAAAGAATTTCATAGATAAGGAGGTGCGTAGAAATGGAGTTGCATATGTTGCATTCCAGGTCGGATCTCTTCCAATCACACAGAGGAAGCAACATATGAATGACAGAGTCCCTCGTCGAGTCCGATCATTAATCCAGTAAAAAATTTGCGATCCTACTCGGCGAGTCTGAGCGTCAACTCGCCGAGTCCCTCCACAAAACTCAAAATAAATAATTAAAATAAGATACCTGGGAATCCGGATGTTACAATTCTCCCCCACTAGAATCAGACTTCGCCCTCGAAGTCTAATTCTACAAAAAACTCTGGATCTTGCTTCCGCATCTCTGCCTCCGGCTCCCAAGTCAGCTCGGACCCTTTTCGATGCTGCCACTGAACCTGAACCAGTGGCACTTCCTTGTTTCTCAAAACCTTGATCTTCCGATCCACCATCGCGACTGGCCTCTCAACATAATTCGGGCTCGCATCCACCTGAATTTCCTCCAATGGTACCACCGCCGACTCGTCGGCTATACACTTTCTCAACTAGGACACGTGGAAGGCATCATGAATCTGGCTCAACTCCACAGATAGCTCTAAGCGATACGCTACCCTGCCCACCTTAGCGGTCACCCTGAACGGACCAATGTACCAGGGCCCCAGCTTGCCCCTCTTCCTGAATCGGATCAATCCTTTCCAAGGAGATACCTTCAGGAGTACGAAATCCCCCACCTGAAACTCAAGCTCAGATCGCCGCCTATCCGCATAACTTTTCTGACGACTCTGTGCTGTCAACAACCTCTGCCTGACCTGCTGTATCTGCTCCGATTTCTGAAGCACTATCTCAGTGCTGCCCATCACTCGCTGCCCTACCTCTCCCCAGCAGATGGGAGTGCGACACCTCCTCCCATATAACAATTCGAAGGGAGGCATACCAATACTCAAATGGTGGTTGTTGTTATAGGATTACTCAGCCAACGGCAAGTACGTGTCCCAACTTCCTCCGAAGTCCATTACACATGCTCGAAGCATGTCCTTGAGCGTCTGAATCGTCCGTTCACTTTGCCCGTCGTTATGTGGGTAGTAGGCGGTATTGAAATGCAGTCTCGTACCCAACTCCTCATGGAACTTCTGTTGGAATAGTGTCTAAGGCTGCAACTATATTAGGCAAGTATTTGACCCGGTTGTGCATAGTCCTTTTGGGTTGCCTTCACCATAGCAACTTGATAGGATGATTTATTATGAGAGAATAAATATTATTAATATATTATGAGAATAATATAAAGAATAATATATTGTTATTTGATTAATATAAGTCATAGAATTAATTGGAATTAATTTGGTGACTTAAAGAGATTAATTAAATAAAAGGGTATAAACTGTCAATTGTTTGATAGTTAAACTTTAGACTGTAAATCCATATTGGATAGATAGTGGATGGATTCTAGAAGCTATGGATAGCTTCAAATCGTCCAAGGCTATCTAAGGAATGGATTTGGATTGCTTTAAGAGAAGATTATCCAATTAGGGTTTAAGCTGTAACCCTTAAGGAGTCTACAAGTATAAATAGACCCTATGGCAAAGGGAAATCGGCACTTCATTAAGAATAGAGAACCTCTGGCCGATTTCCTCCTAGTCCCTCTCTCCCAAATCATCCTCCTTGCTATTTGGTGTTTGTAAGCCATTAGAGGAGTGACAATTGTGACTCTAGAGCTCGAAGACAACAAGATCAAGCAAGAGATTCAAAGGTATGATTACAGATCTGATTTAGTATTGTTCTTATACCTAATTAGTTATTAGAAGTCTTGGATTCAAAGCATGTTTAATTAGAAAGCCTAGATCCAAGCATCAGTGTTTTGCATGTGCACATAGGAAAGTTCTTATGGCTAAAACCCATCAGTGGTATCAGAGCCTAGCTTGGTTTCTATTAAATTGTTGCTTAATTGGTCGGAACTTAACTGCAAAATTCGATTTTTGTGTTTCTGAGTCATGGACTCGGCGAGTTCTATAGTGGACTCGGCGAGTTGGCCTGACTCGGCGAGTCCAAGCGTCAGGAATGGCCAGATTCGGGATTTCTTCATGATTATCTTATGGAAACTTCCCTTAATCATATTAGATCAACCCTAATCCGATTTTTTGATATATATGACTATAATCTTGATCTAATTAAAGATATTTATCAACTAATAAAATATTTAATTTCCTTATATGATAATTAATTAATTATTTTGATTATTTTGGTAATTATCTTAAAAGAAATCTTGAATAAATCAAATATAGATAATTAGGAAAGTAATTGTTAATTGAAATTATTTGTTATTTGATCCTCCATGTTTTAAATGTTTAAAACTTGTCCTCAAGTTTTGAAATTTATATTTTGTGATTAAAAGTTTTAATTTAGACAACTTAAATTTCAAACCCTAGATTTTAAAAGGTTTAAAATACAACCCTATACTAATATAATATTACAAGAATATATATATATATATATATATATATATATATATATATATATATATATATATATATATATATATATATATATATATGTATAACTAAAATGCTAGTCTTACCGTTAGTAGGCCTCATTCACGAAGCCGATCTATAAGGTGGGTATAAGGTTGCGACCTATAAAATGGCGCTTAATGGGTGTACACTCACACCCACCGCTTGCTTGATCGGTGGAGGGTCGTTAGCCGAACGGGTAGGATAGGGCAACCTCATCCTCTCATTAAAAGTATAATAAGTAATACAAAGTAACTACACATTTTTTAAAAATTTCCCAATCTTAGTTACTTTAGGAAAAGTGAATTGATGCAATCCCATGAAATTACACTTTGCACCCTTGCTAAGAAGTTAGTGGAGCGTGTGTGGTTTACCGACACACTAATTGGTTCTAAGCAAAGGTGGAAAAGGGTGATTCATTGTTTATCATAGTTCGATGGAGTGTGTGTGGTTAACCGGCACATCGAATAGGTGATCGTTACAATGAAGGCACCACGTAAATTTGCATGGTAATTCACACCCGCTTTGTGATCCTCGGTATCCCAGTCACAAACAAGAGGGGCATATCGAGATTTAAACATGCCATTGAATAGTTTCAATGAATCTCATCCAAACCTAGGAATTCTCAATACATTTAGGACTTATAGTTAGTTTTTTATGGTGGAGAATTAGTGAATTGTCATTCACTTACCATCAATTTATTTGCATGTTAGATTACGGCATCCCTTTTCTAATATGTAAATGTTGTTGTTGGATCCTAGCCCTAATTTTTCTTATTGGGTGATAATTAGGGATTCTTATTCTAATCTATCTTTGTCCTTTTCCTTTTGTAGATGTCGAACGCAAACAACGTTGCTGCTAGTTCTTTCACGTTGATGAGCCTTTTCCAAAAGGTCACCTTCGATGGAACGAACTTTAGCGAATGGATAAGATACATTCGCACCATTGCTCGCTATGAGGATAAGGAGTATGTCCTCGATGAGAAGCTCGAGAAGATCAACCCTGAAATCGCTACTCCGGCTGAAATTACCGCTTTTGAAACTCATGAGCGAGATGCAACGAAGGTACATTGCATCATGATAGCCACCATGAACTCCGAATTCCAAAAGTCCTACGAGGACATATACCCGTACGAGATGCATCAAGACTTATTGGAGAGATACCACCAGAACGCGAGACAAGAGCGTTATGAGATTTTCACTAACATGATTTCCGCTAAGATGGGTCATGGAGAATCTCTTACCGTGCACCTGCAAAAGATGCAAAGGTATGTCGACCGCCTTCGCAAGTTAAATGTTGATTTTGGGGAAGACTTGGCGATCGACATGGTGCTTCACTCTTTGCCTCCGATGTACAATCAATTTAGGATGACCTACCACATGAACAAAGAGGAGGTCACCCTAAGCAAACTCCAAGGTCTCTTGAGGGTCGCTGAGAGCAACTTCAAAGACAAGTCTGTTGCACCAACTCCCAATCCACCCGCTGCTCCTGTCTTGGCTATTGGTCAAGGAAAGGGAAAGAAGAGGAAGGCTTCATCTAATAACTATCGCAAGGTTAAAGCCCGAGATGGTGCCTCTTCTAGTGGGACCAAAGTTGATCCCGCTAAGCCCTGCCCTAACCCGAAGGAGGTAGAGTGCCACCACTGCCACAAGATAGGACATTGGAAGAGAAGCTGCCCAGAGTACCTGCAAGCCATCAAGGAAGGAAAGATCAATCCATCTTTCGCAGGTATATACACAATTAAATCTAACGATTCTAATCATGCTATTTCTTGGGTTCTTGATACTGGTTGTGGTTATCACATTTGTTCTAATGTGCAGGGACTAAGAAGAAGTAGAGATGTGGAGCAAGGAAGGATCAATCTAATCATGGGGAGCAGAAGATTGTCGCCTGTGACCAAGATTGGAGTGTATTCTTTAGTGATTAGGAATAATTTATGTTTAGATTTGAACAATTGTTGCTATTCGCCAGAAATGGCTAGAAACATCATTTCATTTCATGGTTTATATAGACAAGGTTTTAGATTTTCTTTTAATAATGAGAATGGTTCTATTTTGGCTTATCTAAACGGTGTCTTTTACTTTGAAGCTATACCGTGTAATGGAATTTATGAAACTGTCATGATTGTTGATAACTTAGGAAATGATGTTTTGAACATAGATTCTTCCACTAGTATGGATAAAGCATCCTTGTGGCATTGTCGTCTTGGACATGTCAACAAGAAACGCATAGCCCAACTCCAAAAGGATGGAGTGCTGGAGTCATTTGACCTTTGGGAAGATGACACATGCGAGTCTTGTTTACTTGGAAAAATGACTAAGTCACCCTTCACAAGTACGTGTGAAAGGGGTGAGGGTCTATTGGACTTAATACATACCGATGTATGTGGACCGTTTAGATCAACCACGAAGGATGGGAACCACTTCTACATGACTTTTACCGATGATTATAGTAGATATGGGTATATCTATTTAATCAAGCAAAAGTCAGAAACCTTTGAAAAGTTCAAAGAGTTCAAGAATGAAGTGGAGAATCAATTGGGCAGGAAAATCAAGATGCTTCGATCCGATCGAGGAGGAGAGTACCTAAGTCTTGAATTCCACGATTATCTCAAGGAGTGTGGAATAGTTTCGCAATTGACGCCTCCTAGGACACCGCAGTTGAATGGTGTGGTAGAAAGGCGTAATCGAACCTTATTGGATATGGTTCGCTCTATGATGAGTCGTGCTTCACTACCTATCTCTTTTTGGGGGTATGCCTTAGAGACTGTCGCCCATATCCTTAACCGAGTCCCTACTAAGAAGGTTGCCAAAACACCTCACGAGATGTGGACAGGGAAAGCTCCCTCGTTGGCACATATCAAGGTTTGGGGTTGCGAGGCTTTCGTAAGACGATATACTCACAACAAGCTCGAACCTCGAAGTGAGCGATGTATTTTCATCGGCTACCCGCAGACATCCTTTGGATATCTCTTCTATAGACCGAAGGACAATGTTGTCTTTGTTGCGAGGAGAGGAGTTTTTCGAGAGCAAGAACTCATAGGCCAAGGAGACAGTGGGAGGCAAATCGAGCTTGAAGAGAGTCAAGAGTCGATAGATGAAGGAACCTCTACCGCTGGCACTCAACCCGAGGAGGAAACTTCGGTTGAACCGATTGACGAGTCCTTACCTCTTAGACGTTCCGATAGAGTTAGAGTTCATCCCCAGTTTTATGGTTTTCATATTACTACCGAAGGGGACACGTATATTAGTGATGGTACACTAATAAATCTTGATGAACCTAATAGCTATAAGGAAGCCATGGCAGGCCCGGAGTCTGCAAAATGGAAAGAGGCAATGGATAGCGAGATCCAATCCATGTATGATAACCAAGTTTGGAATTTGATTGATTACGTGCCCGGACGTAAGACCGTTGGGTGCAAATGGATCTTCAAGAAGAAGACCGACGTGGATGGAAACATACACACACATAAAGCGCGATTGGTTGCGAAGGGCTTTACTCAAACTCCCGGAGTTGACTATGATGAGACCTTCTCACCAGTTGCGAAGATAAAATCTATTAGAGTGATGCTAGCTATTGCCACATTTCATGATTATGAGATGAATGAAGATTGTCATGAATTGGTGTGTAGATTGTCTAAATGGTGTTAGACATAGCAAAGAGTTGCTGCAACGTTCATGAGTGCTTATGAACTAGTTTTGAGCATTGGAACAAACCCGCGCTTGCTGGAATCACCTTATGGAATATGATATAAAAGGGTGATCGCAAGACGATAATATCATATAGTCTTAAAACCTAGATATATGGTTTGTTATTTGTTAATTTATTATGCATTGATAATGCGAAAACGCATCAGTAACTCGATGTTATAAAACACATTGTTGTGTATAGTTGGTTAATGAATAAGTAAATGCATATAAGTCGAAGTTTATCTGTAACTTTTATCTAAGAAGGTAAAAGCGATATCTCGGCCGCTCGATGATTTGATTTGACTTATGTGCCGGGCCCAGTCAGAACTGAATTGATGTGTTCGATTAAGTTCTATGTCAAATAAATCAGAGATCGAGAAACCTAAATGCTTGACTAACCATTCCATAGGATTGCCAGCATGATATCTAACAGAGGACTGTACGATCCCTTATCTAAAGGACAAGATTGATTAGATCAGAGTTTGACAGCGTCTTTGAGAGCTACGATTGCAAATCGAATTTTACTTGTGCATATAGTTACTAGACTTATCCAAGTAGGAGACTGTTGGAATAGTGTCTAAGGCTGCAACTATATTAGGCAAGTATTTGACCCGGTTGTGCATGGTCCTTTTGGGTTGCCTTCACCATAGCAACTTGATAGGATGATTTATTATGAGAGAATAAATATTATTAATATATTATGAGAATAATATAAAGAATAATATATTGTTATTTGATTAATATAAGTCATAGAATTAATTGGAATTAATTTGGTGACTTAAAGAGATTAATTAAATAAAAGGGTATAAACTGTCAATTGTTTGATAGTTAAACTTTAGACTGTAAATCCATATTGGATAGATAGTGGACGGATTCTAGAAGCTATGGATAGCTTCAAATCGTCCAAGGCTATCTAAGGAATGGATTTGGATTGCTTTAAGAGAAGATTATCCAATTAGGGTTTAAGCTGTAACCCTTAAGGAGTCTACAAGTATAAATAGACCCTATGGCAAAGGGAAATCGGCACTTCATTAAGAATAGAGAACCTCTGGCCGATTTCCTGCTAGCCCCTCTCTCCCAAATCATCCTCCTTGCTATTTGGTGTTTGTAAGCCATTAGAGGAGTGACAATTGTGACTCTAGAGCTCCAAGACAACAAGATCAAGCAAGAGATTCAAAGGTATGATTCCAGATCTGATTTAGTGTTGTTCTTATACCTAATTAGTTATTAGAAGTCTTGGATTCAAAGCATGTTTAGTTAGAAAGCCTAGATCCAAGCATTAGGGTTTTGCATGCGCACATAGGAAAGTTCTCATGGCTAAAACCCATCAACTTCTTCAAGAACCTGGAAGTGAAACGCACATCTCGATCTGACACAATCGGGATCGATAAACCATGCTGCGATACCACCTCCTTCAGATACACCTCTGCCAGCCTCTCTACGGAAGAGCTCTCACTGATAGCAAGGAAGTGAGCGCTCTTCGTCAACCGGTCAACGATCACCCAAATTGCGTCAACACCTCTCGCGGTCCTCGGCAATTTGGTGATAAAATCTATAGAAATTTGTTCCCACTTCCACTGGGGAACCTCAAGTGGCTGCAACTTGCCATGCGGACGCTGGTGCTCAGCCTTAACCCTGCGACCGGTCAAGCACCTCTCAACGAACCATGCTATATCCCTCCTCATACAGGTCCACCCGTACTCTCTCTTCATGTCCTAATACATCTTAGTGGCCCCTGGATGAATCGAAAACCTCGATCTATGCGCCTCCTCCATCAGAATGGTACGCGCTCCACCCGCAAACGGTACCCAAATCCGAACCTGAAAGGTCAAAAGCCCTCAGCTATTGGTAATGAACTTAGATACCTACCCGATCACCCACTCTCTCTTGCGGTTCTTCGGTAACACGACCTCCGCCTGAGCCTCCTGAATGGTGTCCAACACCGGCGTCATAACTATCAGCCGCATACAAATATCTCGAATCGGGGCACTTTCTGCCCTACGACTTAGAGCATCAGCTACAACATTAGCTTTGCCCGGGTGGTACAGGATCTCACAATCGTAATCCTTTACCACATCCAACCATCTCCTCTGACACATATTCAGGTTGGGCTGATCCATCAAATACTTCAAACTCTTGTGGTCCGTGTATATGGTACACCGAACCCCATACAGGTAGTGACGCCAGATCTTGAGAGCAAACACCACTGCCCCCAACTCCAGATCGTGGGTGGGATACCTCGTCTCATGAGGCTTCAGCTGCCTCAATGCATATGTTGTCACATTCCCTCTCTGCATTAGCACTGAACCTAAACCCGATATCGATGCGTCACAATATACCACAAAATCTTCCATTCCATCCGGGAGGGCTAACACCGGGGCTTCTCATAATCTGGTGAAGTGTCTCGAATGAGGCCTGCTGCTCTGGACCCCAACTAAAAGTCATGGCCTTCTGGGTCAACCTGGTGAGATTAATCGCAATCTTGGAGAAATCCATGATAAATCTCCAATAGTTTTCGCCCAATCCCAGAAAGCTCCTGATCTCGGTGGGGGATCTCGGCACCCCCAGCTCATCACCGCCTCAATCTTGGCCGGGTCGACCAATATCCCTTTCTGGTTAACATGGTGTCCCAAGAACTAGACCTCTCGCAACCAGAAATCACACTTGGAGAATTTGGCGAAATGCCTCTCCGTCCTCAATACCCCGAGAATCTCTCTCAGATGCTCCTTATGCTGCTCTCTAGATCTTGAATACACCAATATGTCATCGATGAAAACGATCACTGAACGATCCAACATCGGCCTGCACACCCTGTTCATGAGATCCATGAATGCTGCCGGTGCATTGGTCAGCCCAAAACGCGTCACTACGAACTCGTAATGCCCATAACGAGTTCTGAATGCCGTCATTTGGATATCCTCATCCTGCACTCTCATCCGATGATACGCAGACCTCAAATCAATATTGGAGAACCAAGATGCTCCCTACAATTGATCGAATAGATCATCGATCCTCGGTAAAGGATAACGGTTCTTGACCGTCAACTTGTTCACTCACGGTAATCAATGCACATCCGGTGTGAACCATCCTTCTTCTTGACAAAAAGGATCGGCGCTCCCTAAGGCGAGCTACTCGGTCTGATAAATCCCTCCCCCAGCAGCTCCTAAAGCTGTGAGGATAACTCCTGTATCTCTGGCGGCGCAAGGCGATAGGATACCTTGGCAATAGGCACCACTCCCAGAACTAAATCAATGCGAAACTCCACTTGCCTCTCGGGAGGCACACCCAACAACTCCTCGGGGAAAACGTCCGGGAACTCTCGCACTATCAGTACCTCATCAACCGATCTCGGCCTCTCCGCTGCCACTTGTGTGTCCATCACGTAAGCGACAAACCCACTACAACCCTGTTGTAGACTCTGCCTCGCCCTTGCAGCTGAACAGAATGCTGACTCAGAATGGGATCCTCACCGTACACCGTAAGTACTCCCCCACTAGGGTCTCGTATCATCACCAACTGTACTCGCAGTCTATAACAGCCCAAAAACGGCTCAACCAATCCATGCCCACTATAATACAAACGTCCCCCATCAAAATTGGGACAGATCAATCGGGAACTCAACACCGAAGATCTCGAGTAAAGATCCCCGAATCACCTCAGTAGCATAAACCGCTCGCTCGTCAGCTATGGAAACCCAAAGAGGCCGACTCAACGCCTCTCGACAAATACTGATGTGATGACTAAAAGCTAACGACACAAAGGATCGACTCGCACCCGAGTCAAATAACACCAAGGCAGGTACATAATTCACAAGAAAAGTACCTATACATATCATAATATAAGCACAATATCTCAAACTTAAAATAAATAGAGGAAAGAATACATACTAGCCACAACGTCGGGCGCTACATGGACCTCCTCCACTGTCAACTGGAAGGCTCACCCACGAGCCTTTGGTGCCTCGGCCTTCGCTGTCCGGATCTCGGTAGCTCGGGCAGCAAGTGCAGATCCCTATGCCGATCCCTGCAGTAGCTGTGGGCACTCAGCCTTCCGATGACCGGTCTGGTTGCAATGAAAGCAAACCGAGAACCCCTTAGGGAAATCCCTCGCGTAATGCCCCTCCTTCCCATACTTGTAACACACCCCAACTCTACACACCCCCTCGTGACTCTTTCTGCACTTCCCACAAGTGCGGCCCTTCGGACCCCCAGATCTCGAATCAGCGGGCTTTTCCCTCTTGGCTACCAGCTGCGTCTGTACTGGTCGCCTATCCCTCATCTGAGACTCAACCTCCTCCCTGACCCGAGTCTCCAGCTCAATCTCCCTCTTCCGGGCATTTTCCTGGAGCTCAGGAAATGTACGGTATGATGAGTTCACCACAATCTCATGAATATCCCTCCTTAGAATGCTCAAGTACCAACTCATACGTGCCTACTCGATAGACACGTGCTCAGGGCAAAACAACGCCCTCTCGTGAAACATCCTCGTAATCACTGTCACAGACTCAGTTCCCTGCTTGAGGGACAAGAACTCCTTGGCTAGACGTTCCCTCTCCACAGGAGGAACATACTCATCTCGAAACATCACGATGAACCTCTCCCAGGTCACCGCGGTAAGCTCTGCAGTAGTAAAGTCCGCCGTCACAAATTTCCACCAGTCCTTCGCCCCCAACCAAAGCTGGTTCAGTGCAAAGCGCATCCTCAGATGCTCCGGACACAAGCAAGTGTAGAAGCATCCCTCGATGTCAGAAATCCATCTCATCGTAGCAATCGGATCCTGAGTCCCATCAAACTCCGGTGGCTTCGTGTTATTGAACTCCCGGTACAGCAACGAGTCACCTCCCTGTGGCCTGGCAGCAGCAATGGCTGCGGTGGCCGCAGCAACAGCATCATCAGTAAGAGCAGCATACCGCTCACTAAAAGTCTCGATCAACGTGGTCTTGATAGACCCAAACATCTTCGATATCTCAGCTTGTATGGCCGCAGCCACCTCCTCATGAATCATCCGGCGAATCTCTTCATCGCTGACACTGCTGCTCTCTGGAGTGTGGTGCATACTCACCATGATGTCTCTGAAATACAACGTAAAAATATTAGAGACTCGTTCGAGTGTACTCACAATCAATAACTCAACCCTATTTGCTCCCCGGTACCCCAAGGATTCTTACTTGGACAACACACTGATCCGGTGTCTCCAGTAGTACGGGACCTATACTACCTTCCACACCACATCAACATTCATCCCAAGTCCTCCTCCTAGGATTCCAAATCACAAGTACTCTATATCTTTCTAAACATAGTCTTCCCTTTGCTATACTTCTCATAAACTCCTCACTACTACCTACTCACTCTCGTAGCATCTCATAGTAGCAACAATCTCCTAGGCTAAGGCATCACAAATCAGGCCACTCTAGTCCTAAATATGAATACCTAGCCTACTCTATCATGCATAACATATCATATCATAACTCTTAACACATAATGTAAGGGTATTTTGGGAAATCACCGTTCGAGCGCTAGCTGATCGTACACACCGCTCTGCTCTGCTCGTTTCAAAACCTTTTGCTCTTTTAGAAAAATTGTTTGATTTATGAAAAATTTCTCAAATCCTCAGTCTGAGTTCAGATACATCCGAAGGTGCATCCGAATCCCTCAAACCAAGCTTCTGATACCAACTTGTAACAACGTAAATTTTCAAAACAATTTTTCATTTTTCAAACATACATTTACTCATAAAATAATGTCATAACATAATGTATCAAATGTTATCATCACAAAACATATCGTAGAATCTCAAAACATAAACTCCACGAGTGTGTACGGATCATGTCGGCACCTTCCCGCGATCATCACTAGAACCTGAAACACATAACACAACAACTGTAAGCATAAATGCTTAGTGAGTTCCCCAAAATACCACATACAACACATACGCCACACAAGGTTATAGTACGACCCTCCGGTCGATGTGTCTCAGCGGGACCCTCCAGTCCCGTAGCTCTTTGGATCCTCTGGTCCGGTCATAGCTCGTTGGACCCTTCGGTCCGGTCTATATCGTTGGACCCTCCGGTCCGGTCTACACAATTCATAGCATACATATATCAAAGCACATAATCTCAAACATACACATAGCACACAAGACCCTCCAGTCTACACTTAGATACCACTGATAAGATTAAAACTTAATCTTGAAGATCGATTAGATCTTAAACAGGTAAATAAAGATTAAAAAGCAAGAACACGAAAACAATAAACAACTCAAGAATGAATCAAATGTGTCGAATGATTATAAAACAACCCTCAGAAGAGCTCGACAAAGAACATCAACTGTAGAGGGTTAGAAGGTTTACAGGAACGATAAAGAAAATCAAAGCTATCGTAATTCTCTATCTTGTATTCTAGATCGTTAACCTAATATGCATGCAAGCATATTGTTATATAGTAAACCTAACAGGCTCACGGTTGGAGAGGCCCAAACCGGAGTACAAAACTATTGGACTATTAGCCGAGCCCAATGACGCAATACTAAACAAATCTGCAACCCAACAATCTCCCCCTTTGCGTCAATTGGAGCGAGATCTTCACTTCTTACTTGGGCCAGCAGCAGCGGTAGGTACCTTCTTCTTTACAGTCTGAAACAGACGAGAGATAAGAGCAAGTATCGTTTGTCTGAATCTGATGTACCATTGAATCATATCGTTGAAGTATTTGATATCATCCGCTGCATTCTCTTTACACCGATGGATGATCTCCAGCACATGCTCTAGACAAGCAGTGGTATAAAGATGTTTATCCGCTAAGGCAAAGAGACATTTCTGTCCTTCTGCTCTAGTGAACATGACCGAATTACGCCTCGGGTCAATCTTGCCCATCTTCATCTGGTTCAGATCACTGGCTGAGCCAACAGGAGATATCTTTGGTTTCTTCTTGAAGACAGTGGCTACCTCCTGATCCATCAAGGCGACCTCCATGATATAGCATACTAACATCCTTTTGAGATGGTCTATAATCGGACCATATTCAGCTTCATTCGTCAAGAGGATGTTATGCAGAACAATCCAGTCATGGGGGTTGAGGTTCGGTAGATCTGCTAAGGATATAAGATGTTCGGTTCTTGCAGACCCTCAAATCACCCTAAACCGAACGTTGATGAATCTCCCTTCGGTATATGGCTTTAAAACCCGAACATTAACGATCTTCCGAGCGCTCCATGTTTGGTACTGTGGTTGAGCAGCCTTCAGATAGAATTCGATTAACTCCCTATCAACCTTCAGATAAACGCCTTTCGGGTCAAGGGCATATCGAACTGCGAATCGACAGAATTGTAGCAGTCGAAGGAGATCACCGGTTCGAGCCATAGGATGCTTGGAGTATCTATGGCCTCCTTTATCATTCTCTCCCGAGTCCAAGCAGGGAAAAGAGTCTTCCTGCTCTCGAGGAGATCGTGGGCTTCTTTCTTCTTGCGTTCGGCTTCATCAGCTTCTCGCGCCACACGAACGTTATCATTTTCAACATTGCGACTATTTTTGCGTTTCAGCAAGTCAGCAATGGTTTCTTTATCATCTTCATCTTCTTCCTCAGCTATTTTCTTCCCTTTATCCTTCACACCCGAACCCGAAGTTTGACCAGTCGAAGGAGGTTCGGTTGTGTGAGCAGCTTTTGAGGAAGGAGGTGGTTTCGATCCGGACTGCACTTCTCCCCCTTGTTTCGGAGTGGACACGAAACTAGGAAACCCTTCAATTTTGCTAAGAAGATCCAGGGCAGGAGTAAGTTTTTCAGCAAGGGTTCGCCTCACCGAATGATTGAGAATCGGATCGTGTGCTTCCAGGATGTTGGATAGGGCAGAGTGTACATCCGAAACACATGTTTTGATAACCTCCCGTTCGGATCGAAGAGCTTCAATCTGTTGCTGAGAGTTTGAAAGCTGAGCGCTCTTGATCTTGAGGGCGGTGGTTTTACTAGCAAGAACGTCCATTAACGAGTTTTCGGCAGCGAGATCCTCTTGAAGTTTAGCGAGGCGCTCATCAATGGAGGCACAAAGGGCCGAGTTGTCGTCGCTGATGGATTGGCGAAGGGTAGCGAACGACTTCAACTCCGTTGAGACGAATGTGGCCAATTGTTGAACGATTGGTTCCAAAGTTGTCTTTGTTGCATCAGCGCTCTCCTGTAAGGACTTTAACAGGGAAGAGGCTTTAGAGAATAGTTTATCGACTTTTGCGGTCGCTGCCTCACATGCTTTTGTGGAGGCGTCTATTGCTGCAGTGGCAGAGGCGACGGAATCATGCTGAGCCCTGGAGAAGGCATCAACAATCTTCTGAAGAGCGGCTTCAGAGAGAGAGGACTAAGTGTTGGAGGATGAAGCAAGAAGCAAGTCAACCTTCTCATTTAGCTCCTTAAGATGCTTCTTTGTTACTGGAGCATCGTCCTCGTCGTCGCTTTGGACCTGAAACGGACTAAAGTAGACCGAATCGAAGGTCATATTTTCCCCTCCAAGAAAAGGGTTATCTCCATCAGAGGCATGATCTGGAGATGTTGGGGGTGGTGAAGCTGGGGGTGTGGTGGGATGTGTAGGTTCAGGTTGAGTGTTGGTGGGGGTAGTTTCGGGTGGTGGTTGAGTGTGGATAGGTTCGGTTGTATGCTGGGTGTCGGTTGTATGAGGAGGTTCGGTTAGATGTGGTGTTTCGGTTGCATTGGTATGAACCCCCGTATCAGATACGTTGGTTGTAACCTTTGCAGTTGTTGTAGTTGTATCTGTGAAAATGGGTGGTGGTATAGGGAAAGAGGGTTGAGGAATGGTGGTAGAGGGGTTTATGGTTGGAATGGAAGTAGGGATTGTTTGAGCAGGTGAAAGAATGGGTGAGACATGGATTTCCATGTCTGGGGTAGGTGATCGGGGTGGGGTGTTGCCTCTTGGAGGGGTTTCGCCTCTTTGAGAGCCGTCCGCATCCGAACTCTCACCGTCTGAGTCACTCGAAGAGGAAGCGATTACAAGCTTTCGCTTCGGTTGAGTCTGCCGCCTCTTCGGCTGCGGGGACTGTGCAGCTTTGGTTGGTTTCCTCTTCCTGGGAGAAGGACCTTTAGCCCCTTTGGTCACTTGCTTCCCTTTATCTGCCTTTTTGCCCCTATTAACAGGCTTGTCAGCATCGTGGATGGATTTGAGCATTTCCTGTGTGAGTTCCCTAGGTCCAGACGCCTTGAACTCCTTAATAGTCCTGATGATCCTGCTGTCAGATGGAACATCGCCGTACATTGTCTCCGGAATGGAGCCAATGAAAGAAAACTTGGATGCATCTAAGACGATGATCTTCGTGGTATGAAAAGTACCGATCGAAGACATCGATGCACCGGCAGCAGTGGGGACATCGAGCTTATCCATCGCCCACTTTGTGATGAGAGTCCAGAACCGGGCATACGACACCTCAGAATGTCGTGAAGAAGAAGAGAGGCTCTGGATGAGTTGTTGCCAGAGAACAAACCCATAGTCAAGATTGACACCGTTGTAGACGCCATACATTATCGACAAGAAGAGTCGACTAGAACCATCGGATCCTGAGCTCCGTTCAGATAAGCCCTTGAAGAGGACTGTGAACATGCCGTTCCACTGTGGCGGCAAGCAGGATTTTTTAAACTTCGCGACGGAGGTGAGCGCCTCCGTGTACCCCATATTGTAAAACATGTTGTAAAGATGCCTAATGGGAATCGTCTCCGGATAATCCTTGAAGGGTCAGTAGCAAACCCTAGCAGTGTACCAAATTGTTGCCTTGAAATCGAGGTCTTGTGATCAGAAACCTCGAAGAACACCCTATCGACTGCTTTATCGTAATGTGCAGTCGCATACACCTGCGAGAGGAGCTCCATGGGCACAGACTCAACCCTAGAAAGTGCAGGAGCAATTTGTGAATACTTCAGGCACTCCATGATCGGAAACATGTAGGAATCGTACGCCTGAGGGGTTAGGTCAATCACCAAACACTGTTGAGGGCGAATGGGAAGGATGTGGGAAGTAGCGTGAATTGACGATGATTCTGCCATTGTTGAAGTTAGGAAGAAGAAGATGAACAGTAAAAGCTTTAGGGAATTTTTGCTCTCTTGGAAATTCGGATGCAGTAAAGAGGTAAATGGGAGTGGAGACTGCCTTTTATAGTGGGTGTAAGGAGAGAGAAAAATCTGTTCAAATCTTCTATGGAAATACGAAAAGGTTTTCCGGAATGACAGATGCGTGACAGTTAAGGCATGCGATGATCACGTAGGAGAGAGAGTGTCAGATTCCTAGGAACACGCCGCCCAACAAGCGCCGTTTCAGAAGAAACCGTTTCAATTCCACACGCGCCTTGATGTGCCAGAGAGGAACCGCTTGAAATTCGCACACGCGTCCATTATGCCAGTTAAAGAATGGGCGTTTCAAATTCGCATGCGTCCCTTTTTAACCGCCGTTTGAAATTCAATCTTTTTATCTCCCGCCTGAGTCAGCAACCCTTCATCTTGGCGTTTAAATGGCATCTTTTGAATTAATTTCCCACGTGGATGATTGTTGACCACGTCTTAATAATTAACCACCAATGCAATAAAACAGCCTGTAATTATTAGTACCAGATTTTTGGAAAATCAAAGATTTTCGTGCTAAGAGTGTAAAAAGAAAAGAAATAAAGCAACTCTTTTTAGGAATAAATGTGATGTCAATAATGACACGAAACAAATGATCCCGGGCACGAATCTCTTCCTTCAAAGTCAAGAGAGACCTTAAAGTGTAAAGGTGGTTTCCCGTTAAATAACGATCAAACACTTATTAATAAGTGTTGAAAGGCTTCTTTTAATTAGGCTACTTAAGGTGACTTTATCTTTGATTCAACAGTCCTAATCTTGAAATAAGATAGAAAGTGAACAAAGTATTTGTGAGACCGGTGTAGTCTGTTGAACAAGTAGGTAGGAATTAATTTTAAATTGGCTTGGAAAATATAAAATCTCAACAAAAAAATTAAAAACTGGATCCCAAGGGAAGAAATGTTATGGTGTTTAACAATTTCATAGGAATCACACAAAATAAAAATTTGAGATTTCATCAAGATACATCCGTCAATTCTTTGGTGAAAACTTGAGCAAATTTATTGTTCACCGTCAATTCAGATTTGGGGTTGAATTTTGGGTTTCACTCAGCTCGTAGTGGCACGAAACTGAGATCATAAACACAGTTGTTGTGTAACCATAAACCTCAGTGGTAATTTCTGAGAGTCTCAAGGGTTACGTTGATGAAACGAATGTAATGGAGAAATGTAATGGAGATGGTGTAAGAAATTAAAGTACCTCTGCTGCGAAAATAAGGACCAAGCAGAAAACTCTTATCTCATGTGAGAAGAGAGTGAGGTAGCTCACGATTAGAATAAATGTGATAGCCTAATTGGGAAGACAATGTTTGTTTATACCAAGTCATTAAGGCTATTATTCAGAATCTTATGAGGCTTGGGACACATACAACAACATGCTTCTAGGGACACTTAAGTAATCCAACAATTATATCCCCATAAACGAACGAACACATAAATAAAATAAGAAAATATTTTTGGAGTTTTTGATATATATATAAAAAAAATTAAAAGAAAATAAAATAATAAAAAAAAGCAAGAAAAAAATAAGACTTAGAAAGAGTAAAAAAAACTTTGGAAAAATTTGGTAACCGAACCCGAACGTTCGGTTGGTTGCGGTTGAGAAAAGTTTTGAAAAACCGAACCCGAGCGTTCGGTTGGTTTCGGTTTTGGAAAATTTTGAAAAACCGAACCCGAGCGTTCGGTTGGTTTCGGTTTTGGAAAATTTTGAAAAACCGAACCCGAGCGTTCGGTTGGTTTTGGTTTAAGAAAATTTTGAAAAACTGAACCCGAACCTTCGGTAGGTTTCGGTTTTGAAAATTTTTAGAAAACCAAGGAATTTAAGCTTGCAATAAGAAAATACTTTTGACAATAAGATAAACAACTTTGAACATGAAATGTACAACCAAGAAAACTACCTTTGTGGTGATGAGCGAGTCAGATTATGTAACCGAACCTGAACGTTCGGTCAATTTCGCTTCTTACGTTTGTGGTTGAGAGGTAGTTTGAGGTACTGACTTTGATTCCATCATACCTAGCCCTTGTAAAATTCTGTTGAATGATGCTTCAGGAAGAGCTTTGGTAAAGACGTCAGCCAGTTGATCAGTGGTTCGAACAAAGTGTACTTCAATGTTTCCATCTTCCACATGATCTTTGATGAAGTGATACCTCAGTGCTATGTGTTTGGTTTTGGAGTGTTGCACTGGGTTATGACAGATCCTAATTGCACTTTCAGAGTTACAATATAGTGGGATCTTCTTCATATTGAGTCTATAGTCTCGAAGTTGACTCTGGATCCAAATCACTTGAGAGGTGCAGGATGCAACGGCTATGTATTCAGCTTCGGCAGTAGACAACGACACGCACGTTTGTTTCTTTGATTGCCAGCTAACCAACTTCCCGTCAAGGAATTGACAGCCGCCAGTGGTGCTTTTTCTGTCGAGTCCAAATCCTCCAAGGTCTGCATCTGAGTAGGCTTGAACGAAGAAGCCTGAGTTGGAAGGATAGCATAGACCTAAGGAGGCCGTTCGCTTGAGATATCGTAAAATGTTCTTCACTGCAAGCATGTGAGGTTCGCGTGGGTTTGCCTGAAATCTAGCACAATAACACACAGAAAACATGATGTCAGGCCTGCTAGCAGTAAGATACATTAGTGAGCCTATCATTTGACGATAGAGCGTGATATCAACAGCCGGTTTGTCCAGGGATGGAGTTAGTTTGGTGCCGAATGCCATTGGGACTTTGATTTTGGAATCTCCCATCATGCCAAATTTTGCTAAGAGAGTCTTCGTGTAAGCTTCCTGATTGATAAAGATGCCTTTGGGTCCCTGTCTAATATTTAAGCCAAGGAAAAAGTTAATAGGACCCATTGAGCTCATTTCAAATTTAGTCTCCATCAGCTTTCTGAATTCAGCTGTTAGGCTGGGATTCGTTGAACCAAAGATGATATCATCGACATAAATTTGAACGATCATAAGGTGGTTACCTTCCTTTTTGCGAAAGAAGGTTGGGTCAACCGAACCTTGTTTGAATTTAGACATCTTTAAGAATTTAGTTAGCGTTTCATACCAGGCTCTCGGAGCTTGTTTGAGTCCATACACAGCTTTATCCAGAATGTAGCAATGATTAGGATACTTTTCGTTCACGAAACCAGGAGGTTGCTCCACGTACACTGTTTCTTCGAGTTCTCCATTAAGAAATGCACATTTGACGTCCATTTGGAAAACTTCAAAGTTTTTGTGGGCAGCATAAGCAAGAAATATTCTTATAGATTCCAGCCTAGCTACAGGAGCGAAAGTCTCTTCATAATCAATCCCTTCCTCCTGACAATATCCTTTTACTACCAGACGAGCTTTGTTCCGTATAACGTTCCCTTCCTTGTCCATTTTATTCCTAAAGACCCATTTGAGACCAACAACCGAGGCATCTGGAGGAGTTGGAATGAGGCGCCAGACTTTGTTCCTCTCGAATTCGTTTAGTTCATCTTGCATCGCTTGAACCCAATCGGAGTGCTCGAGAGCAGTGTTAACTGTCTTCGGTTCAACTTTTGATACGAATGAGTTAAACATGCAAAATTCAACTTTGGAAAATAAGGATGTCTGTTTTGCCTTGAGTTGTGATCGGGTCAGAACCTTTTCAGAGACATCCCCAACCACTTGAGAGATAGGATGATCTCTGGTCCATTTGGTGAGGGGAGGGTAGTTTGGATCAAAGGTTGGGTCCAGTTCAGCATTGATCATTTCTTCTGGCTCGGACTGGCTTTCGTAGTCGTATGACATATCAGCTTGCTCCCCCTCGATGTGTGAGCTTTCAGGAATGCTTTGTGAAACTTGAGCTTCAGAGGTTTCTTGTGGTGCTGGGCTTTCAGGCGTTGATGCACCTTCGGATGGTGAAGCACTTTCGGTTGGAGAAGTACTTTCGGGAGCAGTTGGAGAGCTTGGCTCCCCCTCAACATGTGAGGTCGGCTGAGTTGATGATGGTTGATCCTCCCCCTCAACTGAAGCATCGTTTGATGGAGGTTCGTCAGAATTCGATCCCCCTTCATTCATTCTCATGGCAGCTTCTTCGACAATTTGCTTCATGTGGTCTACCTTGTTGTCTGCTGCGCCTGCTTCTGAGAGAGTAGCTTTCTCTGGTTCGTCAAATAGCTCCATAAACTTCTCGAATAGATTAGCGATCGAGACTGTGACTTGGCCAATTTGAGGAAAGATGTCCCCAGCAGTGTCTTCATTGGCCTTTAGCTTTTTGACATAGCAATCATCGAAAGTCACGTAGTAAGTCTCTTCGATTTTCCTCGAACGCTTGTTTAATACTCTGTATGCTTTGGAAGTGAGAGAGTAGCCCAGAAAGATTCCCTCGTCGGCTTTGAGATCGAACTTGTTGCGGTGTTCTTTAGAGTTAAAGATGAAACACCGTGAGCCGAACACGTGGAAAAATTTCACATTAGGCTTCCTATTGTTGAGAATCTCATAAGGTGTGGGCGTGAATCGCTTGTTGAGATAAGACCTGTTCTGTGTAAAACAAGCAGCAGAAATAGCATCAGCCCAAAAATAAAGAGGTAAGGAAGCGAAACTTAGCATGGTTCGGGCAGCTTCACACAAAGATCGGTTTCGTCTTTCAACAATTCCGTTCTGTTGAGGTGTGTAGGGAGCTGAGAAGTTGTGACTTATTCCCTTTTCTGCCAAGAATTCTTCAAATTCTCTATTTTTGAATTCCAGACCATTGTCGCTCCTGATGTTGCGAACCACCTTCTTTAGTTGTACTTCAATCTGCTTGATGAACACTTTCAGCTTATGAGTCGCTTCAGATTTAAGCTTTAGAAAGAACACCTATGTAAATCGCGAAAAGTCATCAACAATAACAAGAATATACTTGCTACCACCGATGCTTTCGATAGATGATGGACCACACAAATCAATATGAAGTAATTCGAGTGGTTCAACAACTTTAGTGTTAGTTATAGATGGATGACTTTGACGACTCTGCTTCCCCATTTCGCATGCAGCACACAAATGATCTCTATTGAACTTGAGCAATGGAAGACCTCGAACATGACCTCCAGTGACAAGTTTGTTGATATCTTTAAAGTTGAGATGAGAGAGTCTTCGGTGCCACAACCAGCTTTCATTAGATTGTGCTTTTGATAACAGACATATAGCTGGGTTTCCTTTGATGGGTTTGAGGTTTAGAGGAAACATTTCACCCTTATGCTCCGATTTGAGAATAACTTTCTTTGTTTTCTTCTCAATAATTTCAGAACCCTCATCGTCGAATGAGACTTTGAGACCGGTGCCTCCAACAAGCTGAGATACACTGATGAGGTTGTGTTGTAGTCCTTCCACGTATGCCACCTTCCTTATAGTGAAATCACCATTGGTAATCATTCCGTATCCCTTTATGGTGCCGAAGGAGTTGTTTCCAAACTTGACGTTGCCACCATTTGTAAGAGACCTGTATTCCCTGAGCTCTTCTTTCCTCCCTTTCATGTGACGCGAGCAACCACTATCGATGTACCATTCTTCGTCAAACTGCTCGTCACTTATAACCTGCAAAAATTAAGCAGATTTAGGAACCCAAACTTTCTTGGGTCCACGTGAGCCTTTCACAGGTACAAGAATAGTAAGAGAGATGTCAACAAGATATGTTCGTTTTATTAGTGTTGTTTCATCTTTCTTTTTGATGGTAAAAACTTTGATTTTATTAGGATTAGGTGTGTTCGGTTTAGACTCTGGTTTGGATGCAGAAACCTTCTGTTTGCCTTTTTGTTCAGCTGACGAATGAGATTTTCGAGAATGAACAGAATGAACTTTAGAGCGAGATGGAGATGAATTGGAAGAATTAGAAGAATTAGATGAGTGAGATTGAGAGGGCTTAGATTGAGATGACTTCTTGGCTGGAGACTCTAGGTGGCCTTTTTGCTTTTGATCATTGGTGGGACTGACCTTAGAGTTTTGATCTCTTTTGATTTCAGAACCGAACCTTTGCTTTCGGTTGGTTTCGTTCTCTTCTAAACCGAGCCTTGGCTTTCGGTTGTTGTGGCTCTCGTGCTTTTTAACAGGATTATTCTCAAACTTTAGATTCTTGTCTTGATGTGAGAAATATGCATTCTGGGATTGCCATAATTGTTTCCTTTCAGAGAGATTCTTCCTGTATCTCTGGTTCCTTTGACGTTTCTGATTCCTCATCTGCTTCGGTTGATGATGGATGTTGGCTTTCATTTTCGGTTTCTCTTTGGCTGGTTCATTTTGAACTGTGGAAGTTTCACTTTGAACTGAGGAACTAGAGGGAATGTCTTCTTTTACCGAACTTCCATTTTCTTGAGGAATGTATTTCGTACCGCTGGTACTTGGCACATCGAAATTATCTGGCTTGTTCAAGGGTTCTGGTACGTATCTACCTTTACTTTTCCATGAGGTCCTTTCAGATAAGCCTACCGTTTCATCAGCATTATCGATAGGAGCTGACCAGAAGAGCTCATCACAGCCATCAGCATTGTCTTCGTTTACAATTGCTGTGAGTTCAGCAGTCTGATGTTCGGTTACTCCTGTGACCTTGTACACTTGATTTGGAGTGGTCCTAACCTTTTGATATACAACGGCCTTCTCTGCTAGGATCGGGGACTCTTGTTGGGACAACCGAGCGAACTCTACTGAATTTTCTGAAATTAGATTCTTGTGGTTTTCAGGTTCGCTTTTCACAATTTCTGAGCAGTCAACCGTGTCCTCTATAGAAATTTCACTCATATTGTCATCCTCATTAAGCTCAGATACATTTTCAACATCAATTTTGTTTTCTGAGCATAAATTGGCGTTTAAAGAGTCAAATTTTTATATGGTTTCGGTTCTCAGTTTCAGTCTATCATTTTCATCCAAAAGGTTTTTGAGCATGTCCTTATGGTCCTTGGATTTAATGAAAGATTCAATTTTGTCCAGTCCATACATATAGGTCGGATTGACATCATCAGATGATATCGCACTCTCACAATTATAAGCTTCAGCATCAATTTCATCCTCCTTAAACTCAAGGAAGGGCAAAATCATGCGATGAATCTTTTGTCCTATTTCACAATCCAAATGAAGCTGAGTAATATTAGTGTAAAGACGTTTTGCAATCAAACAAAAAACATTTCGCTGTTTTAAAAGCTTTAAATTGTCTCTTTGTAAATAAATGTTTTCATCTTTTATTTTGACTAATTCCGACTCCTTCAATTCGATCCACATGCGTCGTTCCTCACTTTTCGAAGACACCCTACTTAATTGATCAGTTAGGTTAGAATTGGTGACTCGAGTTTGAGTTAAACTACTATCTAGATGAGAGATTCGAGAATTAACACTTTTTAGTTATTTTTCATATGAGCATTGTGGTACTTTAAATGAAGCAAAAACCGTTTGTACCTTCTTAATCAGTTCATCGAGCTCGTTGAGCTGCACGCTGAGCGGTTTGGCTGTAAAGCACATATCCTGCTGCTCCTTCGGTTCATTGCTCCCACCATCAGTGTTGTATCCCCTCATCTGAGATACTTCAGACACCATCAAGCACCTTCCTCCACTGCTCTCCTTTTTTGCCACACAAGCCTTTCCATGAGAAGGCTTCCTCACTTCATCATCTTCAGAATCGGTTGACCAAACTTCCACGCCACCGAACTCGTCATCAGCAACCGAACCCTGCACAATTAGAGCATTCATGGAAGAGTTAGCGGTATATTTCTTCTTCCTTATCTCATCAAGCTTTTTCTGCAGCAAAGCTTCCTCATCCTTTTCAGCCATCTTTTTGAGGACACAATCCTTTGCATAGTGGTTTTTCCCTCCACAGTAGTAACAACTTACTCCAGAATCACCGTCTGCCTTCGGTTCCTTCTTAGACTCTTCAACCTTCGGTTCATCTTTAACCTTTTATGAACTATAACTCCCCTACCAGTTTCGGTTTTTGTTGCTGGGGAATCTCTTCTTAATGAACCTCTTGGGGTTAGACACCATCATAGCATAATCCTCAGACGTGAGGTCATACTCCTCCAAGTTGAGGTCTTCGTCCTCCATCACAGCTTTACTTTTTGACAGGAGGGCCAGCGAACCTAGGCTTGAGACCACATTCTTTTCCTGCAACACAATCTTCTCCTGAGATTTGAGAATACCCACCAGTTTCGCCAAGGAATATGATTTAAATTGCTCATGGGCTTTAACTGTAGACACCACTGCTCTCCACTCTGATCTTAGACCATTTAAAAACGTAACCTTCTGCTCAATAAGCTTCCTTTCGATGTCATGTTTGATCATCTTGCTGAGAAGATGATTGAAGCGATCGAACGTTTGGGTCACAGTTTCTTCGGCTCCTTGCCTGAATTCTCCAAACTCAGACAAGAGTAAGGTTTGGATAGAGTGTTCAAGATCCTCGTCTGTAGAGTACAATTCACGAAGCCTGTCCCAAATCTCCTTTGCCGTCGTGCATGAACTCACCAATCTAAAAGTGTCGGACTGAAGTGCGAATCTGATCAATCTTAACGCCTTGATATTGCACTGAAATTTATCTTTTTCATCTTGCGCAATATCTTTAACATCTTTCAGAAGATCATTATACTCTTTTTGAGTTTTAATAATCCTTGAAGTTGCAGAATGAGAAAACGGTCCAGAAATAATTGCTTCCCAGATGAGGTATCCATTATCCTCAGATCCTATAACGTAATCTTCAAAGTGATGCGCCCAGACTTCATAATCATGGGTGTACAGGATGGGAATCTTCGTGGTAGATCCAATGCTGTTCGAAATATTGATGGGATTCGATTGCGACTCGTCCATAATGATCGAATAACCTGTTTAAAGATCAGACTTGTAATAAATCAGATTAGGGCAAAACAATAAATATCAAGATACGTCAATAATGATATGACGGCTCAATAAATATCAGTAATTGCGGAAAACCCTAATTGAAACCTTTTTCACAGAAAAGAAGTGTATCGATTACACAGCCTCCTGCTCTGATACCAATTGATAAGATTAAAACTTAATCTTGAAGATCGATTAGATCTTAAATAGGTAAATAAAGATTAAACAACAAGAACACGAAAACAATAAACAACTCAAGAATGAATCAAACGTGTCGAATGATTATAAAACAACCCTCAGAAGAGCTCGACAAAGAACATCAACTGTAGAGGGTTAGAAGGTTTACAGGAACGATAAAGAAAATCAAAGCTATCGTAATTCTCTATCTTGTATTCTAGATCGTTAACCTAATATGCATGCAAGCATATTGTTATATAGTAAACCTAACAGGCTCACGGTTGGACAGGCCCAAACCGGAGTACAAAACTATTGGACTATTAGCCGAGCCCAATGATGCAATACTAAACGAATCTGCAACCCAACAACCACTCTAGGTAATGTATAGTGAGAAGACTCACCTCAGATATCTCGGATAACCTCGCACACGTATACAACGATCTAGCCTCCACCTATACACTTAAACAATTATCTCAAATCAATAACGGCTCTCCAGGCTAGACTAGCCTCTTCGATGTCCTCTAAGAAGGCTAAAAGACCATTTTACCCTTCAAATGGTCCACAAGTCCAATTGTTGACCAAACCCTAAAAGTCAACAAAAGTCAACGGTCAAACTTTGACCAGACTCATCGAGTGCACTCGTGTGACTCGGCGAGTCCATGCATGTCTTCTTCGCCCCTGATCCTCACTCGACTCGCTGAGTCAACCCTTCACTCAACGGGTTATCATAGGTCGCGAATCGCGGGGCAACCCGACTCGACTCGTCGAGTCCTCTTTTGGACTCGGCGAGTTCCTCCCATGATAACACTTAAACGACCTTCTGAGGTTAGATCTACTTCTCCAACTAGAAGATCTAACCTTCTAGCACTCGAAAGTCACGTAAAGGTTGAAACTTTACGCTCATGCAATGCATATAAGACCAAAAATGGAGAAATAACCTTTAAAATGGGGATCATAAAGCTGGAAGTTTAGGACCTTTTGGACATCTCAAGGTCCAGATCTATCATCTACACCCATTGGGACATCATATGCTCAAGATCTAACTCAAAATGGTGCAAAGGAAACCCTAGATTCAAGGAATCTATCAATTACACGAAATGGGAAGGAACTTGTACCTCAAAACGTGAATCTCAGTTTGAACAACACAGATCCAAGCTCCACAATCGATCTAGCTAGGATTTTCCCACTCCTTCTTGCAAGATCACACCAAAGGATGAATAATTAGCCTCCAAATTGCTCTCTAAGCTCTCTTTGCTCTCTAGGGTTTTCACAGGGGAGTAATGTCCGCAAATGAAGGCCATAAGGGCCTTTAAATAGGGCTCAGGCCCTGAGATTTAGGGTTTCTCTTTACAGCGCGGACTCGCCGAGTCCACGCATCGACTCGTCGAGTCCGATCATTAATCTAGTCAAAAATTCGCGATCCTACTCAGCGAGTCTGAGCGTCAACTCGTCGAGTCCCTCCACAAAACTCAAGATAAATAATCAAAATAAGATACTTAGGAATCCGGATGTTACATGCTCCCTTCCTTTCTTCCTTTCCTGCAAAGGACACATACTCTCAAACAATGTTCTGAGTGTTGTATAGTTGAGAGATGTCCCCTATCATGTGCCTGGAACATCCACTATCAACAAACCGAAGTCTGATGATATGCCTCCATAGCTGCTCCAGCACAGAGCAGGATCAGTCGGTCTTTAGAACCCAATCCATTTTGAAACTAGGTTGACCTTTGTCATCCTTGCACAATACTCTCTCCCGTGACATGTCCTGCTTATCACAAACAGAAGATGTAGAAATACTAGAAGCATTAGGAGATTTGGGAGAGTGAACCTTCAGAACCCATCTGTAGTCGGGTTTAACCCATTTCTTTTTCGATTTGTTGGGTGCCTTATCGCTTTCTTTTGAGCTTGAAACTGGCTGCCTAGATGGCTTTGACCTAACCGGTTTAGGCTTCATTGGAGCATCTCTTGGATTTGGCTTCTTGGTTGACATACCCTTCTTGTTCGTGGGAGTTGGATTCTTGGCCTTGTGGGTTTGATTCTTGGCCTTCTATGCATTCCAGTCGCCATTTTCTGAACGTGACCTTGAGGGATTTCTATTTGAAAATCTCCCTCTTGGCGCGTTCTGCCAGCCTTGTGCGTAGTAGGGAACGTATGCGTAATTTGGACAATTTCTGGAAATGTGTCCAGGTGTTCCACAGTGAAAACATGTCTTTTTCTTCATTGGGAAGTTGCTTCTTCCTGCCCCTGGTGGCTTATCCATACCTTGTCTCTTATTGTTCCCACAAGCACACTTGCAGCAGGCTTGTTGTTTCACTTGATTTGGTGGCCTGTATTTCTCAACAGTAGGTTGATTAGAAGCAACTAAGTACGAATCAATAGATACAGAGTTCAAGGAGACGTTGGTTTGTTCAATAGTTTTCTCCTTGTTCTCATCTTCCATTACTTTACCTGCACAAGAAGTAGAAGCATTAGAATCGTTCAGATCAACACTTTCTGGCACAACCACGACATAATTATCAAAGATATCATCAAAAATATCAAAAAAAAATTAAGTCATCAGACTTTGACGCAGAATCAGCACAAGACAAAGCATTAGTTTTAGAGTTAGAAACAAGAGTAGCATCGTTTGAGACAAAAACATCAGACTTTGAAACAATCTTATTATCAGACACACTCTCTTCGGCTGCTTGCTTGCAATGACTTAGTGGTGAATTTGCATAGGAAGTAAAAGCATTAGTATTTTCAATCTGAGGACCACTTACTGGCATAAATACAACAGGTTTGCCATATATGAGATGTGCCTCTCTGTCCATTTCCTCTTTTGTCAAAGGGTTATACTGATAGGTGTGATTAAAAGGAGGAGGCACTTTATCATACCCTAAACCCTTTTGCTGGTTATTTTTAAATCTCAAACTATTTTCCATCATGGACACAACTACTTCACTTGACACATCAAATTTTCTAAAATTAAAATCTGCATTTCCAAATTTGTTTTTCAATGTGTCAAGCTCAACAGTTAACTCAACAAGTTGTTCCATCACAAATCTATAATTGGCACACTTATTACTATACTCTTCCTGAAGTTTTCTAAAATCATTTGTTTTTGCTTCTAATTGAGCTTTTAGAGGTTTCTGTCCTTTTCTAAGTTGATACCCTTCATATTTTACGTCCTCATTCTCTCTACACAATAATTCTATAAGCTCAAGTAAAATTTTAACATTATCAATGCATGTTTGAGAACAAGAAATTTCATTGACTTGGTGTTTGAAGAACTCATTGTTTATCAAAAATGCCCTTTGACTAAAAACTCAAAAGTCAACCTTAAAAGTCAAGCTTAAAAAGTCAAACTTAAAATTCAAACCGAAAAGCTAAAATTGAAAATTTAAAGGTTAAACAAGAAAGTCAAAGTTTAAAGTCAAAGGTCAAACTTGAAAGTCAAAGTCAAATTTTTTAAAGTAAGAAGTCAAAATTACAAACTAAAATTTTGGGTTGAAAATGAAATTTAAAAATAAAAGAAATTGGATTTTTGGGCTAAATATGTCAAAATGCGAAATTAGGAACCGAGAAAGGACTCCTTTTGAATAAAATTCCGAAGGATTATTACATCTCACAACCTAGATGAGTTGGAAGAAGCGCTGGGGTGAGGAATCAGGAGAGACCCATGTTCGATCCTTGGTAACCCCAAAATCCCTTTTGATTATTTGATGCTGCTGCGAAGTGTATACAATTTAAACAAGCGAAATGTTTAACGTGTTGCGTTGTAGCTCAACTGGTAAGGCGCGAGGTTTATCAATCAGGGGACCTGGGTTCGGTCCCAGGCCACCACCAAAATTGATTATTTTTTTTAAGTGTAAAGGGTGCGAACTTCAGACCCTATGCGAGGACGGTCGTACACCGAGGACCGTGAACCCCCGAGCCGTACACCGATCCATAAACTCCGAGGCGAGGCTGTAAACTCCGACCGTAAACTCTTCGGAAACCCTAGCTGATCGCCGCCACCCCCTTTCTGGTTACGAAAAAAAACAACGATCTTTGCCCCTTTTTGCCCCAAAACTCGATCAAAAACTTGTTTTTATGAAAAACGCGAAGAACAAACCCACCTTATTTTGCCAAGATCTATCCAAAAGCGCCAAAATCCTTCAAAAATAAGATCAAATAAGATCCAGATCTGACAAAATTGATTGATACAACCAAGTTCTGATACCACTTGAAAGTCCCCAATTTGCTTGTGTATCAATCAGATCTGTTTGATGGTGCGGAATCCCAATCAAACGGATCATGCCAGATCAAAATAGAAGAGAAGGAGAAGAAGAATAACTTGAATCTATGATGTATTCAAAGATATGAGTGATGCTCCATACACATTTGATTCTCTCACACACACTATTCTTCTCTCTAGATTTCCCTCTCTAGAATATGCTTATCTTCTCTAGACTTCTACTCTCAAGCAATCCTCACCCTATATATATGAGACATGGGCCATGAACAGGTTCACGACCGTAAACCTGTTCATGACCGTAAACACAGCCATAAACACCAAGTTGTTTACGGTCCAAGACATAAAAATATATTTTCCTAGAAAAGTAAAGTATAAACCATATTTTTGACCCAATAATATATATATATATATATATATATATATATATATATATATATTGTTGGGTCAAAATATGGTTTATATATATATATATATATATATATATATATATAAGTTATAGTATTATAGGTTAATACTTGTTAGGTGTGTTACCCGCCAGTTGGATCGCCAGTAGCATCGCCCAAATAGCTGTCTATCGTCTGAGTAATTGTGCAGGTGATTTTTCTCACTATATTATGTGTTGTGGTATATATCCTCTATATATTAGGATTTAGTTGATTTGTAGTATGCTATTAAGCAATTACTAGAGATTCATACAGGACTTGTCCAAGATAGCAGTACCCTTGACTCAGCTGACGAAGAAGGCTATTGTATTTCACTGGGGGCCTAAGCAGCATGAAGTGTTTGAGACGTTGAGGCAGAGGTTGTGTGAGGCATCGATTTTAGCCCTGCCAGAGGGCGTGGACGATTTTGTAGTATACTGCGATGCGTCCATCTTGGTTTTGGGGGCAATGTTGATGCAGAGAGGGCACGCCATCGCCTACGCCTCGAGGCAGATGAAGCCTCATGAGGCGAACTACCCGATGCACAACCTAGAGTTGGGGGAGGTGGTTTTCGCCCTCAAGATTTGGTGACACTACCTCTATGGGGTTTGTTGTACCATTTACACGGACCACAAGAGCTTGAGGTACCTCATAGATCATCCAAATCTGAACATGAGGCAGTGTCGGTGGTTAGATGTGGTGAAGGATTACGACTATGAGATCCTCTACCACTCGGGGAAGGCCAATGTAGTGGCCGATGCACTTAGCCGCAAGGCATTCGCAGCCCCGATCAGAGACATCTGTCTGAGGATGACAATAGTGACTCCGCTTCTAAAGAAGATTCGGGAGGCCCAACAAGAGGCTATGAAGGATGAACATGTTGGATTAGTGTCTAAGTCCATAACTATTTTGGTATGTACTTGACCCGATTGTGCATGGTCCTTTTGGGTTGCCTTCACCAAAGCAACTTGATTGGAGAAATAAATAGAGAGAGAGAGAGGTTATTATGATTTAGTAATATGTTATAAGAATAATATATTAAAGGAGAAATCATATTTGTTTAATTAATATTGGTCAATAATTAATTAAGAATTAATTTTGTGATCAAATGTAATTAATTAAACTAGAGGGGCTGAATTGTAATTATGTGATAGTTACAAAATAAGGTAAGGATTATCCTAAGTATAGGATAGACAAATTTAAGTTGATAATGCCTTAGAATTCGACTATGATAAGGATTCAAGGATTATCTTATGGGTTGCTTGGTAAGCAAGCAACTAGATAAGGATAATGACTGAAACCCTATCTGTACACCTATATAAACCCCCTTGGCTCATGAATTCATGCAAGACCTTCCCTAAGGCTTCTTAGGAACGAATTTAATACCTCCCCTCTCTCCTTATATCTTCTCCATTTGCTCTTGGTGTTTGTAAGCCATTAGAGGAGTGACACTTGTGACTCTAAGCCTTCCAAAGTCAATTTAAGGAGGAATTGGATTGTTATTGCTATATAACAATCAAGGTATGTTCTTAAACCCATTTATATGTTAATATTGATTTCCATATGTTAGAATTAGGGTTTATAGTCTTGGATTCAAAGCATGTACAATAGAGAAACCTAGATCCAAGCTTTAGGGTTTGTATGAGCACATAGGATGTCTTATGACCAAAACCCATCAATGGTATCAGAGCCATGATTGGTTTCTATTGTATTGTTGCTTGATATGTTTGCAAAATCGTTTTTTGGGCTTTCTGGCTGAGGAACTCGGCAAGTACCATAGTGTACTCGGCGAGTAGACCTCTACTCGGCGAGTACAGTGTGGTACTCAACGAGTTCGAGCGTCAGACAGAGGTATATCCGGGATTTCTTGCTGTTTTTGCTTATGGATAGTTACCTTATCATATTAGATCAATATAAATCCGACTTTATGATATATTTGACTATATTCTTGATCTAATTGAAGATATTTATCAATTAATAAAATATTTGTTTCCTTATGTGATAATTGATTAATTATTTTGAGTAAATTGATAAATTGTTTTGCAAGAAATCATTAAATAAATCAAATATGGATAATTATGTGATTAAATGTTAATTTGAATTATTTGTTATTTGATCCTTGTTGTTATGAAAAGTTTCATATTTTTCCCTTTAGGTTTTATAGTTTAAATTTGAACCCAAGAGTTTTGAAATTTAAATAGTTGAAACCCTAATGTTTTGAAAAAGGGTTTCAAAACTTGCCCTCAAGTTTTGGAATTTAAATTTTGATTAAATGGTTCAATTTTGATGTATATTTAATTTCTAAACCCTAATGTGTTGAAATGTTTAAAAACTTGCCCTCAAGTTTTGGAATTTAAAAGTTGATTAAAAGTTTAATTAGGAATGTTAAATTCTAAAACTCTAGTATAGTTTTGAAAAAGTTCAAATCACACCCTTATGGTTTTGTTAATTAATTAAGGTGTATAATTAAAAGAAGTTTAATAAATCCATAAAAGTTTAGGTTTACAATTTAATTGAATTAAAAGTATAATTGTTAAATTAGACCACCTACTATTTTGAAAGTATAAAATACACCCTATACTATATATAACATTAAAAGTCTAACATTATATATATGTATGAGTAAAAGTCAGTCTTACCGTTAGTAGGCCTCATTCACGAAGCTAGTCTATAAGGGGTGTTTAAGGAAATTTCCTATAAAATGGCGATTGAATGGGTATCCACTCTTACCCACCGCACTCTTGACTAGTGGAGGGTCGTTAGCCGAACGGGTAGGATAGGACGAAACCTTCCATTATAAGTATAATAAAGTATAAAAGTAACTAAATGTTTTCATAAAATTCCCAATCTTAGTTACTTAGGCAAAAGTGAATTGATGCAATTCCATGAAATTACACTTTGTGCCCTTGCGAAGACGTTAGTGGAGCGTGTGTGGTTTACCGGCACACTAATTGGTTCTAAGCAAAGGTAGCAAAGGGTGACTCAATGTTTGTCATAGTTCGGTGGAGCGTGTGTGGTTTACCGGCACATCGAATAGGTGACTGTAACATGTGAGGGCACCATGTAAGTTTGCATGGTTATTCACACCCGCTTTGTGATCCTCGGCATCCCAGTCACAAACAAGAGGGGCATATCGAGATTTAAACATGCCATTGAAAGTTCAATGAATCTCAAAGGATCTAGCAGTTTTCATAGATTTAAAACTTAAATTTCTTTTTCGTTTTTCGTGGTGGAAATTAGTGAATTGTCATTCACTTACCTTCAAATATTCTTCAATTAGGGTTACGACATCCCTCTCCCGAGTTGTAGAATATTGTGTTAGGTCTTAGCCTTAGTATCTCATTTGGGTGATTTACTAAGGACTAAATCTATCAACTAACTTGAATTTGTTTTCTCCCGTTTTGAAGATGTCAAAGTTCGACAACTATGGTCTTCCCAAATTCTGTAGAACAAGCATTCCACATGAAGATGGTATTCCACGATTCAATCGAGGAACAAGAAATCATGCTTCACTTCCTCCTCCTCCTCCCGTTGTTCTCCCTAACCCACAAGATCAAAGAATTGAAAGGTTCAATATCACTAAAGCCCTATTGGAAATGAAACATGAAGATGGTAAACCCATGTGTGCCCACGTTCTAGGAATGAAATCACACATTGATAGGTTGATAATGTTGGGTGTGTCATTCCTGAATGAGTTGGCTGTGAATTGGGTTTTGCAGTCACTTCCTGAATCATATAATGAGTTCAAAAGAAAGCATTATATGATGGATCATGACGACAACCTCATTGACCTAACTTACATGCTCACTTCTGCTGAATCAGAAATGATTTGGCGAAGCAATGGAGCATATTTGTTGGGAAAGTCAACCGACCATGCTTCCGAGGACGTTCTAGGAGAACCGACCTGCGTTTGCTGCCAAAAGAAAGGGCATTTGATACAAGTCTGCCAAAAGAGCCTGAAGAGTCCAGAAGATGGGAGAGTCAAAGAGTATGGCTGCGCTTCATCTAACTCCGTTAAGTTCCTATTCGTTGATTCTTAATACAAATGTAATAAGATTGCATTTGAATGTTTTGCAGGATCGATGAAAAGAAAGGAAGCTTGGTGAAAGAGCAAGATGAATCTAATCACAAGGAATGGATCTTGATCGCATGGACTTGAAGATTAGATTTTGAGCTTAGATAGTTATGATAGAGTTGTTAGAAATTTTCCTTTTGAAATACATAGTTTTCAATGGATTTTGCATTGTAAGGACAAATGTTTTCCGCTGCTTTATGAATAAAATAAATTTTGTTTATTTATTTCCTTGCAATGAAATCGTTATGAAAATTTGATGTTTGCATATTTCTACAATGAATGGATAAGATTCTTAATTATGTTAACAGTGGAAATGTCAGGAATTTACCAAATAGGGAAAGTTTCTCATCACCCAAGTTTCAATTGGACAGAAACTTGGAATCATGCAACGTGGTTGCACGATGAATGAGAAATTTCATATTTGGAAATTAGACTAATTCGTTGACAAAGTGTCAAGTGAAGGACTAGGAGATCGAGTACACAAAGTTGTGTGTTGATCAAGTCCACCACAAGGGTAACAAAGATATTCGTCATGATTTACTAAAGGATTAGTAAATATGATTATACTTATAAGATTAAGTGTAATTCTTAGTTGACTGAAAAAGTTTAAGTCAATAGCAGAACGAATAAGAAGAATCAAGCAGACAGAAAGATAAAAGTTTCTCCATTCTAAGAAGAAGGGAGAGTACCTTTTATGCTTTATGATAGGTCTTAATGATTAAAAACCATATCTCAATTGATCCTCTAAGTAAGTCTTAGTACAATTGTATGTCTAAGAAGAGGAATCAAGAATTGAACAAATGGTTAAATCAAAAGGTCAATCATACTTCGTTCCAATAACAAGTCTTAAAGTTAAGATTGTGACAATAAGTGATAAGTATTAAGAAGGTTTATAACATTCATCAAATGTGGAAAGTTGTGGTGTCTTGGATAAGACAAGGACCAACTAGGACCATTTTATGAAGTGTTATGTTTTGATAAAAACTACACTAACTCTTGAATATTTGGTTGTCAAGAAATGTTTATTGACAAGAGAATCTTATATGTCAAGGAGTCAGTGGGAGTCTTAATGGTCTTGAAAGGTTTCAAGAACAAATCAAATAAACCTTATCGATCATCACTAGCACACGAGTTGAGGTTTACAACCTATTGTGTTGACACTATTTTGTTTTCTATGCCATTCCAATTGAGCTAATTGTGCATATGAGTCCTATGAGTTCTCGTTTGAATGCATGAAAGGCAAGGACCTTGATCAATGGAAAGTACATTGATAGGAAAAGGTGAGCTGCTTAACTACTTGGAAGACATGGTGGGCAGCTGTGCTACCATAAGGCAAGAAATCAATATTAAGAAAGTTCGGTCCATATGAGTTTGAATTTGTCATAAACCTTGGTTTTAACAAATTCACATGGATAGGAACACATACACCGTTTAAATCTAAGTGTCATTAGATTTTCTCCTTCATGAAAATGATTGTGAGGAAATGCTTTCACTAAGAAAGATTTTAAGAAGATAGTGATTGTAAAATTGCATTCTCGAATTCGATTATGGTTACGGTATCCCTTTCCATGATTTGAATTGTGAGGTTTGGCGATTAGTCTTAATTGTTTAAGACACATATGAGCTATATTGATAAAGGTGTATGAGAAGCATTGATAAAGGATTATCAAAGCATTAAGTATTAGAAACATGAACTTAAGAAATTCAATAGGTATTGTTTTTCTGTAAGTTAAGATGTTTTCAGAATACATGTCAAAGCTAGTGGAAGCATAAGTGTTATGTTTATAATAATCATCATGATAGTGGGAGCATAAATGTTATGAATGTATGCTTATTAAGGAAAGTATTGCAAGTTGGAAATATTAATTATATAAAACAAGATTCATTCTTTGCAAAGTTGTAAGGATGGAATAGTTGTTTTGCTATAATTAAGGGAGAGAATATTATGCTTCATTTCAAATCTAAAGGCTTAGGTTGTGGAATGTTAATAAATTTAGTCAAAAGTACATAGTATGTTCTTAAAATTTCGATTATGATTATGGCATTCCTCTTCACAATTCGAATTTTGAGAACATAGCAAATAAAATATTATGGCAGAAGATTGATAAAGTATTAAATCTTCATGTAAGACATTGTGCATCGTGTTCCATACACTTCGGGTATAGGATCGATTGCAAATGCTATAATATTTGACCATTCTAAAATTTTCCAAACGTCTAGCGCATTTAGAGGGAAAAAGGACAAGAATCGGTCTTGACTAAGATAATTAAACAACTATCAAAGGACAATCCAAAATTCGCCGAGGATTGGTCGCTTGTGAGTAGTTGGAAGTATAGTATTGAATGGACCATGTAGACATTATTATGAATAGATAAGATTCTATTAAGAACGAGTTGTCATATGGAAAATATGGAAACGTGTCCATATTGGGAATTGAATATTGAAAATCTATGTCTAGATGAGAAACTTTTATGCAAAGGATGTTCAAAGGAATGTACTTTGAGTGAGAGACATCATATCTAAGGAATTGTATTTTAACAATCTCCGATAGAGGACTTTGTGATTTCATTGGCAAAAGTCTGTGACTTTTGTGCGGTGATATTACGAAAGGATCATTGCATAAAGTGTTAGAATCTAGCATATTCTATAAGTAGCAAGAATTTGATATTCTTTCACTTATGAAAAAAGGATTTGGAGTTGTGAAATGAGAATGATTGGAAATGTGTTCAATTTGATCTATTTCACAAAGTAAGAACCATAGGTAAACATTGTGTGCATGATAAGAGCATGGGACAAGTGTAATAATTCAAGTAAGAAGTTGATTATCCGAAACCACAAATAATGAGTAATCGATATGGTGATAAATAAAAGGTGTTTTATTTATACTCAAAGGTTTGAGGCCATATGGGATTAGTATTATTCTTGTGTTTCACATTTACATGTTTTGACTTCCAGAATAATTGAATTTATTAAGAATAATCGAATTATTCGAACAGGGCCACAGTCGTTCATATGTTGGAAGTAGATATGAATGAAGACTGTCGTGAATTGGTGTGTGGATTGTCTAAAAGAGTATTAGACAGAAGCAAATGTTTGCTACAACATTCATGAGTGCTTATGAATATGATTTGAGCATTGGATCAAACCCACGCTCACTTGGATCACTCCATGAATTGCATCACGAGTGATTGGTGAGACGATAACATCTTATATTCTTGAAACCGAGATGTGTGAGTTGTATCTTGCAAATCGGTTGCACATTGATAATATGTAAACGCACTAGTAACTTGGTGTCATAAAACATATTGTTGTGTGTGATTCGGTGAGTGAGTGCAAGCAAGCATTGAATCAAAGTTTATCCGTTCCTTCTATTCAAAGTAGGATAAAAGCGATATCTTTGGGCCATTCGATGATTTAGTGATGACAAACGTAAATGCTCGGCCGGGCTAGGGCTAATTTGATTTGTTCAATTAGTCAGTCATCATAAATCAAAAGTCGAGAAATAGTACAGAGAGAATGATTTGAAATCATATCTCATACGATATCTAGAATGGAGGAATATATGATCCCTTATCTAAGGACACGCGTATCTGATAGGATCAGAGTTGATAGAGGCTTTGGAAAGCTACGATTATAGATTAGGATCTGAAGTCATAAGCATAATAGTTATTAGACTTATCCAAGTGGGAGACTGTTGGATTAGTGTCTAAGTCCATAACTATTTTGGTATGTACTTGACCCGATTATGCATGGTCCTTTTGGGTTGCCTTCACCAAAGCAACTTGATTGGAGAAATAAATAGAGAGAGAGAGAGAGGTTATTATGATTTATTAATATGTTATAAGAATAATATATTAAAGGAGAAATCATATTTGTTTAATTAATATTGGTCAATAATTAATTAAGAATTAATTTTGTGATCAAATGTAATTAATTAAACTAGAGGGGCTGAAATGTAATTATGTGATAGTTACAAAATAAGGAATGGATTATCCTAAGTATAGGATAGACGAATTTAAGGTGATAATGCCTTAGAATTCGACTATGATAAGGATTCAAGGATTATCTTATGGCTTGCTTGGTAAGTAAGCAACTAGATAAGGATAATGACTGAAACCCTATCTGTACACCTATATAAACCCCCTTGGCTCATGAATTCGTGCAAGACCTTCCCTAAGGCTTCTTAGGAACGAATTCAATACCTCCCCTCTCTCCTTATATCTTCTCCATTTGCTCTTGGTGTTTGTAAGCCATTAGAGGAGTGACACTTATGACTCTAAGCCTTCCAAAGTCAATTCAAGGAGGAATTGGATTGTTATTGCTATATAACAATCAAGGTATGTTCTTAAACCCATTTATATGTTAATATTGATTTCCATATGTTAGAATTAGGGTTTATAGTCTTGGATTCAAAGCATGTACAATAGAGAAACCTAGATCCAAGCTTTAGGATTTGTATGAGCACATAGGATGTCTTATGACCAAAACCCATCAGAACATCGAAAGAGTAAGCGTATAGTGGGCCGGGTTTCCTCCTTCGACTATGATAGCCGTGGGCTATTGACACTTCACCATAGAGTGTGGGTTTTATACTCTGGCGGTGTGCGCCAGATCCTGATGGAGGAGGCGTACAAGTCCATATTTTCCATCCATCCCAGGGCGATAAAGATGTACATAGATCTTCGCCCTGATTACTAGTGGCCATGCATGAAGCATGATGTATCCTGGTACATCGAGAGATGACTGACTTGCAGGAAGGTCAAGGCCGAGCACCAGAGACCTGACGGTAAGATGCAGCCATTGGATATCCCTGTGTGGAAATGGGAGGATATTACTATAGATTTCATCATGAAGCTTCCCAGGACCGCATGGGGAGTAGATTCGATTTGGGTCATCATGGATCGGTTGACCAAGAGTGCAGTTCGGCTAAGAAACTGGTCGACACCTACATCAGAGAGGTAGTAGCTCGACACGGAGTGCCAGTTTCCGTGATTTATGGCCGAGATGGATGGTTTACTTCCAGATTCTGGAAGAAATTTCATGACGAGTTGGGTACTCGTTTGCATTTTAGCACGACTTCTCACCCCCAGACAGATGGTCAGAGTCACCGGACCATCCAGACTTTGGAGGATATGTTGCGGGCATATGTATTAGACTTTGGTGGTAGCTATATTGAACTAACAGGTAGTACAAGGCAAGTAGGGTCGATCCACGGAGACACGGGACAATCAGTCTAATACCTCTTTGCGTAAGGTACTTGTTCACAAAAGATGAGGAAATAAGGGGGGGGGGGAGGGGCGTTGAATGTAGTGATTAAATAAACAAATTAAAAACACAAGTAATCAGCTAAATGAGTGAATTAAATTCAGAATTTGTAAGGGCTACAACTTCATGTATGACAACTTAGCAATTGTGATTCAAAGATGACATAATATTCGTTCAGTTCTATCTAAGTTGGTACTTGAAAGTGTTAACAAGCTCTAACACTTCCCATTCACCACATTAATTAACCAAAACAAGCTCTTTGATTAACCCTAACCTTACTAACCTAATCCAAACAAGCTCTTAGAATTAGATTAAAAGATTGCATGAAGCTTTATGTGAATGTTCCCAATAACACCCAATGTTCCTCAGAAGCTCGGGAGTGTAAGAGTGTATGAATAACATTTACACTAGATTTATTCAAAAGAATTCAATTTAGTGCTTGTTACTTGTTCAATTTCACAAAACAATTACGGATTTTTCAAAATAGATAACTTGAATGACCTAACCCTAATTCAAATGGCCAATAAGAATCTCAATTAGAATCAAACATTCAATTAAAGAAAAATCAAATTCACTAAATAGAAATTGAAAACAAACATCATGTCATATGATTGAAATCACTTCCAAGAAGTCAAAACATGGAATTAGAGAAACTAGGGTTCTAGCCACACATGGCTAGAACAAGATCACAAGAATAAAATATGGAAGTAATATGCAATTACAACTTACAAATACTAGAAATAATGTTTCCAAATGATTATTGATCAAACCCTTGCAAAAAACCTTCGAAATCCCCTCTCAAAATGTGCTCTGATATGTTGTGTATGTAAAAATGACCCTCATCCTGTAATATGAAAGATAGGAAAAATTGTCAAAAGGCAGTTTTTGGGTCGAACCCGACCCGTGTTAAAATAGGCTAAATTGACACGGGTCGTGTTCAGTAGCCAACACGGCCCGTGTTAAAATAGGCTAAACTGACACGGCCCGTGTTAGCATGGTCAACAGTTTCTTCTTGGTCAAACACACCCCGTTCCCACTTTTCAGTGTAAATCCAACACGACCCGTGTACTCCTCTGACTCTGAGTCCAAACTTGATTTTTCCAACTTTTCCATTTTGTATCCAATCATCCTGGAATCTTCACCCGTGCTTCCCGGCACCTCCCAAAACACGTTTCAGTCTCCAGTTTACCTGAAAAGCCCATAAAAGCGTGCAAGTAAGGTTGTTCTAGAGACTAACATGACTTTGATGAGATACAAGAAAAATGAAAGACAATTATGCTAAATGGATGCACAAAAGTGACTAAAAGGTGTGTAAAAAGGTGCACAAAATGCACCTAACAGATATCTACTTTCCCTTGCTAGAGTTTTTCTATAATAATAGCTACCATGCCTGCATCGACCATCCTCCCTTCGAGATGTTATATGGGAGGAAGTGCAGAACCCCTATATGCTAGGGTGAGGTTGGACAGAGGGTCAGGGGGAGTACCTGTCACAACTGGCATTTTAACTAGGAAATTCTATTCCTGTGTAACCGTTCATCTATTGTAAAACATATACTCTAAGTAAATCTCACTCAATGCTCATTTAGATTCATCAATTATGTTCATCAAAGAGTCTGAAGCCCTAAGATCCATGGTTTAAGTTCATAATGGACTAAGACTTCCTTATTGGGCCTAATGAACCAATAAGCATCCAATTCAACCATTTTGGGCTTGGAAACCCTATTTGGGGTCTAATTGGGCCCACTTTCATAAAACTTAGCATTTTGGGCCATTTTGGGTCCAAAATAAATTAGTTACCCTTAATGGGCCTTATTGGGCCATTAATGAAATAATTTGCCCTAATGGGCCATAAACTCCCATTCTTTTTTTTGATAATGGGCTGTGAACTACCCTAAAGGCCCATTGGGCTGGAAATTTTATGTTTAGGTTCCAAAAATCCTAACTAAATTTTAATGGGCTCAAACTATTCCATCCCTACCCTTCTTGGCCCAAAGATCTCGGCCGAACACCACTTAACAAAAAAAAAGAGTTGAAATGGGGGGGGGGAGTTAACTTTGGAGGTGCCACCTCCATAATACACACCATGTATCAAGGCATGGTCTCTCATGTTCCCATGCTAGTCACCTCACCACCTCTCTCTCCCCTCTCTTCTTCTACTCTCGGCCGAGAGACAAACACACACACACACACACTCAAAAGTTCTCTCCAAACATCTCTAAAATCATCCTCCTCCTTCCACCAAGATTTTTGAGATTTTGCATGTGTTCCAACAAAATCCTTCACTAATCTCATCAATCCTTGGTAAGATCTTGTACACCTAATTTTGATTACTTCATTCTTTAGATAAATCACTCCATATCAACATCTATTTTGTGATTTTACTTCCTAGAACTCCTTAAGTTCGAAATCTACTCAAGAAGCTTGCTAAGACCAAAAATATCTACACTTCTTCTTCAAAAACTGAAGCATCAAGCAAAGGTGAGTTCATACCCCCTTGTTTTCAGTTTTCATATGATTTTTGGGGGAGAATGCAAGTAAAAGGATATGTGTTATATGCATGTTTTGTGTGAATTCTTAGTTTATTTGGTAAAAATGTGTTAGATCTTAGCAAATCTAGAAATTTTAAGTATTATTTAGCAAAGATCTATGAACTATGACATTATATACATCAGATTATCAAGCCAAAAGAGATTACATGTTTAAGAAACAAAAGATTTCAACAAAAACTTGGTTAAGGGTCAAAATTGTCAAGAAAACAAAAGATAAGGGCAAAAAGTGACATTTATGTTTTTATGGGGACCAAACAGGTCCTAGATGTATAAAAAGGTATTTTTATGTTAAATATACTTTAAAATGGGCCAAAAATGCAAATTTGGGCTTAATGAGCCAAAACTTTTGGGCCTTACAGTTTGGGCCCAAACTTGCGAAAAAAATGAAGTTTTGTTATTAAAAATGTTATTTGATTAAAAATTTGGGTCATTAATGTAAATAAACCAAATTTAGGGGTGAAAATAACATTTATTTTCAAATTGGACCAAAAATGTAAATTTTCCAAAAATTGGGCCGAAAGTGACAACTTTTCCAAACAAGAGGCTGAAAATACAATCTTCTGCAAAACTAGGCCATAAATGTCAAAATATAAAATTTTGGATTAAATTTGTGAATTTCTAAAGATTTGGCACAAAATTCCAATTTTTTATAAATTATGGACTAAAATGTCATTTTCACAAAACTTTGGGCCTTAATTGAAAATTTGTAGGATTATTGGCCAAAAATGTCATTTTTACAAAAAAAAAGCTTCTTATCATCAATCAAGTAAACCTCGAGCTAAAACAAACAACGGAACAAAACAAATGAACGAAATATGTCGATAATTATTTATTGGACCTAACATTCACGTTACTTGGCCATTGGGCCCTAAGGGCCCAATTAAGTGTATATAGAGCCCAATTTTTTCCATGACGTGTTTATTGGGCCTTGCGACCCACTTACATGTTAATTTGGGCCTAGGTATTGGATTACATGTTTATTGGGCTTTTATGGCCCATTTACATGCCTATTGGGCCTAAATTACTCTCTTACATGTTATCGGGCCTTTGTGGCCTAATTACATGCTAATAAGGCTTGAAATGGAAATTTCACATGCTAGTAGACTATAAAAATACCTTTACGAAATCATTAAACTTCTTATACTTATATATGTACCTTTCGAATACAAAAAACATACCACATATACGTAAGCAATAAGCATAGTACAAAAAGGGGTTGAGAATCTAGTGAGGCATGTCGGTTGACACCTCTGAGTGTAAAACCGTAGGCTATAGTTATAATCGGAGTTTCCTGGTAGGAAAGCGGGAGTTTGTGTATAGATCTATACGGGGTGACCCCCCACGCCTTAGTTGTTCGCTACAGCTAGAGTAGGCCAGTCTTGGGCGAGAAAATCTTTAGCAATACCGGCATTTGGAAAAATGCTAAGACGGGCAACCTAGTCATTATCATGCATGGTTATAACAGCTCATATAGGGATTCAATACAAAACATTTAACCTTTCGAAGTTAAACTCTTCGATTGTGTCAATGCAAAACGACTTATTTAACGAAACAAGAATCTAGGCGTTGTTATAAAACAGAAAATATCGGATTTTCTGGGGAAATTATTCATATACATTTATCATTTATTCACAATACAATGAATCTAAACTATACTCATACAAGTTATAACTATGAAATTCACACATGCATTTATAATTGATTTTCACATCATTTTCAGACAATTTACAGAAAATACCGGATTTTCTGGGTTTTTTTACGAAAGATACAAAAGCTTTTATTCAACCATACTTATGAACTCACCAACATTATATATGTTGACCGTTTTCAAAATAACTTGTATTCTCAGGTAACCGTTAAGCTGGAAGATTTGCAAGTGTGTATGGTTTTGTTTTATGTAACAGCACTTATCGTACTTTTAACAATTTGAACTTATGTATTTTAGCAATGTACTTGATGTGAACAATGTTGGTTGTATTATGTAATGTTGGTGATGAATGTGTTATGTTTCATGTATATTCATTGTGATGATTATTCAATTGTTAGTCACACGAGCCCCCGGATGTTTCCGCCATTTGGTTCAGGGTGTGACAGTACCAAAGTGGTACTCAAGATGACAGAGAGGATCCAGCAAGTCTGGATTAGACTCCAGACGGCCTAGAGTCGACAGAAGAGTTACGCCGACAGACGTCGATCGGACCTGGAGTTTCAGGTAGGAGATATGGTCCTCCTGAAGGTGTCACCTTGGAAAGGTGTCATCCGATTCAGGAAGCGGGGCAAGTGGGCCCCATATATATTGGTCCATTCAGGGTTTTGGCCCGGGTGGGCCAAGTTACGTATCTACTAGATCTGCCAGCCAAGCTTAGTTAGATCCACAACACCTTTCATGTTTCCCAGCTGCATAAGTGCTTGGTAGATTACTCCCCAAGGGTACCTCTAGAGGATATTCAGGTGGATGACAGCATGAACTACATCGAGTGACCGATAGCCATCCTCGACAAGAAGACAAAGGATCTGAAGAACAAGAGGGTTGAGTTAGTAAAGGTGCAATGACAGCACCACAAGGGCTCGGAATGGACTTAGGAGTCGGAGGACGAGATGAGGGAGCACTACCCAGTACTATTTCCAGATGCAGTAGACATCGAGGACGAAGTCTAAAATAAGTGGGGGAGATTTTTAACGCCCGGTTCCTAGTATGTACTTTAAATAAGATTTATTCATTTTTGTTCAGGAACTCAACGAGTTGGAGGCCCCAAACTCGTCGAGTAGGAATGGATTTTGGACGCAGAACTTAATGTCTACTCGACGAGTTGAGGAACTCAACTCGACGAGTAGGGCTACCAGAATGAAAGCCTAATTTTCAGGGTTTAGCACCCTATTTAAGCACCTTAACCTCCAAAGGCTGGCCTCATTTGCAGCCTCCATCGTCCCAAACCGTAGCCACGAAACCCTAATATGTTTTTGAGAGTTTTGAGTCATTCTTGGTGCTTTCTGAGGTTTTGAAGTAGAAGAGACTTGAAGAAGGAGAAAGGAAGTAAAGGAGAAGAGTAGATCCAAAAGTTGAGCTCCATTTCTGGTTCATTGGAGGTATAAAGCTCCTATCTTGTCTATTCAATGTATAGATCTAGTTTTGGAGTGATTTCTCAATGTTTTGGCCCAAGATTGCTAGCTTTTGAGACTTGGACGTCCCAAGCAATTACTATTTCAGATCTAGGGTCTAGAAGGGGTTTCATGGCATAAAGGTGCAAACTTAATGGCCATGGAAGCCCCATGCAAGCTTTAAGGTGTCATTTTGGCCTTTTAAGCTCCAAAAGGCCATGCACGGAGGGAAAGTTAGGGACTTTACATATTTATATGGTGTCTAGGGCCTAGATCTCAGTTGTTATGCTTTAGTGTGAAGTATTATGGCTTTTGGGTCAAGATTTAGGTCTTAAGGAATTAGGGTTTGAGCTAAACCCATTAAGAAGGGTTATTAACAGGTAAATTCGAAACTTTACCCTTAAAATGACACTTTTGGTATGTAGATGAAGTATGGGGCCTAGATCTGAGGGACAAGAGCTTAATCTATTAGGATGGATCAACAGACTTAAGAACTCGTTGAGTCCATAGAGGAACTCGACGAGTTGGGTCGAAGAGTCCCGAGATGTTCGAGGAACTGGACCTCTATGGCAAAGAGGAACTCGACGAGTTGTGAAAGAACTTGACGAGTTGGATCGCGATTCAGGGTTCCTGATTCATGGAACTCGACGAGTTGATGGACCAACTCGGCGAGTTGAGTCAACCAGAATGTTGACTTTGACCTTGACTTTGACCAAAGTTGACCCTTAAGCGGTTATGAGTATGAAAAGGGTAATTGAATGAAATTTTTATGTGTAGGAGTCTGAGAGGGTTTGATTTCAGATCAGGAGTTTTTGCAGCTATTCCCAGTTATCGAGGTGATTTACCTTCCAGTAGAAGTGGGTCGAAGACACTAATGCCGACCCACTAGTAGTTGATTATAGTTGAGATGATTATCTTTGTGATAATTGTCTGGTATGCCACTATCTGTTATGATTTATGTGCTAGTATGTTATGATATTATGTGATAGTGGTAAGAGGGGTAGGTTAGACCCTGTAACTGGTTGATATAAACTAGAGGGTAGGTTGGACACCCAAATATGTCTGACTGTAACACCCCGATTCTCAGGTATTGGTTTTTGGTTATAATATTTTCTTGATTTCAAGGTCTACTTGACGAGTTGGTTGCCCTGCCACGTCGAGTAGCAGTGGTTTGGTCCGCGTGTTTAAGTGACCTACTCAACGAGTAGGAGCTGGAGGATGAAACCCTAATTTCCGGGGTTCTACACCCTATTTAAAGGATCATTGGCCTCCGCGGCCTCCCCTTACAGCCTCTTGATATTCCATAAACCCTAACTCGTGTGAGTGTGCTCCATTTGTGTGTTCAAGCTTTGGAAGAGGATTTTGGTGAGAAAAGCTTGGAGAACAAGTGACTGGAAGCAAGGAACGTGTGGGAATTAGAGATCTACCTTAGTTGGCATCATTTAGAAGGTATTAAGCCGTTATCTTGACCTCATTTCATTCTGGATCTCAGTTTGGTGGATTTTTGGGCTTTTCTAGCATATTAGGAAGCCTTTCTTGTGCTTGAGCTAAGATCTGAAGTTGCAACTTCAGATTTGAACTCTCTTCGGTCTCTAAGTCCATAAAGCTTCCAGCTTTTGCAAGAATGAGACTCTCCTAAGGTGTAAACTCCATTGCAAGCTTGGATTTGTCATTTAGAGTCTCTAGAGCCTTGCATGCACGTAAAGTTTGCAACTTTATGTGATAAACATTCCTTGGGGATTTGGATATGTAATATGGAACCTTAGCATGGCTTAAAAAGCATATGTTTGGATGAAGGACTGAAGTGACTCGACGAGTTGCATGGTTAACTCGGCGAGTTCGATGAAGATTGTCGTAGACTCGACGGGTCAGTAGAGTGACTCGGCGAGTCAACTAGGGTTTTCCCAACCTTTGGACACGCGTGAACTTGGCGAGTTGTAAGGGAAACTCGAAGATTTGGCCAAGGAGTTCACCACCACAAACATTAGGAACTCGATGAGTCACTCAAGTGACTCGGCGAGTTAACGAGTTATGTAAGGAACTTGGCGAGTGGCTGGTTGTACTCGACGAGTTCAGGTCAACATGGACTGTTGACCTTGACAGTTGATTTTAACTTTGACCAAGGGTTGACTATTGGATGCTTGGAGCATTTTGGGAATTTATGAACATGGTTGTGTGGCGAATACAGGTGGTGGAGTTTGTGGCGGTGATCCGAGAGTTCGAGCTTATCTTTCGAGTCGACAGTGGCGAGGTGAGTTATCCTCACTATACTAAGGTGTCTAAGGCACCAAGGTCGGCCCATTGGATATGATTTCCTAGCAGTTGGTAGTATGTTGAGTATGAGTTAGTGTTGTATGTTAGTTGCTATGATAGTTAGGTAGATCTATAGGACTACCTGTAGTATTGTGTGATTATTTGTATGTGCATTAGTTGTGTTATATGTCGACATATTATGTGGTATGGGTTGAGGTGATATTGCTTCGTGCGGTAACCAACAAACCTAGGAGCATTCCAGATAAGAGCTAAGGGAGACTCGTACTGTGGGTTTGGTGACAATCCAGATGTGAGTTGTGGGCCTGAAAGGCAATCCAAACTCACACTGTGGGCCAGGGGGTAATCCAGTTTGTAAAGCTGTGGACCTAGTATATGTTGTTATTTGTATATGTGTTATGCGCAGTGTATTGGTATTTTGGGGGAACTCACTAAGCTATCAGGCTTACAGTTTCAGTTATTGTTTCAGGTATATTAGGGGATCACGGTAAGGCGAAGGCATGATCGTAAAGCTCCTCATGTTTTGTTTATGTTTCTGGGAAAACTCTAATATAGACTATTTTGAAAACAAATCTGTGATAACTGTTGGTTTTAAATGTTTTGAAAAGTTTTAAATTAGATTGAATTTTATGGGTGTTACAAGTTGGTATTAGAGCCTTGGTTTGAGTGAATTGGAGGAGCACTCGTGTGACTCGAGTCTCAAATAAAAGAAAAGATTTTTAAAATGATTTTCAAATGGTGTTCAAAATAAGTAAAGGAGGATGCAGGGTGTACGATCAGCCAGAGCCAGTACGTAGACCCCAAAATACCATACGATTATTAGATAGTGTGATATGTTAGAACAACATGCTAGTACTAGGCTAGGGATCTTCAGGAATTGCATGATATAATTGCCTGATTTCATGATCCTTGCTAGCCTAGGGTTTCCATATATGAGATTGACATTATTACTGTAGTTACTTGTGTATGTATCACGACTATACATAATTAAGATCTTATAGCCTAAGAATGCTTGATTTGACCATATGTTATGTTCTCGTCGATTAGGGAGTTAGGGTAGGATCAAATATTCAAAAGTCTATAGGGTCCATCGTTATGTATGACTAGCATACGCTAGTGCTGCAGGGTTGGTAGAAGTTTCATGGATGAGTGGGTTGTGTGAGGTCGGTAGGTCAGTTGTGAGACAGTTAGCCTTCCTCTAGGGGTGAGGTTGAGTGACCACCAGGTGCATGTGTATTGTTAGGGGTGTTGTGGTGATACTTGAGACAAATATGGGTAGGTGTAGAAGGTAGTATGGGCTCGTACTATTAAAAGCATAGGACCCATATACGTAGCAAGGAAGTCACAACCCCTATGGCTTAGTCGGGAGTTGGTTCCCAATTATTTATGTGGATTATCTTATATCTTTTGGTATGTTTCAGAATGGTGATGACGAGACGCTTTGTGTCTGGATCAGGTTCAGGATCAGGATCAGGAGACGGATGTCAGGAGGGGCCAGCAGCACTTGAGCCTGTGGTGTAGATGGGGACAAATGAGTTAGACGCCAGGATTCGAGAGATCCTGCATGATGAGGTTGCCACTTTGTTCCGGGAACAACTACCGGAGATGTTTGGGTCTATTAAGACCATCATGGTCGAGTACTCCGACGAGTGATACACAGCCCTTGTAGAGACACTTGTCGCTGCAGCTGCGTCGGCTGTAACAGTGGCAGGGGGGGACTAAGAGCCACTTGAGGCTTCCAGTACGGGGACTTCGATAACACAAAGCCCCCTACTTTTAATGAGACTCAGGACCCCATCAAGTCTATGAGATGGGTTTCAGATATGGAGGGGTGTTTCTTTAGTTTCTTGTGTCCTACTGACCAAAAGGTCAGGTGTACTTTGAACCTGCTAAGGTCCGGGGCCAAGGACTGGTGAAGATTGACGACTGGGTCATATACTGATGATTAGAGAGCTGTTGTTACTTGGGACCAGTTCAGGGATATGTTCTGCGCCCGATACATTCCACGGGTTGAGCGGGAACAGTTGTTACAGGAGTTTTTGAGTTTGAGACAGGATGGGGAGTCGGTGACGGAGATCACCCGCATGTTCACAGAGAAGGTGATGTTTTGCCCATAGTTTGCTTCCGAGCAGGCTCAGATGACTCGTTATCTGAGCATGCTCAAGACTGACATCCGTCAGTTTGTGTCTACCCAGCGATGTGATACTCTTTTGGAATTGCAGGAGCCCGCTAGGCAGCGTGAGTTGGAGATTGAGTTGTAGTTGAGGGAGCAATGGTAGGCCCCGAAACAGTCGTAGCTAGAGCCTAAGCGGTTTAAGACCGCTGATTCTAGGACCGGGGGTCAGCAGAGCCGCACTTGTGGAAAGTGCGGCAAGGGTCATTCTGGGGTTTGTCGAGCTGGCAGTGGGTGCCACAGGTGTGGCAAGGAGGGGAATTATGCGAAGGATTGTCGCCAGGTCACCCCAGTTCTGATTTTGAGGTTATGTTATCACTATGATTAGGTTGGCCACTTGAAGGCCAACTGTCTGTTGCTTACCGCTAAGCCAGCGCAGGTTCCCGCGCCGATTACATTGAGGATTTCTAATGGGAGGCTAGTTAAGGCAGAGCCTCCAAAGCCTCAGTGGTGTGCCTTCCAGCTTACAGCAAAGGAGGCCTGGGTAGCACTGAATGTGGTTGTTGGTATGTTTCTATCCTTTATCTCATTTATTATATCTGTTTTATGCTTATTCGTTGTACTTGTGATTAGGTACTTTTTAGTGAACTCCTTGCCTGCATTGGTTTTATTTGACTTGGGGGCGAGTCGGTCTTTCGTATCTCAGTCATTTAGTAAGGAGTTTGGTGTGCCAGTGGGCGAGCTAGAGTGTCTGTTGCGAGTCTATATCGCCAATGAACATGGAGTTTCTGCTTCTTTGGTCTACCGAGGATGCGAGTTGGAGATCTTCGGAGTGTCCTTTCCGATAGATTGGATACCGATTCCCATAGGGGATGTGTGTGTGATCATGAGGATAGATCGACTTAGTCGATTTGGTGCCACGATAGATTGCGAGGGCCAACGTGTGGTAGTTCGAACCCCAAGTGGGGGAGAACTGATTGCATATGGCGAGGGCACCAAAGTGGCATAAGGGTTTTGTTAAGCTGCCAAGGCTCAGCAATATATTCAGCACGTGTGTTGTAACATCTGATCCAGATATTATTGGGATTGGTTAAATTTTTAGGGTTGTGGTGCCTGGACTCGGCGAGTTAGGAGTCCAACTTGTCAAGTGAAGGCATTTAATTGCGGTCACGGATAGGGACCGACTCGGCGAGTCGGAAGGCCTGACTTGGCGAGTCAGTGTTATAGGGAGAAAACCCTAATTTTGGGGTTTGCCCCTATATAAACATCATTAGCTGCCTCATAACCTTCCATTTTACACCCTAGAAGATGTTCTCGGCGACAAACCTTTTGTGTGTGAAGAGAAAGAGCATTTGGGAGCTTGTCTTGGGATTTTGGGAAGGATTTCAATCTTGAAGAGGAAGGATCAAGGGAGGAGCACTAGATCGAGTATCTATTTCATGTTGGGCACCTTATAGAGGTATTAATCTGTTACCTTAAAGCTTAGATTTTGTTTCGAAGATTATGACCATCCTTGAGGAAATGGAACCAAGTTTGGATCTGGACCTATCACAAGGATATGGTTCCAGATCTGGACCTTTTTAGGTCCCAAATGTCATAAAGTTGTCTCCTTGGTGCACCCTACTTCTTATCCATTCATTAGGGACTTGTAAGAAGCTTGTTGATGTGGTTTTGGCATTATGAGACCTAGTATGAACATAAAGTTGGAAACTTTACGTGGTATTATCACTAGGAGAATATGGATCTGAATTTTGGGACCTTAAATCCCACTGGAAAGGACTGAATACGTGGGAACTCGTCGAGTCGCTCTTGTGACTCGGCGAGTCGGGAGGGTTTTCTCATTCACGGCTAAGGGTTCAAGACCTAGGGTTTACGGCCAAGGGTTCATGGTCAAGGGTGTTTGGTTGGACGTTTACGGTTGTAAACATCAAGGAACTCTACGAGTCTCTCGGGTGACTCGACGAGTTGACGAGTTAAGCAAGGAACTCAACGAGTGGCTAATTGCCTAATTGTACTCGACGAGTCAAGGTCAATATGGACTGTTGACCTTGACTATAGACATAGACTTTGACCAAGGTTGACCTGAGGGTATTTATAAGTTTGTGTCAAGTTAATCACCTGATGATTATGGGCAGTTGAGAAGGAGCAGCGTATAGGATATGCCTGATTTCAGCTTATCAGTTCAGCAGTCGAGAGGTGAGTCTTCTCACCATACCAACGAGTCTAAGGCAACAAGGTTGGACCTTTTTATGATAGTTGGTATACTTGTTATGTAGAGGTGTGTGATATGTATGTATGCAGGATATGCGGTAGAGATAGCCTTTATGGCTAATGGTAGAGATAGATTGATAGCTAACTGATTTGTGATATGTGGTAGAGGTAGCTTTTATAGCTAATTGATCTGTATTATGTGGTAGAGGTAGCCGTTATAGCTAATTGATATGTGGTATGTGATAGAGATAGCTTTTATAGCTAATATGTTTTGTGTTATGTGGATTGTGTGTGGGTATGCTCTGGGGGACTCACTAAGCTTTGTGCTTACGGTGTACGGTTTTGGTTTCTAGTATCATCGATTTGGAAAAGAAGAGATTAGATTGATCGCAGTGCACACCTCTATGATTTCCGCAATGAATGATTTTGGGATAAACTCTGATAAATGATTTACTTAACGATGATTTGGAATGTTTGAAATAAATGGTATCTACGTTTTTGTTATATTGTAAATGAAATTTTTACCCTTGGTTTTTCGGTTGTTACAAGTTGGTATCAGAGCCTTGGTTTGAGGGATTCGGGGATACCTTCGGGTGTGTCTGAACTCAAACCGAGGATCTGTAAAGTTTTCAGAAGCTTTCAAAAGAAAATGTTTTAAGTAAAGAATTTCTAAGACAAGAAAGGGTGTGGTGCATGCAAGCAGCTGAGCTCGAGTAAGTTTCCCTAGTATACCTACACTTGCTATCTGTTATGATTCAATTATAAACCTATGAATCGCATGCTAGTTAGGGCTAGGGGAGATGCCTGTATATGTTGTATGGGCTGGTAGACTTGCATGCTAGTGCTGAGTAGTAAGCAATAGGTTGGCTTGATATGTGGTGCTTGTAGCCATGAGAATATTGGATGTCATGATAGAATGAGAATGATAATTGGTGTTTGTAACTGCTATGTGTATGCTTTTGAAAATTGTATATGGTTAGGATCTTAAGCCTTAGAATAATTGAATTGGCCTTATTTCATGTTCCTCGTCTGGTTGTGGTCCTAGGGTAGAGTCTATCATTCGACAATCTATTAGGTCCTGTTCTGTGAATAAGTTGGATGCATAAGGCAGCCGTCAGCGAGGGTGGATGTGGACAACATGGGTTATGGTATGTGGGTCGAATGTTCTATGATAGTATGTGGTTCGAAGATTACCCTAGGGTGAGCCTAGGATGAGATTAGTGACAGGAGTCACCTGATTGTGAATTGTATGTATAGATAGAATTATTTGATTGGAACATGTTGATTAGTTTTTCCGTTGTCCGAATGTTTCTTGCTTTGTGCTTTGTAGAACTTGTAGCAATGTGATCTAGCTACTAAGTGAATATGTTACATCACATGTGGCACATGACGAATAATCTCAAAGTGATGGATTTGGCCCTATTGCGCAACTCTCGTTTGAGTCTAACCGTTCTAGGATTAGTTTTGTTACTTGAAGGATTATCTGATCTCTGTTGCATGTGGCTATATTCATAAGGTAGCTGGTTAACAATACTGAGAATCTTTCAGCAGCTGAGGACTAGGTAGGTTGGGAACCTAGGGGAGCCTAGGAGGTGCTTCAGTGGATGTTGTATTGTTGTTTAGAAGACATTTAGTGCATCATGGGAGTAGGTGACTTAGAGGATTTGGGATGATTCTGGAGGAAAGTATGGATAGGTGTGGAAGGTAGTATTGGGCCCATACTACTGAAAGCACATGATCCATACTCGAATCAGGGAAAGTCTTGGAGAATCTAAGAAGCCTGGGAAGGAGGATTCTTGGTTATGATTGGATCTAGGGGATAGCTGCTTCGCAGAATGAGGATGAGCGCGCATGGGTAGGACCAGGGTTTGGTCCCAGCTCCGGTGGTGAGCAAGTTAGTGGAAGGAATGCCATAATTTTGAATTCACCTTGGATCAGGCGGCAAGGATTGTGCGATCTATTGCACATTCGGGATTGGAGACCAAGTCTCAGGGATAGTTTGTAGCCCGGTTTAGAGCAGAGATTGCTCCAGTTGTTTCAGTGTATCCGTAATGATTGTGCTAGTAAGTGGATCAGGGTGCGAGACCTTGAGTGATATGGATCATAGATCCGAGGATGGAAGATTGATTGGGGGTACCTCAATAAGAGAGGTTCAGCTCAGGTGAATTCATTGGAGGGTCCCGAGCGGAGACCCAAGAGTTTGGATCAGCACTTGAGAGGCTAGCAGGGTCAGATCCAGTGTAACGTTTGCAGAAACTGCACAATGGAGTTTCGTTCCAAGGGTTTGGACTGTCATTGGGATCGGAATGAGGTGTAGTATGTTCTCAGGGTGGTCGAGGTATCACAAGAGGAGGTGGTCAGGATTCTTTCAGATGTTTGTGGATATGCTAACTTTGGCCATGTTCGGTAGATATTGGGTAATTGTATCGCTTGGGTATCGTGATAAGTTGGATCTCGGGTCGGTATTCTGCTAATGTCTAGGTTAGCAAGGGTTTTTAGATGCCATTCAGCATGTCGAGGAATCTTTGAGAGATCTTCAGATGGATGTACCTCGCGGAGCAGAATCCGCATATACCGTAATTGCTCTGAGTCGTTGTCGGACTCTGTTCAGTGATCTAGGTTGCTACGGGTGTAGCAGGGTTGGTCACGTTTCCATGGAATGCCCATAGGGGGAAAGCCCGTTATATTTTTTGTGATCAAAAGGGTGACAAGGAGGTAGATCGTTTGAGAATCAGAGAGGAGCGGTGAGTGCATCCGCTCCGACTATTTTGAGGATCACTATTGGACGAGAGGGTAGAGTTAGAGCCTAGTAGGGAGGGGCACCACTTTGTAGGGTCAGACAAGGGAGATCAGAACTCCTGCGGGCAAGGGTGCAAGGTATGTACCCTTTTGCCTCCCCACCAGCGTTCCCTGTATTTAGTAGCGGATATTTTTCATCAGCATGGGAAGGTGTATCGTTGGTTGTTATCTCAGGTGGTGGTTGAGTTACACGCATCTTCAAGAAGAGTTATATGCCATCTACAAACCGTAAATTTGGGTGGAGTAGTACGGGGTCATCTCCTGATATATATCGCGGATTTTTCCAATATTCGAGTGTCAGTGTGAATATGGTCGGGGTTGGTTCTGAAGGGTTTTGAGCATTCTAATACTCTTAAGGTGTACATGCAACCGTAGAAACCTTGGATCTTTGTTTTACTATGATACATGCAAAATTGTTTTTCCAAGGTTCTTAACCTATCTAGCATAGCATGGGGAACTTTTAAACATAAATGCTAGAAGAAGAACATACCTTTAGTTGTTTGGATTCCTTGAGTACGTTGTGAGCATAGCACCTCAAGTGTGATGCCTCAAATGTCTCACACAACACCACAACACTTGGAATAACCTTGAGAGAAGTTTACTAATACTCAAAATTCGGCTAGCCCTCTTTTACTTTCTTCTAGTGCCGATTTTGCTAGCCAAGGGGTCTTTATATAGTTGTGACACAAGTAGGGTTACACCATGTAAACCCTAATTGTCATGGCTTTCCATATTCCATGATCCATGGGTTTGTAACCTCCATGGACTATCCATAGAGCACCTTATGGGTTTTAGCCCAATCCATACAAACCATGGATCATTAGCCCACTATACAAGAATAGATGATTTACACAAGCAACCCCATATATTTAATTAGTCTCTTTTTGATCACTTAATTAATTCCATATTAAATCTTTGATCACAACTAATTAAATAATATTACTAATATATTAGAACTTATAATAGATTAATAATCCTTAAGTGTCCTTTCTCTCATTTAGTCTATCCAAATGTTGCAATGTCATGCAACCCAAATGGACCATGCTAATCAAGTTAACTACATTCCAGAAATAGTTATGAACTTAGACACCTAATCCAACAGTCTCCCACTTGGATAAGTCTAATAACTATAACTGCAAGAATGACTTCAGGAACCGATCAACAATCGTAGCTCTTTCAAGGTCTCGTGGAACTGAGATGATGATGATACGTCATTTTAAGATAAGTGATCATAAATCCTCTGTTCTAGATATCAGTCGGACAAATACATGAAACAATGTCTTACTTATTGTCCAGCTGTTTGTTTCCTGATTTCCAATTTGTTTGACATAGAACTTAATCGAACACGTCAATTTAGTTCTGACCGGGCCCGGTACATAGGTCAACACAAAATCATCGAGCGGACCAAATATCGCTTCTAATCCAAGAAGGAATAGATAAACTTTGACACATATGCTTGTTCTACTACTTGTTGAATCATACACAAAGGCACATTTTATAACGAGTTACCAATGTGTTTTTGTACAATCAATCTATAACCAACTTATAGGCAACAACTTATATCTCTAGGTTTGAAGACTTATATGATATTACCATCTCACAATCACTCGAGATAAATTCAATGAAGTGATACAAGTGATCATGTGATACAAGTGAGCGCGGGTTGAATCAAATACTTAGAACTTATGAGCACTCATGAGTGTTGTAGCAACACTTTGCTAAGTCCAACATCTTAGACATCTAGAAGCCAACTCATGACAGTCTTGATTCATATCTACTTCCAACATATGACCAACTGTGGAGAATTTGAATAATATGATATACCATAACATAATTATTCTGGAAGTCAAAACATGCAAAATGAAATGATAGTAAACGATTGACAAAAGATAGCAACACTTTAGTCATAAATAAACAACAACTTTTATTCATCATCAAATGTCAATTCCACTTTACACATTTCAAAGCTATCTAACTACTAAAACTAATATCATCCTTCAGCTCTATGCGCCTCGCATGCTGGAGATGCTTAACCTTACCAAGTCCCTTCGTGAGGGGATCTGTTGCGTTCTCATCCTATGATACCCTCTTTGCCACGAGGAGTCCTTCTTCTATTCGATGTCTGATGAAATGGTATTTTCTGTCGATGTGTCTGGATCTCCCATGATCCTTTGGTTCCTTGGCTAAGGCAACTGCACTTTCACTATCACAGTAAATCTCTATATGCTCCTTTATAGTTGGTATAACTCCAACGTCTCCAATGAAGTTATTTAGCCATATAGCCTCCTTGGCTGCCTCGCTTGCCGCCATATACCTTGATTTGCAAGTTGAATCACCCACTGTCTCTTGCTTTGAACTTTTCCAATAAATTGCTCATCCGTTTAAGGTAGAGACCCAGCCTGACTGAGAGAGGGAATTATCCCTATCAGTCTGGAAGCTAGCATCACTATACCCTAATACTCTCAATTCATCACTCCCACCGAGGGTAAGAACCCAATCCTTAGTCCTCCGCAGGTACTTGAGAATGTTCTATACCGCAGTCCAGTGAGCCTTGCCACGGTTCCCCTAATATCTGCTGACCATGCTCAATACAAAGGCCACATCAGGACGAGTACAAGTCATAGCCTACAGTGGAAGCATACGGTACTCGACTCATCTCTGCTATCTCATCCTCTGTAGTCGGGCTCTGAGTCTTACTCAGTCTGGTGTTACTTTGGATCGGTAATTCTCCTTACATGGAATTCTGCATGTTGAGCCTATTCAACACCTTCTCCAAGTAGGTACTCGGATTAAGTCCAATTAGTCTTTTACTCCTGTCTCTCAAAATCCTTATCCCTAGGATATAGGCAGCTTCTCCAAGGTCCTTCATAGCGAAACACTTACCAAGCCAGGACTTCACTTCCTGCAGAGTTGGGATGTCATTTCCTATGATTAGTATGTCATCTACATACAATACCAAAAAGCTAACTATACTCCCACTAGCCTTGACATATACACAAGATTCATCTTCACTCCTCGAAAAGCCAAACGCTTTCACTTTCTCATCGAAAAAAAGATTCCATCTGTGAGGTGCTTGTTTCAATCCATAGATGGATTTCTCAAGCTTACACACTCTATTAGGGTACTCTGTACTGACAAAATCCTCTAGCTGACTCATGTAAACATCCTTGGCCAACTTTCCATTTAGGAAAGCGGTTTTGACATCCATTTGCCATATTTCATAATCATGAAATGAAACAATGGCTAACATAACCCTAATAGACTTAATCTTCGCTACTGTTGAAAAGGTCTCATCATAATCTACTCCCGGAGTTTGAGAAAAGCCCTTTGCAACCAGTCGCGCCTTATAAGTGTGTACATTACCATCCATGTCGGTCTTCTTCTTGAAGATCCATTTGCACCCGACTGTTTATGACCTGGTACATTGTCAACCAAGTTCCAAAATTGATTGTCATAAATGGATTGTATCTCGCTGTCCATAGCCTCTATCCATTTAGCAGCCTCAGGGCTTGCCATGGCTTCCGTATAGCTATTAGGTTCTTCCAGGCTTACCAGTGTGCTATCACTGATAAGTGTATCACCTTCCGCGGTAATATGGAAACCATAGTAATGCCCAGGTGCATTCCTAACTCTTGTGGAACGCCTCAGAGATACAGAATCTTCTGTTGGATCAACAGGAGTTTTCTCCTCAGGTTGATTGCTAGGTTTTGAGGTTCCTTCACCAGTTGACTCTTGAATTTCTTCAAGGTCAATTTGCCTCCTACTGTTTCCTTGGCTCATGAATTCTCTCTCACGAAAGATTCCTCTCCTTGCTACAAAGACCACATTATCACTAGGCCTGTAGAAGAGGTAGCCGAAGGATCTCTGTGGGTAGCTGTAACAACCCGAAATTTATATCACTTCTTGTACCACAACTTGTAATCCAATCCGATCAACCAAACGTCATTTTCAAAATTCGTTTTCAATTTCGCCATTTTATTAAGTCATTAGTTTATATCGACCTAAAATGACTTAATGGGTGTCTTAATACATTTAGAAATCATTTTAACTCCCCACTTTAGTAATCGGAATAAGTATAGAATCGACCGTATCGAGCCACGACAATTTGGTCGGGTATGACCAAAAGCCTCACGTAACGTCGGTATCGGGTAAAATTCCATCGTGTCCAATTCCCGAACACTATATAAAGTGTTTTAAGACTTCATTTGAAGCCTTTGGCCAATTTCTCATTAAACTCTCTCAACCTCTCTCCTCAAGCTAGAATTAAGGTCTAAATCTCAAATCTAAGGCTTCAAATCTCTAAGGTACTTTCCCTAGCTTGTATTGTAACCTTCTTAGCCTTCAAATTTGAGTTCAAAGCATGGATTAAGACCATATTCATGAGTTTACGGCGATGGAGCCTTCATGGGCCGTAAACTCATATAGCATGGGTTTTTAAGCCCCAAATCCCTTCCTAAGCAATTTTGGACTTTAGTTATGGCTTAATGGCTTCATGGACAAGACTTTTATCATTTAAAACATAGATTTTGAGCCATTTGAAGGAGTTTACGGCCAAGGCATAAGCTTGGGCCGTAAACTCATGTAAATGAGGTTTTCATAAACTTAAACCCTTCCAAATCATAGTTGGGACTTAGATATGACATTAAGGCTTGCTAATCTAGACTTGGAACACTTTAAACATGATTTTTGGGTGATAAAAGTGAGTTTACGGCCAAGATATACTCTTGGGCCATAAACTCCTCTTAAATGGGGATTTAGTGCCTTAAAACATGTCAAAATGCTTTCAAACTCAACCAATGGCTTTGTAGTAAAATCTAGATGCATCCAAAAATAGTTTAAGGGTTTGTAACACATCAAAAATGTCATTTATAGGAGTTTACGGCCTAGGAACATACCCTTGGCCGTAAACTCATAAATCTTGCTTAAGGATGCATCAAATTCACTTATATGTATAAAATTCTAGAATCACATGTGATTGTTTTTAAGCATCAAAAACTAACTTTTCATGAGTATAAGAGAGTTTACGGCCATAGAACATGCCTCTAGGCCGTAAACTCCCAAAAATAGGTTTAATGGTGTTCTAAATTCATTTCAATGCTTGGAAAATTAACTAGAATCACATGTGATTGTCCTTTGTAGCTTAAACTAATCATTCTTGGCCATGGGTGAGTTTACGGCCGTAAACTCCAAGAGTATGGCCGTAAACTCCCTTTTAAATGGTGTTAATTCATTCCAAGTGTTCCAAGGCATTTTTAGATATCCATTCTAGCAATCCCCATGTCCATTTAAGCCCTTAAACCTTCAAAATCACACCAACATGAGTTTACAGCCGTAAATTCATGTGTGGGTGTGTTTTGTGGTTGAAAACTCTTTAAAATGTTTACTCTTGGGGAGTAAACTCAAGTCCCAAGTCCCTAGTGCCATTACAAGTCCGAAGATGTCACCCGGGTCACTCCAAACGCTCGTTTTGAGGTGTTTAACCTCGTTGGAATCTAGTGTTCCATATAATTAGTGAATATATCCCTAATTGTATATATATGGACATTATTTCATTTTACATAGGGACATCGCGAGTAATCAAACCCCAAACCAACGTCTAGTATCCAAAACCGACGCATTTCCGAGTCCGGTGAGTTCATACCCCTACCTTTTTCACTGTTTTTCACTGTTTTCAGGAGGAACACAAGCAAAGTACAAGGGTTTTTCTTGTACTCAAAACTTATTTTCATGTGTGTGTTTCACATTTCATGTGCTTTTAATATTGATATACAAACTGATAACTAGCAGAATACACAGCTCATTTAAACATTTATTTGTGAAATGGGTTTTGTAAACTGTTATGTTTTATATATTTCACAAATGGTTTCCACATTTTATCAGTTAAAAGCATGACATTATAACACATGAACAATAAAATTTGTACACAGTCTTGTCCTCGGTAACATTCCACAGAGATACGCGAATGGAGGATTATCCTATTATTATTAGTAAATTTGTTATTCCGTATGATTAGAGACACGTCCTCGGCGAACACTCCACAGAGATACGCGAGTGGAGGACTACACCCATAACCAGAATCTCTGGGATTTAGAGAGCGTGACTTGAGTGTATAGATCTATACGGGGCTGACTACCCTACACCTGGCTGCTAGCTACAGCCGAACCGAAATGGTTCAAGGGTGACGAAAGTCGTAAAGATTGTGGACTACTTATTGCCACAGGTTCAGTCTTTAGTATGGTTATGGAACTCGCAACTAGGATAACAGAGATTTACTTATAGTAATAATGAACCACTTACTACATTTTACAAATAACCAGGTTTCGGTTTACATCTTTTACATCTTTTACATAAGGTAACCAACATTCAGGAAAGTATGGGACTTTCCTGGGGAGAACATCAAACATAACACGTATGCATCTTTTACAATGATAACCAAAATACAGGAAGGTATGGGATCTTCCTGGGAAACCTTGTACATAACCAGGTCTAACAGAATACATTTTACATATTGAAAACCAACATACAGGAAAGCATGGGGCATTCCTGGATAATGTATATATATATAACCAGAAAAGTGTAACCAACTAAATAACATTACATCTTTTACAATAACTACCCTTCAGGAAAGTATGGGACTTTCCTGGGAATACACTGATACATTAAAGAAATAGAACAATGAATTGGATAACCCAACCATACTTTACTTTTGTGAAACAACAACCAACTTTTAAGAAAATATGGGATTTTCTTGGCATGTGTTACATTTTCAGATACAGAAAGGAAACATAAACATTTTCACAAAACAAAACTACTTATGAACTCACCAGTATTATGCTGATTTTCAAACCGCTTGTGTTCTTAGGTCAAAGATAGTACAGGTACCCGAAGACTTACTTGGTTCAGGATCGTGTGCGTGCAAGGCTCGTTCGTTTTGTTTATATCTATAATATGTATCACAACTGTATAAGCTGTGTCTTTTGAAACAAATTGTAAAACTCTTAATATGTAATGTAACGTTTGTTTCACTTTACTTACTATGTACATTGGATTTGATACTCAACGTGGAGTCAACCCCGGAAATGTTTCCGCCTTCGATTTTCGGGGTGTGACAGATTGGTATCAGAGCCCTTGTTTATAGTGAATAAAGTATACCAAACCTTACATGGTATAAAACTATAAACACTAAAGGGCCTAAGTGCTCTGAAATAGAAGTATCTTCAAACTACAATTATTTTCAAAAATATACAAGTATACCGAACCGTCGAGATTCGTATCTATAAGTAGAACAAAACATAAGTAAATGGGTGTTGTGTATTGCAGTTAAACCTGGGCAGTTATGTAGTCGTGTCTAGGGTCAATATAGCCTGGCCAACTATATTCATTCGAGACACGGCCAACATATGCTTGGGAGTGATTGTGGTATGCGGCATGCCTAAAACTTACCCTAATACCACAAACATCGAGCCAGTATCGTAGCAAACCATGAAATACTATGGGAGTATTTCTCGAATCATCGTACATGTTTAGACCCCCGATCATTCCGTTAGCGATAGTTTACTTGCTTCAATAACTCTTTCCTGCTTTACCGCTTAATTGGGATTTATATCTGTCATATCTATCGATTCAGAGGACTTATCATCCTCTCTCTTTATTGATCTTATTAGATCAAGATGCCTCCCAGGAAGAGACCCAACTCCAACAACCCTCCACCACCTCCTCCTGAAATCGATCCCGTGTTATTTCAAACAGCTGTTACCGCCGCGGTGGTAGCTGCCATGTCCCAGCTAAATACCAGTGGTTCAGGAGGTAGTAATCAAAATCAAGATGGTAATCAGGAACGCCGTAAGGAGGGTTCCTATAAGGACTTCATGAATGCGAAGCCTTCTTTCTTCAATGGCACTGGTGGTGTCATTTCCTTATCCCGATGGTTCGAGAGAATCGAATCCATCTTCAAAATCTGTGCCTGTGATGAGTCCGATAAGGTCAAGTTCGCAACTTGTACCTTCCTTGATAAAGCATTGACTTGGTGGAATGGCCGAGTCAAATCCTTAACTCTCCCTGTAGCCAATGCCATGGGCTGGGAGGCTATGAAAGAACTCCTCCTTGTTGAATATTGTCCCCGAGGTGAAATGCAGAAGCTAGAGCACGAGCTTTGGAACCTGAAGATGAAAGGTTCCGATATTGCTGCCTACACTTCCCGATTTGATGATCTTGCCCTTCTTTGTCCTGGTCTAGTCACCCCTGAAAGCAAAAAGATCGAGAGGTTTATTTGGGGGTTAACTAATCTGACAAAAGGTCATGTCTTAGCTGCTCGCCCAGATACTTATGATAGTGCTAAGACTCTAGCCCAAGCTATAATTCACCACAGTGATGATGTTGAGGAAGCCACCACTGCTACCCCTGAATCGACCAAATGCAATGGTGAGAAAAGGAAATTCTGGAAGAAGAAGAAGGGTCAATCTTCCCAAGGCTCCTCCAAAAGACGACAAACAGTAGCAGTTCATGCTGCTACTACCCCCGTAGCTGCTGCTTCCGTTGTGGGATCCACAGCTCCAACTCCTACTAGCCGATATGTTGGTAACCTCCCTCTTTGTGAAAAATGCAAGTATCACCACAACCCCGATCCCTGTCGAGAACTATCCTGTACCAATTGTGGTAAGAAGGGGCACACTGTTCGATACTGCAAAGCTCCGACTCAATCAGCAAATCAATCCTCTGGAACAGGCGTTGGTCAAGCCTGTTATAACTGTGGTGAAGTCGGGCACTTTAAAAGGAATTGCCCCAAGAAGACTACTGCTGGCAACACCGGAAGGGTCCTTGCTATGGGACGGGAAGAAGCAGTCGCCGATCCCAATGTTGTCTCGGGTACGTTTCTTCTCAACAACTCGTATGCTAATATTCTTTTCGATTCGGGTGCTGAAAGAAGTTTTATTAGTCATGCATTCAAACATAACCTAAAACATGATTCCCAACCTCTAACCGAAATATTTACCGTCGAAATGGCAAACGGAGAGAAATAAAGTGCGAGTGAGGTATTCGTAGATTGCACCCTTACCCTAAACGACCATTCATTTCCTATCGATCTTATGCCCGTATCCATAAAGAGCTTTGATGTCATCATTGGCATGGATTGGTTGAGTCCCAATCATGCAGATATCCTTTGCTTCAAAAAAGCCATCCATCTCAACCTTCCTTCGGGTCAAACCCAAGTGATCTATGGCGATAAACTCGGTTCCAACCTTCGTATCATTTCCTGCATCAAAGCTCAGAAACTCCTGCGAAAGGAGTGTGTTGCATTCTTGACCCATGTAATCAACGAGAATCAAGAAGTTAAAAACCTCGCGAGCATCCCCGAGGTCTGCAATTTTCCTGATGTGTTTCCCGAAGAGCTCCCAGGAATCCCTCTCGGGCGTCAGGTCGAGTTCCGTATTGACCTAATTCCTGGGGCTACTCCTGTAGCGAAGTCTCCGTATCGCTTAGCTCCAGCAGAGATGCAGGAGCTATCCAGTCAACTTAACGAGTTGCTTAGCAAAGGATTCATTAGACCGAGTTCCTCACCCTGGGGAGCCCCGGTTTTGTTTGTCAAGAAGAAGGATGGATCCTTTCGTATGTGTATTGATTATCGTGAGCTAAACAAGTTGACTGTCAAAAACCGATATCCTCTTCCTCGAATAGATGACCCTTTCGATCAACTCCAGGGAGCCAGTTACTTCTCTAAGATAGACCTTCGGTCAGGGTACCATCAGTTGCGAGTTCATGAAAGTGATGTGCCCAAAACAACTTTCAGGACTCGATATGGACACTACGAGTTCGTAGTGATGCCCTTTGGTTTAACCAACGCACCGGCAGTGTTCATGGATCTGATGACCCGGGTGTGTCGTCCTTATTTGGATAAGTTTGTCATAGTATTCATCGATGACATACTCCTCTATTCCCGAAGTGAAGAAGACCACAAACAACACTTAAGGCTAGTGTTGGAGACCCTGCGATCCGAGAAGTTATACGCGAAGTTTTCAAAATGTGAGTTCTGGATACGGAAGGTAACTTTCCTTGGTCACGTGGTAAGTGAGGAGGGTATTCATGTCGATCCTTCCAAGATTAAGGCAATAGAGAATTGGTCAGCACCGAAGACACCCACAGAAATCCGACAATTCTTGGGTCTCGCTGGCTATTACCGAAGGTTCATCCAAAACTTTTCCAGAATCGCCAAACCTCTAACCACTCTAACACAGAAAGGTGTACCCTTTTGTTGGGGTGATAAACAAGAAACCGCATTTCAGACGTTGAAGAAAGCTTTGTGCAGCGCACCTGTCCTGTCCCTACCCGAAGGGACAGAGGACTTTGTTGTCTACTGCGATGCGTCTACTCAAGGTTTAGGCTGTGTGCTTATGCAGAGAGGAAAAGTAATTGCTTATGCCTCTAGACAGTTGAAAACACACGAGGTCAACTATACCACACACGACTTGGAGCTAGGAGCCATAGTTTTTGCATTGAAGATTTGGAGGCATTACCTTTACAGAACCAAGTGCACTATCTTCATCGACCATAAGAGCCTACAACATATCTTCGACCAAAAAGACTTGAACATGAGACAAAGGCGATGGGTAGAACTACTCAGTGATTATGAGTGTGAAATCCGTTACCATCCCGACAAGGCCAATGTGGTAGCAGATGCCCTTAGCCGAAAGGAGAGTACAAGCAACAAGGTGAAGAGCCAGTCGATAACCATCCATTCCAACCTACCCATGCAAATCCGAGAAGTTCAGTTAGAAGCCCTGAAACCCGAGAACATGACAACTGAAGCTTTGAGAGGAATGGAAAAGAAACTTGAGATTAGAAGTGACGGAGTCCATTGTTTCATGGATCGGATTTGGATACCCAAGTCCGGAGGATTTAGAGAGTTAGTCATGGAGGAGGCACACAGAACCAGATACTCTGTTCACCCGGGATCTGACAAGATGTACTTAGATATCAAGAAACAATATTGGTGGCCAAATATGAAGGCTGAGATAGCTTCATTTGTGGGCAAGTGTCTGACTTGCGCCAAGGTAAAAGTTGAACACCAGAAACCCTCGGGTCTGCTCCAGCAACCTGAGATACCTGAATGGAAATGGGAGATGATCACCATGGATTTCATCACCAAACTACCCAAGTGCTCGAATGGGTATGATACCATTTGGGTGATTGTTGATCGTTTGACAAAATCAGCTCACTTCGTTCCAATCAAAGAATCATACAAGATGGAAAGACTCGCACGGATATATATTCAAGAGATAGTCCAACTGCACGGCGTACCTGCATCCATTATCTATGATCGAGATAGCAGGTTTACTTCCCGATTTTGGCAGTCTCTCCAGAAAGCCCTTGGAACCCAACTAGACATGAGCACGGCATAACATCCTCAGACCGACGGACAAAGCGAGAGAACAATCCAAACCCTGGAGGACATGCTTAGGGCATGTGTCATTGACTTTGGAAAGTCGTGGGACGCACATCTACCTTTGATTGAATTCTCCTACAACAACAGTTACCACACCAGCATTAGGGTTGCCCCGTTCGAAGCCCTATACGGTCGAAAGTGCAGATCCCCTCTGTGTTGGGCCGAAGTGGGAGATACACAGTTAGCCAAGAGTCGAGTTCCCAACAGTGGACTTACCGGTCCCGAAATCATCCGTGAAACCACTGAGAAGATTATCCAAATCCGTGAACGACTAAAGGCCTCGCGCGATCGTCAGAAGAGTTACGCTGATAATCGTCGGAAACCACTAGAGTTCCAGGTTAGAGACCGTGTTCTGTTGAAGGTCTCGCCCTGGAAAGGCACTGTACGCTTCAGTAAACGTGGGAAACTTAATCCGAGGTACATTGGACCTTTTGAAATCATCGCCAGAGTTGGTCCGGTAGCCTATAAGCTTCATCTACCTCGCGAACTTAGTAACATCCATCCCGTCTTTCATGTTTCAAACCTCAAGAAGTGCCTATCCGATGAAACCCTAGTAATTCCATTAGACGAAATTGAGATCGATGAAAACCTCAACTTCGTGGAGGAACCGATCGAAATTATGGATCGAGAAGTCAAACGTACGAAACAGAGTCGCATCCCGTTGGTGAAGGTTCGCTGGAATGCCAAGCGGGGACCGGAGTTCACTTGGGAGCGAGAAGACTCAATGAAGCAGAAGTATCCACAACTCTTTCTAGATCCATGATTTGTATTTTCTTTTATTTCTTGTCTTGAATTTCGGGACGAAATTCCCTCTAACGGGGGGATAATGTAACAACCCAAAATTTCATATCACTTCTTGTACCACAACTTGTAATCCAATCCGATCAACCAAACGTCATTTTCAAAATTCGTTTCCAATTTCGCCATTTTATTAAGTCATTAGTTTATATCGACCTGAAATGACTTAATGGGTGTCTTAATACATTTAGAAATCATTTTAACTCCCCACTTTAGTAATCAGAATAAGTATAGAATCGACCGTATCGAGCCACGACAATTTGGTCGGGTATGACCAAAAGCCTCACGTAACGTCGGTATCGGGTAAAATTCCATCGTGTCCAATTCCCGAACACTATATAAAGTGTTTTAAGACTTCATTTGAAGCCTTTGGCCAATTTCTCATTAAACTCTCTCAACCTCTCTCCTCAAGCTAGAATTAAGGTCTAAATCTCAAATCTAAGGCTTCAAATCTCTAAGGTACTTTCCCTAGCTTGTATTGTAACCTTCTTAGCCTTCAAATTTGAGTTCAAAGCATGGATTAAGACCATATTCATGAGTTTACGGCGATGGAGCCTTCATGGGCCGTAAACTCATATAACATGGGTTTTTAAGCCCCAAATCCCTTCCTAAGCAATTTTGGACTTTAGTTATGGCTTAATGGCTTCATGGACAAGACTTTTATCATTTAAAACATAGATTTTGAGCCATTTGAAGGAGTTTACGGCCAAGGCATAAGCTTGGGCCGTAAACTCATGTAAATGAGGTTTCATAAACTTAAACCCTTCCAAATCATAGTTGGGACTTAGATATGACATTAAGGCTTGCTAATCTAGACTTGGAACACTTTAAACATGATTTTTGGGTGATAAAAGTGAGTTTACGGCCAAGATATACTCTTGGGCCGTAAACTCCTCTTAAATGGGGATTTAGTGCCTTAAAACATGTCAAAATGCTTTCAAACTCAACCAATGGCTTTGTAGTAAAATCTAGATGCATCCAAAAATAGTTTAAGGGTTTGTAACACATCAAAAATGTCATTTATAGGAGTTTACGGCCTAGGAACATACCCTTGGCCGTAAACTCATAAATCTTGCTTAAGGATGCATCAAATTCACTTATATGGCTTGTATAAAATTCTAGAATCACATGTGATTGTTTTTAAGCATCAAAAACTAACTTTTCATGAGTATAAGAGAGTTTACGGCCATAGAACATGCCTCTAGGCCGTAAACTCCCAAAAATAGGTTTAATGGTGTTCTAAATTCATTTCAATGCTTGGAAAATTAACTAGAATCACATGTGATTGTCCTTTGTAGCTTAAACTAATCATTCTTGGCCATGGGTGAGTTTACGGCCGTAAACTCCAAGAGTATGGCCGTAAACTCCCTTTTAAATGGTGTTAATTCATTCCAAGTGTTCCAAGGCATTTTTAGATATCCATTCTAGCAATCCCCATGTCCATTTAAGCCCTTAAACCTTCAAAATCACACCAACATGAGTTTACAGCCGTAAACTCATGTGTGGGTGTGTTTTGTGGTTGCAAACTCTTTAAAATGTTTAATCTTGGGGAGTAAACTCAAGTCCCAAGTCCCTAGTGCCATTACAAGTCCGAAGATGTCACCCGGGTCACTCCAAACGCTCGTTTTGAGGTGTTTAACCTCGTTGGAATCTAATGTTCCATATAATTAGTGAATGTATCCCTAATTGTATATATATGGACATTCTTTCATTTTACATAGGGACATCGCGAGTAATCAAACCCCAAACCAACGTCTAGTATCCAAAACCGACGCATTTCCGAGTCCGGTGAGTTCATACCCCTACCTTTTTCACTGTTTTTCACTGTTTTCAGGGGGAACACAAGCAAAGTACAAGGGTTTTTCTTGTACTCAAAACTTATTTTCATGTGTGTGTTTCACATTTCATGTGCTTTTAATATTGATATACAAACTGATAACTAGCAGAATACACAGCTCATTTAAACATTTATTTGTGAAATGGGTTTTGTAAACTGTTATGTTTTATATATTTCACAAATGGTTTCCACATTTTATCAGTTAAAAGCATGACATTATAACACATGAACAATAAAATTTGTACATAGTCTTGTCCTCGGTAACATTGCACAGAGATACGCGAATGGAGGATTATCCTATTATTACTAGTAAATTTGTTATTCCGTATGATTGGAGACACGTCCTCGGCGAACACTCCACAGAGATACGCGAGTGGAGGACTACACCAATAACCAGAATCTTTGGGATTTAGAGAGCATGACTTGAGTGTATAGATCTATACGGGGCTGACTACCCTACACCTGGCTGCTAGCTACAACCGAACCGAAATGGTTCAAGGGTGACGAAAGTCATAAAGATTGTGGACTACTTATTGCCACAGGTTCAGTCTTTAGTATGGTTATGGAACTCGCAACTAGGATAACAGAGATTTACTTATAGTAATAATGAACCACTTACTACATTTTACAAATAACCAGGTTTCGGTTTACATCTTTTACATCTTTTACATAAGGTAACCAACATTCAGGAAAGTATGGGACTTTCCTGGGGAGAACATCAAACATAACACGTATGCATCTTTTACAATGATAACCAAAATACAGGAAGGTATGGGATCTTCCTGGGAAACCTTGTACATAACCAGGTCTAACAGAATACATTTTTCATATTGAAAACCAACATACAGGAAAGCATGGGGCATTCCTGGATAACGTATATATATAACCAGAAAAGTGTAACCAACTAAATAACATTACATCTTTTACAATAACTACCCTTCAGGAAAGTATGGGACTTTCTTGGGAATACACTGATACATTAAAGAAATAGAACAATGAATTGGATAACCCAACCATACTTTACTTTTGTGAAACAACAACCAACTTTTAAGAAAATATGGGATTTTCTTGGCATGTGTTACATTTTCAGATACAGAAAGGAAACATAAACATTTTCACAAAACAAAACTACTTATGAACTCACCAGTATTATGCTGATTTTCAAACCGCTTGTGTTCTTAGGTCAAAGATAGTACAGGTACCCGAAGACTTACTTGGTTCAGGATCGTGTGCGTGCAAGGCTCGTTCGTTTTGTTTATATCTATAATATGTATCACAACTGTATAAGCTGTGTCTTTTGAAACAAATTGTAAAACTCTTAATATGTAATGTAACGTTTGTTTCACTTTACTTACTATGTACATTGGATTTGATACTCAACGTGGAGTCAACCCCGGAAATGTTTCCGCCTTCGATTTTCGGGGTGTGACAGATTGGTATCAGAGCCCTTGTTTATAGTGAATAAAGTATACCAAACCTTACATGGTATAAAACTATAAACACTAAAGGGCCTAAGTGCTCTGAAATAGAAGTATCTTCAAACTACAATTATTTTCAAAAATATACAAGTATACCGAACCGTCGAGATTCGTATCTATAAGTAGAACAAAACATAAGTAAATGGGTGTTGTGTATTGCAGTTAAACCTGGGCAGTTATGTAGTCGTGTCTAGGGTCAATATAGCCTGGCCAACTATATTCATTCGAGACACGGCCAACATATGCTTGGGAGTGATTGTGGTATGCGGCATGCCTAAAACTTACCCTAATACCACAAACATCGAGCCAGTATCGTAGCAAACCATGAAATACTATGGGAGTATTTCTCGAATCATCGTACATGTTTAGACTCCCGATCATTCCGTTAGCGATAGTTTACTTGCTTCAATAACTCTTTCCTGCTTTACCGCTTAATTGGGATTTATATCTGTCATATCTATCGATTCAGAGGACTTATCATCCTCTCTCTTTATTGATCTTATTAGATCAAGATGCCTCCCAGGAAGAGACCCAACTCCAACAACCCTCCACCACCTCCTCCTGAAATCGATCCCGTGTTATTTCAAACAGCTGTTACCGCCGCGGTGGCAGCTGCCATGTCCCAGCTAAATACCAGTGGTTCAGGAGGTAGTAATCAAAATCAAGATGGTAATCAGGAACGCCGTAAGGAGGGTTCCTATAAGGACTTCATGAATGCGAAGCCTTCTTTCTTCAATGGCACTGGTGGTGTCATTTCCTTATCCCGATGGTTCGAGAGAATCGAATCCATCTTCAAAATCTGTGCCTGTGATGAGTCCGATAAGGTCAAGTTCGCAACTTGTACCTTCCTTGATAAAGCATTGACTTGGTGGAATGGCCGAGTCAAATCCTTAACTCTCCCTGTAGCCAATGCCATGGGCTGGGAGGCTATGAAAGAACTCCTCCTTGTTGAATATTGTCCCCGAGGCGAAATGCAGAAGCTAGAGCACGAGCTTTGGAACCTGAAGATGAAAGGTTCCGATATTGCTGCCTACACTTCCCGATTTGATGATCTTGCCCTTCTTTGTCCTGGTCTAGTCACCCCTGAAAGCAAAAAGATCGAGAGGTTTATTTGGGGGTTAACTAATCTGACAAAAGGTCATGTCTTAGCTGCTCGCCCAGATACTTATGATAGTGCTAAGACTCTAGCCCAAGCTATAATTCACCACAGTGATGATGTTGAGGAAGCCACCACTGCTACCCCTGAATCGACCAAATGCAATGGTGAGAAAAGGAAATTCTGGAAGAAGAAGAAGGGTCAATCTTCCCAAGGCTCCTCCAAAAGACGACAAACAGTAGCAGTTCATGCTGCTACTACCCCCGTAGCTGCTGCTTCCGTTGTGGGATCCACAGCTCCAACTCCTACTAGCCGATATGTTGGTAACCTCCCTCTTTGTGAAAAATGCAAGTATCACCACAACCCCGATCCCTGTCGAGAACTATCCTGTACCAATTGTGGTAAGAAGGGGCACACTGTTCGATACTGCAAAGCTCCGACTCAATCAGCAAATCAATCCTCTGGAACAGGCATTGGTCAAGCCTGTTATAACTGTGGTGAAGCCGGGCACTTTAAAAGGAATTGCCCCAAGAAGACTACTGCTGGCAACACCGGAAGGGTCCTTGCTATGGGACGGGAAGAAGCAGTCGCCGATCCCAATGTTGTCTCGGGTACGTTTCTTCTCAACAACTCGTATGCTAATATTCTTTTCGATTCGGGTGCTGAAAGAAGTTTTATTAGTCATGCATTCAAACATAACCTAAAACATGATTCCCAACCTCTAACCGAAATATTTACCGTCGAAATGGCAAACGGAGAGAAATAAAGTGCGAGTGAGGTATTCGTAGATTGCACCCTTACCCTAAACGACCATTCATTTCCTATCGATCTTATGCCCGTATCCATAAAGAGCTTTGATGTCATCATTGGCATGGATTGGTTGAGTCCCAATCATGCAGATATCCTTTGCTTCAAAAAAGCCATCCATCTCAACCTTCCTTCGGGTCAAACCCAAGTGATCTATGGCGATAAACTCGGTTCCAACCTTCGTATCATTTCCTGCATCAAAGCTCAGAAACTCCTGCGAAAGGAGTGTGTTGCATTCTTGACCCATGTAATCAACGAGAATCAAGAAGTTAAAAACCTCGCGAGCATCCCCGAGGTCTGCAATTTTCCTGATGTGTTTCCCGAAGAGCTCCCAGGAATCCCTCTCGGGCGTCAGGTCGAGTTCCGTATTGACCTAATTCCTGGGGCTACTCCTGTAGCGAAGTCTCCGTATCGCTTAGCTCCAGCAGAGATGCAGGAGCTATCCAGTCAACTTAACGAGTTGCTTAGCAAAGGATTCATTAGACCGAGTTCCTCACCCTGGGGAGCCCCGGTTTTGTTTGTCAAGAAGAAGGATGGATCCTTTCGTATGTGTATTGATTATCGTGAGCTAAACAAGTTGACTGTCAAAAACCGATATCCTCTTCCTCGAATAGATGACCCTTTCGATCAACTCCAGGGAGCCAGTTACTTCTCTAAGATAGACCTTCGGTCAGGGTACCATCAGTTGCGAGTTCATGAAAGTGATGTGCCCAAAACAACTTTCAGGACTCGATATGGACACTACGAGTTCGTAGTGATGCCCTTTGGTTTAACCAACGCACCGGCAGTGTTCATGGATCTGATGACCCGGGTGTGTCGTCCTTATTTGGATAAGTTTGTCATAGTATTCATCGATGACATACTCCTCTATTCCCGAAGTGAAGAAGACCACAAACAACACTTAAGGCTAGTGTTAGAGACCCTGCGATCCGAGAAGTTATACGCGAAGTTTTCAAAATGTGAGTTCTGGATACGGAAGGTAACTTTCCTTGGTCACGTGGTAAGTGAGGAGGGTATTCATGTCGATCCTTCCAAGATTAAGGCAATAGAGAATTGGTCAGCACCGAAGACACCCACAGAAATCCGACAATTCTTGGGTCTCGCTGGCTATTACCGAAGGTTCATCCAAAACTTTTCCAGAATCGCCAAACCTCTAACCACTCTAACACAGAAAGGTGTACCCTTTTGTTGGGGTGATAAACAAGAAACCGCATTTCAGACGTTGAAGAAAGCTTTGTGCAGCGCACCTGTCCTGTCCCTACCCGAAGGGACAGAGGACTTTGTTGTCTACTGCGATGCGTCTACTCAAGGTTTAGGCTGTGTGCTTATGCAGAGAGGAAAAGTAATTGCTTATGCCTCTAGACAGTTGAAAACACACGAGGTCAACTATACCACACACGACTTGGAGCTAGGAGCCATAGTTTTTGCATTGAAGATTTGGAGGCATTACCTTTACAGAACCAAGTGCACTATCTTCACCGACCATAAGAGCCTACAACATATCTTCGACCAAAAAGACTTGAACATGAGACAAAGGCGATGGGTAGAACTACTCAGTGATTATGAGTGTGAAATCCGTTACCATCCCGACAAGGCCAATGTGGTAGCAGATGCCCTTAGCCGAAAGGAGAGTACAAGCAACAAGGTGAAGAGCCAGTCGATAACCATCCATTCCAACCTACCCATGCAAATCCGAGAAGTTCAGTTAGAAGCCCTGAAACCCGAGAACATGACAACTGAAGCTTTGAGAGGAATGGAAAAGAAACTTGAGATTAGAAGTGACGGAGTCCATTGTTTCATGGATCGGATTTGGATACCCAAGTCCGGAGGATTTAGAGAGTTAGTCATGGAGGAGGCACACAGAACCAGATACTCTGTTCACCCGGGATCTGACAAGATGTACTTAGATATCAAGAAACAATATTGGTGGCCAAATATGAAGGCTGAGATAGCTTCATTTGTGGGCAAGTGTCTGACTTGCGCCAAGGTAAAAGTTGAACACCAGAAACCCTCGGGTCTGCTCCAGCAACCTGAGATACCTGAATGGAAATGGGAGATGATCACCATGGATTTCATCACCAAACTACCCAAGTGCTCGAATGGGTATGATACCATTTGGGTGATTGTTGATCGTTTGACAAAATCAGCTCACTTCGTTCCAATCAAAGAATCATACAAGATGGAAAGACTCGCACGGATATATATTCAAGAGATAGTCCAACTGCACGGCGTACCTGCATCCATTATCTATGATCGAGATAGCAGGTTTACTTCCCGATTTTGGCAGTCTCTCCAGAAAGCCCTTGGAAACCAACTAGACATGAGCACGGCATAGCATCCTCAGACCGACGGACAAAGCGAGAGAACAATCCAAACCCTGGAGGACATGCTTAGGGCATGTGTCATTGACTTTGGAAAGTCGTGGGACGCACATCTACCTTTGATTGAATTCTCGTACAACAACAGTTACCACACCAGCATTAGGGCTGCCCCGTTCGAAGCCCTATACGGTCGAAAGTGCAGATCCCCTCTGTGTTGGGCCGAAGTGGGAGATACACAGTTAGCCAAGAGTCGAGTTCCCAACAGTGCACTTACCGGTCCTGAAATCATCCGTGAAACCACTGAGAAGATTATCCAAATCCGTGAACGACTAAAGGCCTCGCGCGATCGTCAGAAGAGTTACGCTGATAATCGTCGGAAACCACTAGAGTTCCAGGTTAGAGACCGTGTTCTATTGAAGGTCTCGCCCTGGAAAGGCACTGTACGCTTCGGTAAACGTGGGAAATTTAATCCGAGGTACATTGGACCTTTTGAAATCATCGCCAGAGTTGGTCCGGTAGCCTATAAGCTTCATCTACCTCACGAACTTAGTAACATCCATCCCGTCTTTCATGTTTCAAACCTCAAGAAGTGCCTATCCGATGAAACCCTAGTAATTCCATTAGACGAAATTGAGATCGATGAAAACCTCAACTTCGTGGAGGAACCGATCGAAATTATGGATCGAGAAGTCAAACGTACGAAACAGAGTCGCATCCCGTTGGTGAAGGTTCGCTGGAATGCCAAGCGGGGACCGGAGTTCACTTGGGAGCGAGAAGACTCAATGAAGCAGAAGTATCCACAACTCTTTCTAGATCCATGATTTGTATTTTCTTTTATTTCTTGTCTTGAATTTCGGGACGAAATTCCCTCTAACGGGGGGATAATGTAACAACCCGAAATTTCATATCACTTCTTGTACCACAACTTGTAATCCAATCCGATCAACCAAACGTCATTTTCAAAATTCGTTTCCAATTTCGCCATTTTATTAAGTCATTAGTTTATATCGACCTGAAATGACTTAATGGGTGTCTTAATACATTTAGAAATCATTTTAACTCCCCACTTTAGTAATCAGAATAAGTATAGAATCGACCGTATCGAGCCACGACAATTTGGTCGGGTATGACCAAAAGCCTCACGTAACGTCGGTATCGGGTAAAATTCCATCGTGTCCAATTCCCGAACACTATATAAAGTGTTTTAAGACTTCATTTGAAGCCTTTGGCCAATTTCTCATTAAACTCTCTCAACCTCTCTCCTCAAGCTAGAATTAAGGTCTAAATCTCAAATCTAAGGCTTCAAATCTCTAAGGTACTTTCCCTAGCTTGTATTGTAACCTTCTTAGCCTTCAAATTTGAGTTCAAAGCATGGATTAAGACCATATTCATGAGTTTACGGCGATGGAGCCTTCATGGGCCGTAAACTCATATAACATGGGTTTTTAAGCCCCAAATCCCTTCCTAAGCAATTTTGGACTTTAGTTATGGCTTAATGGCTTCATGGACAAGACTTTTATCATTTAAAACATAGATTTTGAGCCATTTGAAGGAGTTTACGGCCAAGGCATAAGCTTGGGCCGTAAACTCATGTAAATGAGGTTTCATAAACTTAAACCCTTCCAAATCATAGTTGGGACTTAGATATGACATTAAGGCTTGCTAATCTAGACTTGGAACACTTTAAACATGATTTTTGGGTGATAAAAGTGAGTTTACGGCCAAGATATACTCTTGGGCCGTAAACTCCTCTTAAATGGGGATTTAGTGCCTTAAAACATGTCAAAATGCTTTCAAACTCAACCAATGGCTTTGTAGTAAAATCTAGATGCATCCAAAAATAGTTTAAGGGTTTGTAACACATCAAAAATGTCATTTATAGGAGTTTACGGCCTAGGAACATACCCTTGGCCGTAAACTCATAAATCTTGCTTAAGGATGCATCAAATTCACTTATATGGCTTGTATAAAATTCTAGAATCACATGTGATTGTTTTTAAGCATCAAAAACTAACTTTTCATGAGTATAAGAGAGTTTACGGCCATAGAACATGCCTCTAGGCCGTAAACTCCCAAAAATAGGTTTAATGGTGTTCTAAATTCATTTCAATGCTTGGAAAATTAACTAGAATCACATGTGATTGTCCTTTGTAGCTTAAACTAATCATTCTTGGCCATGGGTGAGTTTACGGCCGTAAACTCCAAGAGTATGGCCGTAAACTCCCTTTTAAATGGTGTTAATTCATTCCAAGTGTTCCAAGGCATTTTTAGATATCCATTCTAGCAATCCCCATGTCCATTTAAGCCCTTAAACCTTCAAAATCACACCAACATGAGTTTACAGCCGTAAACTCATGTGTGGGTGTGTTTTGTGGTTGCAAACTCTTTAAAATGTTTAATCTTGGGGAGTAAACTCAAGTCCCAAGTCCCTAGTGCCATTACAAGTCCGAAGATGTCACCCGGGTCACTCCAAACGCTCGTTTTGAGGTGTTTAACCTCGTTGGAATCTAATGTTCCATATAATTAGTGAATGTATCCCTAATTGTATATATATGGACATTCTTTCATTTTACATAGGGACATCGCGAGTAATCAAACCCCAAACCAACGTCTAGTATCCAAAACCGACGCATTTCCGAGTCCGGTGAGTTCATACCCCTACCTTTTTCACTGTTTTTCACTGTTTTCAGGGGGAACACAAGCAAAGTACAAGGGTTTTTCTTGTACTCAAAACTTATTTTCATGTGTGTGTTTCACATTTCATGTGCTTTTAATATTGATATACAAACTGATAACTAGCAGAATACACAGCTCATTTAAACATTTATTTGTGAAATGGGTTTTGTAAACTGTTATGTTTTATATATTTCACAAATGGTTTCCACATTTTATCAGTTAAAAGCATGACATTATAACACATGAACAATAAAATTTGTACACAGTCTTGTCCTCGGTAACATTCCACAGAGATACGCGAATGGAGGATTATCCTATTATTACTAGTAAATTTGTTATTCCGTATGATTGGAGACACGTCCTCGGCGAACACTCCACAGAGATACGCGAGTGGAGGACTACACCAATAACCAGAATCTTTGGGATTTAGAGAGCATGACTTGAGTGTATAGATCTATACGGGGCTGACTACCCTACACCTGGCTGCTAGCTACAACCGAACCGAAATGGTTCAAGGGTGACGAAAGTCATAAAGATTGTGGACTACTTATTGCCACAGGTTCAGTCTTTAGTATGGTTATGGAACTCGCAACTAGGATAACAGAGATTTACTTATAGTAATAATGAACCACTTACTACATTTTACAAATAACCAGGTTTCGGTTTACATCTTTTACATCTTTTACATAAGGTAACCAACATTCAGGAAAGTATGGGACTTTCCTGGGGAGAACATCAAACATAACACGTATGCATCTTTTACAATGATAACCAAAATACAGGAAGGTATGGGATCTTCCTGGGAAACCTTGTACATAACCAGGTCTAACAGAATACATTTTTCATATTGAAAACCAACATACAGGAAAGCATGGGGCATTCCTGGATAACGTATATATATAACCAGAAAAGTGTAACCAACTAAATAACATTACATCTTTTACAATAACTACCCTTCAGGAAAGTATGGGACTTTCTTGGGAATACACTGATACATTAAAGAAATAGAACAATGAATTGGATAACCCAACCATACTTTACTTTTGTGAAACAACAACCAACTTTTAAGAAAATATGGGATTTTCTTGGCATGTGTTACATTTTCAGATACAGAAAGGAAACATAAACATTTTCACAAAACAAAACTACTTATGAACTCACCAGTATTATGCTGATTTTCAAACCGCTTGTGTTCTTAGGTCAAAGATAGTACAGGTACCCGAAGACTTACTTGGTTCAGGATCGTGTGCGTGCAAGGCTCGTTCGTTTTGTTTATATCTATAATATGTATCACAACTGTATAAGCTGTGTCTTTTGAAACAAGTTTTAAAACTCTTAATATGTAATGTAACGTTTGTTTCACTTTACTTACTATGTACATTGGATTTGATACTCAACGTGGAGTCAACCCCGGAAATGTTTCCGCCTTCGATTTTCGGGGTGTGACAGATTGGTATCAGAGCCCTTGTTTATAGTGAATAAAGTATACCAAACCTTACATGGTATAAAACTATAAACACTAAAGGGCCTAAGTGCTCTGAAATAGAAGTATCTTCAAACTACAATTATTTTCAAAAATATACAAGTATACCGAACCGTCGAGATTCGTATCTATAAGTAGAACAAAACATAATTAAATGGGTGTTGTGTATTGCAGTTAAACCTGGGCAGTTATGTAGTCGTGTCTAGGGTCAATATAGCCTGGCCAACTATATTCATTCGAGACACGGCCAACATATGCTTGGGAGTGATTGTGGTATGCGGCATGCCTAAAACTTACCCTAATACCACAAACATCGAGCCAGTATCGTAGCAAACCATGAAATAGTATGGGAGTATTTCTCGAATCATCGTACATGTTTAGACCCCCGATCATTCCGTTAGCGATAGTTTACTTGCTTCAATAACTCTTTCCTGCTTTACCGCTTAATTGGGATTTATATCTGTCATATCTATCGATTCAGAGGACTTATCATCCTCTCTCTTTATTGATCTTATTAGATCAAGATGCCTCCCAGGAAGAGACCCAGCTCCAACAACCCTCCACCACCTCCTCCTGAAATCGATCCCGTGTTATTTCAAACAGCTGTTACCGCCGCGGTGGCAGCTGCCATGTCCCAGCTAAATACCAGTGGTTCAGGAGGTAGTAATCAAAATCGAGATGGTAATCAGGAACGCCGTAAGGAGGGTTCCTATAAGGACTTCGAGAATGCGAAGCCTTCTTTCTTCAATGGCACTGGTGGTGTCATTTCCTTATCCCGATGGTTCGAGAGAATCGAATCCATCTTCAAAATCTGTGCCTGTGATGAGTCCGATAAGGTCAAGTTCGCAGCTTGTACCTTCCTTGATAAAGCATTGACTTGGTGGAATGGCCGAGTCAAATCCTTAACTCTCCCTGTAGCCAATGCCATGGGCTGGGAGGCTATGAAAGAACTCCTCCTTGCTGAATATTGTCCCCGAGGCGAAATGCAGAAGCTAGAGCACGAGCTCTGGAACCTGAAGATGAAAGGTTCCGATATTGCTGCCTACACTTCCCGATTTGATGATCTTGCCCTTCTTTGTCCTGGTCTAGTCACCCCTGAAAGCAAAAAGATCGAGAGGTTTATTTGGGGGTTAACTAATCTGACAAAAGGTCATGTCTTAGCTGCTCGCCCAGATACTTATGATAGTGCTAAGACTCTAGCCCAAGCTATAATTCACCACAGTGATGATGTTGAGGAAGCCACCACTGCTACCCCTGAATCGACCAAAAGCAGTGGTGAGAAAAGGAAATTCTGGAAGAAGAAGAAGGGTCAATCTTCCCAAGGCTCCTCCAAAAGACAACAAACAGTAGCAGTTCATGCTACTATTACCCCCGTAGCTGCTGCTTCCGTTGTGGGATCCACAGCTCCAACTCCTACTAGCCGATATGTTGGTAACCTCCCTCTTTGTGAAAAATGCAAGTATCACCACAACCCCGGTCCTTGTCGAGAACTATCCTGTACCAATTGTGGTAAGAAGGGGCACACTGTTCGATACTGCAAAGCTCCGACTCAATCAGCAAATCAATCCTCTGGAACAGGCGTTGGTCAAGCCTGTTATAACTGTGGTGAAGCCGGGCACTTTAAAAGGAATTGCCCCAAGAAGACTACTGCTGGCAACACCGGAAGGGTCCTTGCTATGGGACGGGAAGAAGCAGTCGCCGATCCCAATGTTGTCTCGGGTACGTTTCTTCTCAACAACTCGTATGCTAATATTCTTTTCGATTCGGGTGTTGAAAGAAGTTTTATTAGTCATGCATTCAAACATAACCTAAAACATGATTCCCAACCTCTAACCGAAATATTTACCATCGAAATGGTAAACGGAGAGAAATAAAGTGCGAGTGAGGTATTCGTAGATTGCACCCTTACCCTAAACGACCATTCATTTCCTATCGATCTTATGCCCGTATCCATAAAGAGCTTTGATGTCATCATTGGCATGGATTGGTTGAGTCCCAATCATGTAGATATCCTTTGCTTCAAAAAAGCCATCCATCTCAACCTTCCTTCGGGTCAAACCCAAGTGATCTATGGCGATAAACTCGGTTCCAACCTTCGTATCATTTCCTGCATCAAAGCTCAGAAACTCCTGCGAAAGGAGTGTGTTGCATTCTTGACCCATGTAATCAACAAGAATCAAGAAGTTAAAAACCTCGCGAGCATCCCCGAGGTCTGCAATTTTCCTGATGTGTTTCCCGAAGAGCTCCCAGGAATCCCTCCCAGGCGTCAGGTCGAGTTCCGTATTGACCTAATTCCTGGGGCTACTCCTGTAGCGAAGTCTCCGTATCGCTTAGCTCCAGCAGAGATGCAAGAGCTATCCAGTCAACTTAACGAGTTGCTTAGCAAAGGATTCATTAGACCGAGTTCCTCACCCTGGGGAGCCCCGGTTTTGTATGTCAAGAAGAAGGATGGATCCTTTCGTATGTGTATTGATTATCGTGAGCTAAACAAGTTGACTGTCAAAAACCAATATCCTCTTCCTCGAATAGATGACCTTTTCGATCAACTCCAGGGAGCCAGTTACTTCTCTAAGATAGACCTTCGGTCAGGGTACCATCAGTTGCGGGTTCATGAAAGTGATGTGCCCAAAACAGCTTTCAGGACTCGATATGGACACTACGAGTTTGTAGTGATGCCCTTTGGTTTAACCAACGCACCGGCAGTGTTCATGGATCTGATGAACCGGGTGTGTCGTCCTTATTTGGATAAGTTTGTCATAGTATTCATCGATGACATACTCCTCTATTCCCGAAGTGAAGAAGACCACAAACAACACTTAAGGCTAGTGTTGGAGACCCTCTGATCCGAGAAGTTATACGCGAAGTTTTCAAAATGTGAGTTCTAGATACGGAAGGTAACTTTCCTTGGTCACGTGGTAAGTGAGGAGGGTATTCATGTCGATCCTTCCAAGATTAAGGCAATAGAGAATTGGTCAGCACCGAAGACACCCACAGAAATCTGACAATTCTTGGGTCTCACTGGCTATTACCGAAGGTTCATCCAAAACATTTCCAGAATCGCCAAACCTCTAACCACTCTAACACAGAAAGGTGTACCCTTTTGTTGGGGTGATAAACAAGAAACCGCATTTCAGACGTTGAAGAAAGCTTTGTGCAGTGCACCTGTCCTGTCCCTACCCGAAGGGACAAAGGACTTTGTTGTCTACTGCGATGCGTCTACTCAAGGTTTAGGTTGTGTGCTTATGCAGAGAGGAAAAGTAATTGCTTATGCCTCTAGATAGTTGAAAACACACGAGGTCAACTATACCACACACGACTTGGAGCTAGGAGCCGTAGTTTTTGCATTGAAGATTTGGAGGCATTACCTTTACAGAACCAAGTGCACTATCTTCACCGACCATAAGAGCCTACAACATATCTTCGACCAAAAAGACTTGAACATGAGACAAAGGTGATGGGTAGAACTACTCAGTGATTAAGAGTGTGAAATCCGTTACCATCCTGACAAGGCCAATGTGGTAGCAGATGCCCTTAGCCGAAAGGAGAGTACAAGCAACAAGGTGAAGAGCCAGTCGATAACCATCCATTCCAACCTACCCATGCAAATCCGAGAAGTTCAGTTAGAAGCCCTGAAACCCGAGAACATGACAACTGAAGCTTTGAGAGGAATGGAAAAGAAACTTGAGATTAGAAGTGACGGAGTCCATTGTTTCATGGATCGGATTTGGATACCCAAGTCCGGAGGATTTAGAGAGTTAGTCATGGAGGAGGCACACAGAACCAGATACTCTGTTCACCCGGGCTCTGACAAGATGTACTTAGATATCAAGAAACAATATTGGTGGCCAAATATGAAGGCTGAGATAGCTTCATTTGTGGGCAAGTGTCTGACTTGCGCCAAGGTAAAAGTTGAACACCAAAAACCCTCGGGTCTGCTCCAGCAACCTGAGATACCTGAATGGAAATGGGAGATGATCACCATGGATTTCATCACCAAACTACCCAAGTGCTCGAATGGGTATGATACCATTTGGGTGATTGTTGATCGTTTGACAAAATCAGCTCACTTCGTTCCAATCAAAGAATCATACAAGATGGAAAGACTCGCACGGATATATATTCAAGTGATAGTCCAACTGCACGGCGTACCTGCATCCATTATCTATGATCGAGATAGCAGGTTTACTTCCCGATTTTGGCAGTCTCTCCAGAAAGCCCTTGGAACCCAACTAGACATGAGCACGGCATAGCATCCTCAGACCGACGGACAAAGCGAGAGAACAATCCAAACCCTGGAGGACATGCTTAGGGCATGTGTCATTGACTTTGGAAAGTCGTGGGACGCACATCTACCTTTGATTGAATTCTCGTACAACAACAGTTACCACACCAGCATTAGGGTTGCCCCGTTCGAAGCCCTATACGGTCGAAAGTGCAGATCCCCTCTGTGTTGGGCCGAAGTGGGAGATACACAGTTAGCCAAGAGTCGAGTTCCCAATAGTGCACTTACCGGTCCTGAAATCATCCGTGAAACCACTGAGAAGATTATCCAAATCCGTGAACGACTAAAGGCCTCGCGCGATCGTCAGAAGAGTTACGCTGATAATCGTCGGAAACCACTAGAGTTCCAGGTTAGAGACCGTGTTCTGTTGAAGGTCTCGCCCTGGAAAGGCACTGTACGCTTTGGTAAACGTGGGAAACTTAATCCGAGGTACATTGGACCTTTTGAAATCATCGCCAGAGTTGGTCCGGTAGCCTATAAGCTTCATCTACCTCACGAACTTAGTAACATCCATCCCGTCTTTCATGTTTCAAACCTCAAGAAGTGCCTATCCGATGAAACCCTAGTAATTCCATTAGACGAAATTGAGATCGATGAAAACCTCAACTTCGTGGAGGAACCGATCGAAATTATGGATCGAGAAGTCAAACGTACGAAACAGAGTCGCATCCCGTTGGTGAAGGTTCGCTGGAATGCCAAGCGAGGACCGGAGTTCACTTGGGAGCGAGAAGACTCAATGAAGCAGAAGTATCCACAACTCTTTCTAGATCCATGATTTGTATTTTCTTTTATTTCTTGTCTTGAATTTCGGAACGAAATTCCCTCTAACGGGGGGATAATGTAACAACCCGAAATTTCATATCACTTCTTGTACCACAACTTGTAATCCAATCCGATCAACCAAACGTCATTTTCAAAATTCGTTTCCAATTTCGCCATTTTATTAAGTCATTAGTTTATATCGACCTGAAATGACTTAATGGGTGTCTTAATACATTTAGAAATCATTTTAACTCCCCACTTTAGTAATCAGAATAAGTATAGAATCGACCGTATCGAGCCACGACAATTTGGTCGGGTATGACCAAAAGCCTCACGTAACGTCGGTATCGGGTAAAATTCCATCGTGTCCAATTCCCGAACACTATATAAAGTGTTTTAAGACTTCATTTGAAGCCTTTGGCCAATTTCTCATTAAACTCTCTCAACCTCTCTCCTCAAGCTAGAATTAAGGTCTAAATCTCAAATCTAAGGCTTCAAATCTCTAAGGTACTTTCCCTAGCTTGTATTGTAACCTTCTTAGCCTTCAAATTTGAGTTCAAAGCATGGATTAAGACCATATTCATGAGTTTACGGCGATGGAGCCTTCATGGGCCGTAAACTCATATAACATGGGTTTTTAAGCCCCAAATCCCTTCCTAAGCAATTTTGGACTTTAGTTATGGCTTAATGGCTTCATGGACAAGACTTTTATCATTTAAAACATAGATTTTGAGCCATTTGAAGGAGTTTACGGCCAAGGCATAAGCTTGGGCCGTAAACTCATGTAAATGAGGTTTTCATAAACTTAAACCCTTCCAAATCATAGTTGGGACTTAGATATGACATTAAGGCTTGCTAATCTAGACTTGGAACACTTTAAACATGATTTTTGGGTGATAAAAGTGAGTTTACGGCCAAGATATACTCTTGGGCCGTAAACTCCTCTTAAATGGGGATTTAGTGCCTTAAAACATGTCAAAATGCTTTCAAACTCAACCAATGGCTTTGTAGTAAAATCTAGATGCATCCAAAAATAGTTTAAGGGTTTGTAACACATCAAAAATGTCATTTATAGGAGTTTACGGCCTAGGAACATACCCTTGGTCGTAAACTCATAAATCTTGCTTAAGGATGCATCAAATTCACTTATATGGCTTGTATAAAATTCTAGAATCACATGTGATTGTTTTTAAGCATCAAAAACTAACTTTTCATGAGTATAAGAGAGTTTACGGCCATAGAACATGCCTCTAGGCCGTAAACTCCCAAAAATAGGTTTAATGGTGTTCTAAATTCATTTCAATGCTTGGAAAATTAACTAGAATCACATGTGATTGTCCTTTGTAGCTTAAACTAATCATTCTTGGCCATGGGTGAGTTTACGGCCGTAAACTCCAAGAGTATGGCCGTAAACTCCCTTTTAAATGGTGTTAATTCATTTCAAGTGTTCCAAGGCATTTTTAGATATCCATTCTAGCAATCCCCATGTCCATTTAAGCCCTTAAACCTTCAAAATCACACCAACATGAGTTTACAGCCGTAAACTCATGTGTGGGTGTGTTTTGTGGTTGCAAACTCTTTAAAATGTTTACTCTTGGGGAGTAAACTCAAGTCCCAAGTCCCTAGTGCCATTACAAGTCCGAAGATGTCACCCGGGTCACTCCAAACGCTCGTTTTGAGGCGTTTAACCTCGTTGGAATCTAATGTTCCATATAATTAGTGAATGTATCCCTAATTGTATATATATGGACATTATTTCATTTTACATAGGGACATCGCGAGTAATCAAACCCCAAACCAACGTCTAGTATCCAAAACCGACGCATTTCCGAGTCCGGTGAGTTCATACCCCTACATTTTTCACTGTTTTTCACTGTTTTCAGGGGGGAACACAAGCAAAGTACAAGGGTTTTTCTTGTACTCAAAACTTATTTTCATGTGTGTGTTTCACATTTCATGTGCTTTTAATATTGATATACAAACTGATAACTAGCAGAATACACAGCTCATTTAAACATTTATTTGTGAAATGGGTTTTGTAAACTGTTATGTTTTATATATTTCACAAATGGTTTCCACATTTTATCAGTTAAAAGCATGACATTATAACACATGAACAATAAAATTTGTACACAGTCTTGTCCTCGGTAACATTCCACAGAGATACGCGAATGGAGGACTACACCCATAACCAGAATCTCTGGGATTTAGAGAGCGTGACTTGAGTGTATAGATCTATACGGGGCTGACTACCCTACACCTGGCTGCTAGCTACAGCCGAACCGAAATGGTTCAAGGGTGACGAAAGTCATAAAGATTGTGGACTACTTATTGCCACAGGTTCAGTCTTTAGTATGGTTATGGAACTCGCAACTAGGATAACAGAGATTTACTTATAGTAATAATGAACCACTTACTACATTTTACAAATAACCAGGTTTCGGTTTACATCTTTTACATCTTTTACATAAGGTAACCAACATTCAGGAAAGTATGGGACTTTCCTGGGGAGAACATCAAACATAACACGTATGCATCTTTTACAATGATAACCAAAATACAGGAAGGTATGGGATCTTCCTGGGAAACCTTGTACATAACCAGGTCTAACAGAATACATTTTTCATATTGAAAACCAACATACAGGAAAGCATGGGGCATTCCTGGATAACGTATATATATAACCAGAAAAGTGTAACCAACTAAATAACATTACATCTTTTACAATAACTACCCTTCAGGAAAGTATGGGACTTTCCTGGGAATACACTGATACATTAAAGAAATAGAACAATGAATTGGATAACCCAACCATACTTTACTTTTGTGAAACAACAACCAACTTTTAAGAAAATATGGGATTTTCTTGGCATGTGTTACATTTTCAGATACAGAAAGGAAACATAAACATTTTCACAAAACAAAACTACTTATGAACTCACCAGTATTATGCTGATTTTCAAACCGCTTGTGTTCTTAGGTCAAAGATAGTACAGGTACCCGAAGACTTACTTGGTTCAGGATCGTGTGCGTGCAAGGCTCGTTCGTTTTGTTTATATCTATAATATGTATCACAACTGTATAAGCTGTGTCTTTTGAAACAAATTGTAAAACTCTTAATATGTAATGTAACGTTTGTTTCACTTTACTTACTATGTACATTGGATTTGATACTCAACGTGGAGTCAACCCCGGAAATGTTTCCGCCTTCGATTTTCGGGGTGTGACAGATTGGTATCAGAGCCCTTGTTTATAGTGAATAAAGTATACCAAACCTTACATGGTATAAAACTATAAACACTAAAGGGCCTAAGTGCTCTGAAATAGAAGTATCTTCAAACTACAATTATTTTCAAAAATATACAAGTATACCGAACCGTCGAGATTCGTATCTATAAGTAGAACAAAACATAAGTAAATGGGTGTTGTGTATTGCAGTTAAACCTGGGCAGTTATGTAGTCGTGTCTAGGGTCAATATAGCCTGGCCAACTATATTCATTCGAGACACGGCCAACATATGCTTGGGAGTGATTGTGGTATGCGGCATGCCTAAAACTTACCCTAATACCACAAACATCGAGCCAGTATCGTAGCAAACCATGAAATACTATGGGAGTATTTCTCGAATCATCGTACATGTTTAGACCCCCGATCATTCCGTTAGCGATAGTTTACTTGCTTCAATAACTCTTTCCTGCTTTACCGCTTAATTGGGATTTATATCTGTCATATCTATCGATTCAGAGGACTTATCATCCTCTCTCTATATTGATCTTATTAGATCAAGATGCCTCCCAGGAAGAGACCCAGCTCCAACAACCCTCCACCACCTCCTCCTGAAATCGATCCCGTGTTATTTCAAACAGCTGTTACCGCCGCGGTGGCAGCTGCCATGTCCCAGCTAAATACCAGTGGTTCAGGAGGTAGTAATCAAAATCAAGATGGTAATCAGGAACGCCGTAAGGAGGGTTCCTATAAGGACTTCATGAATGCGAAGCCTTCTTTCTTCAATGGCACTGGTGGTGTCCTTTCCTTATCCCGATGGTTCGAGAGAATCGAATCCATCTTCGAAATCTGTGGCTGTGATGAGTTTGATAAGGTCAAGTTCGCAGCTTGTACCTTCCTTGATAAAGCATTGACTTGGGCATTCTACTCGTCGAGTGCATGAACCTACTCGACGAGTAGGATGAATTACTACATGGACTCGTCGAGTCCCCCATGGACTCGGCGAGTTCACCCAGCAGATTGCATATTTTCAACTTTTTCCGACAATTTGCATCAAGTATCAATTAAACAAGTCTAGGCTCTGATAGCACTAAAGGGTTTTGAGCATTCTAACACTCCTAAGGTGTACATGCAACACTAGAAACCTTGGATCTATGTTTTACTATGATACATGAAAAATTGTTTTTCCAAGGTTCTTAACCTATCTAGCATAGTATGGGGAACTTTTAAACATAAATGCTAGAAGAAAAACATACCTTTTGTTGTTTGGATTCCTTGAGAACCTTGTGAGCCTAGCACCTCAAGTGTGATGCCTCAAATGTCTCACACAACACCACAACACTTGGAATAAACTTGAGAGAAGTTCACTAATACTCAAAATTCGGCTAGCCCTCTTTTACGTGCTTGTAGTGCCGATTTTACTAGTCAAGGGGTGTTTATATAGTTATGACACAAGTAGGGTTACACCATGTAAATCCTAATTGTCATGGATTTCCATATCCCATGATCTATGGGTTTGTAACCTCCATGGACTATCCATGGAGCACCTTATGGGTTTTAGACCAATCCATACAAACCATGGATCATTAGCCCACTATACAAGAATAGATGATTTACACAAGCAACCCCATATATTTAATTATTCTCTTTTTGATCACTTAATTAATTCCAAATTAATTCTTTGATTAATACTAATTAAATAATATTATTAATATATTAGAACTTATAATATATTAATAATCCTTAAGTGTCCTTTCTCTCATTTAGTCTATCCAAGTGTTGTAATGCCATGCAACTCAAATGGACCATGCTAATCGGGTCAAGTACATACCAGAAATAGTTATGAACTTAGACACATAATCCAACAGGTTCAAGGGTTCGTACGAGGGGATTTTGACTGGGTTCAGTAACCTTAGCAATTATGTTAGGAGAGCCTCTCGAAGTTGCCGAGGGAGGGAAGGAGAAGTTGTCGCTGAAGTATTGTGGGAGCATCCGACCTTTGGACTCCTAGATCTAAGTGTGATATTAGTGTGAACAACTAGAGTCATGGGCATTGTTGGGACACAAGATGTGCTAGTTGGTTTTTAGGAATTGTGTTGTTTGGAAGGGTTATGCATGGTGTTCTAGCTTTGGTAATCACCGGTCATCAACAAGGTGAGCATTGGAATGTAATGAAGATTGGGAATCCTGAAATTTTCATGTGCAGAACGGACTTAGTTGAATATAAGTGGGAGAGAACCACCCAGGTATCCAGGATAGAAGCAAGGGAGAAAGTGATGTAAGACTATGGGAGAGCCGTAGCATTCACTAATGGTCAGATAGGGTATAGTGTTGTAAGACTGCGGGGGAGTTGTACCATTCACTAGCAGTAGAGAGTGTTGTAAGACTGCGGGGGTGTCGTGGTGTTCACGGACTCTATCAAGTGATCTGAACTAGGATAGGCTAGTTCGCAGGGTTGTGTAGGAACCACTGATTAGTTAGGATCAGGACCAGAGGTGATTGACCGATTAGTTATTTGGGGACGATTCGGGTGGTTATGGGAATTCCGGATTGGAACTGGTGGAGACTGTTGAGCTAAGGGTTGGATCTTGTGATACAGCATCTTGTGGTCGAGCAATGCATCTTTCTGTAGGGGTACGGTTGGGTAGCCCTGTTATAGGACCTCATAAGAACCTGGTGGTTGGACCGGGAGCAAGACTGGAAGTCTGAAGGAATTGCTAAGGGTATTTATTAGGCAGACGAGTAAAGGACAACGGGAAGTCATGGGGCATTATGTAAATGATGATTCGAGGATCTCTGTATAGGAACGGAGTAACAATTCGGATTGGATAGGAACCCTAATCAGAATTTGTGTCGGGTTCTATTTCAGTGAGATGGGATGTGGGGCACCTATATGCCAAGGGCATCAAGGGCAGAATTCCAGAGTGGTGAACGGATTGGTTTTATGGTGGTTTAAGCCATTGCGAAGTGTCTCAGGTGGCTCCATCTGTAATAAAGTCACGGCATGTATGAATGAAAAAATGGTGGGTCGGAGGAGACCGGGTATGATGTAAGACTACAACTATTCTGGTAGTATACACTTTTTTGCGTCGGATTCAGTGGCGACAGGTTGTTAGCCTATCACGATCGGATGGATCAATCGAATGGAAGGAGATAGGGCAGTTATGGTTAGACGAGGTATCCTTCGGAGGTTGTAGGGGACTGGTGAGTGTGGTTTGGCTCAGCAATCGGGTAGGTGTAGAGTGTCTCGGATAGTTGGTAGAAAGGGTTGGGGCCAGGGAGGTCCCCGATTGTTCTTCTGGAAAACAGCCATGTGGCAGCAAGAGGGGTAGGAGTGACTTCAGTGATTTTGGGTCTGTGTGTGGAATTGCTTGTTATTCGGTAGTCGTAGTTGATTGGTGATTTCGTTTGTTAGGAAGCCTCAAGGCATTGCGAGTAGGAAGTATTCTATTTAGATTGGTTTTCTGGTGGAATTAGTTCGTTGATAATTCAATGTGGGCAGTCTGTTAGGGAGACAGACCACCTCGAGGCTTCAGCTTTTAGATGAAGCAGATGTTATCAGGTTTCAAGTAATTCGTTCATTCTTGGATTTCGTGTTGCTGAAGGTGTCACCCTGGAAAGGGATTATTAGGTTTTGGAAGAGAGGTAAGATGGGGCCTTGGTATACTGGCTGTTTAGGATCTCGGCCCGGATGGGTAAGGTGGCGTATCGCTTGGGAGCCGGAAGAGGTGATGCGAGAGCATTACCCGAAATTGTTTGGGTCAACAAACTTCAAGGACGAAGTCTAGCTCATGTGGGGGAGACTTGTAACATCTGATGCAGGTATTATTTGGATTAGTTGAATTTTTAGGGTTGTGGTGCCTCGACTCAGTGAGTTGGGAGTCCAACTTGTCGAGTGGAGGCATTTAATCACAGTCACGGATCGGGACCGAGTCGGCGAGTCGGAAGGCCTGACTCGGCGAGTCAGAGTTGTAGGGAGAAAACCCTAATTTCGAGGTTTTCCCCCTATATAAACATCATTAGTTGCCTCATAGCCTTCCATTTTACACGCTAGAAGTTGTTCTCGGCCTCAAACCTTTTGTGTGTGAAAAGAGAGAGAGAGAGCATTTGGGAGCTTGTCTTTAGGATTTTGGGGAGAATTTCAAGCTTGAAGAGGAAGTATCAAGGGAGGAGCACTAGATCGAGTATCTATTTCGTGTTGGGCACCTTATTCAGGTATTAATTTGTTACCTTAAAGCTTAGATTTCTTTTGGAAGATTATAGCCATCCTTGAGGAAATGGAACCAAGTTTGGATCTGGACCTATCACAAGGATATGGTTCCAGATCTAGACCTTTTTAGGTCCCAAATGTCATAAAGTTGTCTCCTTGGTGCACCCTACTTCTTATTCATGCATTAGGGACTTGTAAGAAGCTTGTTGATGTGGTTTTGGCATTATGAGACTTAGTATAAACGTAAAGTTGGCAACTTTACGTGGTATTATCACTAGGAGAATATGGATCTGAATTTTGGGACCATAAATCCCACTGGAAAGGACCGAATACGTGAGAACTTGTCGAGTCGCTCTTGTGAATCGGCGAGTCAGGAAGGTTTTCTCATTCACGGCCAAGGGTTCACGGCCAAGGCTTCATGGTCAAGGGTGTTCGGTTGGAAGTTTACGGTCGTAAACATCAAGGAACTCGGCGAGTCTCTCAGGTGACTCAATGAGTTGACGAGTTAAGCAAGGAACCCGACGAGTGGCTAATTGCCTAATTGTACTCGACGAGTCAAGGTCAATATGGATTGTTGACCTTGACTACAGACATAGACTTTGACTAGGGTTGACCTAAGGGTATTTATGGGTTTGTGTCAAGTTAATCACCTAATGATTATGGACAGTTGAGAAGGAGCAGCGTATGGGATATGTCTGATTTCAGCTTATCAGTTCTGCAGTCGAGAGGTGAGTCTTCTCACCTCTATGATTTCCGCAATGAATGATTTTGGGATAAACTCTGATAAATGATTTACTTAATGATGATTTGGAATGTTTGAAATAAATGGTATCTATGTTTTTTTTATATTATAAATGAAATTTTTACCATTGGTTTTTGGGTCGTTACAGGTGTGCGGGTTATCTAGCGTATGTGGTGGATACTCGGGTCAGAGATCCAACTTCAGTTTCAGAGGTTCTAGTGGTTAGGGAGTTTGCCGACATGTTCTCGGAGGAGTTGCCAGGGATACCTCCGGAGAGGCAGGTCAAGTTCCGGATCGACCTGGTGCCGGGTGTTGCTCCTATTGCCAAGGCGTCGTACCGGTTAGCGCCACCCGAGATGCAAGAGCTGTCTTCACAGCTGCAGGAACTGTTGGGCAAGCAGTTCATTAGACCTAGCAGTTCTCCATGGGGAGCACCGATTCTCTTCGTCAGGAAGAAGGACGGTTCGCACCGGATGTGCATTGATTATAGGGAGTTGAAGAAGTTGATGGTGAAGAACCGTTATCCACTCCCGAGGATAGATGATCTCTTTTATCAGTTGCAGGGTGCATCTTGGTTCTCCAACATTGATTTGAGGTCGTGGTATCATCAGGTCCAGGTCAGAGAGGAGGACAGGGAGAAGACCGTGTTTCAAACTCGTTATGGTCATTACGAGTTCGTGGTGATGCCATTTGGGCTCACCAACGCGCCAACAATATTCATGGACCTGATGAATCGGGTCTGCAGACAATGCTTGATCGCTTGGTCATAGTGTTTATTGATGATATATTGGTGTATTCCAAGACTCGAGAGCAGCACGAGGAGCACCCCAGGGAGTTGTTGGGAGTTCTGAGATGAGAACGATTGTATGTCAAGTTCTCGAAGTGTGAGTTTTGGTTGCAAGAGGTCCAGTTCCTCGGACATCTCGTTAACCAGGAGGGGATTTTGGTTGACCCGGCCAAAATTAAGGCAGTCATGCAGTGGGAGGTGTCGAGGTCTCCTTCAGATATCAGGAGTTTTTTGGGATTATCAGGGTACTACCAAATATTCATTCGGGATTTCTCTAAGATTGCAGTACCCCTCACTCGTCTTACGAGGAAGGGGGTGGATTTCCGGTGGGACCCTAAGCAGCAAAGGGCGTTTGAGACCCTTCACCAGCGGTTGTGCGAGGCTCCAGTCTTGACACTCCCGGAGGGAGTGGAGGGTTTTGTGGTGTTCTGTGATGCATCCATCACAGGTTTAGGGCAGTCCTCATGTAGCGAGGATGGGTGATAGCTTACACATCACGGCAGCTGAAGCCGCATGAGACAACATATCCTACTCATGATTTAGAGTTGGGAGCGGTGGTGTTCGCTCTCAAGATATGAAGAAATTACCTATATGGGGTCCGTTGTACCATATACATGGATCACAAGAGCTTGAGACACGTCATGGATCAGCCGAACCTAAACATGAGGCAGCGCAGGTGGCTGGATGTAGTCAAGGACTACGATTGCGATATCCTTTACCACCCCGGTAAAGCGAATGTGGTGGCGGACGCTATGAGCCGCAAGTCAGCTGGGTCTTCCACCCCAGTGATATGTATGAGGATAGCGGTGGATTATCCGCTGGTGAGCTTGATCAGGGATGCTCAGGTTGAGGGTATGCGACCGGAGAACTGGAAGATGGAGAGGATCAAGGGCGAGAACACCTGGTTGTGCAGGATAGTCGGAGATTATTGACACGATGCGGTCGGGTATGGGTTCCAACATTTGGTGGGGTCAGAAAGACAATCATGGAGGAGGCTCATAAGTCTCACTTCTCTATTCACCCGGGGGCCACCAAGATGTACCGAGACCTGAGCTTGAGTTACTGGTGGCCATTCATGAAGCGAGAAATTGTTTGGTATGTCGAGAGGTGCTTGACCTGTAGGATGGTCAAGGCCGAGCATCGGAGGCCGCATGGTATGCTGCACCGAAGCACCTCCTAGGCTCCCAACTTCACCGAACTATCTCTACTAAGCTCACTGTAGCATATCCTAGGCTTTCCTAGGTTCTCAACCTCGCCCTGCCATCAGCTGCTGAAGAACTCCCCATGATGCCAGTCATCTACCTCATGGATGTCGTCACATCCACTTAGTAGCTGACTCCCATCACTTAAGAGTTCCACAAAGCACAACACAAACAACATTCATGCAGATGCACTCCGACCCAAAGAACTGCCACAAATATTCAACCCACATATCGCAACTTGCGCTATCCACATCCATCCGTCCTTACTGTCGGCTGCCTTATGCATGCAAATTATACACAGAACATGATCTAATAGACTATCGAATAATCGACCTACCCTAGGACCACAACCAGACAAGGAACCTGAAATAAGGCCAAATCAATTATTCTAAGGCTATAAGATCCTAACCGTATACAACTTTAAAAGCATACACGTAGCAGTTACTAATACCAATAATCATTCTCATTCCAGCATGGCATCAAATATTCCCAAGGTTACAAGCATCACGCATCAGGCCAATCTATTGTTGACTACTCAACACTAGCATGCAAGTCTACCAACTCATATAACATATACAGGCATCGGCTCATACAACATATACATGCATCTCCCCTAGTCCTACCTAGCATGCGATTTATAGATTCATAAACCAAGTCATAACAGATACATATGTGGGTATTCTAGGGAAACTTACTTGAGCTCGGCCGATTACAAGCACCACACCTTTTCTTGTCCTAGAAATCCTTTACTTAAAAACAATTTTCTTTTGAAAACTCTACTGATCCTTAGTTTGAGTTCAGACTCCCCCGAAAGTATGTCCGAATCCCTCAAACCAAGGCTCTGATACCAACTTATAACGACCCAAAAATCAGAGGTAAAAATTTCATTTTTCTTATAGCTAAAACATTGATACCATTTATTCCAAACATATCAAATCCTCACTAAGTAAAACATTTATAAGAGTTCGTCCCAAAATCATTCGTCACGGATTCACAAGTGTGTGCACTGCAATCAATCCGAGCCCTCCTTTTCCAAATTGATGATACCTGAAACCAAAACTGTAAACCGTAAGCACGAAGCTTAGTGAGTCCCCCAGAGCATACCCCACACAATCCACATCACACATATCGTATTAGCTGTAAAAGCTATCTCTACCATTATCACATATCAGTTAGCTATGTAAGCTACTTCTGCCACATATCACATGTCAGATAACTATAAAAGATATCTCTACCATTGGCACATACAATTAGCTATACAAGCTATCTCTACCGTTAGCCACAAAGGCTATCTCTACCGTTAGCCACAAGGCTATCTCTACCATCAACCATAAAGGCTGTATCTACCATCAGCCACAAGACTATCTCTACCATCAGCCATAAAGGTTGTCTCTACCATAAGCTAGACGGTTATCTCCACCGCATATCATGCATACATACATAACACACACTACTACATAACAAGTATACCAACTATCATTAAATGGGCCGGCTTTGGTGCTTTAGACCCATTGGTATGGTGAGAAAACTCACATGGCACTGCTGAAGCCCCGCAGATGAAACTCCCCTTGCTGATTGACAGATTCCCGAACTGTCAACATCACACAATACCCAATTAGTAATTGGGTTCCAATACATAACCACAACTCTATACTTGGGGTAAAAGACTACTTTACCCTAACTTAGCTTTATTAAATCCAAGGCCCAATTCAAGGCCCAAAAGTCAAACCATGGACCAAAGCCCAACACATGGCCCAATTTTCCAAATTGAACCCACACCCTTAAATGGGTTTATCTTAAGGCCCAACCACTTATTCTAGTCCAATTAATTGGCATTCTTGTGATGCAATAGCTGATAGTCCTCAAGGCCCAATTATGGCCCACTTATAGCCTAATTTTCCAAATTGGTCCCAAGCCTCTCTAACGGGTCTTATCCTTAGTCCATAACATGTTCCCAATTGGCCCATTAGGGCCCACGACAGCTTAGTCCAATAAGTGGCCCAAAAAGCATCTAAACCCAATTAGAGTTTTTCACATAAAATAACGATTAGGGTTAAGTGTTCCTACTTAACCCATTAAGTACATTTTTTGCCTTAAGTTAATTTACCAACGATTATTAATTAATCTTTAAAATTCATTTAATAATCTCGATGCAGTCCCGATAAGTCCCAAATGGTATTAGGGTTTTCCAAAACCTTATTAGGGTTTCCAACCTATTTTAGCCCAATAGGCCCAAAGCCAAATCCTTAAGCCCATTAGGGTTTCAGCATCCAAACGAATCAAACACGATCATGCAAGCACACCACCACCCGACACGGCGGCCGGTGGTGGCTGGAGGCGGCATCCACCACCTCACGGTGGTGGTCATGGATTTTCCATTATTATTTTGATTACAATACAATTACAATAATATCCAAGTAACACACACACTCATACACTAACACACACACACACACCGCGTTGTGGCGGCAGGAGGTGGTAGAACCGAAATAAAGGCGGTAACCACCATGATGGGTAGCCTTGGTGGTCTTCTTGGGGTTCCTTGGCTAGCCGTAAACACACACATGGAGCTCAACTAACAACAACACCCAACACACACCTACACGCTTGACCGTAAAAGAGCTCAACCACCCCGCCTGGTGACGAACAACAGCTCGACAGCAAAAGCGGCGCCTACCGTCGGCGTTGTCGACAGCTATGGAGCTTCATCCGTGAATGGAAGCGAACCCGACAAATAGAAGAAGAGGAAGAAGGAGGAGGAAACGTGGTTGGAGTAGCACGGGTGACAGCGTCGCACGTCCGTAGATGACGACAGCAGGCAAAGGTGGACGGTGGTGGCGACATAATCGATCGGAGAACTGTAGCGGCGGTTCACAGCAGCAGCAACCGACTGCCTTGCTTTCTTTCCGACGTAGAGAGTTGGCTTCGGTGGCTGAGGAAGGCGATGATCAACGATGAAGGTCGTGAAGTGTGCGGCCGTAAACGGAAGGATGGCGGCCAATCCTTTCTTAGGTTTAGGGTTTCAGAATGATTATATACCCGACACACTAACAAATTTCCATAATGGCATAATTGGTCCCTCCCATAAACACTTTTGCAACCAAAGCCAAGAATTTACTCTTTATACCCCAGCTCCCGTAATTCTTTTCATTTTAAGTCCGATATTTACCTTTTTAACCCAGCCCCCCTGAAATCTGTTACAAATTAAGTCTAATACTTACCAAATAGCCCCTTAGCCTCCAAAATCTTTTCAAAATAAATACCAAAATTACTTTTTAACCCTAGAATAATCCGATTTATAATATTTGGCTTCCCAAAACCAATAATCCCCTAAATAATATGAATTTATTTCGACTATTCGTTCATCGAATTTTATTTATGTATTTATTAGTTAAACAGGATGTTACAACTCTCCCCGACTTAAATTAGATTTCATTCTCGAAATCATCCCTTACCATCCCTTATGCGCCCGACAACTTAGGCGACATGGTTACAATCCTAGGCACACCCTAGCCTTCCCAGGGTAACCGTGACTATCCTTTTCAAGGCGGTTAAGCCACTCTAGGAAGGTTCTAAAATCTGAAGATGAATAAATTCCGTAAAACAAGATCACATCTACTCCATCTGAAATCTGTTGTCTTGGGATAGTCTGATTCCCTGACAGACCACTCATACTGAATCATTATCATTGAACCCAGTCTATTTATCCCTCAACTGTCTACTCAAATTCTGATAATTCCAGGTTCTCATTATAAAACAGTGTCACAGACCCGATCATCCTTGTAGATCCCTCTTACTTGGCCAAGGCTCAGACACTCCCATTGTGAGTGACTTGTCACTCTCCAAATTATCTACCTATTATGTTCATACTCGTAACCTGAAGCATAAATGCTAACATTGCCCAAACACTGAACTACTTGAACACTGAACTGTCTGAAGCAATATGCTGCTACAAAGCTACTTCTCAAAGTCTATCAAGACCTTCCTGGTCCCAATTCATTCGCCGATCATCTGAAATACCGGGTTCCAACCCGATTATAGAGCCAAAAGACTCCCGCACGGTCGCTAATATCAAATCCTCATTAAGGATTTTGTTCAGGACTCGCAGTCGATAACCGCTCCAAATTTGCTCAACCAGTCCATGCCCACAATGACACAGACATCTCCCATCGCAATAGGAACTAAATGAATCGGAAACTCAACGCCGAAAATCTCGAGTACACACCCTCGGATCACCTCAGTGGCATACACCGCCCTCTCGTCAGCTATGGAAACTCTCAGAGGTCGACTCAACGCCTCTCGTCTAATACTGATGTGCTGAATAAAAGCCAAAGATACAAAAGACTGACTCGCACTCGAGTCAAATAACACCAAGGCAGGTATAGAACTCACAAGAAAAGTACCTATGCATAACATAATATAAACACAATATCTCAAACATCAAAATAAATACATGAAAGAATACATACCATCCCCGACATCGGGTGCTGCACGAACCTCCTCTGCGGTCAACTGGAAGGCTCTCCCTCGCGCCTTCGGTGCCTCGGCCTTTACGGGCCGACTGTCTGTAGCTCTCACTGCAGCAGGGGCAGATCCCTGAGTTGTCGCTCGCAACTATGGACAATCTGCCTTTCGGTGTCTGGTCTGGTTGTAGTGAAAACATACTGCAAACCCCTTGGGGCAATCCTTGTCCATATGCCCCTCCTTGCCACATTTGTAGTAAGACCCTGCTCTACACACCCCATCGTGGCTCTTTCCGCACTTGCCACAAGTGCGGCCCCTCTAACTCCCAGATCTCGAATTAGCGGGCTTAGCCCGTTTGGCTGCCGGCTGAGACTGTGTCGGTCGCCGATCTCTCCCCTGAGACTCAGCCTCCTCCCTAGCCTGGGTCTCCAACTCTATCTCCCTCTTCTGGGCATTTGCCTGAAGCTCAAAAAATGACCGGTACGTCGAGTTCGCCACGAACTCTCGTATATCCCTCCTCAAAATGCTCAGATATCGGCTCATACGTGTCTGCTCGGAGGACACGTGCTCTGGGCTTAACATCGCCCGCTCATGGAACATCCTCGTAATCACTGTAACAGACTCAGTACCTTGCTTGAGGGTCAGAAACTCCTGGTCCAAACGCTCCCTCTCCACCAGGGGAACTTACTCATCTCGGAACATAGCAGTGAACCTCTCCTAGGTCACTGCAACAAGCTCAGCAGGCGAATAATGCGCCGTCACAAACTTCCACCAGTCCTTCGCTCCCAAGCGAAGCTGGTTCAATGCGAACCGGACTCTCAAATGCTCTGGAGATGAGCAAGTAAAGAAACACCCCTCAATGTCTGAAATCCACCACATCGCTACAATAGGGTCCTGGGTCCTATCAAACTCCGGTGGTTTTGTGTTGCTGAACTCCCGGAACAGCAATGCATCACCACCCTACGGCCTAGTCGCAGTTATGGCTGCAGTGGCCGCAGCAACCACAGCCTCAGAAAGAGCAGCGTATCTCTCGTCAAATGTCTCTATCAGTGTGGTCTTGATAGACCTGAACATCTCTGGTATCTATGCCCTGATGGTCGCAGCCACCTCCTCATGAATGATCCTACGGATCTCCTCATCACTAGTACTGCTGCTCCCTGGTGTATGGCGTGTCCCAACCATGATCTCCCTCTGAAATATGACATAAGAATGTTAGGGACTCACTCGAGTATACCCACACTCGATGACTCCACCCTACTTGTTCCTTAGTACTCCAAGGATTCTTACTTGGACTGCGCACTGACCCGGTGTTTTCAGTAGTACAGGCCCAATACTACCGTCCACACCGCATCAGTATCCATCCTAAGTCCTCCTCCCAGAGTCCCAAATCCCAAGTACTCTACTCTCTTTAATCATATGCTACTCACTAGCAGATCTCTCATAAGCTCCTCGCTGCTATCTAAACACTATCAAGCATCCCTAGCAGCAAAACTCCTAGACTAAGGAATCACATATCGGGCCACTCTAGTCCGAATAAGAATACCTAGTCTACTCTAGCATTCCTTATACAACTCATCATATAACATAACATAATATATCTCATAACATTTATTGCAAGGGTATTTTGGGAAATCACCGTTCGGGCGTTGGCCGATCATACACACGGCTCTGCTCTGTTTGTCTCAAAACTCTTTTTACTCTTTTAAAAAAAATTTGTTATCAAAATTTTCTCAAATCCTCAGTTTGAGTTCAGATACGCTGGAAGATGCATCCGAATCCCTCAAACCAAGGCTCTGATACCAACTTGTAACACCGTAAAAATTAAAGCAAATTTTCACATTTTTAAAACACATTGTTCATTCACAATTATTAATAAAATCTCATTGTATGATATCTTTGTTCCACAAAACATTTCCCAAGATCGAAATACATAAAACTCCAAGTGTGTGTGTACGAATCATGTCGGTGCCTTCCCGCGCTCCTCACTGGTACCTGAAACACATAACACAAAACACTATAAGCATGAAGCTTAGTGATTTCCCCAAAATACCACTCTAACATACATTAGCCACTCAAGGCTATAACTCTGCTGACCCTCTGGTCAGTGTGTCTCTGTGGGACCCTCCAGTCTCAACTCTCTCTCTCTAGGCCCTCTAACCCTAACTCTATGGACCCACTGGTCCTAACTCTAGAAACTCTGAATCATACATATCACATATCACAATAACACATAAATAGCATACAATACACTAGCACATAACTATGTTACCACTCTAGGTAATGTATAGTGAGAAGACTCACCTCACATGTCTCGGTAAATCTCTAACTCGGTAGAAATATGGTCTAGCCTCCGCCTAATCACATAAAGTAAATACTCGCATAAATATAACTCTCGAGACTAGACTCAACCCTCTCTTGGCATCCTCAGAAGAGTAAAAGACCATTTTACCCCTCTCTTGACATAAAGACCCCATTGTTGACCAAACCCTCAAAGTCAATAAAGTCAACGGTCAAACTTTGACCCGACTCTCCGAGTGCACTTAGGTGACTCGGCTAGGGTCCTGCATGACACGTCGAGTCTTTCTCCTGATCGACGGGTTACACCTGGCATGAATCGCGGGGCCACCCTGACTCAACTCGCCGAGTCCCATTATGAACTCAGCGAGTTCCGCCTTGAACTCCAGTTCTCTATTTCCCTTTGACTCACCGATTCATTACCCCAACTCGGCAAGTTACTCACTGAGTGAACTATGGGAAACCCTAGCCCTACTCGTCGTCTTTTCTTGGGACTCAGCAAGTTCATGCCATGCTCAAGCTCAAATGACCTCCTGAGGTCAGATCCGTTCCTCTAACCCATAGATCTGGCCTCCTTAAGCAATATAAACACATAAAGTCCTGAACAAAATCCTTACCTGGAACTAGTTGCCACTAATTATCATGCCATTGTGACTCTACAACCTACTAATCTAACTGATCGGGTCCGTGCATCAAATCCTGACGTCACCAAATCCAAGGCTAAAAGTAATTGCTACCCGACCAATGGTAGCCTAATATACCAAATGACCTTACACAGTCCATTACTTTGCTATTCTCATAACTGTAGGGACAATCCTACATGCTTTTCACCGTCTCAACCGGATCTTATCTATCTGGGAAATTGTGAAATCCAATCCATGGATTTCCATATCCTCCCTGCTACACCTGAACTGGTAGGTACTATTGTCCCTTCTGTGTTCTAATAACATTTTCATGCTATCTACCAACCTAGTGAATGCTATGGCTACACCCGTACTCTTACAAAACTTCCCACACTACCTGACTACTAGTGAATGTTACAGCTCCCCCGTATTCTTACAACACTTTCACCCTGTTGACCATGACTGAATGCTACGGCTCCCCCGTAGTCTTATAACACTTTCATCCTAACTCAACCGTAACATAATTCCTTTCCCCAACTCTATCAATTCAACGCATGCGGAATCAATCACACACTCGACCGATCACTCGAACTAAACTCGTTTCATGACTGGAGTCCCAACCTGCTTCCCCAAATTCTGCTATCAAGCCCCCAAGAAGATGCGGTTCACATGCTGGGGAGTTTTACTAAACTCCAAACTCACACAACTCTCAAATCAATTAGCCAATTGGGCTGCCAATTTTTCTTTGACGAGGACAAGAAGCCCATCTCGGTCTCATACCTGTCCCAATCCTGAATACCTGCACGATTCTTCCCCACTTAGCTCCGGCTAAGTCTTCACGGCTCGTGAGAATTGAAGGATTTCCGATCCTTATTTCTTCCTAATAATCCATTGATGACAACCTGTGCTTACCAATGTTGGTGATCAATCACCAGTTAAGCCCTAAAATTGCCCATCCATAGTATCTTGAATAGTACTCTTGTAATCTAGTCCAATTTGACACCTCAATCCACCTCCCATGCTGACAGTTGGAGGCCTTAATCTTCACCCTAGCTAACAAATTTCTCGTTCCTACTTCAAATCTTGCAACACCACTGAAGTCTGAATGATCACAACCCATGTGAAAGTACATTTCTTTTGCCCATCCAATGCCCGGACACTTAAGCATCTAACGTCCACGACTATCTCCACTATCTTCATGCTACCAGTCCTTCCCTAGAAACGTTAGTGCCTTGAACTCCAAAGTTCTTCCATAGACAGCTGACGACCATACCCAAACAATGACAGAACTACTGAACTTTAACTTCCCTAGAGAACTATCGCTTTACTCTGACTTATCAAAACTCACACAATTCCAAAGCGATATGTATTCCCAACATCCATATAGAAGCAGTAGAAGACGACACACCCACAACATTTGGAGGAATACCAATCACCTCCTGCTGGCATGACCGACCCTGCTACACCTGCAGCAGGCTAAACCCTTGAAATGAAAACCCTCTTGCAGTTTTCCACAAGAACTGCATTGAGTCTTGCCCTGCTAGCCTTTCAAAATTTTCCCGAACCCTTGGGTCTCTTCCCGAGACTCTCCAATATAGGCACCCGATATGTTACCCTTTTCCCAACGTGCTCCAGACCAATCCCTGCTCTCGAGCTCTAGCAATCATATCATTCAGGGTCTCACACCCTGACCCACTCACCAACTCAATCATCAACGGCTGATATGCAATAATTAGGGCAACCTTTGCTCTACATCGGGCTACCAACTATCCCAAGACATAATATCCAATCCTGAAAGTGGAATAAATCGCATAGTCGATCCCTGTCCTCCGATACAAGAGATCCATGACGAACTCAAACCCTGGCAGTCCTTCCGCTATCTGGCTCATCACCGGAGCCAAGACCAACCCTAGTCCTTCTCCTTGCATGCTCATCTGCTTTCTCCACATCAGCTATTCCCACAGTCCAATCATAACCAAGGACTCTCCTTCCCAGGTTTCTTAGATTCTCCAAGACTCTCACTGGTTCAAGTATGGATCCTGTGCTTCCATTAGTATGGGCTCATACTACCTTCCACACCTATCCATACTTTCCTCAGTAATCCTCCCGAATCCTCTAAGTCACCTACCCCACTGATGCACCGATTATCTACCAACAACAACATTATGTCCACCGAAGCACCTCCTAGGCTCCCAACTTCACCGAACTGTCTCTACTAAGCTTACTGGAGCATATCCTAGGCTTTCCTAGGTTCTCAACCTTACCCTGCCATCAGCCACTAAAGAACTCCCCATGATGCCAGTCATCTACCTCCTAGATGTCGTCACATCCACTTAGTAGCTGAATCCCATCACCTAATAGTTCCACAAAGCACAAAGCAAACAACATTCATGTAGATGCACTCTGACCCAAAGAACTGCCATAAATATTCAGCCTACATATCGCAACTCGCGCTATCCACATCCATCCGTCCTTACTGTTGGCTGCCTTATGCATGCAAATTATGCACAGAACAGGATCTAATAGACTATCGAATAATCGACCTACCCTAGGACCACAACCAGACAAGGAACATGAAATAAGGCCAAATCAATTATTCTAAGGCTATAAGATCCTAACCGTATACAACTTTAAAAGCATACACGTAGCAGTTACTAATACCAATAATCATTCTCATTCCAGCATGGCATCAAATATTCCCAAGGCTACAAGCATCACGCATCAAGCCAATCTATTGTTGACTACTCAGCACTAGCATGCAAGTCTACCAACTCATATAACATATACAGGCATCGGCTCATACAACATATACAGGCATCTCCCCTAGCCTTAGTTAGCATGCGATTCATAGAATCATAGACCAAGTCATAACATATACATATGTGGGTATTCTGGGGAAACTTACTTGAGCTCAGCCAATTGCAAGCACCACACCTTTTCTTGTCTTAGAAATCCTTTACTTAAAAACAATTTTCTTTTGAAAACTCTACAGATCCTCAGTTTGAGTTCAGACTCCCCTGAAAGTATGTCTGAATCCCTCAAACCAAGGCTCTGATACCAACTTGTAACGACCCAAAAATCAGAGGTAAAAATTTCATTTTTATTATAGCTAAAACATTGATACCATTTATTCCAAACATACCAAATCCTCATTAAGTAAAACATTTATCAGAGTTCGTGACAAAATCATTCATCGCGGATTCATAGGTGTGTGCACTGCGATCAATCTGAGCCCTCCTTTTCAAAATCGATGATACCTGAAACCAAAACTGTAAACCGTAAGCACGAAGCTTAGTGAGTCCCCCAGAGCATACCCCACACAATCCACATCACACATATCGTATTAGCTGTAAAAGCTATCTCTACCATTATCACATATCAATTAGCTATGTAAGGTACTACTGCCACATATCACATGTCAGATAAGTATAAAAGATATCTCTACCATTGGCACATACAATTAGCTATACAAGCTATCTCTACCGTTAGCCACAAAGGCTATCTCTACCATTAGCCACAAGGCTATCTCTACCATAAACCATAAAGGCTGTCTCTACCATTATCCACAAGACTATCTCTACCATCAGCCATAAAGGTTGTCTCTACCATTAGCTAGACGGTTATCTCTACCGTATATCATGCATACATACATAACACACACTACTACATAACAAGTATACCAACTATCATTAAATGGGCCGGCCTTGGTGCTTTAGACCCATTGGTATGGTGAGAAAACTCACATGGCACTGCTGAAGCCCCGCAGATGAAACTCCCCTTGCTGATTGACAGATTCCCGAACTGTCAACATCACACAATACCCAATTAGTAATTGGGTTCCAATACATAACCACAACTCTATACTTGGGGTAAAAGACTACTTTACCCTAACTTAGCTTTATTAAATCCAAGGCCCAATTCAAGGCCCAAAAGTCAAACCATGGACCAAAGCCCAACACATGGCCCAATTTTCCAAATTGAACCCACACCCTTAAATGGGTTTATCTTAAGGCCCAACCACTTATTCTAGTCCAATTAATTGGCATTCTGGTGATGCAATAGCTGATAGTCCTCAAGGCCCAATTATGGCCCACTTATAGCCCAATTTTTCAAATTGGTCCCAAGCCTCTCTAACGGGTCTTATCCTTAGTCCATAACATGTTCCCAATTGGCCCATTAGGGCCCACAACAACTTAGTCCAATAAGTGGCCCAAAATGCATCTAAACCGAATTAGAGTTTTTCACATAAAATGACGATTAGGGTTAAGTGTTCCTACTTAACCTATTAAAGACTTAATCCATTAAGTCCATTTTTTGCCATATTTTAATTTACCAAAGATTATTGATTCATATTTAAAATTCATTAAATAATCTTGATGCAGTCCCGATAAGTCCCAAATGACATTACGGTTTTTCAAACCCTAATTAGGGTTTCCAACCTATTTTAGCCCAATAGGCCCAAAGCCAAATCCTTAAGCCCATTAGGGTTTCCTTAGGCCTAATAGGGTTTCAACATCCAAACGAATCAAACACGATCATGCAAGCACACTACCACTCGACACGGCGGCCGGTGGCGGCAGGAGGCCGCAGCCACCACCTCACGATGGTGGTTATGGATTTTCCATTATTATTCCGATTACAATACAATTACAATAATATACAATTAACACACACACTCATAAACTAACACACACACACCACGTTGTGGCGGCAGGAGGTGGTCGGAGGTGGCAGAATTGAAATAGAGGCGATAACCACCATGATGGGCAGCCATGGTGGTCTTCTCGGGGTTCCCTCGCTAGCCGTAAACACACACATGGAGCTCGAATAACAACAACAACCAACACACACCTACATGCTTGACCGCAAACGAGCTCAGCCACCCCACCTGGTGACGAACAACTGCTTGGCAACAAAAGCGGCGCCTACAGTCGGCGCTGTCGACGGCAACAGAGCTTCAGCCGTGAATGCAAGCGAACCCGACGAACAGAAGAAGAGGAAGAAGAAGAAGAAGAAGAAGAAGAAGAAGAAGAAGAAGAAGGAAACGTGGTTGGAGTAGCACCGGTGACAGCATCACATACCCGTAGATGACGACAGCAGGCAGAGGTGGACGGTGGTGATGACATAACCGATCGGAGAACTATTGTGACGGTTCACAGCAGAAGCAACCGGCTGCTCTGCTTTCTTTCTGACGTACACAGTTGGCTTCAGCAGCTGAGGAAGGCGATGATCGACGATGAAGGTCGTGAAGTGTGGGGCCGTAAACAGAAGGATGGCAGCCAATCCTTTCTTAGGTTTAGGGTTTCATAATGATTATATACCCGGCACACTAACAAATTTCCATAATGGCATAACTGGTCCTTCCCATAAACACTTTTGCAACCAAAGCCAAGAATTTACTCTTTATACCCCAGCTCCCCTAGTTCTTTTCATTTTAAGTCTGATATTTACCTTTTTAACCCAGCACCCCTGAAATTCTTTAAAAATTAAGTCTAATACTTACCAAATAGCCCCTTAGCCTCCAAAATATTTTCAAAATAAATCCCAAAATTACTTTTTAACCCTCGAATAATCTGATTTATAATATTTGGCTTCCCAAAACCAACAATCCCCTAAATAATATGAATTTATTGCGACTATTCGTTCATCAAATTTTATTTTTTTATTTATTAATTAAACAGGATGTTACATAATGCCCCGATTCTCGGGTATTGATTTTTGGTTATAAGATTTTCTTGATTTCAAGGTCTACTCGACGAGTTGGTTGCCCTAACTTGTCGAGTAGCAGCGGGTTGGTCCACGTGTTTAAGTGACCTACTCTACGAGTAGGAGCTAGAGGATGAAACCCTAATTTCCGGGGTTTTACACCCTATTTAAAGGATTATTGGCCTCCTCAGCCTCCCTTACAGCCTCTTGATATTCCATAAACCCTAATTCGTGTGAGTGTGCTCCATTTGTGTGTTCAAGCTTTGGAAGAGGATTTTGGTGAGAAAAGCTTGGAGAATAAGTGACTGGAAGCCGGGAACGTGTGGGAATCAGAGATCTACCTCAGTTGGCATCCTTTGCAAGGTATTAAGCCATTATCTTGACCTAATTTTGTACCATCCCGAGTCCAGGTATGCTTCGAGAACCTTAAGCTTTTGAGCTATTGTCATTATTGGCTTTAATTATAAAAGAGTGAGAAATGAGTATGCGGAGCGTACCTGAGGGTACGCTTAGCGTACTCGTCAGCGTGCATGCAACGCGGAGACCACCCAGTATGTTGGGCGTACCCGTGAGTACGCCGGGCGTACTAGGCCCAGAATGCAACCCTAATTTGGCGTGAGTCCCCAATATAAGGAACATGATGGCCTCATTTCTGGCCACCATTTCCAGAGAGAAAACCCTAAAAGTGCTCTAATCTCCATTCTAGAGCTTGTGTGTGTGTGTTTGAGCTTTGAAAGAGTGTTTGTGTGGTTTTGAAGAGAACAGAAGACCTTGAAGAAGGAGAGTTGGAGTCCAAGCTTCTATATTTGAGCAAATCTGGGTGTGAAGCTTCTCTTTGAGGCATAAAGTTTCAGACTTTGCCTTTTGTAACAACGTAAATTTTCAAAACAATTTTTCATTTTTAAAATATACATTTACTCATAAAATAATGTCAAAACATAATGTATCAAATGTTATCATCACAAAACATATCCCAAAATCTCAAAACATGAACTCCACGAGTGTGTACGGATCATGCCGGTGCCTTGCCGCGATCATCACTAGAACCTGAAACACATAACACAACAACTGTAAGCATAAATGCTTAGTGAGTTCCCTAAAATACCACATACAACACATACGCCACTCGAGGCTACAGTACGACCCTTCGGTCGATGTGTCTCAGAGGGAACCTCCAGTCCGGTAGCTCATTGGACCCTCTGGTCCGGTCATAGCTCATTGGACCCTTCGGTACGGTCTGTATCGTTGGACCCTTCGGTCCGGTCTGTATTGTCACAACTAGGAATTCTACACCTTGTAACAACAACAATGATAACCTTTGTGAAACAAAAATGTGAAAGCACGTATGATGCTTATTCTATAACAACAAATTTTCCATCAAACGCTCTATGCAAGCACTTCGAATATTCAACAAAGAATTGGAAACCCTAGAAATCCCGGTTTAAGTCCATTATGGACTAGGATTTCCTTATTGGGCCTAATGGGCCAATAAGCTTCCAATTTGACTATTTTGGGCTTAGAACTCTTAAATGGGCTCTAATTGGACCCACTTCCATTTATTTTAACATTTTGGACCATATTGGGCCTAGAATGAAATAAAATACCCTAATGGACCTTATTGGGCCATAAAAACCCATACTTGATGAATATTGGGCCGTGAATTTCTCAAAAAGGGCCAATGGGCCGAAAATCATCAAAATGGGCCCATGATATAGACTTAAGCACCAAAGGCCCAAATTCTTTTTCTTTCTTCCCTTTTTCTTGGCCCAAGAGGAAAACAAAAAAAAAAGGAAAACTCATGAAATAAGGAGGGTTAGCCACCTCCTTATTACACCATGGACTTCCATGCACTCCATACTTTCCTCACTCTCTCTTCTTTTCCCTCTCTCTTCTTAAGGTCGGCCGAGAGCCAAGCCACACACATATACAACACCAAAACTCCTTTAAACTCTCTCAAAATGCTCTTCCTTCCCACTCCAAAAGTCATGAAATTTTTACTTGTGCATCAAGAGGGTTTCAAAAGATTATCATCACTTCTTGGAAATTCCTTACACATTCAAGTTTTATAACTCCATTTCCTTGTTAGATCACTCTTTTAAGCAAAGCTTTTGGTGTTCATACTCCTAGAATCTCCTTAAATTCGAGATCTACTTAAGGGAGTTTCTAGGACCAAAATCTTCTTTCATTTCTTCATCAAAACCGAACCTACAAACTCAAGGTGAGTTCATACCCCTCTATTTTCGGTTTTCATATGTTTTATGGGGGAGAATATAAGTAAAATTTGTAGATCTATGTGTATGTGTAACTTACGTGTGATTTCATGTGTTTATATGGTAGATGTGTAACAAAAAGAATAGAAATTCGAGATCTATGGCTCTAAGAGAAAGATAAACATGATCTAAGAAGTATTACACTAAACAAGTCAAGAAAAATTATCCTCTAAGATTAAAATATACATATTACAACATAAAACCCATTTTTAGGTTAAAATTGTCAAACAAACAAAAGTTGGGTTGAAAAAAAATTGCTATTCACGGTTTTCTCAAGGATTAAAAGGGCCAAAATAGTTAAAATAATTGTTTTTATGAATATCATACTCTTTTAAGGGCTAGATGTGTAAATTGTAGCTTAATGGGCCAAATTTGGGCTTTTCGGCCCATTAAGCCATAACTTGCGAAAATCTCAACTTCAAGGGGTGAAATGATAAACTTCTGAAAACAAGGGGTAAAAAGGGTAAATAAAACTATTTCAGGGGTCAAAATGATGTATTTTCCAAACAAGGATAAAAAATGTAAAGTTTTTGGATTTTGGGCCAAAATTGTAAAAGTTGCAAAAAGTTTGGGCTTTAACCGAAAAACACTTTACTGGAAGGGCTGAAACTGATAAAAGTAAATTTTGAGCTAAAATCATCACTTAAACAAAGTCTATGGGTCAAAAAATGACAAGAAAATGGTTTTAGGGCCTAAAATGTCTTTTTTATATTTGAGTGACTAAAATTGTTATTTTTATTAAAGAAGGGCAGAAAAGGGTCAAACCAAAGTTTGGGCTTAATCCCTGCTGATGACTTTTGTTGACTTTTAGGGTTTGGTCAAGATTGAGGACTATTAAGCCTTGAAGGGGTAAATGGTCTTTTACCCTTCTATGAGTTGCAGAAGGGTTAGTCTATCTTCTTGAGGACCAATATTAATTAGGGATAATTATTATGTGTTAGACAGAGGCTAGACCGGTGGATAGAGATCGAGATCCCGAGTGCGAGATTTTCATCCATTAGCTTACGAGGTGAGTTTTCTCACTATACTTACCTTGAGTGGTAATCTTTATGTGTGACCAGAGGGTCTTATGTGTATGATTTGTGTAATGAGATATCCTGCTATTTGCTTTGTGTTATGCTTTCTGTGTATTATATTGAGATGATGAGTTGGAGGACCGGAGGGTCCCACTAAGACACATTGACCGGAGGGTCTTATTAAGTTATAGCCTCGAGTGCCTAATGAGTTGTATGTGGTATTTTGAGGAACTCACTAAGTTGTGTGCTTACCGTGTTATGTGTTATGTCTTTCAGGTAGTTCTGAGGATCGCGGCAAGGCACCGGCGTGATTGTACACATTGGCGAGGAGTTGTTTTATAATTCTAGGATTTATGTTTTATTGTTGACATTTGAGACACTTGTGGTTTTGAGAATGATGATTTGAGATATTTGTTTTAAAAATAAGAAAAACTTGTTTTGAAAATTTTACGTCGTTACAAGTTGGTATCAGAGCCTTGGTTTGAGGGATTTGGATGCACCCTCAGGTGTGTTTGGACTCAAACTGAGGATTTGAGAAATATTTTCAAAAGAGATAATTTTTTCTAAAAATGAGCAAGAGTTTAAGAGAATACGAGCCGGAGCAGTGTATACAATCAGCCAGAGCGCGAGCGGTGATTTCCCAAAATACCCTCATTTTGTGTTATGAGATATTTTATGTTATATAATGCATGCTAGAGAATAGGCTAGGTGATTCATATATTAGGACTAGGGTGGCCTGATTTGTGATGCCTTAGCCTAGGCATTTCCGCTATTAGTGTTTAGCTCGAGTATGAGTACCTAGCAGGAGCGAGCCGATGAGAGGTCTTCTGTAAGAGTAGATTGTGAGGCATAGAGTACTTGTTATTACGATCCGAGGAGGAGGACTTGGGGTGAACACTGATGCGGTGTGGAAGGTAGTATTGGGCCCGTACTACTGAAAGCACTAGATCAGTGAGCGGCCCAAGTAAGAATCCTAGGGATGCTAAGGAACAAGTAGGGGTAGGCGATCGGGTGTGAGTATGCTCGAGCGAGTCTCTGATGATATTGTGTTGTGTTTCAGAGATATCATGGTGGGTACACGCCATAACCCTGGGAGCAGTGGAAGTAGTGATGAGGAGATACGGAGGATGATCCACGATGAGGTGGCTTCAGCTATCCGAGCAGAGATTCCAGAGATGTTTGAGTCTATCAAGACCACTTTGATTCAGACGTTTGACGAGCGATACACTGTTATCACTAAGGTTGCTGCTACCGCGGTCACCGCGGTCGTTGCTGCTGCTAGACCTCAGGGTGGTGACTCGTTGGTGTTCCGAGAGTTCAGCAACACAAAGCCACCAAATTTTGATGGGACGCAGGATCCGATTGCTATGATGAGGTGGGTCTCCGATATTGAGGGGTGTTGTTACACGTGTTCATGTCCCCGTCATTTAAGTGTTCAGTTTGCACTGAACCAGCTTCGCTTGGGAGCAAAGGTCTGGTGGAAGTTTGCGACAGGTGGTTTTACCCCTGCAGATCATGTTGCAGTGTCATGGGAGAGATTTGTTCAGATGTTCTGACACGATTTTGTTTCCCCGATGGAGAGGGAACATTTGGCACAGGAGTTTCTGTGTAACACCCAAAAATTCAAGCCAATTTAGAACATTTTAACTCATTCAAAAACCATTAAGTTATTACAACTTGTTTTCAAAATAGTTTAAACATCAGAGTATCCCCAGAACCAAATCACAAAATCATGAAATATGAGGAGCGGTACAATCACGCCTTTGCCATGCCACGGTCACCTGATGTACCTGAAACAATAAACTGAAACCGTAAGCTCGAAAGCTTAGTGAGTTCCCCCACACACATAACCATACACATACAACAATGAACATCATACTATGGGTCTAATCAACCGTCAGGTTGGAATACGCCAGGCCCTCAACCACCGGTTAGAATGCCAACATACTACGAGTCCAATCATCCTCGGGATGGAATATTCTCGGCCCACAACCATCGGGTTGGAATGCCCACACACCTATACATACAATAACTACTATGGTTCCAATCATCCCTGGGGATGGTATACCCCAGGCCCTCAACCATCAGGTTAGAATGCCCACCTACTATGAACCCAATCATCCTACCGGGATGGAATACTCCTGTCCCACAACCATCAAGTTGGAATGCCCACCTACTATGAGTCCAATCATCCTACCAGGATGGAATACTCCTGACCCACAACCATCAGGTTGGAATGCCCACCTACTATGAGTCCAATCATCCTACCGGGATGGAATACTCCTGGCCCACAACCATCGGGTTGGAATGCCCACCTACTATGAGTCCAATCTGATGGGTTTTAGGCATAAGAACAATCCTATGTGCTCATACAAACCCTAATGCTTGGATCTAGGTTTCTTTATTGTACATGAAATGATTCCAAGACTAATAAACTTAGATCTAACATATTATAAACTGAATTAGGGTTTAGAGAATTACCTTTGATTGTTATATAGCAATAACAATCAATTCCTTGCTTGGATTGGCTTCAAAAGCTTAGTGCCTCAAGTGCTGCACCTCTAATGGAGTCACAAACACCATATATAACTTGGATGAAGAGGAAAAGAAAGGAGGCTGCCCAAAAAACGGCTAGAAACCCTAGAGAATCAGTTGTCCACCTTTTTTGGGGCCTAAGGGGTCCTTTATATACTTGTGTGGGCTGCTAGGGTTTCAGTCAAAACCCTAATGGACAGCTTAAACTCTAAGCAGCCCATGGAACCTTCTAGATAAGGCCATAGACGAAAATATGATGGGCTCCCATCATAATTTCATTCACCCCTTGTTCCTGTAGCATTCCTTAGCCCAATAACTCAATTATCCAATAATTGCAGTCCAGTCCCCTAAATTTAATTAATCTCTTTTAGCCACAAAATTAATTCTTGACTAATATTAATTAAACAATTTGATTTCTCCTTTAATATATTATTATCATAATATATTAATAAATCATATTTAAACCTCTCTCTCCTTAATTCATCCTACATATTGCTATGGTGAAGGCAACCCAAAAGGACCATGCTCATAATCGGGTCAAGTACATACCAAAATAGTTATGGACTTAGACACTAATCCAACAGTCTCCCACTTGGATAAGTCTAATAACTATTTTCCGTATGACTTCAGAAGCTGATCAGCAATCGTAGCTTTCAAAAGCCGCTGTCAACTCTGATCTTATCAGATAGCGTGTCCTCTAGATAAGGGATTATATATTCCTCCATTCTCAAGATATCGTATAGACAAAAGACATGAATTTCAATCATTCTCTCTATCCTGTTTCCCGACTTCCGATTTATGACGACTGATAACAGACTACAATTGAACACATCAACTTAGTCCCGGCTTGGCCAAGCGCTTAGGTGTCATCACCAAATCATCGAGAGGCCCACAGATATCGCTTTTATCCCACTTTGGATAAAAGGAATGGATAAACTTCGACTCAAATGCTCGCTTGCATTTACTGATCGAATCATACACAACAATGAGTTTTATAACACCAAATTACTGGTGCGTTTACTTATTATCAATGTGCAACCGATCAACAAATAACAACTCACACGTATCGGTTTCAAAAATATACAATATTATCGTCTCACTAATCACTCGTGATAAATCCATGGAGTGATCCAAGTGAGCGTGGGTTTAATCCAATACTCTAATCTTATCAAAGCACTCATGAAATCTGCAGCAAACTTGTGTCATGTATAAACACCTCAGACAATCTACAGACAGATTCACGACAGTCTTCCTTCATACTTACTTCCAACGTATGACAGACTGTGGATGTTTGAATAAACTAGTTATTCGGGAAGTCAAAACATGCAAACTGAAACATAACAATAATACTTAATCCTATATGGCCCCAAACTTGTGAGAGTAAATAAAACACTTCTATTTATCCACCATATTGATTACTCATTATTTATCATTTAATGTTTCGGATAATCAACTCATTATTTGAATTACAACAACAATTGTCCCATGCTCTAAGCATGCACACTTTGGTTCCTATGGTCCATGCTTTGTGAAATAGATCAATTGAAAACTTTTCCAATGATTCTCATTTCACAATTCCTTAATCCCCATTGTTAGTGTAAGAACACAAGGTTCTTTCCACTACTAGAATATGCTAGATTCTAACATTTTATGCAACGATCCTTTCGTAAAGTCAAAAGTCACCAAGACTTGGCTAATGAAATTACAAAGTACTTTCTTAGAAATTGTTACAAGACAATTCCATAGACGTGAAGTCTCACATTCAAAGTACATTCCTTTGAACTTCCTCTTGCATAAAGTTTTCTAATCTAGACATAGAATCTCAATATTCAACTCCCAATATGGAAACATTTCCACATTTTCCATATGACAACTCATTCTTAATAGAATCTTATCTATTCATAATAATGTCGATATGGTCCATCCAATACCATACTTCCAACTACTCACAAGCGACCAATCCTCAGCGAACTTTGGATCGTCCTTTGATAGTCGTTTAATTATTTTAGTCAAAACCGATTCTAGTCCTTTTTCCCTCTTAATGTGCTAGACATTTAGAAAATTTTAGAATGGTAAAATATTATAGCATTTTCAAACGATCCAATACCCGAAGCGTATGGGACACGATGCATAATGTCTTACATAAAGATATGATACTTTACCAATCTTTTGCCATAATATTTTATGTTTCATCTCTCAATTCGAACTATGAAGAGGGATGCCGTAATCATAATCAAAATTTGAGAACACACAATTTATCCTTTGACCAAAAAATATCAAAATTTCTCAATCTAAGCTTTAGATTTTGAAACGAAGTATAATATTCTCTCCCTTAATTATAGCAAAACAAATTTTCAACCCATGCATCTTTGCAAATTGAATCTTTGTTTTTCTATAATTAATATTGCTAACTTGCAATTCTCGCCATAATAATCATACAATCATAACACTTATGCTCCCACTTTCATGATGATTATTATCATATAAGCATAACACTTATGCTCCCACTAGCTTTGACATGTATTCAGAAAAAAAATGAACTTCCAGAAAACAATGCCTATTGAATTTCTGAAATTCATATTTCTAATACGAGATGCTTCGATAAGCCTTTATCTAAGCTTCTTAAACTTATACACCTTTGCCTTAGATAGCTCATGTGTGTGTTTAAACAATTCAGAACTTATGTTACTAAGTTCCAAATGTTGAAACTAATTGCCAAATCTCACAATTCAAACTTTGGAAAGGGATGTCGTAACCATAATCGAATTTGAGAATACAATTTTCACAATTGCTATCTTCTTAAAATCTCTCTTAGTGAAAGAATTTCCTCACAGTCATTTTCATGAAGGAAGGAATCTTATGACACTTAGATTTTATGGTGTATGAGTTCTTATCCATGTGAATTTGCCAAAACCAAAGTTTGTGACAAATCCAAACTCATATGGACTGAACTTTCTTAATCTTGATTTCTTGCCTTATGGTAACACGAGTGCCCACCATGTCTTCCAAGTAACTTGTCCTTACATATCAATGTACTTTCCATCGACTAAGGCTCTAGTATGCATTCAAATGAGAACTCATCGAAGTCACATACACAATTAACTCAATTGGAATGGTACATAAACAAAATAATGTCAGCACGATAGGTTGTAAACCTCAAGTCGTGTGCTAGTGATGATCGATAAGGTTTATTCTTGATTTGTTCTTGAAACCTTTCAAGACCATTAAGACTCCCACTGACTCCTTGACATATAAGATTCTCTTTTCAAGAAACATTTCTTGACAAACCAAATATTCAAGAGTTAGTGTAGTTCTTATCAAGACAAAACACTTCACATAATTGGTCCTAGTTGGTCTTTGTCTTATCCAAGAAAGCACAACTTACCAATTTCAAATGTGCAAGAATAAGAAAACTTTTCCAAATTCCACATTTGATGAGTGTTATAAACCTACTTAAGACTTTTTCACTCAATGTCACAATCTTGACTCTAAGACTTGATATTGGAACAAAGTATGATTGACTTCTTGATTTAACCATTTCTACAATTCTCGATTCCTCTTCTTAGACGTGCAATTGCACTAAGACTCACTTAGAGGATCAATTGAGACATGGTTCTTATTAAGACTTATCATAAAACACAATAAAAGGTACTCTCCCTTCTTCTTAGAATAGAGATACTTTTATCTTTCTGCCTACTTGATTCTTCTTTATTCGTTCTACTATTCATTGAAACTCTTTCAATCAACTCAGAATTACACTTAATCTTATAAGTATAATCATATTTACTAAAATTTAGTAAATCATGACGAATATCTTTGTCACTCTTGTGGTGGACTTGATCATCGCACAACCTAGTGTACTTGATCTCCTAGTCCTTCAATTGACATGTTGTCAAAGAATTAGTCTAAGTTTCCCAAATGTGAAAGTTTTTTCATTCATCATATAATACACATTGCATGATTCCAAGTTTCTGTCCAATTGAAACTTGGGGATGAGAAAACTCTCCCTATTTGGTAAACTTTTGACATTTCCACAAATAACATAATTAAGAATCAAATCCATTGTTGCTAATAATAGAAATCTTCAAACATCAATTTTTCATACACGCCATTGCAAGGATAAATAAATAAGATAAAATCAAAATTTATTTTATTACGGAAAAACTTGTCCTTACAATACAATTCAACTGAATAACTATGCTATTACATATTTCTTAGCAATCTATCCTAACTCATAAGTAGCAGCTCAAAAAATCTGATCTTTGAATCCATGCGATCAAAATCCATTTCTTCGTGATCAGCTTCAGTAGCTTCTTCATTAAGCTTCCTTTCTTTTCTTCGATCTTGCAAAACATCAAAATGTAATCTTATCACATCATGTATTAAGAATCTAGAATAGGAACTTAAAAGAGTTAGTTAATGGATTTTACCTGAAGCAGAGCCATACGTCTTAACTCTCCCATCTCTTAGATCTCTCAGGTAATTAGGGAAGCTTCGTCTCCAATGCCCCTTCTCTTGGCAATAAAAGCAAATGGACTCCTTTGGCACAGCACATCGGAAAATCACAGACTTAGTTCTTTCTGAACTTCCAATGTTGCCAGTGTCCATTGAAGTTTGGGAGCTTGATTCACCAGACAAATTTGTTTGACCAGCACGCCAAATCATTGCTGATTCAGCAGCTATAAGCAAGTAGGTGAGATCAATAAGGGTCACGTCGTGGTCCATCATATAATACTCTCTAACGAACTCACTATATGATTCAGGAAGCGACTGAAGAACCCAGTCAACAACCAACTCACTTTAAATCTCGACACCCAATATGTTTAACCTATCAATGTGTGACTTCATCTCTAAGACGTGTGCGCACACAGGTTTCCCATCTTCGTGTTTCCTTGCCAAAAGGGCTTGAGTGAGCTTGAACTTTTCAAGCCTTTGAACTTGTGGGTCAGGGAGAACAATTGGAGGAGGTGGAGGAAGTGAAGCATGACTCTCATTTCCTTGATCGTATCTCGAAACGTCATCTTCATTTGGAAAGCTTGTTCCAAAGGATTTAGAAAGACCATTGTAAGATGCAGACATCTACAAAACGGGAGAAAATTCAAGTTAAGTTGATTAGAATTCTTGATGCAACACCCAAATGAAACATCAAGCTAGGATCCAATACAATGCTCTACAACCTAGAAGAGGGATGCCGTAATCGAGCTGTAGAATATTTGAAGGTAGGTAAATGACGATTTACCAATTTCCACCATGAAAAACGAAAAGGAAGATTAAGTTTTAAATGAATTGAAACTCCTAGATCTTTTGAGATTCATTGAACTTTTCAATGGCATGTTTAATCTCGATTGTGCCCGACCATTTGCGACTAGGATGCCGAGGATCACAAACAAGGTGTGAATAACCATACGAATCACGTGGTGCACTCAATGCTACTATCACCTAATCAATGTGCCGGTTAGCCACACACGCTCCATTGATCTATGACAAACATCGAGTCACCCTTCGCTACCAATGTCATCCCCAAATTAGTGTGCCGGTTAACCACACACGCTCCACTAACGTTTGACAAGGGTACGAAGTGTAATTCTATGGATTAGCATACAATTTCACATTTTTCCTAAAGTAACTATGATTTGGGAATTTGAAAAAGCATTTAGTTACTTTGTACTTCATTATACTTATAATATAGGGTTTCTGTCCTATCCTACCCGTTCGGCTAACGACCCTCCACTAGTCAAGAGTGCGGTGGGTAATAGTGGATACCCATTCAATCGCCACTTTATAGGAAATTTCCTTAAATACCCTTTATAGACCAGCTTCGTGAATGAGGCCTACTAACGGTAAGACTGACTGTTTACTCATACATATATAATATTAGACTTTTAATGTTATATATAGTATAGGGTGTATTTTACACTTTTAAAATACTAGGTGGTTTAACTTAGTAAATTATACTTTTAATTTAATTAAATGTAAACCAAAACTTTATGGGTTTATTAAATCACTTTTAATTATACACTTTAATTAATTAATAAAACCATAAGGGTGTGATTTGAACTTTTCAAATGACTAGGGTTTTAGAATTTAACATTTCAAAATTAAACTTTTAATCAACTTTTAAATTCCAAAACTTGAGGGCAAGTTTTGAAACATTTCAAAACATAAGGGATCAAATAACAAATAACATAAATTAAACAATTAATTTGGAGATTATCTATATTTGACCTAATCTCATTTTATTCATAAGATAATTACCAAATAATTTAAATAATCCACATTTATCACATAAACAACCAATATTTAAAAGGTTTGAAATTATCTATTGTTATGGCAAGGATAATCATTTAATTAAGATAAAATTCGGATTTTAACTTCATAAATAATTTAAGCATTAAATCCAAGTCAAAACAGCAGCTAAATCCTGAAATACCCTCTGTCTGACGCACAAACTCGCCGAATCAGACCTGGACTCGCCGAGTAGGGCCAACTCGTTGAGTCCAGATACTGACTCGCCGAGTTGTGTCGGGCAGAGGCAAAAAACTCAATTTTTAGCAAACAAAACAGTTAAGCATCACATACAATTAAAACCAATCAAGGCTCTGATACCACTGATGTGTTTTAGGCATAAGAACAATCCTATGTGCTCATAGAAACCCTAATGCTTGGATCTAGGTTTCTCTATTGTACATGCAATGAATCCAAGACTAATAAACTTAGATCTAACATATTATAAACTAAATTAGGGTTTAGAGAATTACCTTTGATTGTTATATAGCAATAACAATCAATTCCTTGCTTGGACTGGCTTCAAAAGCTTAGTGCCTCAAGTGTTGCACCTCTAATGGAGTCACAAACTGATGGGTTTTGAGCATTCTAACACTTCCTAAGTGTACATGCAACCCTAATAACCTTGGATCTATGTTTGTCTAATTATCATGCAAAGTTGATTTCCAAGGCTATGATCCTATCTAGCATACACGGGGAACAATTTTAACTTGAATAATAGATAGAACTACATACCTTGTTGTTGTAAGTGTTCCTTTAAAACTTGTGAGCCTAGCACCCCAAGTGTGATGCCTCAAATGCTTCACACAACACCAAATGCTATGGAGTAAACTTGGAGAGAAAGTACAAAACTCAAAAATCGGCTCTAACCCTCAAGTATGCATGTGTAACCGATTTTAGGAGAAACATGAGCTTTATATAGTGTTGACACATCTAGGTTTACACCATGTAAACCCTAATGTGTCATCACTCTTCATTTCCATGACCTATGGGTTTGTAACTCCCATGGAGCCTCCATGGACCATCCAATGGGCTCAACCCAACTTGATTATCCATGGAGCCTCTTAGCCTACTATATAAGTTATGGATGATTTACATAATCAACCCATATATTTAATTAGTTATCTTTTGATCACTTAATTAATTCTAAATTAATTGTTGATCAAACTAATTAAATAATATTATTAATATATTAGAACTTATAATATATTAATAAACCATATGTGTTATTTCTCTCATTTAGTTTATCCAATTGCATGGTGCCATGCAACCCAAATGCACCATGCCGGGTCGGGTCAAGTACATACCAGAAATAGTTATGGACCTAGACACCTTATCCAACAGTCTCCCACTTGGATAAGTCTAATAACTATAACTACAAGTATGACTTCAAGAACCAATCGGCAATCGTAGCTCTTTTCAAGGTTTCTCGGAACTGAGAAGATGATGGTACGCCATTTCAGATAAGAGATCATATAATCCTCTGTTCTAGATATCAGCCGGACAAACACATGGAACATTAGTCTTGCTTATTGTCCAGCAGTTTGTTTCCCGATTTCCGATTTGTTTGACATAGAACTTAATTGAACACATCAACTTAGTTCTGACCGGGCCCGGTACATAGGTCAAAACAAAATCATCGAGGGGCCCAGTTATCAGCTTCTAATCCAAGAAGGAACAGATAAACTTCGACTCATATGCTTGTTCTACTACTTGTTAAATTACACACAAACGCACGTTTTATAACTTCGAGTTACCAATGCGGTTTCGCACATTCAATGCATAACTAACTCATAGTTAACAAGTCATATCTCTAGGTTTGAAGACTTATATGATATTACCGTCTCGCGATCATTCGAGATAAATTCCATGAAGTGAGGCCAGCGAGCGTGGGTTGAATCCAATACTCAGAACTTATGAGCACTCATGAGTGTTGAGGCCATGTCCAACATCTTAGACCTCTACAACCAACTCACGACAGTCTTACTTCATATCTACTTCCAACATATGACTGACTGTGGATAATTTGAATAATATGTAAAACAACATAAATATTCTGGAAGTCAAAACATGCAAAAGAAATAATAGTAAACGATTGACAAGAGATACCAACACTTTACTCATAAATAAACACAGCTTTTATTCATCATCAAATGTCAATTACATTTTACAAATTTCAAAATTATCTAACTACTAAAACTAATATCATCCTTCAGACCTATGCTCCTAGCATGCTGGAGATGCTTAACCCTACCCAGTCCCTTCGTGAGGGGATCTACCGGGTTCTCATCCGATGATACCCTCTTTGCCACGAGGAGTCCTTCTTCTATACGATGTCTGATGAAATGATATATTCTGTCGATGTGTCTGGATCTCCCATGATCCCTTGGTACCTTTGCTAAGGCAACTGCACTTTCACTATCACAGAAAAACTCTATAGGCTTCAATATAGCTGGTACAACTCCAAGGTCTCCGATGAAGTTCTTTAGCCACATAGCCTCTTTTTCCGCTTCGCTTGCCGCTATATACTCTGATTCGCAAGTTGAATCAGCCACTGTCTCCTACTTGGAACTTTTCCAAGAGATTGCTCCTCCATTTAAGGTAAAGACCCAGCCCGACTGAGAGCGGAAATTATCCCTATCAGTCTGGAAGCTAGCATCACTATACCCTACAACTCTCAAGTCATCACTCCCACCAAGGGTAAGGACCCAGTCCTTAGTCCTTCGCAGGTACTTGAGAATATTCTTTACCTCTGTCCAGTGAGCCATACCAGGATTCCCATGATACCTGCTAACCATGCTTAAAGCAAAGGCTACATCAGGACGAGTACATGTCATAGCATACATGATCGAGCCAACTGCCGAAGCATAGGGTACCTGACTCATTTCTGCTATCTCATCCTCAGTACTCGGGCTCTGAGTCTTACTCAGTCTAGTGTTACTCTGGATGGGTAACTCTCCTTTCTTGGAATCTTGCATGCTGAATCTCTTCAACACCTTGTCCAAGTAGGTACTTTGACTAAGTCCAATTAGTCTTTTACTCTGATTTCTCAAGATCGTTATCCCTAGAATATAGGCAGCTTCTCCTAGGTCCTTCATAGCAAAACAGTTCCCAAGCCAGGACTTAACTTCCTGCAGAGTTGGGATGTCATTTCCTATGAGTAGTATGTCATCCACATACAGTACCAAAAAGCTAACTATACTCCCACTAGCCTTGACATATACATAAGATTCATCTTCACTCCTAGAGAAGCCAAACTCTTTAACCTTCTCATCAAAGCAAAGATTCCATCTGCGAGGTGCTTGCTTTAATCCATAGATGGATTTCTCAAGCTTACACACTCTATTAGGGTACTCTGTGCTGACAAAACCCTCTGGCTGATTCATGTCAACATCCTCAGCCAACTTTCCATTAAGGAAAGCGGTTTTGACATCCATTTTCCATATTTCATAGTCATGAAATGCAGCTATGGCTAACAATACCCTAATAGACTTAATCTTGGCTACTGGAGAAAAGGTCTCATCATAATCCACTCCAGGAGTTTGAGAGAAGCCCTTTGCTACCAGTCGAGCCTTATAAGTGTGTACATTACCATCCATGTCAGTCTTCTTCTTGAAGATCCATTTGCACCCTACAGTCTTACGACCTGGTACATTGTCAACCAAGTTCCAAACTTGATTGTCATACAAGGATTGTATCTCGCTATCCATTGCCTCTTTCCATTTAGCAGACTCAAGGCCTGCCATGGCTTCCGCATAGCTGTTAGGTTCATCCAGACCTACTAGTGTCTCATCACTAATAAGTGTCTCACCTTCCGCAGTAATATGGAAACCATAGTAATGCTCAGGTACATTCCTAACCCTTGTGGAATGCCTCAGAGGTACAACTGGAGGTATAATTGGATCAACAGGAGGTTCCTCCTCAAGTTGACTGCTAGGGTTTGAGGTTCCTTCACCACTTGAATCTTGAAGTTCTTCAAGGTCAATTAGCCTCCCACTGTCTCCTTGGCTTATGAACTCTCTCTCTCGAAAGACAGCCCTCCTTGCTACAAAGACCACATTCTCACTAGGTCTGTAGAAGAGGTAACCAAAGGATTTTTGTGGGTAGCCAATGAAAATACACTTCTCGCTTCGAGGTTCGAGCTTTTCATGAGTCTCGCGTCTCACGAAAGCCTCGTAACCCCAAACCTTGATTTGGGCTAGACTAGGAACTTTTGCAGTCCACATCTCGTGAGGTGTTTTGGCAACCTTCTTTGTAGGAACCAAATTAAGGATATGGGTGACAGTCTCTAAGGCATACCCCCAAAATGAGATTTGTAGCGTAGCTCGACTCATCATGGAATTAACCATGTCCAACAAAGTTCAATTACGCCTCTCAGCCACACCATTCAACTGTGGTGTCCTGGGAGGTGTCAATTGTGAGACAATCCCACATTCCCTTAGATAGTCGAGGAACTCAGTACTAAGATACTCACCATCACGATCGGATCGAAGAATCTTAATGTTCCTGCCCAATTGATTCTCGACTTCCTGTTTAAACTCTTTAAACCTCTCAAAAGTCTCTGACTTATGCTTGATTAAGTAGACATATCCATATCTACTATAATCATCCGTAAAAGTCACATAATAACGATTAGCATCCCTTGTGGCATGTTTGAATGGTCCACACACATCCGTGTGTACAAGATCCAACAAACCTTCACCCCTCTCACAAGAACCAGTGAAGGGTGACTTTGTCATTTTTCCAAGTAAGCATGATTCGCAACTATCATCCGACTTAAGGTCAAATGACTCCAAGACTCCATCCTTTTGGAGTTGGCCTATGCGTTTCTTGCTTATATTTCCAAGACGACAATGCCATAATGATGCTTTATCCAAGTTATTATCATTAGCAGAATCAATACACAATACATTATTTCCTAAGTTATCTACAATAGACACAGCTTCATCACAAGGTAATGCTTTAAAATAAAACACATTATTAAAGAAAGCATTTATTCCACCAGTTTCATTATCAAAAGAAAAGGTAAAACCTTGTTTATACAAAGCATGAAAGGAAATAACGTTTCTTTCCATTTCTAGCGAATAACAACATTTATTCAAATCTAAAGTAAATCCACTACTAAGCAACAAAGTATAAACTCCAATCTTGGTGACATGTGAAACTTTCCTATTCGCCATGATCAAGTTTATCTTTCCATGCTCCACATTCTCACTTCTTCTTAGTCCCTGCAATTCAGAACAAATATGAATACCGCAACCGGTATCAAGGACCCAACAGTTAGAATAGAGTGAATTATTAGATGAGATAGTGTAAATACCTGCATGGTTGGGTTTAACCTTCCCATCCTTCAAGTCTTGCTGGTACTTTGGGCAGTTATGCTTCCAGTGCGCCTTTTCGTGGCAGTAGAAGCATTCAGCCTCTTTGGGATCAGAAGAAGGTGTAACAAAACCTTTCTTGGTTCCGCTAGAAGAGGAGCCATCAAGGGTCTTACCCTTGGTACCCTTCGGAGGGTTCTTTCTCTTCTTCCATCTACCTTTCCCAATTGCCAGGACAGGTGTTGAGTTTGGAGTAGTAGTAGGAGTGGTCACAACCGACTTACCTTTAAGACCTGATTATGCGGTCTTTAGGAGTCCCTAAAGTTTGCTAAGTGTAACTTCCTCCTTATTCATGTGGTATGTCATGCGGAATTGATCATAACACGAAGGTAAGGAGTGCAAAATAATATCTATTGCTAACTCCTCAGGGATGTTCACATTCAACTTCATCAATCTATCCACATACCTTTGCATTTTCTACATGTGGTTTGTGATGGGTTCTCCATCTTTCATCCGGGTTGTGATCATAGAGGAGATGATTTCATATCGCTCTTGATGAGCACTCTGATGGTAGCGGTCCATCAAATCCTAGTGCATCTCAAAAGGATAGTAGTCCTCATAGGACTTTTGGAGCTCAGCTGTCATGGTGGCCATCATGATGCATGCCACTTTGGTTGCATGTCTTTCATGTGCCTCATATTCAGCAAACTCCTCAGGAGTAGCAGTTGGCTCAGGCACATTGAGCTCCTTGTAAAGAACATATTCCTTGTTCTCGTAACGAAGTGATCATCCTGATGTTTCTGATCCAGTCAGTAAAGTTGGATCCATCAAAGATGACTCTCCCACAAAGATTCATGAGAGAGAAGGAGCATGTAGGGTTTGGGCTAGGAGTAACATTGTTGGAAGACATCTGAAAAGAAGAAAGTAAGTTTAGTTTAGATATAGAGATAGTCCTTAATAAAACACCCAAATGTAATATTAAGGCTAGGATCCAATCACAATATATTATAACCTAGAAGAGGGATGTTGTAATCCAAGTTATAACATATTTGAAAGGTAGGTGAATGACGATTCACCAATTTCCACCATGAAAATGAAATATAAATTATTAGGTTTTATTTGGCTTTTAGAAATTCCTAGATTCTTTGAGATTCATTGAACTTTTCAATGGCATGTTTCAATCTCGAGTGTGCCCTTCATGTTTTGTGACTAGGATACCGAGGATCACAAAACAAGGTGTGAAGTAACCATGCAAATTACTTGGTACCCTTAATGTTTTTCACTTAATCGTTGTGCCGGTAAACCACATGCGCTCCTTTCGACCTCATGAAAAACCTTAAGTCACCCTTTTCCTTCCTTGTTAAGTCCAAGTTAGTGTGCCGGTAAACCACACACGCTCCACCAACGACTTAAACAAGGTGCAGAGTGTAATTTCATTGATTAGCACCTTATTCACATTTTTCCTAAAGTAACTAAGATTGGGAATTTATAAAACATTTAGTTACTTTATAATAATCATTATACTTTTAATGAGAATTTATAAGTCCTTGTCTTACCCGTTCGGCTAACGACCCTCCAGCAGTCAAGCAAGCGGTGGGTGAGAGTGGACACCCATTAAGTTGCCATTTTATAGGCAACAACCTTATACCCACCTTATAGACCGGCTTCGTGAATGAGGCGTACTAGCGGTAAGACGACTTTGTTCTTATACATACATACATACATACATACATACATACATACATATATATATATATAATTATTAAATCATAATACTATAAGTATAAGGGTTGAATTTTAACTTTTAAAATTCTAAGAGTTGGAACTAAAGTTTTAATCAAGACTTTACTTGTTCCAAAACTTGAGGGCAAGTTTTGTAAACTTTCAAAACTTTTCATTTCTTGTAACTTATGAGTTTATTATGGTATTAAAAATGAAGACTCTTCATTTTTATAACCCATGTGTTCTTTTAATGGTTTTAAAGCGAATTGACTTATGGTTTTCCATAACTTGAGGACAAGTTATGGATTCCATTAAAACACATAATAATCATGAATTAATCTACTACATAGGTTACAAATAATTCCTATGATCATCTAAACATCATAAGAACAAGAACATGAATATGAACACTTTCATGAATCAAAACTTACATTTAAAACTTTGTAATTTTGATAACTTGTTGTTGTAAATGGATTAGCAAACACATTACGCCATCTAAAACAAGTTTTCAAGTACCAAAACAGTTTAGGGTAATGTTTCTAGTCCATTTCCAGCAACTAAAGTCGAAAAACTGCATTCTGAACACAGCAGCCTCTACTCGTCGAGTGCAAGAACTGACTTGTCGAGTAGCTTGCATTTGTGCATGGACTCGTCGAGTCCCCCCATGGACTCGGCGAGTTCATACGAGCAGAAAACAGAAAAATGATTTTTTCAAGCATTTTGCACAAATAATCAACAAACAAGCCTAGGCTTTGATACCACTGATGGGTTTTGAGCATTCTAACACTTCCTAAGTGTACATGCAACCCTAATAACCTTGGATCTATGTTTGTCTAATTATCATGCAAAGTTGATTTCCAAGGCTATGATCCTATCTAGCATACATGGGGAACAATTTTAACTTGAATAATAGATAGAACTACATACCTTGTTGTTGTAAGTGTTCCTTGAAACCTTGTGAGCCTAGCACCCCAAGTGTGATGCCTCAAATGCTTCACACAACACCAAATGCTATGGATTAAACTTGGAGAGAAAGTACAACACTCAAAAATCAGCTTTAACCCTCAAGTATGCATGTGTAACCGATTTTGGGAGAAACATGAGCTTTATATAGTGTTGACACATCTAGGTTTACACCATGTAAACCCTAATGTGTCATGACTCTTCATTTCCATGACCCATGGGTTTGTAACTCCCATGGAGCCTCCATGGACCATCCAATGGGCTCAACCCAACTTGATTATCCATAGAGCCTCTTAGCCCACTATATAAGTTATGGATGATTTACATAATCAACCCATATATTTAATTAGTTATCTTTTGATCACTTAATTAATTCTAAATTAATTCTTGATCAAACTAATTAAATAATATTATTAATATATTAGAACTTATAATATATTAATAAACCATATGTGTTATTTCTCTCATTTAGTTTATCCAATTGCATGGTACCATGCAACCCAAATGGACCATGCCGGGTCGGGTCAAGTACATACTAGAAATAGTTATGGATTTAGACACCTTATCCAACACAAACACCATATACAACTTGGATGAAGAGGAGAAGAAAGGAGGCTGCCCAAAAAACGGCTAGAAACCCTAGAGAATCAGTTGTCCACCTTTTTTGGGGCCTAATGGGTCATTTATATACTTGTGTGGGCTGCTAGGGTTTCAGTCAAAACCCTAATGGACAGCTTAAACTCTAAGCAGCCCATGGAACCTTCTGGATAAGGCCATGGACGAAAATATGATGGGCTCCCATCATAATTTCGTTCACCCCTTGTTCCTTTAGCATTCCTTAGCCCAATAACTCAATTAACCAATAATTGCAGTCCAGTCCCCTAAATTTAATTAATCTCTTTTAGCCACAAAATTAATTCTTGACTAATATTAATTAAACAATATGATTTCTCCTTTAATATATTATTCTCATAATATATTAATAAATCATATTTAAACCTCTCTCTCCTTAATTCATCCTACATATTGCTATGGTGAAGGCAACCCAAAAGGACCATGCTCATAATCGGGTCAAGTACATACCAAAATAGTTATGGACTTAGACACTAATCCAACACAATCATCCTACCGGGATGGAATACTCCTGGCCCACAACCATCAGGTTAGAATGCCCACATACTAGCAAACATGTGCACCTATCAAATAATCATATAACAGTCTACAAGACAACATACTAGGGCCCTATCATTCTAATGGGATGGAATACCCTCTAACACTGCTCAACACGTGCACATATAATAAGTAATATCCTACCAGCATACAGACAGTCAGACCAACTACCGGTCACTAAGCATAGCCACATCCAATCTACCAGAATATTGATCTAACAGAGCATACCATCATATAGCCATCCTATCTACCAGGATGCCAACTAACATATTACAGCAGTAACTATCTCAAATAAAAAAATCAAAGGGCCGGCCTTGGTGCCTTAGACCCTTGGGTATAGTGAGGATAACTCACCTTCCATCTGTCGAACCGAACCACGAAATCACAATCCCGAAGCACTGCCCCAAACTCCAACACCTATATCCATCAATGATCCATTGACATAAATATGCAAATTACCATAATACCCTTGAACGTCAAATTGGTCAAAGTCAAAGTCCTGTCCAAATTCAACCTTCCTAATTGACCCTACTCGCCGAGTCAACCCACTGACTTGCTGAGTTCCCAAACTCATAAAACTCTCATATCACGACTCGATTCGTCGAGTCACCCCACGACTCGTCGAGTTTAGCAATCTCAGAGTCCTATCATGTCCAACTCACTGAGTCACCACTCAACTCACTGATCTGAGTCTTAACCAGAAGAGGTTGGGGTTTTGCGTTCTGACTCGCCGAGTCCAAGAACAGACTCGTCGATTCCATGACAATCTTTAACAGACTCGTCGAGTTGTTCCTCCAACTCGTCGAGTTCATGCCTATCTTCATATGACTCACCGAGTCCTCCCAAGTGACTCGTCGAGTCTCTTCAGTCCTTTATTCATATAGAGGCTTTTATGTTGGGTTTTGAGCATTCTAACACTCCTAAGGTGTGCATGCAACCCTAATAACCTTGGATCTATGTTTTCTCTAAAAATGCATGCAAATAATAATTTCCAGGGTTTACATCCTAACTAGCATAGCATGAAGAACTAGAATCATAAAATACTAGAGGAATGACATACCTTTTGATAGTGATTGATCGCTTGGAGTTTGAGAGCCTAACACCAATAATGTGAATGCCTCAAGTGGAATCACAAATCACCACAAACTTGGAAAAACCTTGAGAGAATAATATGCTATGTAGAAATCGGCCACCATAAAGTCTCACACAACTAGTTGCCATTTCTTGCAATATGTACATCTTTATATAGTGTGGAGGATTAGGGTAAACCCTAATAACCCATGTCTTTTCCTTTCCAAGGATCCATGGGTTAAAAGCTCCATGGATCATCCATGGACCCCCATGCATGCTTAGCCCATTCCTAATGAGTTTAAGCCAACATTATATAAAATGCAATAGCCCATGTTTAATTAGTCTTCCTTTTAATCACTAAATTAATTCATAATTAATTTAAGACTAAAACTAATTAAATAACATGACTTCATATTAATATATTATAACTTATAATATATTAATAAATCATAAACATACTATTCTCATAAGATTATCCATATAAATTGTTCGGGTGAAGTGCAACCCAAATGGACCATGTCGGGTTGGGTCAAATATATACCAAATAAGTTATGGACTTAGACACCTTATCCAACAGTCTCCCACTTGGATAAGTCTAATAACTGTATTTGCGTATATTACTTCAGGAACCAACCAACAATCGTAGCTCTCGAAAACTCTGTTGAACTATGAAGCGCCATTTTAGATAAGTGATCATATAATCCTCTGTTCTCATGATATTTGCTGGACAAATACATGGAACAACGTCGTACTTATTGTCCAGCAGTTTGTTTCCCGATTTCCGATTTGTTTGACAAAGAACTAAATTGAACACATCAATTAGGTTCTGACCGGGCCCGGTACATAGGTCAAAACAAAATCATCGAGGGGCCCAGATATCGCTTCTATTTCTAGAAGGAACAGATAAACTTCGACTCATATGCTTGTTCTACTACTTGTTGAATTGTACACAAATGCACGTTTTATAACATTGAGTTACTGATGCGTTTTCATGCAATCAATGCACAACCAACTCATAGGCAATAACTCATATCTCTAGGTTTGAAGACTTATATGATATTATCGTCTCACGATCACTCGAGATAAATTCCATGAAGTGATACAAGTGAGCGTGGGTTTATTCCAATACTCATAACTTGTGAGCACTCATGAACGTTGTAGCAACCATTGCTATGACTAAACACATTTAGCCATCTACAAACTTGATTCATGACAGTATTAATTCATACCTACTTCCAACATATGAACGACTGTGGAGTGTTAAAATAACTTAGTCATTCGGAAAGAATAACTTAGTTATTCTGGAAGTCAAAATATGCAAAGTGAAACACAATAATAATCGAATCCAATTTGGTCTCAGAACCCTTTCGAATATAAATAAAACCACCTTTTATTTATCACCATATTGATTACACATTATTCATTATATAATGTTTCAAATAATCAACTTAATACTTGAATAAAAATAACTCCCATTCTCCCAGCATGTACACTTTGTTTTTCTAAACAATAGTTATGCCATACTCCAAGTATGCACACTATGTTTGTCTATGATCTTTACTTTGTGAAATAGATCAATTGAACATGATTCCAATGATGCAAATTTCACAATCCCAAATCCTTATTGTAAATGTAAGAATTCCTAATTCCTACCATTTACCAAAAATATGTTAGATTTTAAACTTATATGTACTGATCCTCTCGTAATGATTATGCACAAGATCACCAAAACCTTGTCATCAGTCATTACAGAGGATTCTAAAGGAGATCAACTCTATGGAAACGAAGTCTCATATCCAAAGTACATTGCTTTGAACATCCTTCTTGCATTAAGGTTTTCTAATCTTACACAGATTGAACAACTTCCACCTATGGAGACATTTCCATAGTCCCATTTTGACTATCACTTACGAAAAAAAGTTACCTCTTTTCAGAATATGTCAATATGGTCCTTTCCAACAATTTACATCATACTTCCAACTGTCCTGAGCAACCAATCTTTGGCGAACCTTAGACTGTCCTCGACAATTTCTTAATCACTTTAGTCATATCCCGTTCTAGACTTTTCTCTTCTTAATGCCCTAAGCATTTGGAAAATTTAGAAAGGATGAATATTATAGCACATGAAATCGATCCTATATCCGAATCATATGGGAAACGATTCATGATGTCTCACATAAAGACATGATACTAGACCAGTCTTTTGCTACAATATTTTTATTTGCCATGTTTTCAAAATTTAACTATGAAGAGGGATGCCATAATCATAATCAAATTTTGAGAACGCAATATATATAGAATTTCCTTAAGTTGAACCATTCAAACATAAATTCATATATATATATATATATATATATATATATATATATATATATATATATATATATATATATATATATATATATCCTTGACTAGAGATGATTAAAATTCAATCTAAGCTTTTAAAATTGTATTGAAGTATAATTTCCTCTCCCTTAATTATAGCAAAACAACTTTTCCAACCCCTGCAACTTCACAAATTGAAACCTTTGTTTTTCTATAATTAACATTGCTAGCTTGCAATAATAATAATCATAATTATCATGCTCCCACGAACATGATGATTATTAGCATAACACTTATGCTCCCACTAGCTTTGACATGTATTCAGAAATCGGTTGGACTTTGATGTGTGTGAAACAAACTAGTTTTAATCCTACTAACTTAGACACAAAATAAACACACGAAAGGCAGTGTACCTATCGATTAGTAATATAGTTCAAGCAAGTAGGGTATCGAACACAGGGAACGGTAAACAATTACAATAAATGCTAATATTATCTAAATAAAACAAGGAAAAAAAAAGAGTTTCCTCTAGTTTTGCAAGACTAGAAACTTAAATACTTTACTAACACGCAAACTAAGCAACTAATAGCTAAGAAAACAAAGATCAACTAAATTCAATGATTAAAAAGGCCTTCTGTTTAGGTTCGAATCATTTGTTCCCATGGATGATTTTATGGAAGATATGTTGGATTAATTCTTCATTGGTTACCGACTAAAGTGATTAGATTCACATTCGCTATAGCTAATCCTTAGAAAACATATTAATTCAAGCAATTGCCAGTTGTCTAAATTAATGAATTTCCTAGTTTGTTGATTCGGGTTTAAAAAGACTTGTAATTAGCTAATCAAATTGGTGATTCAATTAATCTCTTGTTGATGGTGTATCACACAAACTCACACATTAACTTACCTATCTTCAAGTTAATTCTAGTTTCACATTCATTATTCCTAGACATACAACTATGTGGTCACGTAAATCATATGAAATTAGCAACTAAGAGATGTTCATACAACTTAATTACTGATTTATTAACAGAAGAATAGTTATTGTTAACACATAAGGTTCTTTAACAAGCTTAATAAAACATAATCACCAATTAAAATTAATCCTAATCAAATAATCAATCCATGTTCACAAATTCATCTACCTAAACAGAAGTTATGAGTTTTTAGCTCATGATTACAGCAGAAACAAGCACAAAAACGAAATCAATTGGTAAAAAAATAGTTCAAACAAGAGATTAGGTAAGAGTAAACTTGATTTTGACTTGATTCTCCTTAAAATTGAATGTAGGGTTGATTCCCTTGCTTCCCACGCTCCAGCAGCACCTTTAGTCGACAATTGGCCTCCAAGGGTTCATCTATATGCTAGGGTATCGATCTGAAAGTCCCTTAATATAGATTTTCACAAAACAGGGGCTAATCGGCGAGTCTAGTGACCTACTCGGCGAGTCTGTCACTTAAAACCCGTGTACGGCAAGTCAGCGCGTCCAGAATCGCGAAACTTCTAACCTACTCCTCGAGTTGATGGCCTACTCGCCGAGTCCATTTGGAATCAGCATTTTCTCAAAACACAAAAGTCGTCCGAAATTGTGTCTAGTTTTCAGAACATTTTTAATCTCGTGAATCGGAGTTACGGTTCATGAGATATGGCCAAAACACTGACGAGGGGTCAAGCTGTCCAGCAACATCCTTCTTTCTTCAAAATCCAAGATCCAAGCGTCTAATCGCTAGTTCCGCTTCCTTTTCCATCCGAGCATGTAATTATTGCTGAAAAATGAAATTCTAAACTAATTAAGCACCTTTTGTTCATTAAATGAGACAAAAACAACATAAAGTATTAAGATAATGCATGAATTTTATAACTAAATATGCCCATATCAGACTTTTAAAATTTAGGTTCATACACCTTTCCGTAGATAGCTCACATGTGTGTCTAAGCAATTTCAAGAACTATGAAAAGGGATGCCGTAATCATAGTCTCAACTGTTTAGACCTTTTCCATTTCTCACAAGTCCAAGTTAGTGTGCCGGTTAACCACACATGCTCCACTAACGACTTTTGAAAATGCAAATAACACAATTGCTATCTACTTAAAATCTACTTAGTGAAAGCGTTTCCTCACCATCATTCTCATGAATCGGAGAGAAACCTTATGACTCTTAGATTTTATGGTGTATGAGTTCCTATCCATGTGAATTTGTCAAAACCAAAATCACAAGACAACGTTAGTGACAAATTCAGCCTTACATGGATTGAACTTGTTAAATCTTTATTTCTTGTCACCTGGTAGCACAAGGCCCACCAATGCTTCCAAGCTATTATGCACACATTTTAGAACTAACAGAACTCACATGCATAGTCAACTTAATAGGAACAGACACAGAAACAAGAATTATGTCAACTTAATAGGTTGCAAACCTTAAGTCGTGTGCTAGTGATAAAACTCAGGTTTTACTCTTGATTAAATTTGAAATCCTTTCAGGATCTTTAAGACTCCCACTGTCCTCTTGACATACAAGTTTCCCTAGTCAAGGACCATTCCTTGACAAAACAAATATTCAAGGGATAGTGCGGATTCTTATCAAGATAAATACTTCATACAATTGGTCTTAGTTGGTCTTTGTCTTATCCAAGACATCACAACTTTCCAATTTCAAATGTACATGAGTAGAAAACATTTTACACTACATTTGATAAGTGTTTTAAACCTTACTTTATGTCACTCAATGTTACAATCTTGGAGTATGAATCTAAGAGTTGTTTTGGAACGAAGTATGATTCATCTTCTCGATTTTAACCATTCCAACAATTCATGACCCCTCTTCTTAGTCATAACAATGCACTAAGATGTCCTTAGAGTATGAACTTGTGATATGGTATCTTAATCATTAAGATGATCATAAAACACGATACTAAAGTACTCTCCCATCTTTTTAGATTTGAGAAACTTTTATCTTTCTGCCTAATTTGATTCTTTCCCATTCGTTCTATCACACATTGAAAACTTTTCAATGCTTCAAAACTATACTTAATTATTTACTAAGCTTTAGCAAATCATGACGAATGTCTTATCAATCTTTGTGGTGGACTTAACCAGTGCACAAGCATGTGTACTCGATCCCTTTAGTCCTATCCTTGTTCACATAAGGAATTAGTCTTAATTTTCCAAAGATGAAAATTCTCATCCGTCATACAATACAGCTTGTGTGATTCCTTTCGGTCCAATTGAAACTTGGGTGATGAGAACCTTTCCTCATTTTGTAAATTTTGACACTACCACAAACGAAAGAATCAAATCCACTTTCCAATCACTACAAGAAAACAGCCCTTTAATGACGTGCAAACAATGACACTCGCTGATAGAGGACGCACATCTGTAAGTGCCCTAAAAAATAATGTCAGTTTTGCAAAATTTGAAGGATAGAGGGCATGCATTTGTGCGCGCCCTAAAATTAGTGTCAGAAAAGAAAAAGAAAAAAGAAATACGGAGGGCGCCTTTCATAAAATGTGCGTCATGTAAATGTGTCGCTTTATAATTTTTAAGTGAAACACGCGTTTTAGGTGGGGAAATAAAATCGACGAAATTACCCCCGCCTATTCAATCCCAAAAAATAATCCCCCGCCTCTTCTACTTAGCAAGAAAAAGCCCTAGGTCCTTCATCTTCATCTTCAACGGAAACAAACTCTGCTCCTCCACCCTCCTCTACGATCATTTCCTCAACACCTTCTCCTCCGACCCATCTCTCCTCTCCGTCACCATCGCCAACCTATGAGCCGCCCGTCCACGAGACTCTGCCTGCATCTCCTTCGCTACAACAGGTAATAGATCATCATTAAGCTTCAAATGATTTCCTGACAGTCAAATCCGAGAATCAGTTTGTTAAAATCATGGAATTAGAGCCTGGTAGAGCAAAAGACTCAAATGGTTTTTTCTTTCCAGTGACATCCTCTAGAAATGCAAAGTGGTGGTACTCAGCCTTTCACAATGTCACCGCCATGGTTGGTGTCGGTGTCCTCAGTCTTCATTATGCCCTATCTCAACTCGGATGGTATCACTTTTCCTTCAATCCAAGTCTTCTCTGTAAGATTCTTTTTTGGTTTAAATGATGCACACAACATGTTCGATGAAATCCCCACACAAAATCCACTTTCATAATATACAATTTGTTTGATTCAGGGGCTTTGGAATCATAGTACTAGTCCTATCCTAGGTGATTACACTCTACACACTACGGCAAATGGTGGAAATGCACGAAATGGTTCCAGGAAAAAGATTTGACAGATACCGTGAGCTAGGGCAACATGTTTTTGGTGAAAAACTCGGGCTTTATGTTGTAGTCACTCTACACAAGGACCACTGTCCAATCCTCTTTCAACTTGTGTCTTTCTTTCTTATGATATATTATGATTGTGAGGACGTATACAATTACTTAGGAGCCATTGGTGTTACCAGAAAGCAGGTTCCCCTGTTCTGCTGCTTACACCTATTTGGAAACTATTTTTAATATGCTTTTATATACTCACACATTACTAGAAGCTATTTTATTAACTATTTTTTGTTATATGAAGATTTGATTCAATTTTTTTAAGAAACTGTGAGGCTTGGACATGCTTCATCTACAAAGAAGCTAATTTATCTGGTTGGAGATTCCTTTGGTGGATCTTCAGGTCTTGCAGTTTTTTCTTTTTTATTATTATTGTAAGAAGACTGAAGCACAAGGGCGTGCAATCATTGAGGTTCTTAGTAGAGAGAAGCGTAATGAAGTGCTTGTTGCAATCTATTTGTACATCTCTTCACAGGGATCATCTTTAGTTTTTGCGGTTCTTTCTAGTTCTAATGTTACAGATTATGGTTTGTTACATATTAAAGAATGCAAGAATGTTGAGGCTTTGAACCTTAACTTTTGTGAACATATCTCTGATGTTGGGATAGGATGCATTATTGGTAATCTCTTGTAATGATTCTTTATTGAATTTGAAGGAAACAATCTTAATATTATTGTTTTTTTTCAGGTCTTTCAAACTTGACAAGTGTGAGTTTGAAGAGGAACACAAACATCACTGCAAAAGGATTGAGTGTGCTTTCAGGGTTGGTCAATTTGTCAAAGTTGGACCTCGAAAGATGTTCTGCAAAAGGACTGAGTGCATGTGGGGCTTGTGGAACAAGGGTTCTACTATATGTACGAGTTAATGAAACAGAAGGGTGTCAAACCTGGGTTAGACCATTATATGGGTATCATTAACATGCTAATCAAGGCTGGACAACTAAATGAAGCTTTAAGTTTCATCGTATCAGCACCAAGCAAGTGAGATGTCTTTGCTTGGACTGCCTTGCTCAGTTCTTGTCATTTGAGTAGGGTAATCCATCTCAAACAAATGGCAATTGTTCGTTAATGGTAATGTTGCTGTGTGTTTGATTTTCATTTAATTAAGCTTTTTCATTGCAAACAGGTGTTATGTGATGTGGATAGTGCTAAAGAATTCATCTTGTGTGACTATAATAGAGATGCTGACTCATACACGTAACAATGAATATCATCATATCTCATCACCTGCCTTGTCAAGCACCTTATTTGATACAATCATGAATCATTTTAAAAGTCATTGCAAGAAAAGTGAAATCTTGCATTTTTTTTATTAGATGATGTACCTTTCTTGAGCCTCCTCATAATCAAGTATAAGTTGTTGGCCTAGCAGTTATCTAGATCACATCTTATCATGCACCATAATAGGCTAACATATATTGTTATGTCTGTTTGCTACTTAATGGGCTTAATGGGGACATGACTCATCTAGTAATCTATATAAGAGTGTTTCTTTTGACTTGATGTTGAAAGGAGTCAATGACTTAATGGGTGCAAACTTTTTAATAAATTTTCCCTCACTTGTCCATTTCCCCTGAATGTACAACCACTTTCTCAAATACTTGTTTTAATTCCATTTATCAAGACAAGACTTTATATAATAATCATTTAACATTAAAACAAAAACAGTGCCTATGTGTAGCGTTATTTGTCTTAAAGACATAGATAAAGACTAAATAGCATATGTACCTTTTATTTCTAATTTAGTGATCTGGTCTGATAGGAATAGGATTAATCGTCTTTTTAAAATAGTAATAGTAATGTTATTTTATTGGTTATTGATAATGTGAAATATTTGTTTGGTTGGTTGTACTTTGTAGATCACCATGGTCAAATAAATACCATCCTCCATTAGAAAGAGGGTTGTATCCATCTCCTGAATTGAGGACACTTGAAATAGAAGCAAATGAAGTCTTCAGTGTATATCGTGACCAGTGAGGTCCTTTACTTACACCTCATTTGTATGTTGGATTTATTGTGTAATATGAAAGAAATATGAATGTTGTGTTTTAATTTAAAATTGGTATATGTATGTTTAATGTTGGGGGTTTAAAGGTATTATGAAGGTGGTACTTCATCAGTGTACTTATGGGAGGATGATGAAAAGGAAGGCTTCCTGCTTGCTTCTTGATAAAAAAAAAAGGTCAGTGTTGACAGTTGACATCACATATAGGCCATTTTTGTATCCTGTTGAGTAATACTAATATTTGAAGTTTGAACTATGATATGAATGAAGATGGATCAAAGTATGCACATGGTGTGCGAGGTTACCTGAACGAGGGAGGTTGGGATGCTATACATCTTATTGAGGTAGACTGTAGACTGTAGACTGTAGAGTGTTTTTTGATATGTTAACTGATAAGAAGATAATATGATGGTGATTGATTGATTGTTGGAATTATTGGTACATTAGGTTGGGCCAGAAGTGGAAGGAATGGCTGATTACTGTCTAACAAGTACTGTGATGTTGTTAATGACTACAGATCATGAGAACTCTGGGACTTTTAGTTTGTCTGGATCAATTCGCAGACAGGTATATGATCTTCTTATTCTTATTATGTCTGATTAACCCTACAGATGTTGAGGCTTTATCAAGTAAGTCTTCTTGAGGGTAGCTTAAAGCTAAAAAAAATTCCTTAAATATGTTAGTTTATAATATAATTTTAATTTCATGGGTGTGCTTTTAGGGCTAAAGGCGTTAAGAGTACTCAATTTGGGATTCAATGATATTGCAGATGTTGTTTTGGTACATAAAGGTGCTTCTTGTCCTTTCCTTATTTTTTATTTATGTTTTATACTAAACATGTATAAAGTCGAATATGTTTTTGATAATTAACGTAGCTGAATAGATACTCTTATTCATATTAAAGATTTTTTTTTGCTAATTATCTAACATGTATTTTTTAGTGCTTATATGTTTTTATATATAGATGTTGATGCATATATTTGTAAATGACAGGCCTTCATCGTTTGAAATGTTTGGAGCTGTCTGATACAAAAGTTGGAAGCAATGGTCATTGCCATCTCTCAGGTTATACATTTTTCTAACTAAAATTAAGAAATATAAATTTCATAATTTGATTTTTAAGGATTAATTAATTAATCTTTTATAAAATCTGTTGCAGGGTTGATGAATCTCCAAATTTTAAATCTTTCATTCACTGTTATCATGGATGGAGGTTTATCAAATCTATCCGGATTATCAACTCTTAGATCACTTAACTTAGATGTTTGCCACATCACAGATGCTGGACTTTCAACTCTTTCATGTAAAAAAAAGTTAGTTTCTTTCTTTGCTTAATAGTAAGTTCATTACTTGTTTTATATTAGTTAACATCAATATGATTCAGAGGCTGCTTCATGAATTGTTGAAGAAACTAGATTCTGAATTGAAGCATGAGGTCTGTCATTGGGCAGCATATTATGTGAGTTCACTGTTCATGGTATTGTCCCATTAAAAAAAATTAAAACATTATTCTTTTAGTATTGATATTTCTTTTTCTTTTTTTTAGGAACATAGGATGCGCCTTGGACAGAAAGCCATATTTCACATTGAAGGTACTTTTTTCTAATCTCTTGAGATTTATAATAATTTATAGCGATTGCTATTAACCATGCAAGCAGTAGACTGAAGTACTGTTGCATTGATTAAGCTCATGAGGGTTGTTTTTGTTTATAATAAAAAAATGGGAAGCAACTTTTGGTTAAGCTCATGAAAGTACATTGCTTTTTCTTGCATCTAACCCTATAAAGTGATATATATCCAATATCTTTTGCAGATGGGTTATATAAACACTTCACACCCGGATTTTATTGGTGGGAGTAAAGTTGTTGAAACAACAATGCAGCTAGTGAAGTCTTCTAAAATTACAACCACAAATTCAAGGCAAAAGGTGAAACTCTAAACTCTAAATAGTATGATTGATAAAAATTATATTGCTATTACTAGAAACATATAAGTAACAAATTTTCACAAATTCCATTGTAAGGATATTTTTTAAAATAAATAAAATTAAAACCCCTTTTTTATTTTAAAAACTTTGCAGAAAAACTTATCCTTACAATCCATATGAAAACCTTGTTGTTATCTATTCCTAAGTTATATATCATAACTCTCAAGCAACAGCTCAAAATTCTGATCACCGAACCATGCGATCGAAACCCATCTTCGCAATCAGAATCAGCATATACTTCCTTTAAGCTTCCTATCTTTTCTTTGATTCTTAAAAACATCAATATGTGACCCATTCACATTATGTAATAAGAATCTCCAAATACGAACTTAATAGAGTTAGACAGTGGACTTTAACTGAAGTAGAGTCAAACTTCTTGACTTGATCATTCTTATGATCTTTCAGGTAAATATGGCAGCTTCGCAATCAGTGTCCCTCCCTTTGGCAATAAAATATATGGACCCTTTGGTAATGGCACATGAGACTATCTCAGACTTAGCCCTTCTCTTTCCCATTTGGTCAACCGAGTTGACTATGGCCGATCCCTTTCCATTGGGAAGAGAAATCGTTTTCTAGATATCCAATGCTACCATTGTCAATGTCCATTTAAGGTTTGGGAAGTTGATCTTCTAACAAAATTTGCTTTACTAGTGTTCCAAATCATTGTTGATTCCGCAGCACCAAGCAAATAGATAAGATCACTAAGGGTCATGCCATAGTCTGTCTCATAGTAGTCCCAAAGGGACTCACTATGTTACCAAGAAAGTGATTGAACATCCAACTTTCACAAGACTTTGACACCCAACTCTCCCGACTTGTCAATATGTGACTTTATCTCCAAGATGTGAGCACACATAGACTATGCTTGCCAATAGGGCTTGAGTGACCTTAAACTTGTGGGTTAGGGAGAATAAATAGAGGAGGTGGAGGAAGAGAAGCATGATGTTGAGGGACATCATTTTTAAGAAGAAAGCTTGTTCCAAGAGATTTGGGGAGATCGTAGTTGTCTGACCCAGACATCTATAATGGGAGATAATCAAGTTAGTTGATTCAAAATCCTTAATATAACACCCAATATAAAATATTAAGGCTAGGACCCAACCCAATATTTTATAACTTGGAAGAGGGATGTCGTATTCCAAGCTATAAAATATTTGAAGGTAGGCGAATGACGATTCACCAATTTCCACCATGAAAAACGAAATAATTTATGAGGTTTTAATTGGATTTGAAATTCCTAAATCTTTTGAGATTCATTGAACTTTTCAATGGCATGTTTCAATCTCGAGTGTGCCCTCTCAAATTTTGTGACTGGGATGCCGAGGATCACAAAACAAGGTGCGAATAACCATGAAAATTCACTTGGTACCCTTAATATTATCACCTAATCAATGTGACGGTTAAACACACGTGCTCCACCGATCTATGATAAACATTAAGTCTCCCTTTGTGATCCTTACTAGTCCAGGTTAGTGTGTCGGTTAACCACACACACTCTACCAACGACTTGGTAAGGTACAAAGTGTGAATTTCATGGGTTAGCACCATATTCACATTTTTCCTAAAGTAACTAAGATTGGGAATTAAAAAAAAATATTTAGTTACTTTATAATAATCATTATACTTTTAATGAGAATTTAAAGTTATTGTTCTACCCGTCCGGCTAACGACCCTCCACCGATCAAGGAAGCGGTGGGTGAGAGTAGACACCCATTAAGCTGTCATTTTATAGGCAGCAACCTTATACCCCCCCCCCCTTATAGACCGACTTCGTGAATGAGGCCTACTAACGGTAAAACGACTTAATCTTATACATATATATAAATATTAACCATTAATCTTATAATAGTATAAGGGTTGAATTTTAACTTTTAAAACTTCTAGGGTATGGAATTAAAGTTTGTGTGAGACCTTACAAATTCCAAAACTTGAGGGCAATTTTTGAACAATTCAAAAACTTTTGGATATTCATAACTTATGAGTTTTAATTAAGTGTTTAATACTTTTAATGAAGAGTCTCTTGGAAATCCATAACTTGAGGACAAGTTATGGAGTTCATAAAAGCATTTATTAGGAAAAACTCTTCAAAAGTGTAACTTATGACTTCTTAAAAAACATTTAAAAGAAAAAACTTTTGGAATTCCAAACTTGAGGACAAAGTTATGGAGTTCATTCAATGTCATAAAGATCAAGAATTATTCTATCAAACAATTTGCAAAAAATTCCTATGATCTATCAAAACTCATAAGATCATGAACATTCATAATCAACAACTTTCAAGAATCATATAAGCACATATAAACTTGAAACTTTGATTATAACTTTGAAATTGGTCCACCATTATCGTTACCACATCAAAAACAGGTTTTATAAGTTCAAAACAGTTTAAGGTAATGATTCTAGACCAATTCCAGCATCAAAACTAAAAAATCTGCACTCAGGCCTGCCAACTCATCGAGTGCATGAACTAACTCGGCGAGTTGGTTGAATATATGCATGGACTCGGCGAGTTCTATGAAGGATTCGGCGAGTCAGCTGTGCAGAATGCAGATTTTCGACATTTTTAAGCAATTTGCATCAAGTATTTAAGAAAACAAGCCTAGGCTCTAATACCACTATTGGGCTTTGAGCATTCTAACACTCCTAAGGTGTGCATGCAACCCTAATAACCTTGGATCTATGTTTTCTCTAAAAATACATGCAAATAATAATTTCCAATGTTTACATCCTAACTAGCATAGCATGAAGAACTAGAATCATAAAATACTAGAAGAATGACATACCTTTTGATAGTGATTGATCGCTTGGAGTTTGAGAGCCTAGCACCAATAATGTGAATGCCTCAAGTGGAATCACAAATCACCACAAACTTGGAAAAACCTTGAGAGAATAATATGCTATGTAGAAATCGGCCACCACAAAGTCTCACACAACTAGTTGCCATTTCTTGCAATATGTGCATCTTTATATAGTGTGGAGGATTAGGGTAAACCCTAATAACCCATGTCTTTTCCTTTCCAAGGATCCATGGGTTAAAAGCTCCATGGATCATCCATGGACCCCCCATGCATGCTTAGCCCATTCCTAATGAGTTTAAGCCCACATTATATAAAATGCAATAGCCCATGTTTAATCTGTCTTCCTTTTAATCACTAAATTAATTCATAATTAATTTAAGACTAAAACTAATTAAATAACATGACTTCATATTAATATATTATAACTTATAATATATTAATAAATCATAAACATACTATTCTCATAAGATTATCCATATAAATTGTTCGGGTGAAGCGCAACCCAAATGGACCATGCCGGGTTGGGTCAAGTATATACCAAATAAGTTATGGACTTAGACACCTTATCCAACATTTTCGAGCCATGCAGGGGCTCGAAACTATAGATCCACTCTTCTAGGGCATGACTCTCACATAAAGTTGTAACCTTTATGTGAAAACAATGAGCTATAGCCCAAATCAATCTAGGGCTTAGGTTTAAGACAAGGATGCTTCACCAACAAACCAAGGGCTGATACTTTGTGAGTTTCTGGAACAAGACAAGTCTAGATCTGAAGTAGCACCCTCAGATCTAGACCCCTAACCTGAAATAGATCCTTAACATGCCAAAATGGCCCCAAATATCATTCTTGAATAGATATAAATGCAATAGACTCAAGGTAATAGCTTGTTACCTCCAAAATGTGCCCAAGTTGAAGTAGATTCTGGATCTACACCAATCCCTTGATGCTAGCCTCTTGATCTTCAAGCTCCCTTCTCAATATTCCTCCTCCATAGCTCAAATCTCTTTAACGATGGAAGCTCACATGATTTTAGGGTTTACTGACTCTCAAGGGCAATAAGGAGGCTCAAGGGAGGACATATGATCCATTAAATAGGGTGCAACCCGCTCCGACTTGACGAGTAAGCATACCGACTCGTCGAGTACCTTCTTCAATTTACACTTAAGTCCTTCAATCATATTTTTACATTTTGGGATGTTACATTCTGTCTCTCAAGAAGAAGACATCAGTGACTGAGATTTTGAGGATGTTCCATGAGAGGGCGATGTTCTGCCCTAAACACGTGTCCACTGAGCAAGCATGTGTGAGCCAATATCTGAGCATTCTGAGGAGGGACATACGAGAGTTCGTGGCGAACTCGTCGTATAAGACATTGACCGAGCTTCAGGATAATGCCAGGAGGAGGGAGATTGAGCTTGAGTTGCAGACCAGAGAGGAGGAGGAGGAGTCCCGAGGGAGGGACCGGAGACCAGTCTAGTCGCAGCCGGTAACAAAGCGGGCCAAGACCGCTAATTTAGAGTTGGGGGTCAGAAGGGTCGCACTTGTGGCAAGTCCGACAAGAGCCACGAGGGTTCTTGCCATACGGGGATTTGCTACAAATGCGGCAAGGAGGGGAATATGGCGAAGGATTGCCCCAAAGGGTTCTCAGTTTGCTTTCATTGCAACCAGACTAGCCACTGGAAGGCCGAGTGCCTTTAGCTCGTGCAAGGATCAGCCCAGGAATTTGCACCTACTTCAGTGCGTACTGCTGAGATTCGATCAGCGAATGTCGAGACACCGAGGGTTCGTGGGAGAGCTTTTCAGCTGAAAGCGGAGGAGGTCCACCCAGCACCTGATGTTGTGGCTGGTACGTATTCTTATCATATTCTTTTGAGATATTGTGTGCTTATATTGTGATTGTGTTCAGGTACTTTTCTTGTGAGTTCTGTGCCTGCCCTAGTGTTATTTGACTCGGTTGCGAGTCAATCCTTTGTGTCATTAGCATTTAGTCGTCACATCAGTATCCGTCGAGGGGCATTGAGTCGACCTCTGAGAGTTTCTATAGAGAATGAGCATGCGGTTTTCACGACTGATGTGATTCGTGGATGTATGCTTGAGATCTTCAGAGTTGAGTTCCCGATAGACTTGATACCAATTGCGATGAGGGATATATGTGTCATCGTCGGCATGGACTGGTTAAGTCGATTTGGGGCTATGATCGACTGCGAGTGTCAGCTGGTGACCATACAAGACCCTAGTGGGGGAGTGCTTTTAGTATATGGAGAGGGTACCCGATTAGGGTCGGAATTTTGTTCGGCCGCCAGAGTGAGGCAGATTCTACAGCAAGGATGCATGGGATTTTTGGCATATGTGATGGACGTGCGGGCTACTGCAGAGAGATCGAGTTCTCTCTCCGAGGTTCCGATAGTGTGCAAGTTTCCAGATGTTTTTCCTGAGGAGTTTCCAGGAGTGCCTCCTGAGAGGCAGGTAGAGTTTTGGATCGATTTGGTACCGGGAGCGGCGCCTATCGCCAAGGCACCTTATCGCCTTGTGCCTCCAGAGATGCAGGAGTTATCCTCGCAGCTGCAGGAGCTGTTGGGGAAGGGATTTATCAGGCCGAGTAGCTCACCGTGGGGAGCCCCGATCCTTTTTGTCAAGAAAAAGGATGGTTCACACCGGATGTGCATTGATTACCTGGAATTGAATAAGTTGACGGTCAAGAACCGTTACCCACTTCCGAGGATCGACGATTTGTTTGATCAGCTACAGGGGGCGTCTTGGTTTTCCAAGATCGATCTGAGGTCGGGGTATCATCAGATGAGAGTCCACGAGGAAGATGTCCAGCAGACGGCCTTCAGGACACGTTATGGGCACTATGAGTTTGTGGTGATGAGTATCAGGCTCACCAACACACCAGCAACGTTTATGGACCTCATGAACCAGGTGTGCAGGCCCATGTTAGATCGTTTAGTGATTATGTTCATCGACGACATTTTGGTGTATTCGAGGACCAGAGAGCAGCATGAGGAGCATCTGAGAGAGATTCTGGGTATGCTGAGGTCGGAAAGGCTCTATGCCAAGTTCTCTAATTGTGATTTCTGGTTGCGATAGGTCCAGTTCCTGGGACACCTCGTTAACCAGAATGGTATTTTGGTCGATCCGTCCAAGATTGAGGCGGTTATGAGGTGGGAGGTGCCAAGACCCCCCTACCGAGATTAGGAGTTTTCTGGGGCTGGCCGGGTACTATCAAAGATTTATCAGGGATTTCTCCAATATTGTCGTCCTGCACACCAGTTTGACCCAGAAGGGTGTCGCATTTTCTTAGGGTCCCAAGCAGCAGACCTCATTCGAGACCCTTCGTCAGAGATTGTGCGAGGCTCCCGTGTTGGCCCTTCCAGAGGGGATGGAGGATTTTGTAGTTTTCTGTGACGCATCTATTACTAGCATGGGTGCGGTATTGATGCAGAGAGGACACGTGATAGCATACGCATCGAGGTAATTGAAGGCTCATGCGACGAGATATCCCACCCATGATCTGGAGCTGGGGGCCGTAGTGTTTGCCCTCAAGATCTGGCGTCACTATCTGTACGGGGTTCGGTGTACCATATACACAGACCACAAGAGTTTGGAATACCATATGGATCAGCCCAACCTTAACATGAGACAGAGGTGATGGTTGGATGTGGTGAAAGATTACAATTGCGAGATCGTGTACCATCCAGGCAAGTCCAATGTGGTAGCCGACGCCTTGAGTCGCAGAGCAGAGAGTGCTCCGATCCGAGATGTGTGTATGAGGATGACAGTGATGACTCCAGTGTTAGATATCATTCGAGAGACCCGGGCGGAGGCCATGAGACCAGAGAACCGCAAGAGGGAGCGGGTGATTGGGCAGGTGTCGTAGTTTGTGACGGACAACCGAGGGCTTATGACCTTCCGAGGAAGGATTTTGGTGCCCTATACGGGCGGAGCTCGACGTACCTAGATGGAGGAGGTGCATAGATCAAAATTCTCAATCCATCCCGGGGCCACTAAGATGTATTTGGACCTGAAGAGAGATTATTGGTGGCCATGTATGAAGAGGGACGTTGCGTGGGTAGTCGAGAGGTGCTTGACCTATCATAGGGTCAAGGCCGAGCACCAACATCCACATGGCATGTTGCAGGCACTAGAGGTTCCCCAGTGGAAGTGGGAACAAATTTCTATGGATTTTATCACCAAATTGCCAAGGACTGCGCAGGATGTCGACGCGATTTGGGTGATTGTAGACAGGTTGACGAAGAGCACTTTCTTGCTATTAGTGAGAGCTCTTCTATGGAGAGGCTGGCAGAGATATATGTGAGAGAGGTGGTGACTCGGCATGGGGTGCCGATATCCATAGTGTCAGATCGTGATGTGCGGTTTACTTCCAGATTTTGGAAGAAGTTTCATGAGGAGTTGGGTACGCGATTGCATTTTAGCACAGCCTACCACCCAAAGACAGACGGACAGAGCGAGCGGACGATTCAGACGCTTGAGGACAGGCTTCGAGCATGTTGTATGGACTTCTGAGGAAGTTGGGACACATACCTGCCCCTGGATGAGTTTTCTTACAACAACAACCACCATTCTTGTATCGACATGCCTCCTTTTGAGCTCCTTTATGGGAGGAGGTGTCGGACCCCTATTTGTTAGGGGAGGTAGGACAACGAGTGATAGGTGGCACTGAGATAGTGCTCAAGATGACTGAGCAGATTCAGCAGGTCAGACAGAGATTACTAAGGGCTCAGAGTCGCTAGAAGAGTTATGCTGATAGGCGGCGGTCCAAGCTTGAGTTTCAGGTTGGAGATTTCGTTCTCCTGAGGGTATCCCCGTGGAAAGGGGTAATACGGTTCAGGAAGAGTGGCAAGCTGGGGCCCCGATATATTGACCTTTCAGAGTGATCGCTAGAGTGGGTTAGGTAGCCTACCGCTTGGAGCTACCTGCAGAGTTGATCCAAATCAATGACACTTTCCATGTGTCCCAGTTGAGGAAGTGTGCGGCCGATGAGACGGTAGTGGTACCATTAGAGGACATTCAGGTGGATGCGAGCCTGAATTATATCGAGAGACCTATCACGATTATGGGTTGAAAGGTGAACGTGTTAAGGAACAAAGAAGTGCCCTTGGTTCAGGTTCAATGGCAACATCGGAAAGAGTCCGAGATGACTTGGGAGCCATAGTCCGATATGCGGCAGCAGCATTTGGAGCTATTAGGGAGCATGAATTCGAGGGCGAAGTCTGATCCTAGTGGGGGAGAATTGTAACATCCCGAGTCTAGGTATGCCTCGAGAACCTTAATATTTTGAGTTATTGTCATTACTGGCCTTAATTATAAAAGAGTGAGAAACGAGTACGCGGGCGTGCATGCAACGCGGATACTACTTAGTACACTGGGCATACCCATGAGTACGTCAGGCGTACTAGGCCCAGAATGCAACCCTAATTTGGGGTGATTCCCCTATATAAGGAACATGATGGCCTCATTTTTGGCCACCATTTCCAAAGAGAAAACCCTAAGAGTGCTCTAATCTCCTTTCTAGAGCTTGTGTGTGTGTGTGTGTTTGAACTTTGAAAGAGTGTTTGTGTGGTTTTAAATAGAAGAGAAGACCTTGAAGAAGGAGAGTTGGAGTCCAAGCTTCTAGATCTAAGCAAATCTAGGTGTGAAGCTTCTCTTTGAGGTATAAAGTTCCAGACTTTGCCTTTCTTTCTTATCAGCATGTTGTGTTGAGAATTTTAGGGTTTTGTCCCCTAAAGGTGGAGTCTTTATGAGATCTTGAACTCCAGAGTCTAGGACCAACTCCTTTTGAGTGTATGGGTAGTGTGATGCCATAAAAATCCAATCTTGGTTGGTGAAATCATTCCATGCATGAGTTATGAGGCCTTTGGGACAAAAGAGTGTGTATTTTTGGAGGATGGTGACTTTCGAGCCATGCAAAGGCTTAAATCCGGTGACTTTATGGACTAAGAGACATTAGAAGGTCCAGATCTGAGATATGAGCTTATGTCTTAACTGATTAAGACCAAAAATGTGATAAGAGTGAAGCCGGAGCGTACGTTGGGCATAACCCCAGTACGCGCAGCGTAGGGGTCGAGCACCCCCGATTCTGTACGCAGTCGAGTACGCCCAACGTAGGGAGTTGGAACACGTAGCGTACTCCCTGCTGTTGACTTTTAGGGTTTGGTCAAGATTGAGGACTATTAAGCATTAAAGGGGTAAAATGGTCTTTTACCCTTCTGAGAGTTGCAGAAGGGTTAATCTAGCTTCTTGAGGGCCAATACTAATTAGGGATAATTATTATGTGTTAGACAGAGGCTAGACCGGTGGGTAGAGATCTAGATCCCGAGTGCGAGATTTTCATCCATTAGCTTACTAGGTGAGTTTTCTCACTATACTTACCTTGAGTGGTAATCTTTATGTGTGACCAGAGGGTCTTATGTGTATGAGCTATCTAATGAGATATCCTGTTATTTGCTTTGTGCTATGCTTTCTATGTATTATATTGAGATGATAAGTTGGGGGACCGGAGGGTCCATCTGAGTTGTGGGACCGAACGGTCCCACCAAGACACATTGACCGGAGGGTCTTATTGAGTTATAGCCTCGAGTGGCTAACGAGTTGTATGTGGTATTTTGAGGAACTCACTAAGTTGTGCGATTACCGTGTTATGTGTTATGTGTTTCAGGTAGTTCCGAGGATCGCGGCAAGGCACCGGCGTGATTGTACACACTGGCGAGGAGTTCTTTTATGATTCTGGAATTTATGTTTTATTGTTGACATTTGAGACACTTGTGGTTTTGAGAATGATGATTTGAGATATTTGTTTTAAAAATGAGAAAATTTTGTTTTGAAAATTTTACGTCGTTACACATTTCATTATGGATCTCATTTGGGTGGATTTTAGGGTTTTTCTAGCATATCAGGAAGCCTTTCTTGTGCTTGAGCTAAGATCTAAAGTTGCATCTTCAGATCTGAACTCTCTTGGGTCTCTAAGTCCATAAAGATTCCAGCTTTTGCAAGAATGAGACTCTCCTAAGGTGTAAAACTCCATTGCAAGCTTGGATTTGTCATTTAGAGTCTCTAGAGCCTTGCATGCACGTAAAGTTTGCAACTTTACGTGATAAACATGCCTTGGGGATTTGGATCTGCAATATGGAACCATAGCATCGCTTAAAAAGAATCTTTTTGGATGAAGGTTTGAAGGGACTCAACGAGTTGCATGGTCAACTCGGCGAGTCCGATGAAGATTGTCGTAGACTCGGCGAGTCAGCTAGGGTTTTCCCAACCTTTGGACACGCGTGAACTTGGCGAGTTGCAAGGTAAACTAAATGAGTTAGCAAGGAGTTCACGACCACAAACATTAGGAACTCGACGAGTCAAGTGACTCGGTGAGTTGACGAGTTATGCAAGGAACTAGGCGAGTGGCTAGTTGTACTCGACAAGTTAAGGTCAAGATGGACTGTTGACCTTGACAGTTGATTTTAACTTTGATAAAGGTTTGACTACTGGACTTCTGGGGCATTTTGGGAATTTATGAACATGGTTGTGTGTCGAATATAGGTGGTGGAGTTTGTGGCCGTGATCCAAGAGTTTGATCTTATCTTTCGAGTCGACAGTTGCGAGGTGAGTTATCCTCACTATACTAACGGGTCTAAGGCACCACGGTCGGCCCATTGGATATGATTTCCTAGCAGTTAGTAGTATGTTGAGTATGAGTTAGTGTTGTGTGTTAGTTTCTATGCCAGTTAGGTAGATCTATAGAACTACCTGTAGTACTGTGTGATTATCTGTATGTGCATTAGTTGTGTTATATGTTGACATATTATGTGGGATGGGTTTAGGTGATAATGCTCCATGCAGTAACCAACAAACCCAGGAGCATTCCAGATACGAGCTAAGGGAGACTCGTACTGTGGGCTTTGTGGCAATCCATATGTGAGCTATGGGCCCGGAAGGCAATCCAGACTCACATTGTGGGCCCAAGGGGTAATCCAGTCTGTAAAGTTATGGACCCAGTATATGCTGTTATTTGTATATGTATTATGTGCAGTTTATCAGAATTTTTTATAGGGGAACTCACTAAGCTATTGGGCTTACAGTTTCAGTTTATTGTTTCAGGTACATCAGGGGATCACGGCAAGGCGAAGGCATGATCGTACAGTTCCTCATGTTTTGTTTATGTTTCTGGGAAAACTCTGATATAGACTATTTTGAAAACAAATCTGTAATAACTATTGGTTTTAAATGTTTTGAAAAGTTTTAAATTGGCTTGAATTTTATGGGTGTTACACTGAGAGTATGCTATGCTATGTTATTATGTGGTAGGGGTAGGGGGTGAAATAGTCCCCGTAACTGGTTGAAATGAACCGGATGGTAGGTAGGGCACCCAGATATGCCTGGCGGGGTAGGTCGAGCACCAAGATATGCTTGGCAAGGGTAGGTCGGGCACCCCGGTATGCCTGACAAGGGTAGGTTGAGCACCTATATATGCTCAACGGGGTAGGCCGGACACACAGATATGCCTGACAGTATGTTTATTGTATGGTATGTGGCATGATGGGGGAACTCACTAAACTTTGTGCTTATGATTTTCAGTTTTGGTTTCATGTACTTCTTCCTCGAAGGGAAAGGAGCCAACATGACTGCAACGCATCACACCACTATTTTCCACACCATGATGTTCTTGAGATTTGTACTCTGACATTATTATGGCTTGTTTTAAGACATATGAATTATGGGTTTTATGATATGAGATAACTTAATGATGTTTTCAATAATCTGTTTTATGAATTATTAAACTAAAAATGAAATTTTTGGTCTTGGATTTTGGGACATTACAATTACTCAACCAATTTAGCCATAATTAAAATGGAAGAAGGTTTATATACTTTATTCCATTGAGATATCAATGGCACTCAAGCATATGGATTTAAGATAGATTGAAGTTTTAAACGCCTAAGAATGAGAAGTGAAATGATCAAATAAATTATAAATATAGGTTTCAAAATAACAAAATTTATAGATAAAATCGACAATAAATCAAATTAAACATCTCTGGTAAAAACCATACATTGGTACAAGAAATGCGATAGTGTTGAAGGTAATCCTAAATAAATAAGACATATAATCACCAATGAATACAACTACCAACCAAGAAGTGGTTGTTAAAGAAAGCATATTTGTAGATGATAAATATAAAAGAAATTGTGTTTGACCTTTTGCTTGCAATACTCATCTCCAGTCTAACAATCCTCACTTATTGGGACATCACATGCCATTTAGGGTTATGTCCTTCTCCTCTCCTGATTGTGTCTATAATGGAAGCCATCCAAGAAAAAAATTATTTGAAATACAAAATAAATAGAAATATAGTTAACTAAATCAAAATCTATTTGAAAAACTCAATAACATTAATTTGTTTATTGAGTGTAATCATTAATGATTAAAGGACCATATGTGAAAGAAAATCCATCTTCCAATCTGATTTGTAGGTTATTACAGTAGGGAAAAAAATTACGCCATAACTCTCCTTCGATTAATTACCAGTAGGCATATACTCATTTTTATGGCCTAGATCATCGGCAAATCAGAAGGGACCGCAAGACTACTCATGACTGAAAAAAAAAAGATGGAAAGACTTACAAAATATGGAATTTAGCTTGCTCGAATCCAAGAACAAAAAATTAGGAAGAACTTTTGGAACCCTTGTAGTCGGCTCTAAAACCCTGTCTCTCTCTCTCTCTCTCTCTCACACACACACACACACTGTCACACCCCAAAAACCGAAAGCGGAAACATTTCCGGGGTTGACTCCACGTTGAGTATCAAATCCAATGCGCATAGTAAGTAAAGTAAACAACCATTACATTACATATATAAAAAGTTTACATTTGTTTCAAAAGTAAAGTTGTACATTGTTATACATATGTATATATAAACAAAAGCAAGACGTGTCTTGAACGCGCTCCATCTTCGCCAAAAGGAGTCATCGGGTACCTGTCTAATACGGACCTGAGAATACAAGCAGTTTGAAAATCAGCATAATGTTGGTGAGTTCATAAGCGGTTTTGTTTTGTGAAAAATGTACAAGTTCCTTTCCGTTTTCTGAAAATGTTACACACCAAGAAAATCCCATATTTTCTTAAAAGTTGGTTATTAAATCCCAAAATGTGATGTAAGGATGTTCACTGAATACATGTTTACCCTTGTGAAATGTAAAGTTATCTAGTTTGTTACACTTTTCTGGTTATGTACAAATGTTCCCCAGGAAAATCCCATATTTTCCTGAATGTTGGTTACCGAATGTGAAAGATGTATACTAAAATCTGGTTATCCTTGTGAAATGTATTAGTTTTAACATGTATATAAAACTAATATTTACAAAGTAAATTAATTATTTTATTAATTATTACTATTAAGTAAATCTTTGTTATCCTAATTGCGAGTTCCATAACCATACGATAGACTAGATATGGCAATAAGTAGTCCACATCACCTTATGACTTTCGTCACCCTTGAACCATTTCGATTCGGTTGTAGCTAGCAGCCAGGTGTGGGGTAGTCAGCCCCGTATAGATCTACACACTCAAGTCACGCTCCCTATCTAAGAGATTCTGGTTACGTGTGCGGTCCTCCACTCGCGTATCTCTGTGGAGTGTTCACCGAGGACATGTCTCCAATTATATAGGATTAACAAATTTACTAGTAATAATACAATTATCCTCCACTCGTGTATCTCTATGGAGTGTTACCGAGGACAAAACAATGTACTAACTTTTATGTTTCAAGTTCAAATGTCATGATTTTAACTGATAAAATATGGAAAACCATTTGTGAAATATATAAAACATAACAGTTTATAACTAATTTCACAAATAATGTATATGATTATCCTGCAAGTTTCAAACGGTTAGCTGTTATAATAATCAGTGTTAAAAGCATATGAGATATGAAACAAACACATGTAAAACAAGTTTTTGAGTACAAATAATCCCTTGTACTTTGCTTGTATTCCCCCCCCCCCCCTGAAAACAGTGAATACAGTGAAAAAGAGTAGGGGTATGAACTCACCAGACGAGAAAACGCGACTGTTTGGATGCTAAATGTTGGTTCGGGGCTTGATAACACGCGAGGTTCCTATGTAATATCAAATAATATCCAAATGTATCTAATTAGATTTTAAATTACTAATTAGACAAGATAATACACTCCAATGAGCGAAAACACTTCAAAACAAGTGTTTGGAGTGACCCGGGTGACATCTACGGACGTGTGGGACTTGGGAATTGAGTTTACTCTTCAAGAGTAAACTCCTTATGGAGTTTACGGCCTTATACACTACACACACATGAGTTCACGGCCGTGAACTCATGTTGGCAAGGTTTATGGTGTTAAATGCTCAAATAGCACTTGGGAAATGTTGGAATGGATTTATCTAAGGCCTTGGGATGGATTATATTCACTTAAGAACCATTTATGGGAGTTCACGGCAGTAAACATGGAGTTTACGGCCGTAAACTCCCCCATGCTCAATCCTTAATTCATTTTATGAGGCTAGGAAAATCACATGTGATTCCAACTATTTTTCCAAACCTTGGTATGAGTTTTTGGGCACCATTTAACATGAAATAATGAGTTTACGGCCCTGGAACTATTTCTTGGGGAGCTATGGCCATAAACTCCTAAATGGGAGGATTTAATCATGTTTAAGGTCCCCAAACTAATTTTGGTTGGTTCTAGGATTTATTCCAAGGCAAAAGGTGTGTTTACATGGCTTTTTAACACATGAAAATGAGTTTACTCTCCATGAATAAGGAGTTTACGGCCCAAGCATGTTCTTGGGCAGTAAACTCAAGTTTTCTCCTCAAAATTCATGTTTAGGGTGTTCTAGGTCCGAATTGGTAAGCCATATAGTCGTATCTAAGTCCCAAAGTTGGTTTGGAGGGGTTTAAGGGCATAAAAACCCTCTTATTATGTGTTTACGGCCCAAGCATGCTCCTTGGCCGTAAACTCATGTTTGAGGTCCAAAATCAAAGTTTAAACACAAATTTGAAGGCCTAAGAGGTTGAACTACAAGTTAGGGGAGTTACCTCAAAGATTTGGAGCCTTAAATCAATGTTTTGGACCTTGAATCTTTGATTGAGGAGAGAGGTTAGAGAGAGAGTAGTGAGAGAGAGGGAAAAAGCTTCAAATGGAAGCTTAAATTGCTTTAAATAATGTCTAAGATTTGGACACGGCGGAATTCTACCCGATACCGGCGTTATACGGTGCTTTTGGTCGCACCCGATTGAGTTACTGTAACCTGATATGGTCCATTCTAAAAATTTTCCGATTACTAAAATGGGGTGTTAAAATGAGTTCTAAAGGCATTGGGACACCCATTAAGTCATATTAATAATTTCAAATTAATGACTTAATTAAATGACGTAAACGGAAACGAAAAGAAAACGGCGAATGGATTAATACAAAAGGGTTACAATTAATGAAACGAACTTCGGGTTGTCACACACACATACATACATCTTCTTGATTTCTCGTGCACTTGGTGAAGCCCTAGTTTTATGAAAAAAGTAGAAGCTCTAATCATCACCTGCCACCATCATCTTGACAAGACGACAACCTCAACCCTTAATCACCAGGTAACCACCATCGACATAGTCCCCATCATCGACCTTTATCTTCACAGTAACACATTCAAGCAAAATCAAGATCAATTCTTTCTAGATTAAAATCGATTTGTAGGTCTAGAATCTCCAAAGAAATTCGATAAACAAAGAACGAGTTGTAGAAGTTCGAATGAAGATCGATTTGGAAGTCTTAAAATCGAGTTGCAGGTTTTGTAGATTTGTTGAACGAAAAAAGATGAAGGATTTGATGATGGTGCTGGTAGCGTATGGTGGTGGCGGCTGGTAGATATTAGGGTTTAAAGCTTTGAAATCGGTATATATATATATATATATATATATATATATATATATATATATATATATATAGAGAGAGAGAGAGAGAGAGTGAGTGAGAGAGAGAGAGAGAACCGTGAAGGTGATATAGTGATATTCCAAGAACTTGATAAAAATAGGATAAAAAATAATGACCATAATAACCTTTTAGTCTATTTTCAATTTGCAGTTTAATCCCTTGACTTATAGAAATTAGACAAAATTGCAAAAAAGGTCCCTGTGGTATGCATTTTTTTGGGGTTTTAGTCCAAACCACGACTTTTCGGATTGGTGGTCCTTTTGACCTAGTTTTGTTGCATTTTTGGTCCCTCGGTAAACTGAAAAGACTATTATACCCTTCTGATATATTTTTTATGTTTTTTCTATTTAATTTAAATGAAAAATAAAATAATTAACTAATTTGGGGCCCACATCTCTCTCTCTCTGTCTCTCTCCTGTGTAAACCTACAGCAGATCCAAACCTCGTTCATAATCCATTTGAACATCAAATTCCAACATCAGAGATTCCAAAATTTTCTTGCAAACAATCGATTTCTCCGATTCCTCAATTCTCAAACAATTGATTCTTACTTTTTTCCTGCAACTTAGATTAATCCACAAACTTATAGATCTTCACCCACTTTCACTATGAACACACATACACACACAAGATCAAGGTATATATTCGACATCGATTCAGCAGCAGAGTGCAGGTCCGGTGATAGTGGGCCGAGGTCCACTGATTTCTTACGGATATTGAGAAGACTCGGTTTAGTGGCTATCAAAATCGACGATGAAAAGAAACATTAGTGATGTTAAAGGAGAAGATAAACAACAATCAATTCGACTGCTCAGGGTTATACCCATTATATCACCTGATTTAAACGACAATCAATCCAGAAACATCGTCTACATACAGGTTATACACAAACACCTATTTCATTGGTAATACACATAAATGAGAGACAGAGGAATCGTAAGAGAAGGAAAAAAAGAGAAAAGGGTGAGTCAATAAAGGGGAGAAATCGAGAGGGGCTATTGTAGGGACTGCTCCGGTGGCCGGTAAAGGGGAAGAAATCGATACGTAAGATACGAGGGGAGGAAGGAGCAAGGATCGGGGGTGTTTGGGTCTCCTGTTCTCGACAAAATAAACATGGTGGTAATGGGTTTTTTACCATGGCAGTTGGGAGTGGCGTAGGGAGCTGCTCCGATGGGGTATTCCGATGAAGATTGGAGATGAGGTGTTAGGGTCGAGTTCAGATGAGGTGTTGGGGTCGAGTTCAGGTGGGATGAATCTCATCGGAGCTTCTTTGGTGGGGACCTCCACTGTCACCGCAACCTTGATGGTGGTGAAACGGGTGGTGGGTTTGGATGGCTTGACCTTGTTGAAGGAGATAGGTTGCGATTGTTTCCATGGGGAGGTTTGATTGGGGATTACAAGTGCAAAGAGGGAAGCTTGAGTAGCCATTCCATCAGTGTTGGTGGATGATTGGAATCTAGAAGATGAAGAAATGGGGAAATATTTTTCATATAGTAGAACACATACAGAGAGAGAGAGAGAGAGGGAGGTGGGCCCCTTCTTATTTTTTTAATTATTAAAATAAATAAAATAGTATTAGATTTAAAAAGAAATGAAATAAAAATGAAAAATAAATACCCCAAGGGTATTACAGTCATTTCATTATTCGGAGGGACCAAAATGCAACGAAACTAGGTCAAAAGGACCACCAATCCAAAAAAGGCGTGGTTTGGACTAAAGCTCCAAAAAATGCATACCACAGGGACCATTTTTGCAATTTTGTCTAGAAATTACACAATGAGTTGATACTAATCTTAGATCTTAATGTTTGAAAGGCTTGATCTATTTTCACATTGTCGACCTTTTAATCATTCTCAATTGATTTAGATATCACTTAATTATATGTTAAAACTAGACAAATTCTTGCGCGTTGCGTGGCGCAGGTTAAAAATATATTGTTATAATATAGTTTTCAAATACCTTTTAGTTAATTCGATTCATCAATTTAGGTTCTTTTATTATTATTATATTTAATGTTTTCCTTTTAACTATGTTTAAAAAACATATATTGAATTTTTTTAACATTTTTTGATATTTTACTTTAGGTTTTAAATTTTACACTAAATTTTTAAGCTTATTTGATATATTAATGTAGGTTATTTATTTAACTATATATTGAAATTAATAAATTAAGTATATCATATTGATAAGTCATAAATTCTTCCATTTATGATAATGTTTGCAACTAAAAGCATATTTAAGTTAATAAATTAAGCATATTGTATGAAAATATGAAAAGTTTAGAGTTTCAAATGAATGTGGTGAAAGAAAAAATGTTTCCTTTATAATATAGTATGATATGATGATGATTATAGTTTTAATTTTAAAGTCATTGTAATATATACAATTATTTGATAAATTTATAAGCCGTTTAAAACTGTGTAAATTATATATCAAACGTATGATAATCTATATATAACGGGTAACAAAATGTATGAACAAAAATAAGAAATACAACTTTTAGTAACATAAAAATACAAAAACATCTATTATTTGTATTAAAAAAGATATATATACAACGTATAATAAAAAATATGAAAAATAAACACTACAACTTCTAATAACATAAAAACACTAAAACATTTATTATAACATTTATATTAACTTTTCATACTTAAATCACAAATCTCTTCAAATACATTAATGTTTTTAATGAGCCAAACTTTACAACCTTATAGTAGAAAGAAAAATAAAAGTTATTAGTGATTACTAATTAATAATCATAAGTTAAGAACTCTTGAGTTGCAACTAATAAATATATATAAATTAGAAAACCCTTGAGTTGTAGTGTGAGTTTCAAATGAATACGGTACTTTGAAATGTGTAATTATTATTATTATTATTATTATTATTATTATTATTATTATTATTATTATTGTATCTGTCTAAATAATTGGTTTTGATGCATCATTTTAATCCCTTTAATTATTAAACATAATGATATTTAATTATAAATTTATAACATACATAGTTGCATATATATGTTAAACAAATCACATATAATATATATTTTCGTAAATTTCATATGTAATTCTTGACGTAGTAATATGGATAAATTACTTTCATATGAAGAACATATCATGGTAAGTCATCACAATTACATATCAAATGTTAAAAATTATGTTATCTTTTAAATATTATCTTGTAAATATGTTGTGTAAGATAACCCAACAAAAAATAATAGAAAATAAACATAATCAAAATAGAAAAACTACAATCAAATAAATAAGAACATTGGGTGGTTGAATATATAAATAAAAATGTTACATAAATATACGATAAATCAAAAGAAAAATCTAACATTCGTCTACTTTGCTCAAACAAAAAAAACATATATCTGAATCTTCTTTCTTTATTTAACACCATTCAACCATAGAAATTTGATGACAATTCTTTACTAACCTGCAATCAAAATGTTTTTCTTGAAAAAGAAGATTGAGAAAGATATTCCAAGCAAAACATTGATTTTTGGAGAGTCACATTCAAGATTGAGTAATATATATAAATCACATATAAAGATCAAATGAGAAATTGAATAGAAAGAAAGAATAGAAAAGCTTCATTTGTTTTGGTTGAAAGAAAAAATCATATTACAGTTACCATTCATGCGACATAATCCATTTCTTCAAATCATCATATTTGGATCGTGAATGCTTCAACTATATGAAAACTTTTGAATCATAATATCTTCAACCAAATGACGACTTTTTGTAAGAAAAATATACATATATAACTACATATATAATGAAGGTGAAATGATGTGGGGGTTTCAAATGCATGAGGTGTAGAACTTATAGAGTGTGTGATTTTCTTGGAATGAGATTATGTGTGATTAATTACTTTGAAGGTGAAAGGGTGTGGGAGTTTCAAATGCATGGGGTGTTGGCAAATTTTTATGGGGGTTTCAAATGCATGAGATTCAGAAAAAATGCTAGCTTTATAAGTATGTATGATAATAGACAATATGACGACAACAGTCACCTAAAATACTTTACGTTTCTCTCCTTTTCTCCCACGCGCGAGCACATTTATATTCTTCCACGGCCGCCGATGACAGCCATATGCCCGTAAAAATCCTTTCTACCATATATTCCGGACGAAACTTAATTTCCCAGACAAGCAACATTCCCTTTCAATTTCTACCATCAAAATCACGCCCAGTTTGACTCTAAATCACAAATCAACTCGAAAATATGTCGGGAAAATTCTCAGCCACACTAAGGATCGGCGACCTTAATGATTTCATCGCACCGTCACAGGGCTGTCTTGTTTCTATGAAGTCTGGTTCCGCTGGGCTCGTTGATAAGCCAAAGGTTTCTATCATCTCTACTTTCTGAACCCTAGCTTGTTTTATACTAATCATAACCCATGTTTTAGCTAATTGTTCAATTTTTATCGATGCTTTTGACTTGGTCGTTATTCTACTAGCTTCATCAGGAATGTGTTAGAGCACTAGAACGTAGAACTCTCTGATTTTAGCTTAACTTTTGAATGGAAAGGAGTAGCTTTGCCAGGCTTTATTTGTTGACAAAATTCCATATATTCGCAAATATGACAACAATCGAAAATTCGAGAATTCGCAAAAATTTGCAAATAATCAAAAGTTTCAAAATGTTGGCAAATTCACGAATACTTCATCAAGTTTGAAAAATTCAACTCAAGCCAAAGTGAAATTTTCACCAAAACAACCAAATTTTCCAAATCCTTCAGTCTCAAAACCGACCAAAGTTTCATATACAAAAGGAAAATCTTATGTAAGTACGATCAATCGTTGGTTTGAAGGGAAAGGAAGAAAATATCAAAGTGGGATGTTTTCAGAGCAACAAATCAAGAATGCATTTAATGAGTTCGCAAATAACTCTTCCACTACTAGTTCAACATCTCATAATTTGCAAGTTCCGGTTCAAAAATGGAAACCAGTTATCAAAAATGTGAATGTTGTGAAGCATAAGATTACAATCAATGGAAATCCAAAACTATTGAATGACTATATCTCAATATCTAGATTTGATGATGTTGTAATACACACAAAAAATACATTAGGAACCTAATATGGACAAACGGAAAACGTTATTACCCTCCTAAGTCATTATCCCATAAAAAAAATGAAATTATAGTGGTTTTTTTCGTCTCACTTGCTTTTTATCTAAAAATAACATACAATATGACTTAATTATATGTTAAAATAAAAGACAATATGATGGATACAACCGTCACCTAAAAAATACTTTACGTTTCTCTCTTTTTCTCCCACGCGCGAGCACATTTATATTCTTCCACCGCCGCCGATGACCGCCATATGCCCGTAAAAATCCTTTCTACCATATATTCTGGACGAAACTTAATTTTCCAGACAAGCAACGTTCCCTTTCAATTTCTACCATCAAAATCACGCACAGTTTGACTCTAAATCACAAATCGACTCGAAAATATGTCGGAAAAATTCTCGGCAACACTAAGGATCAGCGACCTTAATGATTTCATCGCACCGTCACAGGGTTGTGTTGTTTCTATGAAGTCCGGTTCCGCTAGGCTCGTTGATAAGCCAAAGGTTTCTATCATCTCTACTTTATGAACCCTAGCTTGTTTTATACTAATCATAACCCATGTTTTAGCTAATTGTTCAATTTTTAATGATGCTTTTGACTTGGTCGTGATTCTACTAGCTTCATCAGGAGTGTGTTACAACACTAGAACGTAGAATTCTCTGATTTTAGCTTAACTTTTGAACGGAAAGGAGTAGCTTTGCCATGCTTATTGTGAATTTAACTGCGCGTCTAAGTTCTAACCCTAGTTCGTTAGCTGTAGAACCATTCACATTTGTTCTAGCCTTTAACTTGCTTCTAGATTTTGTTCGAATTGTAACCACACTAGAATAGTAATATCCTATGATTCTATTCAGAAAGTTGCCGTCTTTCAGTTTATCATTACATCCAAAAGGTGTATGTTTCGCTTTCAAATTGCAAACCAGTCTATAAAAAGTATCACAAATAGAATTGTATAGGTGTTTAACTTCTGACTTAATTGGCAACAATTTTGCATTTGAAAAGTTTAGGTTTGACATGAGTATCAAGTTGCATCTTCTTTGCTGGAATATCAAGTAGGCTCTATTACACATATGACTATTGTTATTCACCAAGTGCTTTTTCTTGAACAGAAGTTGGTAAAAACAACACCTGTTAAAGAGACTCTTGAAACAGATCCAGTAAAAATATCACTCAAGGATTGCTTAGCATGCAGGTAGCACTTCCTGATCACTAACTCCTAGAAGCCATTATACATCAAGTGTTGATGAATTGAATTGGTAACAATAACATTGTTGTAATCATGCAGTGGGTGTATTACTTCTGTAGAGACTGTTATGTTAGAGAAGCAAAGCTTGGATGAGTTTCTATCCAATATAAACAATGGCAAAACTGTTATTATCTCTCTTTCACCTCAATCAAGGGCTTCCATTGCTGTGCATTATGGTCTTTCTCCACTTCAGGTAAATTCCTTTATATTATCAGCCTTCCACTTTCTTTATGAATCAATATGCAACGAGATAGAGATAGCTTTCTCAAAAATGCTTTTTTTTTTTCTAAATGAAAATTCAGTATCTGTTTGTGAATGGCTTGCTTTCAGGTTTTCAAGAAACTGACCACACTTTTCAAATCTTTGGGGGTTAAAGTTGTATTTGATACAAGTTGTAGTAGAGATTTGTCTCTTATTGAATCTTGTAACGAATTCATATCACGTTATAAACAAAGAAATTCAGATGACAAGGAATCTTCTAGATCGTTTCTACCCATGATATCCTCTGCATGTCCAGGTTGTGTATTATAGCATCCTACTTTCATCTCTTTCTATACATTTTTTTTTCTTTTTAAGATTTAAGCCTTTTTGTTGTATACTTTCAGGGTGGATATGCTATGCTGAAAAAACACTTGGTTCGTATGTTTTGCCATATATTTCTTCAGCGAAGAGTCCTCAACAATCCGTTGGAGCTATCATTAAGCACCATCTATGCCACAAGCTAGGTGTTAGGTGATCATCTTTTCTTATTGTATGTCATTAGTTTGCACTAATTTGAAATTACAAGATTAAATTTTTAAGTAGAATGGTTTAATAAGAAATAATTATATTATTGAGTATTATGCTTTTACTTGATGTTTATGTGCATTAATTGTATAGGGCAAGTGAGATTTATCATGTGACAGTGATGCCTTGTTATGACAAAAAGCTGGAGGCTTCAAGAGATGATTTTGTTTTTCATGATGAATCTGGTGAAATGACTACAGAGGTAGATTCCGTTTTGACAACTGGAGAGGTCTTAGATTTAATACAGGTAAACACTCAACAATGAAATGAATTTCGCTCTAGTTAAAAATAAAATATGACTCATCAAATACCTAAAATATCCTTCATATGATGATGATGGACAAGGGCAAATATAGGTAGTTTTGATATGAGGCGAAAATACATAAATAAATCTAGTTTTGTTATTTTTGCAGACAAAAGCAGTAGTAGATTTCGTGAATTTGGATGAATCTCCTGTTGATAAATTGTAAGTGTACATATTTGGGTAAATTTAAAATTTTGTTGAAATAAAATTAATATTTATTTGATTAGCAGGTTATCGAATGTAAGTGAAGAAGAGAATCTTTTTGGGGTTAGAGGAAGCTCAGGAGGATATGCAGATACAATCTTTCGTTATGCTGCAAAGACACTTTTTGATCAGGATCTCAAAGGCCCTTTGGATTTTAAAACCATTAGAAATTCTGACTTTCAGGAAGTCAACTTACAAGTATGTTGTTGTGTTGTAATCAAATGAGACTATTTGGATTTTTTATTTTTATTTTTATGTGAATGTGTAGGTAGAAGGTAAAACAGTATTGAAGTTTGCATTGTGTTATGGATTCCGAAACTTGCAAAATGTAGTCAGGAAACTTAAAATGGGAAAATGTGACTATCACTATTTGGAGATCATGGCATGCCCTTCAGGTATAAAAACTTAATTTTTATTTTTATTTTTGATTTTTATGAGCTTATTATATTTTTGAAAAATCAGGGTGATTAAATGGAGGTGGGCAGGTGAAGCCAAAATCAGGACAATCTGGCAAAGACTTGATTCAAGCATTAGAGACCACATACATGCAAAATGTAAGTATTCATGTTTTCTTTCTTTTACTTTGATTTAATTATTTATGTTTTGTATTATATTTAGATTAAATTACACGAATGGTCCCTATGGTTTGCGCGCTTGGTCCCTAACTTATTTTTTTAACTCAGAAAGTTCCTACTGTTTGTTTTTGTTACACACTTGGTCCCTACTGATTGTTTATGTTACGCGCTTGGTCCCTGTCTTACCTAAAAAGAAATTATTTAAATAAGGAAAAATGGTGGGGTAGGTAAGGTAAGGCGAGGGGATGGGGTTGGAGGTATGTTTATTTAAATAAATTAAAAAATCAAGGGCAAAATAGTATTTTTAGGTAAGAGGGGGACCAAACACATAACAAAAACAAACAGTAGGGACCTTCCGAGTTAAAAATATAAGTTAGGGACCAAACGTGCAATTTACCCTAAACCATAGGTACCATTTGTGTAATCTACTCTTAAATTTATATTTATGTATTAATGAAAAATGAATGTTAGGTTTTGGTTGTGGATCCATTTGAAAACATGATGGTGAAGAGGTTATACGAGTCATGGCTGGAACATCCGGGTTCAGAAAAAGAAAAGCAACACATACACACATAATACCATCCTATTGTAAAAAGCATTACTTCTCAGCTCAACAACTGGTGAACATTAATAACCACTTTCAACTTCTCATGTCCTTTAATATTGACATTTTTTGCGTTGACTTTATGCCAACCGGTGAAGAAGTTGTAATTTTGAATTTTGATGGTGGCCATAAAAAGATTTATTCTACATTCATACACACAAGAGAAAAAGGGGTTGGTGTAGGTGTATTTTTATTTCTTATGTATTTTGTAGATATATATTTTGTAATTTTTATGGAGAACGTGTATAATTTTATCTTAGTTTGTTAATTCGATTTGTTTCCAATGCACTTTATACTAAAACACCCTTGTTTTCTTCTTTTAATGGCTGCCTAATAACATAAATCATCAAAAGGGAGGGTTGATATAAAAAAATAACAATATTTTTAACATTTATCTCAGGTGTCCTGGTCAGGTGAATATACTTTATAGTTTGGTACATAAATCATCAAAAGGGGGGAGCCCGTGGCAGTTGAAATAAGACCATGTGGAGAAGCCCATGACATTTCTTGGTAAAGATTATGGGGGGAGCCCATGGCATGAAGGTATAAGACCCTGGGGGAGCCCACGATATCCTTATATGTTGGTATGCATGGCTTATGTGGTAGAGATAACTTTTATAGCTAATATGATATGTGATATGTGGTAGAGATAGCTTGTATATCTAATATGACATGTGGTAGAGACAAATTTTATAGCTAATATGATATGTGTTATGTGGATTGTGTGTGGGGTATGTTCTAGGCAACTCACTAAGCTTTATGCTTACGGTTTACAATTTTTATTTCAGGTATCATCGATTTGGAAAAGAAGGGCTCGGATTGATCGTAGTGCACACACCTATGATTTCTACAATGAATTATTTTGAGATGAACTTTGATAAATGTTTTTTTTTACTTAATGATGAATTGAAATGTTTGAAATAAATGGTATCAATGTTTTAGCTATATTAAAAATAAAATCTTTACCATTGATTTTTGGGTCGTTACAAGTTGGTATCAGAGCCTTGGTTTTAGGGATTCAGACATACTTTCGGGTGATTTTGAACTCAAACTGAGGATCTGTAAAGTTTTCAAAAAGAAAAATGTTTTCAAGGAAAAAGTTTTCTAAAGATAAGAAAAGGTGTGGTGCCTGCAATCGGCCGAACTCAAGTAAGTTTCCCCAAAATACACATATATATTATCTGTTATGATTTGGTTTATGCATAGGGCTAGGGGAGATTCCTTTATATGTTGTATGAGCTGGTAGACTTGCATGTTAGGGCTGAGTAATCAGCGATAGTTTGGCCTGATATGTGGTGTTTGAAGCCTTGGGAATATTGGATGCCATGCTAGAATGAGAATGATTATTGTTATTGGTAATTGCTAAGTGTATGTTTTGAAAATTGTATACGGTTAGGATCTTATAGCCTTAGAATAAGTGATTTGGCCTTATTTCATGTTCCTTGTATGGTTGTGGTCCTAGGGTAGAGTCTATTATTCGACAGTCTATAAGATCCTGTTCTGTGTATAATTTGTATGCATAAGACAACCAACAGTAAGGATGGATGGATGTGGACAACATGGGTTGTGGTATGTGGGCCGAATGTTTTATGATAGTTCTTTGGATTGGAGTGTAACTGCACGAATGTTGCTTGCTTTGTGCTTTGTAGAACTCTTGAGTGATAGGAGTTAGCTACTAAGTGGATATGACGATATCCAGGAGGTGGATGGTTGGCATCATGGGGAGTTCTTTAGTAGCTAATGGCAGGGCGAGGTTGGGAACCTAGGAAAGACTAAGATATGCTCTAGTGAGTTGGTGGGACGGTGTGGTGAGGTTGGGAACCTAGGGGGAGCCTAGGGGTTACTTTGGTGGGTGTTGTGTTGCTGTTTAGCGGATATTTGGTGCACCAGTGGAGTAGGTGACTTAGAGAATTCGGGAGGATTGCTGAGGAAAGTATGGATATGTGTGTAGGTATTATGAGCCCGTATTACTGAAAGCGCAGGATCCATACTCGAATCGGTGAGAGTCTTGGAGAATCTAAGAACCCTATGGGAAGGAGAATTATTGGTTACGTTTGGATCATGGGGATAGCTGCTTTGCCGGATAAGGATGAGTACACAGGAGGAGGGACTAGGGTTTGGTCACGGCTTCGGTGGTGAGCCAGTTAGTGGAAGGACTGTCTGGGTTTTGAGTTCGCCTTAGATCTCTTGTATCAGGCGGCAAGGATTGATTGTGCGATCTATTGCATTTTCAGGATTGGAGACTATGTCTTCGGGGTAATTAGTAGCTCGGTTTAGAGCAGAGGTTGCTCCAGCTATTGTAGTTCAGCCATTGACGATTGACCTGGAGAGTGGGTCAGGGTGCGAGACCCTGAATGATATGGGTCCAAGAGCCCGAGAGCGGGAGATCGATTTGGAGTACCTCGAGCAGAGAGGTTCAAGTCATGTGAATTTAGTGGAGGATCTCGGGAAAAGATCCAACATATTCGATCAGCTTTTGAGAGGCTAGCATGGCCGGATTCGATGCACCGCTTGCGGAAACCACACGATGGAGGTTTGTTCCAAGGGTTTGGATTATCATTAGGATCGGAAAGAAGAGTTACACCATGTCCTCAGGGCGGAAGAGGTAACACGGGAGGAGGTGGTCGGGATTCCTTCAGGTGGATATTAGGAATTTGCATCATTTTGGAATTGTGATAAGTTGGATCTTGGGTCGGTTCTCTGCTATAGTCTGAGTTAGCAAGAGTATCAGGTGCCAGTCAGCATGCCGATGAATCTTTGAGGAATCTTCAGACAGACGTCTCTCGTGGAGCGGGTTCCGCATGTACCGTGATTGATCCGATTCGTTGTCGAAATTTGTTCAGTGTTCTGGGTTGCTACAAGTGTAGCAGGTTTGGCCACGTCAGTAGGGACTGCCCGTAGGGGGCAAGTCCGTTATATTGTCGTTGTGATCATGTAACATCCCAATTTTCGAGACCAAAAATTTCATTTCTAATAAATACTTCACAATGCAGTTTACCAAAACATTACCAAAGTCATGTCATTTTATAAACAAAACCATAACAACGTGTTCGGAACCAACTCAACACATGTAATATAAATCAGAGTACAATCCTAGAAACTTAATGTTGAAACCATATGAGTGTGAGTGTGTGATGCGCTGCTACACCGCCGACTCCTTCCCCTTGGAAGAAGAGGTACCTGAAACCAAAACTAAAATTGTAAGCACGAAGCTTAGTGAGTTTCCCCATCATACCACATACCATATAATCACATAGCATACATACTACCGGGCAATTCTGGGGTGCCCGAACTACCCATGTCAAGCCATTATGGGGTGTTGACCTACCCATGTCATGACGTTCTGGGGTGCCGACTACCCTCCGGTCTATCTCAATCGGCAACGGGGACTATTTCGCCCCTACCTCTATCATACAATAACAAATATAATCATACGGTCAGGCATATCTGGGGTACTGACCTACCCTTCGGTACTAACGATCGAGTCAGGGAAAAACTATTCCCTGCTATTACCACTAACTCATATAGCACATCACATAAGCATATCTCATAAGCATACCACATACGCATATCTCATAAGCATATCACATAAGCATACGAAGATAATTATCACAAAGACAATTATCTATCAATTACTCTTGTTGGTGGGTCGGCATTGTGGCCTTAGACCCACCCCTATTGGAAGGTAACTCACCTCGATGTCGTGTAGTGTCTGAATTATCCTCGGCGTGCAAATCGACTCTTCTCGACTCCTCAATCCCTACACGACAACCCTTCTAAGTTATCAACTTAAATATGCAACCCCAACTAGGGTCAACTCAATTTAGTCAAAGTCAACATTATTCAAAGTCAACATCCAGTTGACATGACTCGCTGAGTTGGTCTACCCACTCGTCGAGTCCATATTTGTCACACCCCAAAACTGGAACGGCGGAAACGTTCGGGGGTGGAGGACGTCATGGTTAGTATCACAAGACATGCATCATAGTAATCAAAGTAATGAACAACCATTTCATTAGAAAGAAAGTGTTTACAATGTGTGTGTTCACAAAACATAGAGTACATAATCAAATAACAAAACAAGACTTGGAGCTATACTGCTCCATCTTCTGAATTCCCAGCGCGAGTACCTGTCTACTAGTTCCCTGAGAATACAAGTTATTTGAAAGAGTTTATCAGCAATTAAGCTGGTGAGTTCATAAGATTTTAGTGATGTAAGTAAGTTGTAGAAAGTTGTTGTAAAATGTAGTTGAAACGTGTAGTAAGTTGTAAGTTATGTTTAGAAAAGTTCGCCTGTTCCTCTAGAAAATCCTATATTTCCTGCTTTGAAGAAAGATAAATAAAAAATGACTCTACAATCTTTTTTATGAGTACTAAATGGATACAGTGTATGTTGAACAACCACCAGGATTTATAAGCAATGAACATCCTAATCATGTTTATATTCTAGACAAAGTTGTATATGGATTAAAACAAGCACCAAGAGCCTGGTACGCAACTCTTACAAATTTCTTGAAACAATCTAAATTTAAACAAGGATTAGTTGACCCCACATTATTTCGCAAGAAAGTTGGGTGTCATCTAATGCTTGTTCAAATTTATGTTGATGATATTATCTTTGGCTCAACTGATCCAGCATTGTCAATTGAATTTGAAAATCTAATGAAAAGTCAGTTTGAAATGAACATGATGGGAAAAATTAATAATTTTCTTGGCTTAAACATAAGACAGAACAAGGATGGAATCTTAATCAATCAAGAAAAATATACGAAGAACTTGCTTGAAAAGTTTGGAATGTCTAATAGCACGAAACCCAGAGTACCAATGGCAGTAGGAACAAGACTAACTCCTTCGTTAGATGCTCCTGCTGTTGATTTAACACTTTATCGAAGCATGATAGGGTCTTTATTGTACTTAACTGCAAGTAGACCTGATATTATGTTTTCGGTTTGCAGTTGTGCTAGATATCAAGCTAATCCCAGAGAACCTCATTTGACTGCAGTGAAAAATATTATTCGTTATCTTAAGGGAACAGTTTCTCTAGGACTTTGGTATCCTACGAAAACGGGGTTTTTCATTCAAGCTTTTTCAGAATCTAATCTAGGAGGATGTACTTTGGATAGGAAAAGTACGAGTGGTGGATGTCAACTATTGGATGGGAAGTTGGTGAGTTGGCAATCAAAGAAACAAACTTGTGTGGCTATATCAACTGCTGAGGCAGAATACATTGCTGCTGCTACCTACACTTCGCAAATTATTTGGATTCAGAGTCAACTTCGTGACTATGCAATAAACATGAAAAATATTCCTTTGTATTGTGATTCGCAAAGTGCAATTCGCATTTGTCATAATCCAGTACAACATTCAAAGACAAAACACATTGCTCTTCGATATCATTTTATCAAAGATCATGTGGAAGATGGGAATATTCAAATTCATTTTGTTAAAACAACTGAGCAACTTGCTGATATTTTTACAAAACCACTTGATGAAAAATCATTTGTTAGAATTTTAGCAGGTTTGGGGATGATTAATGCGAATTCAATTTCAACAACACATGCCTAAAAGTCTTGTTCAGCAGTTAAGAGTCAAATTTGTTCAGATGTTACTGTTCATTCAGAGGCTTCGCATGGCTTCGCATCCACATCTTTTCGCATCGGAGATCATAACAACTAAGGTAAGGTTTACGACTATTTTTTTTTTAATTTTTGAAAAATCAAAAATCCAAAAAGATTTTATTTTGTTATGTTTTTAATTTTGAAAAATTAAAAATCCAAAAAGATTTTATTTATTTTTTGAAAAATTCAAAAATCACAAAAATATTTTTGTTTTCTTTGTTCTTTAAACTTTGTGTGCTGAGAATTTAATACAGGGTTAAAATGCGAAGAGGTTATACTTATTTGTTTCTATGGGAAAGTATTAAATTTCTTTTAAAAACTAGTTAGGATGTCCCTAGAAGCATGCTGCTGTATGTAGACCAAAAGCCTCAACACGACTCTATGAGTGAAAAGAAAGCCTTAATGAAATTATCACATGAAAATTTCTTCCCAAAAAGGCTTATATTCGCATAAGTCAAAAAGAGCTACCTTACTCTTCTCAAATGAGTTAAGAGTTTTCTGTTTTGTCCATTATAACAGAGGTACATTTCGATTCTTATCCAATCTTTTTATACCAAACAATTCTTTTACTCCAAATTTTTTGAAAAGATTTGTCCTTTAGGTCTTTGATCAAACCAATCAAAACTTAGACAAATCACAAGTCTGTGTTTATGATCTAACATCATGAGTCCGTGATGGTGGTGAAACCCAAATATCATAAACCTTAAGGAATTGACGGGGAACTATGTTCCAGAAATTACGAAACATTTGTTTCAGTACCTTTTATACTCAAAATCATATTCATTTTTTTAGTGATCTTAATCAAACATTCGAAACCCACGATGTTTGTTCCCAACAAGATCCAGCATAAAAAAAATTTATGAATATGATTTCTATGTGAGTATATTTCGCAAATCCTAGTCATGATAAATATTTTCACAAGCCAACTTGTCACTGACTACACTGGTCAAACAAGTAATTTCATTTACAATTTCTCACCTTATGTTAAGGCTGATATGTAATGAAATTTCAAACCAATCCAAAATGTCTTTTAAAAGAAGCCCTTCGATAATTCTCTACAAGTATTCGATTGTAATTCACGGGAAACTACACAAGCTGTTGATTATCTCTCTTGATGATTAACGAAGCAACCTTTGCCTGGGGTTTTACTGCATTCATGTCAAATTAAATTTTTGACATCACAACATTCCAAATTTTCTTGTTTCTCATCTTATTCTGTTGACACAATGCACACATGAAATCTTTGAGGTTCTGAGTAAAACCAACTCAGACTGATGATTTCGCAAATCTGGCATATGACTTCACTTTATATCCCAAAAGTGAAAGAGCCTTGACTCCATGCGAAGGGTTTTAACGGTTCAGATTCTATAACGGGAAACTTGACAGGTTGTATACTCAAGATGGTTGATATTCTATCCGGTTTTCAAGGAGATGTGACAGTTACTTTTTGAAGCATGGTTATCTTTTGCAGTCATGATCCGATTTTCAAGGTGCCACATCGGATAACATTAAATGTATCCCACTTTAATTTCAAATCAATTTGAGTAACCTATAAAAGGGGGATCAAGAACACTATATACGGTTACGCAAACAGAACTCTCACAAACCTTCAAAGTTTTAACCTTGATCAAAACTTCATCTTTTTCAAAACCCATATAATGGTAGCCACTCAATCCAACACTGATGAAGTTCTTTCTCAATCCCTGATGAAAATCCAAAGCACAAACTATCAAGTTGATCCAAATGTATCTTCTTATCCTGAAGGCTTGAAGATGCTCATCGTTGCCCTGAAACGATCACCTCTGTCATGGCTATCCTTGGCAGCTTCAACGGCATCATACAATAATACATCGGATGTGATCACATTCAACTTGATCAACAACAAACGGGTCAAACTTTCCAAGAAGATGTTTGTTGAATTCTTGCATATTCCAAACAACCCTCCATTTGTCAAACCTGTTAACTCTCAAATTATCCACATGTTCAACGAGATGGGCCATCAACCAGAGCTTGAGAAGATCAGTGACTTTCGAAAGTCTGGGTTGCCGTGCATATGGAATTTCTTATTTGGAATTTTTCTTAGATGCCTAACCGGAAGATCAGTTGGACTGGATAGAGGATGAAAGGAAGTATATGCCATGGTTATGGGCATATACTATGATGTAAATGTTGATTATGCAACCCAATTATGGAAGGAATTTGTTAAGAGTCTTGAAAACACAAATTCGAAAAAGGGGATTTCGTGTGCAAGATATTGGAGCTTGATTCTGGAGAAGGTCTATGAAAAAGAAGCAATTCCAGTAATGGATGATGTTGAAGTTGCTGCATTTTCTTTGTATCAATTTCCAAAGGCAGTAGAAGATGAGGAAATTTTCACTCATGTGGCTTGCATTCCAGATGTGATGCTTCGCAAAGTATCTCAAACTCACAAAGTCTTGGTGAGATATTTGCGAACAATTGATCAATCAGAGCAGACTGGAGTATTATTGGATGTTGCTGATCCGTCAAAGAAGAAGAAGCTCATAAAGAAGGATGCGAAGGGTTCATCCTCACAACAAGTTCAAGATGAAGATATTCAGTTTGAAGAAACTTCATCTAAGTCAAAGAAAGAAATAATACCTTCTAAGTCTGGGGTATTGAAGAAAATTCGCAAGGCTGAGGTGAGCAGTAAAGGCGTTACTATTCGCAATATTCCAGCTCCAGTTTCTCCAAGAAAGAAAAGACAAAGAGCTGAAGATGTTGCCAAAAACATGCAACGTACTCTCATCAAAAGAAGAAAGATGATGATTCGCAATGAATCATCTGATGAAGAAATTGTACCAAAAACTCCACCAATGACATCTACGGTAACTGTTTCATTACCTATCATCCATACTTCGCAAATTTCTACCACCTTACCACTCACCAAACCACTCGAAATAGTCACTACCAAATCAGTTTCTGAGGAGGTACCTATTTCTGATACGGTTGTCAACGTATCTGATACGGGGGCACCTATCCTGAGTGTTGCAACCACAATCCCAATCTCCTTACCTAATTCATTACCAATTGTTTCAATTCCAATTACAGCTTCTTTCACCACCTCATCAATTTTTGACCATGCTCTTCAAAACCCATTACAACACTTTTTCCATCTCAATCACCCGAAAATCCTCAACCTTCGCAACCTTTATCTAATAATGAAACTGAAGGAGGTGACTTTGGAGGGATAATCGAAGACATTCATTTTGATTTAGAGGAGGATATTCCTGATCATATGCTTATGACAGGAAAACAATTTAAAATCCTGAATCAGAAATTGAATGCTATTATTCAGTCGCAAGCTGATTCTGGCAGGATGTCTTCTATTTCAGCTATGGAGGTTGATGTAATGATCAAAGGTGCTGAGAAACGTATTATGGAGAAGGTTGATCAATCCGACAAGAATAATGAGCTTCGTATTCAAGCACAAGGGAGCAATTTTTCTTCAACAGTCAAGGATTTGAAAGCTGTTGCAAAAGAACGTCATGTTCTTTTTGTACAAGATGTGAAGAAAGTTTGGGAAGATGTCAACTATAAGCTTCAAGAGTTGAAATCTGAACTTGCGATGGAGCTTCAGGATATTCATGCTCAAAATGCTGAAGTTCAAAAGCAGATTGCGGAGGTTTCTTCCAGAGTACAAAAGTTTATTGATGTTCCTATTCGTGAAGCCCATAACGAAGAAACAAAGGAGAAGCTTGATCAGCTAACCAAGTTGGTGTCCGAGCTTAAAGTGGTGGTTTCGCAATCTTCAACTACACAAGTTCTCACTCCAGAGTTCTTGTCTCTAAAGATTAATACTTTAGAACAAGCAATTCAGAAAGCTCTTACTCCACTCGCCAATTTTACTTCTTTACTACCAAGGAGTGCCCCACCTGTTTTCACAGGTGTGCAAGGGGGAGAGAAAAGTTTAAGTAAAGAAGAGGATGCGAAGACAGTTGGAAAAGTTATATCTACTCAGCTTATAACTACTCTTCCCATACTTACGAAGCCAATTTCCTCAACCACAGTAACCACAAAAACGATTGCCAAAGGAATCGTTATTGGAGAAAAAGAAGGAGGTTCAAGTTCAAAACCTCAAACAGATATGGTGGGAAAAGGAAAAGGGAATTTATATGAAAAATCAAAGGAGGAGAAGAAAGTTGAGGCTGAAGCAGAGTTGGAAAGGATGAGGCAAGTACAAAGCATTATGAGGCAAAGGGCAAGTGATCCTCCCACGATGAACAAAGGAGATCCTGCGAAGTTTTACTCTTACGAAACTATAGAGTCAAAAGTTGTCGGAAGGTAAATGTACGAATTTGAGAATAAGCCAAAGAGAAGTTACGATATTGCGAATTCAGACAGTTATCAGCTAGATTTTCCAATCAATGAAATCCTATTCATTACGTCTCAGTACAAGATTAGTGAGAAGTTTGATAATCCTGATGATTATATACACATGAAAATCAGATTTCATGCTGTCTTGGGGAAGAATCCAAATGAAGTTTGGTCTTTAATGAAGATCAAAAAGGTGCTGACAATCAAGAAAGATGTATTGTTTGAAGACATGCTTCAAAATTTTCGTTATTTTGTTATCCGAGCTGACAACAAACAATATGATTTCACGGTAGCTGATTTTCCTCTGATGAACTGCAATGATTTAATTCAAGTGGCTCTGATTTTGAAGCATATGGAAGAAAATAATCTCAAAGGCTCTGAGACTGAAGTGTTCAAGATAGGTTTTGCACATGTGAAGACATTCATCGACAATTACTTCGATTGTTTGGCCCTTACAGATGAAGAACTGGCTAATGTGTTGGGAAGAGAAGTAAACGTTCCTTGGGAATAAACTTTATCTCAATCAACATTATCGAAATATGTTGTTGGAGAAATATGTCTGAAACCGTTCGGCATGGTATTTTCTGGAAGAGATACAAAAGGGAAACCTAAGAAGTTCTTGTTTAAAGCCTCAGAGATTGAAAGATATAATTCTTCGCAATATACGCACTTTATTGTTCGTATGAACAATTGCAAGAAGAATAATGAAGGAGACAAGAAAGATCTCAAGAAAGTGATCTCCTGGTATGGAGAAGTGCGAAAGACAATCCACTTAGCTGTTCAAAAGCTTATGGGGTGAATAGCTTCGACTGTTTACAAAGGGGGAGAATGTAGATGTAAAATTGTAAAAGTCGAATATAGTGTCTTGTATAGTTTCGCATTTTATGTTATTTTACTAAGTCATATTTGTGCGAAGTGTAATGTTTAGACTTAGTATATTTATTGTACACTCATGTTCCCTATAAATAGGGACTGAGGATAGAAGTAGAGGATAACTTTTATGAAACGCAAATATCCTTTCTGCTTATTCTGTAATCAGTCTTCATCAATATAAGATCTGATTAATATTTACTCTTCGTGTTCTTAATTTTCAATTACTCAAATCTAACTTTGCTTTCTCAAATCTCGATAACAATTCTCTTCAATAAAATGTTAGGGTGCAAAGTCATGCTTGGATGTAATGTGTTAGGCTTTCCTCTTTGTATGTGTAAATGGGTTGAGTCTTTTCCTATAAATAGGAAGTGAGTGACTCCCATTATGTAAGAATGTAAGAGTCCATTTTGGAGTGTTAGACTAGAGAGAGAAATTGTATACAAACCCATTTGTATAATCTTTCTAGATCTAATAAGAGCTTACAAAGATTTATTTACTCCATGTGTTCTTGATTTTGTATGATGAATCACTAGATCTTTCTAATTCCACACATGCCATCATAATCAACACCACTACAATTGGTATCAGAGCGGGTGTTCTTGATTTCATCAAGAATTGATCCTTGATGGCGATTTTGATTTAGTGATTCAATTTTTGATTATGGATCTTCATGATTAGAGAGTGTTGGGTGTTCTAGAAGTCGAATTTTTCCTTGATTTGATCCATAATTCGACTTTCTCTCTCTAGAATACTTGTTTGTGTTACTTTCTCTCTCTAGAAAACCCATTCAAAATCACTTTCTCTCTCTAGAAATCTTCAAGTTTTTGTGATCATGGTGAATTTGCCTTACAATTCTTGGATTATGATCATTGAAGGTATCAAATATAAAGTCAATAAAGATCAATATTATGGGTTTGTGTTAAACAAGAAGATATATTGGGGAACTATGGTTTCTTATGGAGGATTGAAGGATGATCATGGAAGCTTGATATTTCAACCGCTTTGTGAGATCAAATGGTTGGCTGATATTACATGTTCCATAATATCACGTAGTAGTGATAAGAGAGGAGAAGAAAAAATATTTGTTCGATAAGAAATATGTTTCTCTTATTGAAGACCCAAATGATCTTCGTGCTCTTAAGGTAGTTGAAGTTCTTGACAATGGAGTTCAATGTGATGTTATTGATGTTCAAGAAAAAGGAGTTCAAGTTGATTTTCAAGATGAAAAAGTTTTTTGCTCGATTGGAGTTCAAACCGATGATATTTTGTGTTCTTGTGATTCGTTTGAAGGAATGATTCCTTATCGGAAGCCGGTGATTCAATAAATTCACAAGTATCAAACTCCAAAAGATTTGATTCAAATTCACAAAGTTGATGTTGTGAAAAGTGGGTTTGTTCATGAAGTCAAGTCTTCAAGATGCAAAAAGATGAGAAAGAAAAAGAAGAAGAAGATGAATCGGAAGAATAAGCGGGTTTACTCACAAAAATCATCATATGTTGTGAAGTCAAAATATGTGAAGCAAATTTGGGTTCCAAAGCAACAATCTCCAAAGGTTGCATTGAATTTGAAGTCCAAACCCAAATGTGTTGGTGGTTCTTTTGAAGATGTTCTTGGATCGTTGAAGAACACGAAGAACACGAAGAACGAGTTGTACATCTCGCATGGTGGGTGGTACAATGTTCGATTTGGAGATTTTCTCATTCCGACAAAAGAACCAAGATCTTCCAAATTTGATTCGTTCGTTGAAAGTGGATCTCGATTCGTCAAAAAGGTATCTCAAATTCTCAAATGGATTCCAAAACATCCATGATTTCGATTCATACTTTACGTTTTTCATTTTTGATCGATTTGCCTCATTGGATCAAATTCGTTTCAACCCTGTTGGTTGATCTAATTATTTTTGTTTTGATCAAATCACAAAATAAAATTGTTTTCTATCATCTTAATTTTAGTTCGTTCATTATAAGCCCGTTATGTCGAACACATACTGTTCATCTGATTTATCATCAAGCCCAACTTTTGTTCTTTACTGTATGCAGAAAAGTCCAACCAATTATACATGTATATGCAGAAAAACCCTTATATTATTTTTATATTCAGAAAAACCCTTATATTAATAGTTACCATTCGAATGTGAGACTTCACGTCTATGGAATTGTCTTGTAACAATTTCCGGTAGAGTACTTTGTAATTTCATTGGCCAAGTCTTGGTGACTTTTGTGCTATGACTTTGCGAAAGGATCGTTGCATAAAATGTTAGAATCTAGCATATTCTAGTAGTGGCAAGAACCTTGTGTTCTAACACTAATGATAAGGATTGGGAATTGTGAAATGAGCATCATTGGAAAAGTTTTTCAATTGACCTATTTCACAAAGTAAGGACCATAGGAAACATAATGTGCATGCTTTGTGCATGGGACATCTATTTTTGTAATTTGAGTAATAAGTTGATTTTCTGAAACAGTAAACGATCAATAATGAGTAATCAATATGGTGTTTAAATAGAAGTGTTTTATTTACTCTTACAAGTTTGGGGCCATATAGGATTAAGTATTATTGTTGTGTTTCAGTTTACATGTTTTGACTTCCAGAATAACTGGTTTATTCGAACCTCCACAGTCGATCATACTCTAGAAGTAGGTATGAAGCAAGACTGTCATGAAAAGTCTATAGATTGTCTGAAGAGTTTAGACATAGCACAAGTTTGATGCAGAGTTCATGAGTGCTTTAATAAGATTAGAGTATTAGATGAAACTCACGCTCACTTGGATCACTTCATGGATTTATCACGGGTGATTAGTGAGACGATAATATTGTATATTCTTGAAACCGAGACGTGTGAGTTTTTATTTGCTGGTCGGTTGCACATTGATAATAAGTAAACACACCAGTAACTTGGTGTTATAAAACTTATTGTTGTGTGTGATTCGATGAGTGGGTACAAGCGAGCATTTGAGTCGAAGTTTATCTATTCCTTTTACCTAAAGTGGGATAAAAGCGATATTTGTGGGCCCCTCGATGATTTAGTGATGCCACCTAAGCGCTTGGCCAAGCCGAGACTAAGTTGATGTGTTCAATTGTAGTTTGTTGTCAGTCGTCATAAATCGGAAGTCTGGAAACAGTATAGAGAGAATGATTAAAATTCATGTCTTATGTCTATACAATATCTTGAGAATGGAGGAATATATGATCCCTTATCTAAAGGACACACGTATCTGATAAGATCAGAGTTGACAGCGGCTTTTGAAAGCTACAATTGCTGATCAGGTTTTGAAGTTATACAAAATAGTTATTAGACTTATCCAAGTGGGAGACTGTTGGATTAGTGTCTAAGTCCATAACTATTTTGGTATGTACTTGACCCGATTATGAGCATAGTCCTTTTAGGTTGCCTTCACCATAGCAATATGTAAGATGAATTGAGGAGAGAAATGTTTAATTATGATTTATTAATATATTATAAGAATAATATATTAAAGGAGAAATCATAATGTTTAATTAATATTAGTCAATAATTGATTAAGAATTAATTATGTGGCTAAAAGAGATTAATTAAACTTAGGGGACTGGAATTGTAATTATAAGATAATTGCAATTGGGCTATAGATCACCTTGGAATAATAGGTTGGACGAATTCTATGGGGAAGCCCATTAGAAATCGTCAAAGGAATGTACTAGAAGGGGTTCATGGGCTGCTTAGGGCTTAAGCAGTCAAATTAGAGTTTCCTTGTTTGATAACCCTAATTGTCTACCTATTTAAGGAGCCCCTAAGCCCCAAAAACGCGGTGAATGATTCCCTTAGGGTTTCTGGACGATTTTTTTGGTGCTCCCCTCTCTTCTCTCTTCATCCAAGTTGCTTAGTGGTGTTTGTGACTCCATTAGAGGTGCAACACTTGAGACACTAAGCTTTCTGAAGCCAAATAATTGATTGTTATTACTACATAACAATCAAGGTAAGATCAAAACCCTAATTCATATGTTAATTTGATTACTAGTATGCTAGATCTAGGGTTTGCAAGTCTTGGAAGTTTATTGCATGTTCAAAGTAGAAAAACTAGATCCAAGCAATTAGGGTTGCATGAACACCATAGGATTGATGTTATGCTCAAAACCAACAATACACATATAAAAATAAATACTAAAAATCTTTATTAAGGTTATTCTAACCGTTTACAAATAATCATTTTAACAGGAAGAAATCGGTAAAAAGATTATTTCTAAACGGTTATAACAACCTTAATGGTGTAATACACACAAAAAATACATTAGGAACCTAGTATTAGGGATGAGCATCGGAAGCGGGTACCTGCCTTAGTAACCGGAACCGCCTCGGAACTGCCGGTTTTGGAACCGGCGGTTCCGGTTCCGGTTCCTAAAGTCTAGGAACCGCCTTAAGTGGTTCCGGTTCCAATTCTCATTTTTACAAAATCGATATCCGCTGGATACCCGCCAGTTCCGGTTCCAATACCGGGTACCCGGAATCGGCGGTTAACCGGAACCGGTACCAACGGGTACCCGCCTTTTTCTTAAAAAATATATAGATATTAAATTTTTATATTTTGTTAATTGTGTTTTAAAAAACAGGGCGATAGAACTTATACCTAATTTCCTTACCTTAGTCGTTTTTAGGGTCCATTCTAAAAAAAACACGCCGACACCATAGCCTCTCTTTTTCTCGTCTCTCTCCCTTCTCAAACGAGGCATCGTTTATTCAATCGATGCTTCAATCGCTCCCGTTGCCGATCGTTCTGTTCAATCGAAGGTTCAATCAGTAGGCTCAATCGATCGTTTTGTTCCCGTTACCGATCGTTCGTTCAGCCAATCGTTCAATCAGTAAGCTTCAATCGACACTCTCCGTTGCCAACACCGAGCGATCTAACAGGTATTGAGTTCTTTTCCCTCTAGATTTCAAGTTTTTCCATCCCTAATTCCATATATTACTCTTTAACCCAAAATCCTTCTTTTATTGTGATCGTTGTTGTTGAGTTTGACATTTGGGATAGTTTTTAGTTATTGAATTTCACTTTTAGGGTAATTTTGCAGATTGGGGTTGCGAAATGGCCATACACTCGGTTGAACTGAAACAGGGCCAAACGGGGCTCTGTAATATTATTTTTTTTCTTTTTTCAAACGTTGATACATCGATTTTGGTTCACAGGTTTATATGTTCAATGTCCATCTGTCTCCCTCACGAATCAAGGTATGTTTTTTATTCAAGAGTCGATTTTATGTTGTTTTTTATTTTATTTTATGAACAGATATTGAGTTTTGTTGATTTGATCCATCAAGAAACACCAACTGATCATCTTCATTTTAATTTTTGTTACTCAGCTGGTTGGAAGGAATACCGTGTTAGAATTTGGATTCAGTAAGTATATCAACCTCAAGTTTCAACTCATTTCAACCTCAAGTTCACAGGTTTATATGTTCAATGTCCATCTGTCTCTCTCTCTTTTTCTCCCACGCGTGAGCACATTTATATTCTTCCGCCATATGCCCGTAAAAATCCTTTCTACCATATATTCCGGACGAAACTTAATTTTCCAGACAAGCAACGTTCCCTTTCAATTTCTACCATCAAAATCACGCACAGTTTGACTCTAAATCACAAATCGACTCGAAAATATGTCGGAGAAGTTCTCGGCCACACTAAGGATCGGCGACCTTAATGATTTCATCGCACCGTCACAGGGCTGTGTTGTTTCTATGAAGTCCGGTTCCGCTAGGCTCGTTGATAAGCCAAAGGTTTCTATCATCTCTACTTTCTGAACCCTAGCTTGTTTTATACTAATCATAACCCATGTTTTCGCTAATTGTTCAGTTTTTACGATGTTTTTGACTTGGTCGTGATTCTACTAGCTTCATCAGGAATGTTTTAGTGCACTAGAACGTAGAACTCTCTGATTTTAGCTTAACTTTTGAACGAAAAGGAGTAGCTTTGCCATGCTTATTGTGAATTTAACTGCGCGTCTAAGTTCTAACCCTAGTTCGTTAGCTGTAGAACCATTCACATTTGTTCTAGCCTTTAACTTGCTTCTAGATTTTGTTCGAATTGTAACCACACTAGAATAGTAATATCCTGTGATTCTATTCAGAAAGTTGCCGTCTTTCAGTTTATCATCACATCCAAAAGGTGTATGTTTTGCTTTCAAATTGCAAACCAGTCTATAAAAAGTATCACAAATAGAATTGTATAGGTGTTTAACTTCTGACTTAATTGACAACAATTTTGCATTTGAAAAGTTTAGGTTTGACATGAATATCAAGTTGCATCTTCTTTGCTGGAATATCAAGTAGGCTTTATTACACATATGACTATTGTTATTCACCAAGTGCTTTTTCTTGAACAGAAGCTGGTAAAAACAACACCTGTTAAAGAGACTCTTGAAACAGATCCAGTAAAAATATCACTCAAGGATTGCTTAGCATGCAGGTAGCACTTCCTGATCACTAACTCCTAGAAGCCATTATACATCAAGTGTTGATGAATTGAATTGTTAACAATAACATTTTTGTAATCATGCAGTGGGTGTATTACTTCTGCAGAGACTGTTATGTTAGAGAAGCAAAGCTTGGATGAGTTTCTATCCAATATAAACAATGGCAAAACTGTTATTGTCTCTCTTTCACCTCAGTCAAGGGCTTCCATTGCTGTGCATTATGGTCTTTCTCCACTTCAGGTAAATTCCTTTATATTATCAGCCTTCCACTTTCTTTATGAATCAATCTGCAATGAGATAGAGATAGCTTTCTCAAAAATGCTTTTTTTTTTTCTAAATGAAAATTCAGTATCTGTTTGTGAATGGCTTGCTTTCAGGTTTTCAAGAAACTGACCACACTTTTCAAATCTTTGGGGGTTAAAGCTGTATTTGATACAAGTTGTAGTAGAGATTTGTCTCTTATTGAATCTTGTAACGAATTCATATCACGTTATAAACAAAGCAATTCAGATGACAAGGAATCTTCTAGATCGTTTCTACCCATGATATCCTCTGCATGTCCAGGTTGTGTATTATAACATCCTACTTTCATCTCTTTCTATACATTTTTTTTTCTTTTTAAGATTTAAGCCTTTTTTGTTGTATACTTTCAGGGTGGATATGCTATGCTGAAAAAACACTTGGTTCGTATGTTTTGCCATATATTTCTTCAGTGAAGAGTCCTCAACAATCCATTGGAGCTATCATTAAGCACCATCTATGCCACAAGCTAGGCGTTAGGTGATCATCTTTTCTTATTGTATGTCATTAGTTTGCAATAATTTGAAATTACAAGATTAAATTTTTAAGTAGAATGGTTTAATAAGAAATAATTATATTATTGAGTATTATGTTGTTACTTGATGTTTATGTGCATTAATTGTATAGGGCAAGTGAGATTTATCATGTGACAGTGATGCCTTGTTATGACAAAAAGCTGGAGGCTTCAAGAGATGATTTTGTTTTTCATGATGAATCTGGTGAAATGACTACAGAGGTAGATTCCGTTTTGACAACTGGAGAGGTCTTAGATTTAATACAGGTAAACACTCAACAATGAATTTCGCTCTAGTTAAAAATAAAATATGACTCATCAAATACCTAAAATATCCTTCATATGATGATGATGGACAAGGGCAAATATAGGTAGTTTTGATATGAGGCGAAAATACAGAAATAAATCTAGTTTTGTTATTTTTGCAGACAAAAGCAGCAGTAGATTTCATGAATTTGGATGAATCCCCTGTTGATAAATTGTAAGTGTACATATTTGGGTAAATTTAAAATTTTGTTGAAATAAAAATTAATATTTATTTGATTGACAGGTTATCGAATGTGAGTGAAGAAGAGAATCTTTTTGGGGTTAGAGGAAGCTCAGGAGGATATGCAGATACAATCTTTCGTTATGCTGCAAAGACACTTTTTGATCAGGATCTCAAAGGCCCTTTGGATTTTAAAACCATTAGAAATTCTGACTTTCAGGAAGTCAGCTTACAAGTATGTTGTTGTGTTGTAATCAAATGAAACTATTTGGATTTATTTATTTATTTTTTTATTTTTATGTGAATGTGTAGGTAGAAGGTAAAACAGTATTGAAGTTTGCATTGTGTTATGGATTCCGAAACTTGCAAAATGTAGTCAGGAAACTTAAAATGGGAAAATGTGAATATCACTATTTGGAGATCATGGCATGCCCTTCAGGTATAAAATCTTAATTTTTATTTTTATTTTTGATTTTTATGAGCTTATTATATTTTTGAAAAATCAGGGTGCTTAAATGGAGGTGGGCAGCTGAAGCCAAAATCAGGACAATCTGGCAAAGACTTGATTCAAGCATTAGAGACCACATACATGCAAAATGTAAGTATTCCTGTTTTCTTTCTTTTACTTTGATTTAATTATTTATGTTTTATATTATATTTAGAGTAAATTACACGAATGGTCCCTATGGTTTGCGCGTTTGGTCCCTAACTTATTTTTTTAACTCGGAAAGTTCCTACTATTTGTTTTTGTTACGCGCTTGGTCCCTGTCTTACATAAAAAGAAGTTATTTAAATAGGGAAAAATGGTGGGGTAGGTAAGGTAAGCTGAGGGGATGGGGTTGGAGGTATGTTTATTTAAATGAATTAAAAAATCAAGGGCAAAATAGTATTTTTAGGTAAGACAGGACGTAACAAAAACAAACAGTAGGGACCTTCCGAGTTAAAAATATAAGTTAGGGACCAAACGTGCAAATTACCCTAAACCATAGGTACCATTTGTGTAATCTACTCTTAAATTTATATTTATGTATTAAAATGAAAAATGAATGTTAGGTTTTGGTTGCGGATCCATTTGAAAACATGATGGTGAAGAGGTTATACGAGTCATGGCTGGAACATCCGGGTTCAGAAAAAGCAAAGCAACACATACACACACAATATCATCCCATTGTAAAAAGCATTACTTCTCAGCTCAACAACTGGTGAACATTAACAACCACTTTGGACTTCTCATGTCCTTCAACATTGACTTTTTTTTGCGTTGACTTTATGCCAACTGGTGAAGAAGTTGCAATTTTGAATTTTGATGGGGGCGATAATAAAAAGATTTGTTCTACATTCATACACACAAGAGAAAAAAGGGATTGGTGTAGGTGTATTTTTATATCTTATGTATTTTGTAGATATATATTATGTAATTTTTTTTGGAGAACGTGTATAATTTTATCTTAGTTTGTTAATTCCTTTTGTTTCCAATGCACTTTATAGTAAAACACCCTTGTTTGCTTCTTTTAATGGCGGCCTAATAAAAAAAATCATCAAAAGGGTAGGGAGGGTTTTGATATAAAAGAATAACCATATTTTTTAACATTTATCTCACCCGTTCTGGTCAGGTGAATATATTTTGTAGCTTGTAAAATTCATTAATTTCGTCAAACTTGGCTAGTATATTAGTGAATCTTCAAGTTTGGTATATGTTCTTGGGCCAAAATCTTAAAAGGGGTGGCCTAAACATAATACCGACTCCACGGTCTATGAATATCCTTGCGACCTTTTTATTATAAATGAAGTAAGTTTGATGTGGTATAAAATCGATTTGGAAAATGCATTTGATTCCTAGTTGTGGGAGTTTCTTGACTTTGTCTTTTGTAGTAAGTGGAGAAGATGGATTCACGTACACTTATTTCCGGTAGGGTTTTTTGATTCTTATCCATGGATAGTTTGGTATTTCTAAAGGTGTCCGGTAAGGGGATCCGTTTTTCCCTTTCTCTTTATCTTAGGCAATTTAAGGTCTTAATGTTGCTTTGAAGTTGATGATTGATAATAATTTATTCCATGTCTAATGGATGATGCACCATGTCCGACAAAACAATCACTTTTCCATAGACGAGCCGTGATTTTCACTTCCCCGCCTAACACCATTTTCTTATTTTTATAACATTGCCTAAAATAACTTATCCAAAAAACGGGCACTACACTTCTAACTAGGGATGAGTTTTGGAACCGAAAAACCTGACCGGAACCGGGACCGGTATAACCGGAAAATGCTTAAACGGTTCGGGTATTGGGTTTCAAAATTACTCTTATCCGGGTTCCGGGTATTTCAGGTATCGGCATGGAAAGTGCAAATGGTGCGAGAGGGTTCTCAAAGCCGATGGGAATAATACCGGTACGTCTAGCTTAAATAAGCATGCAAAGAATTGTAAACAAAACCCCGAGAATTTGAAAAACCAACAAACATTACAATTTAAAAAAGAACCAACCGGGGAGGGTAGTGTTAGGACTTGGAAACATGACGACAAACGAATTAAAAAAGCTATGTTGAATTTGTTTGTAGTGGGTGGTCTACCTTTTAAATTTGTAGAAAATGAGGCCTTTATTGAATACACAAACGCACTAAACGGGAAGGTGGTTGTACCTTGTCGAACAACAATTTCAAAAAAAGTGTCACTTTATTATCAAGAAGAAAGAAATAAGTTGGTAACATTCTTATGTAATCCACTTAACACGGTTCATTTGACCACCGATTGTTGGACAAGTCCGAGTAAAAGGGTGCATTATATTGTCATTACCGCACACTTTATTGATGATAATTGGGAGATGCACAAAAGGATAATCAACTTCAAAGAATTAGATAGTCAACAGGGGGAAGATATCGGAAAAGAAGTGTTGAAATGTATTCAAGGGTGGGGTATTAAAAATGTCATGACTTGTACGGTTGATAATGCAAGTTCTAATGACAAAGCAATAAAGTTTCTAAAAAACAAATTACCAAACTTGTACAATGAAGGAAAACACTTTCACATGAGGTGTATGGCACACATTATCAATCTAATTGTGAGAGACGGGATGAATAAAAATGACGAGAGTGTTAAATGTTTGCAAGACGCCGTAAGATATATTAGAAAGTCCACACAACAAATTGCTCTATTTAAAAAGTGCATGAAAACCGTCGGGGTGGAATCAACCAAATTTTTGTGCAACGATTGTCCCACTCGTTGGAACTCAACTTACGACTTATTGAAGATCGCGGTGGATTTAGAAAAAGCTTTCTATGAGTATGAAATGGAAGGTAATTTTTTTTTTCTGCATTCTTGCTGAATTTTTAGCTCTATTTAAACTGTCATATCTACTTCGTTATGAGTCCGTTTGGGCTGATTTTTTTTTTTTTAAATTATAGTTCATTGTTTGGCAATAGTTATAGACTTTGAAAACACCTAATTTGCATGTGTTTTGAGTAAGTTACAGCCCTCCAAAAATGATATATCAAAGCTGTTTTGAATATGTTAACAACATTATTTTAGAATTTTTCGTTAACTTTAAACTGTCATATCTACTTCGTTATGAGTCCGTTTGGGCTGATTGTTTTTTTAAATTATAGTTCATTGTTTGACAATAGTTATAGACTTTGGAAACACCTAATTTGCATGTGTTTTGAGTAAGTTACAGCCCTCCAAAAGTGATATATCAAAGCTGTTTTGAATATGTTAACAACATTATTTTAGAATTTTTCGTTAGCTTTAAACTGTCATATCTACTTCGTTATGAGTCCGTTTGGGCTGATTTTTTTTTTAAATTATAGTTCATTATTTGGCAATAGTTATAGACTTTGGAAACACCTAATTTGCATGTGTTTTGAGTAAGTTACAACCCTCCAAAATGATATATTAATTCTTTTTTTGTAACATTTTTTTGATAGATCGTTCCTTTGCACGAGATGTGGTAACCCCCGTGAGTGAAGATTTTGTAACTTGTCGAGCAATGGTCTCCTTTCTTGAGAAGTTCAAGGTGAAAACAGAATTGGTGTCGACGACTTCAAAACCATTGGCAAATCGGTTTTTTGGAGAAGTATGTGGCATTTACAAACATATACGGGTTTGGTCAAAAAACAAACGATTTTATTCAATTGGGAAGGATATGATAGACAAATATGAGAAGTATTGGGGAGATTTTGAAAATTTGAATGACTACATGTACTTTGCGACTATCTTGGATCCGCGAATGAAGACAAAATTTCTTAGACATGCTTTTGAAACATTGATCAAGTACAAGATGCCGGAAAATAAACCCCTTTCCGAATTAGATATTACTGCGAAGACTAAGTCTTTAATCAAGGATATTGAATCGAGATTTGAGAACTTTTTTTAATTGTTACAATACCAACTCTAATGTACCATTTGAAACCGGTGGTAGTCAAGATGCTGTGCATATTGATGATGACGACGACTTTGTGGGTGACTATTTTGCTCAATCGGTGAATTCATCGGCTTCAAAGGAAACGAAATTAACACGATACTTGAACGAAGGACAAACCCAAGGCGTTAAGGACTTTGATATATTGGTTTGGTGGAAAAATAACGTATCTCGTTACCCAATTCTCTCGCGGATGGCAAAAGGTATAATTTTAATTACTTATATTTTTTTATTATAATGTAGTATAATTTAACATTATATGTTTATGTTATTAGATCTTTTGGGCATTCAAATATCTACCGTGGCTTCCGAGTCCGCTTTTAGTACAAGCGGTCGCATAATTGATAGTTACCGAACAAACTTGTCCGCACCTATAATAGAGGCTTTGGTTTGCACCCAAGATTGGGTGAGGAAATCAAAGAAGCCAATTGTTGACAACATCGATGATATTTTTAAAGATGATGACATAGCTAAAGGTAGCAAACAAATTCATTTTATTATCTAATAACAAAACATTGGTTATATGCTAACTTTCATATTAATTTTTTTTTATGATATGTATTAGAGTTGGAAGACGCCATACGCACCCAAAATGGAAATGGAAAAATGCCGATAGATATTAACGAGTAGTTATACTACTTTTTTTTTTTGTCGATAAATGATTATTGGTTTGTAAGTGTTTGTTTTGGTTGATTAATGTTTTTGAACTTGAATCAAATTTACTTGTTTGGTACTGTGCAATTGTGCATGTGGGTGTAAACAAGTATAAATGAATGATATTTTAATCAATGCATGCACATCCACATTCCACTTTATTATTTTTTATTACTTTTATTTTAATCAATGACTTTCGTCATTTTAATAATCATTTTAATGAATGTTTCTTTTTATCCATGTTGTGGTAAAATAACAATGAAAAGAACATAACACAAGCGAAGAAGGGGAAAATGGTTGGGTCCAAGTTCATGGTACCTATTGAACAATTCAAAATCAAAGTCTAATATTCAAAACAATTCAAATCAAAATTCTTAAACAATTAAGAACAAAACAACACTTATTTCTTGACCATCTTGTCGAGTTAACACATCTTCAATCTCTATACATAAAACAAAAATAAACATATTTAGTATTAAAAAAGATGTTACCAAATAAATTAAAAGCACAAAACTTATTACCTAGCTATATTATTCGGATTTTTGGCACACGTACGACAGTGTCTATTAAGACTACTTGTACCGTGTCTTGATGGATCGGCTTTAAGTGTAGCGAAACAATACTTATACCTTGCTTGCCTTCGTTCAACCCCATCATTTTCTACTACCCACAACATATCAAAATGTTGCCAACATGTGGACCTCTCCTTCAAATTCAAATGCTAAACAAATTAAGTAAAAAAAATCTAGGTAGATTTAAAGCATGTAAAAAATGAAGTATCAAAGTTATAAAACTAATAGATTCAAAACGGAACCTAATTGAAGTATAAAGACGTAAATTAGTCAATTACTTTAAATGCATATTTGTATAAAATTAAAAAGAAACATACTTGAATTGGGAGGTTAGCTTCCATGAATGTTCTTGAAAAGAAAAAACAACTCAAAACCTTCAACTTAGAGAATAATAAGTTAAATGAAAATGTAGAGGTGGAAGGGCCTATTTATAATGAGAAGTTGTGAGATGTTGACAAAACATGAAAATTAAAAGATTACTAATGTCAAAAAATTTGTCTCTTGCTTTTATGTTCAAATTTTCAAAGTTGAAGCCTTCAAGGTCAAAAATGCAAAAAAACAAGTTAGTGTGGTTGCAAATAAATAAATAACTAACAAGGGTGTTACATTTATTGTTTAACTTATTGATATCGTTAAAAATATCGTTAAACGGTTCCGGGTTTTCCGGGTCCGGGTCCATCGGGTCCGGGTTTAGACCCGCTTTCATCCCTAACTCTTAAATTATTTTATAGGATTTTATTAAAAGCCATTTTAAATAGGCCGTTGACAAGGGTGTTACATTTATTGTTTAACTTATTGATGAAAGACTCATGGATTTTAGAAGTCCCCCACTTGTGGGATAACTAGACTATTCTTATGATATCTAACTAAAACCTCTATTTTTCAAAACTATTACTTAAACTTTTTAGATCATTAAAGACTTTTCTGCATGAATTATGAAAGTTTGGAACTTTTAAACATATCGATGGGTGTTATAATTGAAAACGTTTAAAAAAATGTATCATTTTTCAAATCACCCGACGATGGGTGTTATAAAAATATCGATCATCGATGGTTTTGGGGATGAAGGAGGAGAACGTGAAAAAATATTTACACTAGATTTGATATTGTAATTTGTTTTAATTTTGTTTTTTTATGTAACGTGTAAGGTCGTGATTTTTACCATTTTTTTTTCTTTTTAAAACATTTATTTAACAAAATACGTTAGCGGAAGACTTAGTTTTTTTTATTCAAAACATTTTTGAAACCACAACGTTACTTCAAAAATTCAAACATAATTCCAAACCATTTAAAATGGAAACAATGGTACTTTAAAGTAAATAATCAAAGATGTGTCCAAGAGTGGTATTGTTAATATAAATCTACTATCCATAAGAACCCCTTTCACCAAGACCAATCTTCACCAAACATAAGGCACAAAAGAGAAAAGATACAAGTGTCAGCCCCTACTGAGTGAGTTTAAAAAGTTGCACACAAAACATACAAATCCCAAATGAGTCAATCATTCATTTTATGATGAAGCATAAAAATAATAGACAAATACCACTTAGAAAACAATCGCATATCATAATTATTCAACCGCATACATGCATATATGTTTAATCACAATTCTACCACATAACATATATGATCAACCAAATACCACATAAGCAACCTCATAACATATAAATAATCACATTTCATATTAAGCAACCTTTAATTGTTCAACATTTTATTAATAACCAACCTTTGTTATATATTCAACCTTTTAATATGCAACCAACCTTTTGTTACATGTTGAACCTTTTATTAATAACCAACATTTTTTATATATTCAACCTTTTAATATGCAATCAACTGTTTGTTACATGTTCAACCTTTTATTATATCTATCCAACCGATTGATAGAAAAATGTCTCTTAGTGCAACCTAACCCAAGAGAAACACCATGTTCACTACTTGTGTGCACGGCCAGCCGAATGCTCTAAGTGGCTCACGACTTCCACCCGAAACACCAACCCCGTGACTCCACTTTCGCTACTCCAACTTTGCGAAGTACAAGTTCCTCCGCATACATAGTTGGGACATTTTGCTCACAACTCGCCGAGTTCCTCCTTGAACTCGTCGAGTTCTTCAATCTTCAAATCCCAAAAACCATGTCCAACTCACTGAGTCGTCTCCTAGATTCAAGGAGTTTCCCCAAAATAGAAAAAGTTAGGGGACCACGACCCAACTCGCCGAGTTGGATGAACAACTCGTCGAGTTCTCCTTGGTCTAAATCCATTCAGTCACTTCCAGTTGAGTTTCATGCCTTTAAACAATAGATCTGGTCCCATAGGACTTAGTTTCCACGTAAAGTTGCTAACTTTACGTCCATGCATGGTGTCATGAACCTAGAAACACCAAAACTAAGCTATATAAGATATCTAGGGCATGGGGAAGGGCCAAGGCTTGATAAAGCTGTCAACTTTAAGCCTCATAAGCTCATGGGTGCCTAGATTTGAAGTCATACCTTCATGATACACTCAAATCCCTAAAATGACTTCAATATGGCCCAAAAGTAACAAAATACAACCCTAAATGAAGATCTAAGCAATGGAAAGCCATGGCATCAACTTTATACCTCAAATGAGTCATAAATGCAGCTCAACTTCTGGATTTACTAGCTCCCTCTTGAATCCTCAAGCTTCTCCTTCCTTCTTAAGTTTCAAAATAACTAAGAACACATAAAAATGGCTCAAAAACACTCAAAAATGGATCAGGGTTTCATGGCTAGGGTTTGGGGTGATGGAGGCTGCAAATGAGGCCAACCTTTGGAGGTTAAGGTGCTTAAATAGGGTGCAAACCCTGAAAATTAGTGTTTCACTCTGGCAGCCCTACTCGTCGAGTTAGGGCTCTCAACTCGTCGAGTAGATTTCAAGTCCCGCGTCCAAAAATGCCGTTCCTACTAGACGAGTTTGGGGCCTCCAACTCGTCGAGTCCGTTTGAAAAATTGAGTAATTCGATTTAAATTACATACCATGATCCAGGCGTTACATATCTCCACCGCCTTTCGTGGTGAAACCCTTGGGAGTTTTGATGTCTCTGATCTATGAAAGGGAAGTCCAACGACTAGAAAAGAAGGAAGGTCCGATGATCTGTTCGTTGTGAGGGGGTGAAGCAAGAACAGAGAGAGATGAAGTCACGCCGCTGTTGCCTTTACAAACTATAGTAACGACACACCGATTATTGAGTTACAAATTTGATCAACCCTGATAGTGCCGCTCAAACCCTTACGTCGTCGAGGTCGGAGATAGACGTTATGAAAACCTTAGACGTCACTAGAAACCTTACAATGTCATCGATGGCAAACAGACAGAGGCAACTTCGTAGGAGAAGGAAATAGACAAACGATTCAACTCTCATTTTTTTTTCTCCGACGAAGTTATTGCCGAAAAATTCTATGGTTCTAGCATCGACGGTGGGCTTGGTGGTCCTATTGGTGGTGGTGGGATGACTGGCTGTGGTTGTAGTCTGTGTGTGTGTGTGTGTGTGTGAGTGAGAGAGAGAGAGAGAAAGAGAGTTACTAAGGGAGAGAATTGGATGGGGCAAATTCTTATTTTTTGAATTTACAAAAATGTTATATTAAATAACAAATAGAAAATGAAAATACAAAAGGTAAATTCAGTCATTAAGAAAATTCAAACTAAAATGAACCAAAGTTACAATAAATTAAAACCTTTGAACCATGAATGCTTCTTTAAACATTTTTGACCCAAAGTGACAATTTCCACCTAACCACAGAAACCATTATTACAATTTTGTCAAAAATCTAAATAGGTGGTTTTGTGACGTGGCAAGATGTTTTTGCAATTTGAGTATCCATCTAATATATATTTATTATATCAATACAGATAAATCTTCATCCTCCCTAATAAATAAAGAACTTTTTGCCACATGTCCTCTTCTCCTTCATTTGGACACATGACATTTTCTAGAATTTTTGAATTTTCTATTTTCCACTTGTCATTTTATTGTATTTTTCATTTTATTAAATTAAAATTCCACATTTAATATGTAAGGTAATATATATGTAAGGTATTTATTAAAAAGGGTTTATATATATATAATGTATTCAATACATTAAAGCCTCATTAATTTTAATAATTCAATTTTTTTCTCATTTTTCTTATAAAGTCAAAATTTTCAAATTGTTAAAATTTCATATTTAATTTTTTTAAATAAACTCATGCAATACATGAGTCTCACACCTAGTACTTAACAAAAACCTCCGTTAAACGCCACTTGTCCATATTTTACATAAGGCTTCTGCTACGTGTCATTTTTTTTGTTCACTCTGATTTTGGTTTCCCGCTTAAACTTTTCTATGTAAAGGTATATCCGATTTTTTGTTTTTGATTACAAAATATCTCATAAAATCAGCAACAAATATTCCACAAATCAAGCTAATAGCAAGAAATCAGGAGCAAAATTTTGAATGAGATCATATGTTGTCTTCCTATATATGAGACGATGTGTGATCTAGGTTTTTTTTTTTTTTTTTTTTTTTTTTTTTTTTTTTTTTGTGGCTGCGATTACTCTCCTAACTCCTAAGTCCTTATCGATCATTTATGCACAATCTTGATAGAAAATTGAAAATTAACAGTACATGATTTATCCTACGTCTTCTTCCTTGATTTTGTTTAATAGACCGCTTCAACTCTGTATTTTCTTCCTTTGATTTTGTAACAGTTTCAAGAAAATGATACACATATCTAAAACTGATTCAAAACTTACGTGAAACATAGTAACCATGAAGCTTATGAGCCACTGTGAAATCAGATGTGTATATCTTTGGAGTTTTTGTTTTCGTAAATTGTAAAGGGAAAAAGGCTAATAGATCCAACTTTTGTGAAACGGTGCGAAAATGATGTTTCTTGGGGTTTTGCTGTTAGAATTTATAAATACAAAATGGTATTTGTGCTTTTTCGATTGCAGAATAAGAAAGAATATGGTAATATTGACATGGATTGGTCTTTTTTGAAAACTTGTATCAGGGGAAGTGAGTATGGCTCTGTCTAACGATATAGTAGGTCTATAAGTTATGTACCAGAAAAAATATAGAAAAATGTATGATCCAATGGGGTATTTTGGTCTTTTACCATATAACAGAACTAATGGAATTGAATTACTTTTAAGTATTATCTTTTGATTTTAATTCACATATTTGTATCAGGTTTATATGGAGGCTGACAGAAAGGCAATGTCATTGCCTATGGATGTTAGCACGGTGTCAATTTCTATATCCATGACAAAATTACATATAATGGTTGAACCAAGGTAATAAATCCATAGGGTTAGCTTGTGCTAAATGGTGCAACCCTCAGTTATCCCATGTAAAATTCAATAAATAACAATGTGCTTTCATTTGTTAGTTATTTTGAGTATCACAACATCATATTTTGAAACTTTACCATATTATAGCAATGTCATATAAACACCAAGTCTTCTATAATCAGGTAGGTTATTCAAAAGTAAAGTGAACTAAAAGAAAAAAAATTAGAAAGTACAATGCTATATTTTTATAGTTATAGTATAGTCTCATAAAAACAAAAAATAAATGCACAATGTTGTAATAGATATTAATGAAAGTAGGATGATATGATACACAAGTACACTGCCATTTCATGCATTTATCCCTTCATTATAATATTTAATCATCAAAGTTCTATTTGAGCATGTGATATTAGATTCTAGAAGGAGCATGAATTGGCACAATATGAAACACATTTTGTTGGTAAATTACAATCTTAAGTTTGTTTTCTTCTTAAAGTTGATTTCTATCTTTGATTCTTTATTTTTGGTTGTGTTTCTAAACTATTAAGAATGGTAATCAATATTATACTAGCTTATGAGAAATATTTGTTAATTTTAGTAACTCAGATTAAATTTAAAGCCTTAATTGATGCCCATTAAACCATTATATATGGTTGGTGGCTGTATATGTGAGCAACAAAGTAGATAGAATAAGAGAATAGTTAGTCTCTTTTATGGTATGAAATGAGTTGTGAAAAAGTTATGAAACTACCGACTAATACTTTTCTTGAATTTCTTTTCAAAAGTATTTCATACTTGTAATTAAGACACATATATTTTTCCAGGTAAACGATATACATAGTTGGACGATATTTTCATTGTTTACTCATTTTAGCAATATATGCAATGTATTTTAGATTTTTTTTTACCTATAATAGCAGTGTATTCTCATTTCCTTAGCCATTTATTTGACCAAAACTCAACCGAGTTAATTATTTGTATGGTATGGCATCATACATTCATCTTTTTTGTTCTTCATCTTTTTTCTTTTCCCCTTAATAATACAATTGCCAAAAAATTTCCCATACCATGATTGTGGTGTAGTTCTATAAAATCTTAATTACATGTAGTATCGTATAACAGATAAGCTCAATAAGACATATTGTATATTACAACTTTGTTATTCACCTATGTCTTTTGTTGGTTCTTAATGCCTTTAATAGTTAATGTATATGTATATTTGTTGTTGAAAAATTTCATATTTTTTGACGTTTTAAACTTAGGGGAAAGATTTTGATTTTTTGAGGAAAAAATCGCTATTTTTTAAATGTCAAAATGTTATCATCATCTCCTATGAATGTTTTCCAGCTATATTTAATTCAAACAAGAAGACGTAGTTAGCTTAGCTCACGGTTGACTCTTCAAACCATTTTATTTACTTTTCCACTGTAAACAAATTATTAGTTTTTCAAATCTTATTAATTTAAGTGTTCTGTGTTTTTGTTGCAACCACTATCCCACTCTCCAAGTTCATCCGTTGGAAGAACAAAAAGATGTTAGTAGAGAATAAGAAAGATGCTAATGGCCAAGTGCTGATGAAAATGTTTACATGTTGATTTTTTATTATAATGGAGTTTTCTAGATTGTTGGTTTTTGAATGTTGTCTTTTTTAAGTTATAATCTATATATAGATGTATTACTTTTTGTTATAAAATATATCAATTTATTTATGTACAAAGTATCATAGTTAATGTTTTAAATATTATCATATCAATTTTCTAATTTTATTACTAAGATCATACATGATAGTGACATAGATACCCTTCACGTTGGAGCTTTAGTATTTGCTTATTCCTTTTATTTTCTTCTATAGTACAAAGGAAGACAACTAATATTTGCATTTTTTATATGAATTCAACAACGAAATCATACTCATGCAGTCTTGTAACTTTTCAATACATTATAGTTCTTTTTACTGTCTTTTACTTTTGTAATATTTTTTTCATTGTTTTTTTATAGTTCTTTTTATTATTCTTTTATTTTTATAACTTCTATTTTCCCATGTTAAAGAAATACTTGATGTTTTCTTAATGTAATTTTTCTAATTTTATTATAGTGCTCTCCCATGCCTCTTTTATTCCAATTATTACAATAAAAAATGCTTTGATTTTAAATTATGTTATAATTAGGTAAAAAATTTGAAGTACAGTTTGAGAAGTTTGAATTTATAAGAAAATTTGAGAAAAAACTTAAATGATTAAAATTAATGAGACTTTAATACATTGAATACATTACATATATAAATCATTTTTAATAAATACCTTACATATATATTACCTTACATATTAAATGTTGAATTTTAATTTAATAAAATGAAAATTACAATAAAATGATAAATGGAAAATAAAAAATTTAAAAATTCTAGAAAATACCATGTGTCCAAATGAAGGAAAAGAGGACATGTGACAAAAAAATCTTTATTTATTAAGGAGGATAATTGATATAAGAATTATAGTTTTCTAAGGATAAAAATTTGTTTAATTTTAGACAAAACTGCAAAAATGGTCCCTGTGGTATGCATTTTTTTGGGGTTTTGGTCCAAACCCCGACTTTTTTGGATTGACAGTCCTTTTGAGCTACTTTGTTTGTGGTTTTGGTCCCTCCTAAAATTAAAAAGACAAAAATACCCTTGTGATGCATTTTCTATGTTTTTTTTTCTATTTAATATAAAGTTTTATTAATAAAAATTGTGGGACCCACCTATCTCCCTCTCTCTCTCTCTCTCTCTCCATTTGAAGAAAGAAAGCACCGGTTCTTCCCCCTTTTCGCATTTTCCATGTTCTTCCCCCTTCTTGCTACTGATCGGAGGAAACAACCACCACCATCTTAACCCATTTAATTTTTCGAACACCTCCTCCACCTCCCCATGTCGTGACCCACCACCAGCAAACACCCTTCCCAAATACCTCCGGACTATAACCTTGCTCCTCCCAGCCCTCTCTCTCTCGTTGAGCTCTTCTAAAAAGAAAGGAAACAAAGGTAGTGAAGCTTGTATTTGAGTAACATATCGGTGTAAATGCAAAGGAAAAACCTCATTAATCGGCATAAGGTACAATAAGCTTTTCTTGATTTTCTTGATACAAATCTTTCAAATTACTCGTTGTTATTGGAACTGATCTTAAGAACCCCAAATAGAGATATATTTAGATGTTCGATTTCAAATTTTGTGGTCTAAATTTCAAATCTTGAATCAGGGACAGGAGACATCGGATCAAGAAAACACCTGATTATTTCTGTTCTTTCAAATTACTCGTTGTGACTGTTGGCAAAACCCACCAAACGCCTCCATCTTGTCGTAACCCAGCACCACCAAACGCCATCGTCGTTTCTGCTTCGTCTTGGTCCCTCGTCGAGCATCCACCAACAGAATTTAAGCAGCAAGGCTGCCCACATCCACCAACTACAGCCACCTGTCGTTGCCCTTCCACCGTCGGATCAGGTAGAAGAAGAAGAGAAGGTGGGGTTAGGATCTTTTCTTCTCATCCTGACGCAGACTAAGTCGGAGGAGGAGCGGTCATTGTCTGAAATCTTCGAGCTTCCTTTTGATGCGTTGTTGAATGAAATCGATGGTGGGAGGATCGAGCGGAGTCATTGAAGGCTAACAAGTGGCGACTGCTTGTATATGTCGAGTGTGTGTATGTATATGTGTGTAGATTCTTTATGGTGATTTGGGGGAGGACGAAGAGAGAGAGAGAGAGAGAGAGAGAGAGAGAGAGAGAGAGAGAGAGAGAGAGAGAGAGAGAGAGAGAGAGAGAGAGGGGTGGGCCCTTTTTTATTTTTTTAATTGTTAAAATAAATAAATAAATATTAAATTTTAAGAATAATGAAAGAAAAATGAAAAATAAATACCTCAAGGGTATTATAGTCATTTCAGTTTTCGGAGGGACCATTTTTGCATACAAACCACTCCAAAAGGACTACGAAACCAAAAAAGTCACTGTTTGGACTAAAACCCCAAAATTTTGCATACCACAGGAACCATTTTTGCAATTTTGTCTTAATTTTATAACCTAGTTAATAAAAAACACCACCTAGTTTGCCCGGACCGACAAGAAAAGAAATATGAAATTATCCTTTCTTTAATTTTATAAATATTTTGGCTAAATTTCTATTATTATAAAAATGATATGGTATTAGAAGTTTCTCGGAAGGAACTAGAACAAGCTATTATTCTTCAATTACTTGATTCCCCGTCTTCAATCTGTGTTGGGTGCTTAATACGATCATTATCTGGTGCAGAAAAGAAAGAAGATGCCAACGTGTCGAACGGGATGATACCCTTGAAGGCCGTGAACGAGTACCGGAGGCTTGAACGTAAACCCCCGGTCACGGAGGCGATTCTTGCTGCCAACACCCTCATTTACCTTCGACCTGCTTTCCTTCATCAGATCCTTCCCAAAATTGAAGACGTCTTATTCAATGCTCATCTCATCGTTAAGGTACATTTTAGGGTTTCATTTCTATCCTAGCAAATCAAAATCACAAGCTCCTCTGTTTCTCTCAGTCAATATGTTGTGTTGTTTTGAGCAGAATAAGGACCTAAAGCGCTTATTCTTATCTGCTTTCTACCATCTCGGTGAAACTCATCTTGCCTACAACATGATTTCGCTTCTATGGAAGGGCAGGAAGTGCTGAATTCACATCTATGGTTGCCACCCTACTTGGATTGTCACAAGGCATCACGCTCTTATTAGCTAAATCTCTTCTTCTTCTTTTCGATTATGAAACAGCTTATTACCATGAATACTCTGTTGGATTCTCGGGTGTCCTGTTTGCAATGAAAGTCGTACTTAATTCACATTCAGATGGCTACACTAATCTCCATGGATTTGTGGTGCCCGCAAAGCATGCTGCTTGGGCTGAATCGGTTCTCATCCAATTGCTTGTTCCTAATGTGTCCTTTCTAGGCCATCTTGGTGGGATACTCGCAGGCATAGTTTATCTACGTTTAAAAAAAGCCCCTTCTCCTTTGGCAACAATGGTGAAAGGGTTAACTTCTTTAGTAAGATCTCTACATATGCGAATATGGCAGCAGTCCCCTCCACGACAAAGGAGAACAAGTGCAGTTGCAGGTGGTATATGGAGGTGCCGGGCTTGTACATATGACAACTCCGGTTGGTTAAGTGTGTGGGACAGGGCGTGGTGATGATGGATTATCTTCTGCGCAGTTGTCAAATTCAGAGATGATTCCTTTAGATGAACTACGACACCGAAGGATTCTGTAAAGAAACATAATCGACACAAGATCTTCCCAACATCATCATTTCATTCACTATGAAACAGATAGTTTACATCATTACAACTCAAACCTTACTACAAAATCACTCATACCCTCATATTACAGATCTTGTAAAACAACGATTTATGAACAAACCCTAACTTGAGATGAAAGAGAAAACTGAGAGATAAGATGAGGAAAAATATCTTCGTATATGTATAATGAGATCACCTAACACTTCATATATCATAACCCACTAAACATCGGGTATAACCCGTATATCAATTGACCCGCGTGTCCTTTATCTGCAGAATAATAACATGTATACAAAATACATACAAATATATTGTTTATCATTTTAATTAACTAACATATTAACACATTTAACAAATTAATCTTTAAGTTTGAAACTTTATTAATTCTTTTCAACATGCCCCCTCAAACTAAACATTAATTTTGACAAAAAATTTAATTCTTCTTAAAAATATCAATCATATTAAGTTGACTTATAATATATTCATGTTGAACACTACCAAGTGATTTTGTTAAAATATCTGCATTTTGATTTGAAGACATTATTTATTAACTTTTAAAATTCCATTTTCAATTTTCTCCCTAACAAAATGAAGATCAATCTCAAAATGTTTTGTCTTCTCATGAAATACAGGATTTAAAGCCAACTTAATTGCAGATTCATTATCACAAAAAATATCAATAGGTAAATTAGTTTTTATACCTAAATCATGAAGTAATTTTAAAATCCATATCAACTCACAAGTTATACTTCCTAATGCCCTATATTCTGATTCTGTGGATGAACGAGAAACAATATTCTGTTTCTTGCTCTTCCAAGAAACAAGAGATCCTCCTAGATATACAAGATATCCTATTACAGATCTTCGACTAAACAAGCATTTTGCCCAGTCTGCATCCACAAACCCAATCAAATCTAAACTACCAGAGTTAATTATATGAATTCCCATCCCAGGACTGTTTTTCAAGTATCTCAAAAGTCTGAAAGCAATATTAACATGAGACTTATAAGGCTTATGCATGTACTGACTTAATATTTGCACAACATAAGATATATCAGGTCTAGTCACAGTTAAATAAATCAACTTACCAATAAGTTTTTGATATTCAGTTATATTAACTAAATAATCAGATTTTTCCAAATCATATTCTCTTTTGACAACCAAATTAGGTTCAAGTGGAGTTTTAACTGGTTTACATGCTAGCATACCAAACTCATGAAGCAATTCCATACAATATTTCCTTTGATTTAAACATATACCTTTTTCAGTTCTCAATACTTCAATACCTAAAAAATATTTCAATTCACCTAAATCTTTAATTAAGAACTGAGATTTAAGAAACATTTTAACTTTATTTAACTCAGACTCATCATTACCTGTTAGAATGATATCATCTACATAAACCAGTAGAACTATAAAAGTATTTTGAAATTGTCTAACAAATAATGAATAATCATTAACACTTTGCTTAAAACCAAAACTTAAGAGAGAAGAAGACAACCTTTCATTCCATTTCCTTGGGGCTTGTTTAAGTCCATAAAGGGACTTTAACAACCTGCAAACCCTGATATCATCCTTAGAATGATATCCCTCAGGTTGACACATATATACATTTTCAGATAAATTTCCATATAAAAAAGCATTATTAATATCTAACTGATAAAGTGGCCAAGAACTGTTTACTGCCATTGTTATTACCACACGAACAGTTACAATTTTTGCAACAGGAGAAAAAGTCTCCTCATAGTCTATTCCTTTCCTCTGATTATATCCTTTAGCCACAAGCCTAGCTTTATATCTTTCTATATCACCATTAGATTTATATTTAATTTTATATATCCAACGACACCCAATTGCTTTTCTTCCTTTAGGAAGATTAGTAATTTCCCAAGTATTATTCCTATAGAGGGCTTCCATTTCCTCATTCATAGCTTTGATCCAATTTGGATCTAAAGCTGCTTCACTATAAGTTTTAGGTTCAACTGTTTTATTAAGATTAGAAATAAAACATAATGACTCAGTATTAAGAGCTGAATAATTTACTGTTCTTTCAATACCATATTTATGTTTACCCTCTATAACATAATCACTAAATCTAACTGGCATGTGAACATTCCTTCCAGACCTAGTGATCCTAGTAGATAAGCTTTCAGAAGGATTAGAATTAATTGAATCAGTTTCCTCAGTCAATGCAGAAGAACTTGGAAACAACTCATCAGAGAGAGGCACATCTACCTCACCAGTCCGGTTGTTGACATTAGAGGGAAAAGTCTCATCCTGGTCCTGGTCTGCATTAGCACCATCCATCTGATGGCTACTTCTCAAGTTATCTGCTCTAGTATTATCTAGAATAAAACTAGAATTTGTAGACTCATCATAGGAAAATAGGTCATTTGAATTTACATTGACAACTGAACTATCAGTTAAAGATGAAGTTCTAATCTTGAAAGGAAACACTGACTCATAAAACTTTACATCCCTGGAAACAAAGATAAGATTAGAATCAAGACTGAGAACTTTGTAACCCTTTTTATCAGAAGAATAACCAAGAAAAACACACTTATCAGCCCTTTCAGAAAATTTATCATTATTATTCAGCTTAGATGCAAAACACAAACATCCAAATACCCTAAGTTTATCAAAAACAGGTGCACAATTATAAACAATTTCATAGGGAGAAGAACCATTTAAAACTGAAGTAGGTGTTCTATTAATCAAAAAAACTGAAGTTAATATAGCATCTCCCCAGTGTTTAATTGGCAAACCAGACTGAAACATTAAAGACCTAGCAACATTTAAAATGTGCCTGTGTTTTCTCTCCACAACACCATTTTGTTGTGGAGTATGAACACACGATGTTTGATGCAAAATTCCTTTTGATTTAGTTAATTGTCTCATTCTGTTGTTCAAAAACTCTGTACCATTGTCAGATCTAACAGTTTTAATTTTAACACTAAACTGATTAATCAAAATATTAAAGAAAACAAGAACAGAATCATAAACTTCATCCTTAGACTTTAAAAGATAAACCCAAGTTGCCCTAGTAAAATCATCCACAATAGTCAAAAAATACCTAAATCCTTCTGAAGTTGTCACTTTATAAGGACCCCAAACATCCAAATGAACTAACTCACCAAGTTTAGAAGTAGTATGCTGACTAACAGGAAAGGATTCTGTAGTTTGTTTAGCCTTATGACAAATGTCACAAGGTGGAAGTAATTCACTTCCAATCTTAAGTTTATGTCTCAAAGAACGTAAAACTTGATCAGAAGGATGACCAAGTCTATTGTGCCAAGTTAACTTAGACACACAACAAACAGAAGAAGAAATAGTAGAATTAGATAGACTACCTGAAGGTGCACTATTAATGTAATAGAGACCTCCAGACTCTCTACCACTCCCCACCATCACCTTTGATTGTAAATCCTGAATTTTGCAATTATGCTCATTAAAAACAAACTCACAATTACTATCTTTACAAACCTTATGAACAGAAAGCAAATTAACATTGAAATCAGGAACAGCAAAAACATCAAACAGTGTTAAAGAATTGGATAAATTCATGTTATCAATTTTTTTAATTTTAGCTGATGTACCATTGGGATGACACACCAGCAGATCTAAATTTGACACATCCACAGTGTCATGGAGCAGTGACTCAGAGGCAGTCATATGTTGATTAGCCCCTGAATCAACTATCCATCTTTGACTACAGACAGAAGAATTAAAAGCTTGAAAACAACAAGTACCTGCCATATTAGCACTAACAGAAGCTTCTTCATTCACTTGCTTATCACCAATAAGTTGTAAAAGTTTGAAATAATGATCCTTAGTAAGGTAATGAAACTCAGAATCACCAGAAAAATTATTAGTACTAGCACTTCCAGAAGAAGTGGTAGTAGAATTAGCAGAAAAGTTTTTAACAAAGTTATTCTGATTATTAGTTTCACTTCTTGACCTAAAATCCTTAGGATACCCAATTATTTTATAGCACTTCTCAACGGTATGACCCTTAATACCACAATTCTTACATTGAACAGTTTGACCCTTATTTTTATTAACATTAGTCTTGTTATTAAACTTGCTATTAAAAGCAGATGTCTGAGACTTATTTATAAACTGAGAAGCTTGAAGAGAAGTCAAAGAACCATTTCTTTGAAGTGATTCTTCTCTAGACACAATAGAGAAAGCAGTTTTCACATTAGGTTAGGGATCCATTAACAAAATGTGACTTTTGACTTGACTATATGAATCATCAAGTCCAGATAAAAATTGCATAAGCTTCATGAGATTTGAATGATCCTTTAGTTTAATAGAAGCATCACAGGTACACTCTGTTAAACTAGTAAGACCATCAAATTCTTTCCATAAAGAATCAAGCTTATTGAAGTAATCAGACAGAGAAGTACCATTTTGTTTAAGGGAATTAATTTGTTGATGTATATTAAAAACAACAGATCCATCAGATTTATTGTATGTTTCAAAAAGATTTTCCCAAATATCCTCTGCTACTTCAGAATAGGCTTGACTCTGATAGATTGAGTCAGATATAGAAGACAACAACCAAGAACAAACAACAACATTAGCTCTATCCCATTTAGTTTTCTTTGACTCATCGACACTGCTTTTTTTACAAGTACCATCAACAAAGCCTAACTTATTCCTAGCTTTAAGAGCTCTAGAAATTGAACTTCTCCATAACCTAAAATTTTCATTACCAGTCAACTTGATTGTAATTATAGAAGTAACCGCATTATCAGAAGGGTGAATATAGAGAGGATCATCAAAATTAATCAGATCATCCTTCCCACTTCCACTGGGTGGATCAGTTGTCTCACCCGTCATAGAAGCAAATGAGAATAGAACTCAAGAAAAGAGACTCAAGAAAACTTGCCCCTGAACTGATCTTATGTCCAGATGGTCACCACGTATATCGGGGCCCAAGACAACCAGAACAGAGGAAGAACTAAGAAGATATACAAAAATAAAATCAATCAACACAACATAGATCACCAGGATCTTTACAAACAAATATGTAAGACAAAGAACAAGAATACGAAATTGCTCACAAAGCTTTTTTTCGACGAGTCAAGTGCAGAGATCGACTCTCTTTGTCCGTTCTCAACTAGGGTTTATCAGTGATGAACTCTGACCCCTAGTGAGTTATTTCAGACTTAGAGATTAATCAATTTGGCTTAATCTTTGTTCACAACGAGTCTTGTAAACAAACTTGATTTGATCGTCACAGAAGAAACCTACAAGATCATAACAATCTCGCAGTACCAGATACAAACAAAAAACAGATGTTCGATTGGATTTTCTAACGAAAACCCTAAATCAACTGAACATCAGAAAGAGTGACACAGTTGATGAAATCGAAAATCAGAGTTCACACGAACTCATGATACACAACAACTGTGTCAGTCAAGGAAGAGATCGAAAACAAGTTAATGAAAGGGTTTAAGAAATTACCAGGACGATCGTGAGACGAACAATCGCAAATCAACGAACATCACAAGAACACCGAAGGAGCCATAGCTCTGATACCATGTAAAGAAACATAATCGACACAAGATCTTCCCAACATCATCATTTCATTCACTATGAAACAGATGGTTTACATCAACAAATTACAACTCAAACCTTACTACAAAATCACTCATACCCTCATATTATAGATCTTGTAAAACAACGATTTATGAACAAACCCTAACTTGAGATGAAAGAGAAAACTGAGAGATAAGATGAGGAAAAATATCTTCGTATATGTATAATGAGATCACCTAACACTTCATATATCATAACCCACTAAACATCGGGTATAACTCGTATATCAATTGACCCGCGTGTCCTTTACCTGCAGAATAATAACATGTATACAAAATACATACAAATATATTGTTTATCATTTTAATTAACTAACATATTAACACATTTAACAAATTAATGTTTAAGTTTGAAACTTTATTAATTCTTTTCAACAGATTCAGAGGTTTGGTAGATATAGATAGATAGATAGATATATAATCTTTACCAATTGTAAGTGTAACGATATTTATCATATAAATTATGCCAAGGTATAGCGAATCATTGAAGCAATACAAAATTACAAATTAAGGAAATGGAAGTCCATGTTTGATTGACTTTATTTTTATATAGGTTCATCCTCTATGTCCATGCTTAATCTATATCTTATTCTTTAGCGAAGTTTATATCCACTTTCATAAATATCTTGTGTTTGTAATTATATAGTTATCAACTTAAAATGCTTCAGTAAATTTTGATGGTCATGGCATTTTTACTAGTACAGATTATAGAAACTAGAAAGTGTTGTTATAGCATTTCTATTGTTGGACCTCATTTAGAAGTTCAAAATACTATAACATCGTCGTTCTGTTACATTGTTCTTTCTATCAAGTTGTTCATCACCATCTTTTGTAATTTCATCAAATTGTAACAAAAAACCCCAACTATTGTGCCGCCACTATAATCATAGCAACGTTTTGCTTTGGGGAGTTTTTGTTTCACTGTTTTGTTTTAAACATATGGGTACCTTTTATTTGATTGTTTTGTTTATTGTGTCCGAGTCAAAAACCAATGATTTGATGCACCTCTTTTTACATTATTTGGGGAACCTCAATGACTCGGTTTTATGGATATGTAAAATAATGACTCGGTTTTATGGATATGTAAAATACATGATTTTCAATTCTAGCAGGAAAATGAGGGCAACATATACTCAATTTACAGTGAGTAAATAGAATTCCATACTCGATCTTATAGATACATATAGAATTCTATGGAAAGTTGTATTCGATGAAAGTCATACTGCTAACTAGCATGAATGCGCTAACTATGAATATGATGTCTGAAGATGAAAACCTACTTTAAATGTTACTGAAATGTTTAGATTATTATTTTAGCGAAGATGAAAACCTACTTTAAATGTTACTGAAATGTTTAGATTATCATTTTAGCGATATATATTTTTTCTTTAAATGAGTTATAACGATTTAAGTCATTCTGCCGTTACAAAAAAAAGTGATTTAAGTCATTCTATAACGATTTATTTGTATGTGTATACCTAATTATTTCATAAAAGTTAAGTTGTACATTGATATTTAATATTAATGAACTAGAAACTACACTGTTAGACCATTCCCATTCATGACTAAAAGTAAAGTTGGTTGCAATAATAATAATAAATAAATAAGAAATGGGGACAAAAGCCACCGACGGAGTGGGCATATCAAACATAGAGTTGATATTACTTTTCTTTTCTTTTAATCCACGTGTCCTTCTATAAATTAACCATTAGATTTTTTAGAATAAAATCATATATTTAATAAAATTTAACATTATCCACTTCAGAAAAAAATACTGAAAATCGTAATTTTTTTTACCTACAAAAAGAGTATGATATCATATATCTTTATATCCAATCCCCATTTTGTATTTTAATCCCTTTTTATTTGTATTTTCTAAATATGGATGGTGAGTTTCCAAATTTTTTTTATATAAATTTTGGAGACTCTCAAAATCGTTCTAATGCTCAGTATTTTGAAAATTCTTCGTTTTTTTCAAATCCTAACCAAAATCCTGTCACAAATAATCTTCAAACATCACAAAATACTGAAAAACAACCAGGAGGAAATAAATGGGATGCTGCAAAAGATCTCTTTAATGTCAGCATGGTGTTTTGCTAATGAAGATAAGGAGCGTGGAAAAAACAAAAAAAAAGCATCATTGTGGGCACAAATAAAGCAACTGTATGATGCCGCTCGGGTTGAAAATCCAGAAAAGCTAAATAGCAGGAACGAAGATCAAATGAGAGGTCGTTTTAAATGGCTTAGTGAAAATGCACAAAAGTGGGTTGGTGTGTATCGGGAAGCATGGCGTCGAAGAAGAAGTGGAGTGAGTCAAAAAGATATTGAAAACAAGGCTCATAAACTTTATGAGGCGAGTGGGAATAAGTTCAACGACATTATTGTTTTTAATGAAGTTATGTGTAAACATGAAAAGTGGGTTTTAGAGTTAGATCATGACACAACACGTTCCCGTCCTGAATGTGAAGTGGGTAATGAAGAAAGTGGTGGTAGCTCGAAAAGATCAAAGACTACTGAAGAAGGGGAGTTTTGTGTCCATTCCAACCCAGAAACGCCAACTAGTGATGGTTCAATGGTTAAACATCCAACAGGCAGAGATGCAGCAAAAAAAAAAAGGAAAGGTAAGGCTTCTAACGAAATTGTTACAGAACTTCGTGCAATGAGGCTTGCTAGAGAAAGTGAACTTGAAGTCATGAAAAAAAGAATCGACTTGGATAAAGAAATGCAGCAACAAAGAATCGACTTAGACAAGGGAAGGGAGCAAAAAACAGATGAAAGGGAACTCGTCAAGATGCAACTTTTGCATTTGAACACATTGCTACAAAAGGAGCATTTATCGCTTGAAGAAGAAAACATGAAACACTTTCTAATGTCGAAGTTTTATGGAAACTAATTATTGGTCATCATGTGTTTTATATTTCCAGTTTGTCTTTTAATTAACTTGTAAAATATTTTATTATGTAGTTTTGTTTGTTATGTACTTGTAAGATATTATACTTTTGTATTTCACGTATTTGTAATATATTTTATTAAGTAATGTTGTTTATAAATCTCTTTTGCACATGGAGTTGTCAGTAGGCCAGTAGCACACTTTATCATCTACCAAATCGAATATTATCTTTATTTCTATGTGTCACTTTTGTATTAGATGCTTAGATTTTATTTAGATAAACTAACAGAACATTATCTTTATTTTTTATAATTATCTTTTTAGTATAAATAGGCATATCACTGGCATACTTTGATATCCAACACTAACTCTTCATTTCTTATCTCTTTGAAAAATGTCTCATAATGAAAACTCATTGAGTTCGAATGAATATTCAGAATGGGAAACACGGGTTGTTCAAAATAATCGACAACTCGATGAAATCATCACTGAATTACTCATACAAGATCATCCTCCCAGAGCAAGAAGGAGGTATTGCGATCGAGAGCGTGAGCAGGGCGAGGCACGTTTAATGGAAGACTACTTTGTTGACAGCCCAACGTATGACCAAGCAACCTTTCGGTGTAGATTTCGTATGCAAAGACCACTATTTCTCCGTATAGTGACAGCTGTTACAGCTAATGACCTATATTTTCAACAAAGGCGTGATGCCACAGGTAGAAAAGGTCTTTCACCATTGCAGAAATGTACGGCATCTATGCGGGTTTTGGCGTATGGGACATCAGCAGATGCACAAGATGTGTAGCACCTGGTTCCTAGTATGTATTCTTGATTATTAACTCTCCTTATATATTGCATTTTAATCTTAGACTCGGCGAGTTGAAGGACTAACTCGCCGAGTAGAAGCAGGACTAGACGCGGGATCTACTCTGTCTACTCGGCGAGTAGGCTCATGGGACTCGGCGAGTAGACCCTGTCTGGACTAAAACCCTAACCCGGGTGTTTGCACCCTATTTAAACAATCTAACCCAGCCTCCATTTCCCCTAGCACTCCCAGAGATCTGTAGAATGAAACCCTAGCCCCCTTTGTGTCCTTGTGGGTGATTTTTAGCATTGTGAAGGTGGTTTGGAGCTTGGGAGAAGAAGGAGAAGGTTGAAGAGTGCAAGAAGGGAAGAAGATCCGGAATCTACTCTGTGAAGGGCTTCTATTCAGGTAGAAAAGTTCCTACCTTGATCTTTAGTTCATTGAACCCCCTTTTTGTCCCTAAAAAGAGGTTTTAAGCCCTAAGAACCTAAATCTCTATGTGTTTATGGTTAATGTTCTGCAAGGACTTCGGATTTGGACCTTTAGGACATCCTAGTAGCATAAAGTCTCTGTGGTTGAGGTGATTGAGGTCCCTATTGAGTGTAGGACCTCTTAAAGAGCTTGGAATTGTATATTTGAGCTCATAGGGCCGTGCATGCACGTAAAGTTTGCAACTTTACGTGGTAAACATGCCCTAGGACCATAGATCTGTGGTTTTGAAGCATTGCATGTCTCAGATCTGGCCTACTTGGGAAATGGGTCGAGGGACTCGGCGAGTCCCAAAGTGGAACTCGGCGAGTTTTATGCAGATGGTCTTAGACTCGGCGAGTTGGATGAACAACTCGGCGAGTCCTATGAAGATTGCCTGGAGCTCGCCGAGTTGTTCTTCAAACTCGGCGAGTCATATGAACTTTTGCAGAGCAAGAGGGGTTTAAGCGTTGAAGGATCAACCCTTCGTACCTGCACGCGGAATTAACCGTGTAACGAAATCCCTAAAACCCCAAACCCTCGTATGGGGTGTTCTGGTGTGGATTGGAAGCGAGTAGGGGATCCGCTCGAGGAACTCGGCGAGTCGGGAGTCGAGTTGGCCCCATATTCCCGAGTGGTGAGTCAAGGGTGACTCAGTGAGTGGGAGAGGGTCTTAGCGAGTAGGACCGGATTAGTAAGGGAAGGACTCGGCGAGTTGCTCGCGGACTCGGCGAGTCCAATCAACTGGAAGTTGACTTTGACTTGGATTTCGACTTGGTCAAGGGTAAAAGGGTAATTTTAGCCTAAGTACATCTAGCAGTGTTTGACTGATCGTTTTGTGGGAATTATAGCCGGAGGATGTCCACAGCAGCAGCAACAGTAGTAGACAGTCAGTTCCCGATCAGATCAGCAGCTACTTTGAGGTGAGTTACCTTCCAGTAGCGGTGGGTCTACGGCCACAATGCCGGCCCACCAGTAGGAGTTGTATGTAGATGATTGTCTCTGTGATATTCATCTAGGGATTACTACTACCTGTGTTATGTGATGTGCTAGTATGACATGATGCTATGTGCTTGTGACAGTAGGGGGAGATAATCCCTAAGATATCCGGTCGGTAGGGCCGAAGGGGTAGTCATACCCAGCCATGCTAGATAGATTCTGATATTGTGATACATGTTATGTGGTAGTAGTAGATGGGACAAATAGTTCCCCAGTATCCGGTCGAGAGGACCGAAGGGGAGGCCAACACCCAGATATGCTAGGCAGCATTCGGTCGAGAGGACCGAAGGGGAGGCCAGCACCCAGATATGCTAGGCAGTATCCGGTCGAGAGGACCGAAGGGGAGGCCAGCACCCAGGTATGCTAGGCAACGTCCGGTCGAGAGGACCGAAGGGGTAGGTCGGACACCCAGATATGTCTGACAATATATGTATGTTATGTGGTTATATGGTATGTGGTACGGTGGGGGAACTCACTAAGCTTCGTGCTTACAGTTTTCAGTTTTGGTTTTAGGTACCTCTTCAGCTAAGGGAAAGGAGCCGGCGTGGTAGCAGCATGTCACACACACTCTTGTTTCCGCAGTTATGAGATTATTCTGGGATTGATACTCTGATATTTTGGTTGTTTACATGTTGTGGATTTCAAATTTGGGTTTCCGATGTGAAATGGTTTAATTAAACAATGTTTTAATTATTAATGTTTTCTAAGTAATGTTTTAAAAACGAAATTTTTGGACGTGAAAACTAGGTCGTTACAAGTTGGTATCAGAGCCCTGGTTTGAGGGATTTGGACTCACCTTCGGGGGTGTCTGAACTCAAATCAAGGGAGTAAAAGATTTTCCAAAAAGAAATGTTTTCTAAGAATTAAGAAAAGGGTTTGAGAAAGAACGAAGTGTGTGATGTGCGCAACCGGCCGAGCTCAAGTAAGTATTCCCCAAAGTACCCATACAAGCTTATGTTGTGTTTATCGGTTTCAGTAGAAAGGATTTAGTAGTGATGCCTTATGTGTCTGCTTTATGTGCTTCAGTGTATGAAAATTGCATGCTAGAATTGAGTAGACAGCAGTAGGATAGCCGGTTAGGTTATGCCTGATAGTATGAGTATTAGCTCTGTATGCTAGATCAGTTTCTCTCTATGAGAGCGGATTTGCTTGAGATTGTTCCCTTAGTTCGAATGCTGCTTGCTTTGTGCTTTGTGGGACTCTGAGTGGTGGGAGTTAGCCATTAGGTGAATACGTCACGTCACATGTGATCAGGGTTGAATAATCTTAGAGTGCTAGATTTGGCCCTATTATGCAGCTCTCGTTTGAGTCTAACCGTTGTAGGGACGAGTCTGTTACTCGAAGGATTATCCGAGCCTCACCCCATGTGATGGTATTCAGGTAATGGTTAACTGGCATTACTAGGAGGCCTTCAGCAGCTGAGGACCTGTTAGGGTGGAGCCTGAGATTTCCTAGGGCAAGCCTAGGATGAGTATAGCGGTGATCAGCAGTAGTGGAAGGAATCTGGTGGAGTCGAGGCAGTCCTTGAAGAAGGTACGGATAGATGTGGAAGGTAGTATGGGCCCGTACTACTGAAAGTAGAGGATCCGTACCCGAACCAAGGAAGGCCAAGATAAGACCAGGGAACTTGTAAGTGGTTGTGATCCCTCAAGAAGTATCAGTATCACTAATGATTGTTATTTATGTATTACAGAATGGTGGTACTACGATCGAGGCCGATAGATGGCGGTTTAGGAGAGGGGTCAGGTTCGGGATCAGGTTCCGAGCCAGTAGATGAGGGACTACGTAAGTTCATCGCGTCAGAGATCACCAGGGGTATCCTTGAGTCGACCCCCATTATCTTCGGGTCGATCAAGAAGGGGATCATCGAGTTGATGGAAGATCGCCTCCGGGCATTCAGGAGCGACATGGCATCTGGCCAGTCGGGATCTCGCACACTGTCCTTTAAGGACTTCAGGGGCAGTGGTGCGCCGGATTTCCATGGGGTGAAAGACCCATTGTCGCCAGACGATGGATTGTAGACATCGAGTCTGCATGGTTGACTAGCTTCTGCCCCGAGGGGTCGAAGGTGAGGTATGCAGCAGGGTGCTTACGAGACCGAGCTCGAGACTGGTGGGAGTCAGTGGGTGACTCGTTGGGAGCCTCAGCGATCGAGGATATGACTTGGTCAGATTTTATGACCAGATTCAGGGCAGAGTTTGCGCCGGCTATCGAGCTTCAGCAGTTGGCCAGGGAGTTTTTGGACATGAGGCAGACGACGAAGACTGTGGCGGAAATCACCGCCAAGAGGGCACTGTTGGTGCCCCAATATGCAGGCTATGAGGACATGAGGAGGACCCGCTATCATGACATGCTCCGGGCAGATATACGGGAGCACGTTAGTTTTTCAGCTTGCCCCACCTTGGACTCTATGATTTCCAGGGCGAGGGAGAGGGAGATAGATTTGGAGCACATCCGGAAACGGAAGGCAGAAGAGGGACAGTCAGGAGGGGCTTCAGGGAAGAAGCCCAAGGGATCAGATTTGGGGCCGAAAGGCCAACAGGGACGGGGCCGCTGCAGGAAATGCGGCAAGACACACGAGGGGGCGTGCAGGTTGGGATCATCAGGCTGCTACAAGTGCGGCAAGTCTGGGCACTATAGCAGGGATTGCACTGCTCCGACAGCAGTTATTCAGACGTCTGAGTTGCTGTGTTTCCACTACAACCAGAGGGGCCACAAGAAGGCCAATTGCCCCCAGTTGATAGTTTCAGCGCCAGCTCCAGTGACCCTGCAGATCATAGATGGCCGGCAGGGCAAGGCAGAGGCTCAAGTGGTGAGGAGCCGGGCATTTCAGCTGACCGCCGAGGAGGCACGCACCGCACCCGATGTGGTGACGGGATCGTTCCATGTGAACGACATCCCAGTTCAGGTGTTGTTCGACTCGGGTGCCTCCCGATCATTTGTTTCCCTTGCGCTTAGCAAGAAGTTTCCTGAGTCTTCGGGCGTGTTAGATTGCCCTTTAGAGGTAGAAATTGCCGATGATCGATCGGTGCGAGCATCAATGGTGTTTCGGGATTGCGTATTGCGTTTGTTTGAGGAGTGCTATCTGGTAGACTTGGTTCCCATTCCGTTGCGTGGGAACAAGGTGATTATAGGCATGGATTGGTTGAGCCCCAATGGGGCAGTGATAGATTGCGCACAACAGCTGGTGCGAGTCAGGACCCCAGGTGGGGAAGAGTTAGTGATTCATGGCGAGAGGCCACAGTGTGGACCCTCAGTCTGTTCAGCAGCGAGGGCTAGACGATACCTTCAGTAGGGATGCGCAGGTTATGTTGCGTATGTGATGGATACCCAGGAGGCAGGTAAGGTGACGGTGAGCGAGGTTCCGGTGGTGCGAGATTTCGCAGATGTTTTTCCAGAGGAGCTTCCTGGGATACCTCCGGAGCGACAGGTGGAGTTCAGGATTGACCACGTTCCTGGTGCGGCTCTGATAGCCAAGGCACCGTATCGGTTGGATCCTCCTGAGATGCAGGAGTTGTCTACGCAGCTGCAGGAGCTGTTAGACAAGGGATTCATTTGACCGAGCAGTTCACCCTGGGGAGCCCCGATTCTGTTCGTGAAAAAGAAGGACGGGTCGCATCGGATGTGTATAGATTATCGGGAGCTGAACAAGGTAACGGTGAAGAACCGTTACCCACTCCCGAGGATTGATGATCTCTTTGACCAGCTTCAGGGAGCGTCTTGGTTTTCCAAGATCGATTTGCGTTCAGGTTATCATCAAATGAGGGTCAGAGAGGAGGATGCGCAGAAGACCGCGTTTCGGACACGCTATGGCCATTATGAGTTCGTGGTGATGCCGTTTGGGCTCACCAATGCTCTTGCCGCGTTCATGGACCTCATGAACCGCGTATGCAGACCGATGCTGGATCGGTCTATGATAGTTTTCATTAACGACATCTTGGTTTATTCCAAGACACAGGAGGAGCATGAGGAGCATCTGAGAGAGGTTTTGGAGACCCTGAGGAGGGAGAGCTTGTATGCCAAGTTCTCCAAGTGCGAGTTTTGGTTGCGCGAGGTGCAATTTCTCGGACACCTTGTCAGCCCGAACGGGATTCTAGTCGACTCGGCCAAGGTCGAGGCCGTGATGAGATGGGAGGTTCCTAAGTCTCCACCCGAGATTCGGAGCTTCCTAGGATTAGCAGGCTACTATCGGAGATTCATTCAGGATTTCTCCAAGATAGCCGTACCCCTGACGCGGCTGGCGAAGAAAGCCGTGGTCTTTCGGTGGGGACCCGAGCAGCAGGCTGCATTTGAGACGCTGAGACGGAGATTGTGCGAGGCGCCAATCTTAGCCCTGCCAGAGGGCGTAGAGGATTTTGTGGTTTACTGTGACGCGTCCATTTCAGGATTGGGCGCGGTACTGATGCAGAGGGGGCATGTCATTGCCTACACTTCGAGGCAGCTCAAGCCTCACGAGGCGAACTATCCGACGCATGATCTGGAGTTGGGGGCAATGGTTTTTGCCCTCAAGATCTGGCGGCATTACCTCTACGGGGTTCGATGTACCATCTACACGGACCACAAGAGTTTGAGGTACCTCATGGATCAGCCGAATCTGAACATGAGGCAGCGTCGGTGGTTGGACGTGGTGAAGGATTATGATTGCGAGATCCTCTACCACCCAGGAAAGGCCAATGTGGTGGCCGATGCGCTTAGTCACAAGGTGGCGCCAATCAGGGATATTTGCATGAGGATGACTGTGGTGACTCCCCTGTTGGAGCAGATCCGGGAGGCTCAACAGGAGGCTATGAAAGAGGAGCATCGAAAGAGTGAGCGAATAGTGGGTCAAGTCACCTCTTTCGATTATGATAGCCGGGGTTATTGACACTACACCGTAGGGTGTGGGTGCCATATCATGGAGGCGTGCGCCAGATCTTGATGGAGGAGGGACACAAATCTCGATTCTCTATTCATCCAGGGGCGACGAAGATGTATCGGGATCTTCGCCTAGACTATTGGTGGCCCTGCATGAAGCGGGATGTGGCATGGTACGTCGAGCGGTGCTTGACCTGGAGGAAGGTTAAGGCCGAACATCAGAGACCGCATGGAAAAATGCAGCCGTTGGACATCCCGTTGTAGAAATGGGAAGATATCACGATGGATTTTATCACGAAGCTTCCCATGACCGCGCTTGGAGTAGATTCGATTTGGGTCATCGTAGATCGATTGACCAAGAGTGCTCATTTTATTCCGATTCAGGAGAGCATTTCGGCCGAGAAATTGGCCGACATCTATATTAGGGAGATTGTGGCGCGGCACGGGGTGCCAGTATCTGTTATCTCGGACAGGGATGTGCGTTTTACTTCCAAGTTTTGGAAGAGGTTTCATGACGAGTTGGGCAGTTGTTTGCATTTTAGCACTGCCTTTCACCCACATACAGATGGTCAGAGCGAGCGGACCATCCAGAATCTGGAGGATATGTTGCGGGCGTGCGTGCTAGACTTCGGTGGTAGCTGGGATACTTATCTTCCCTTGGCTGAGTTCTCGTACAACAGCTACCACACGAGAATCGACCGCCCTCCATTCGAGATGTTGTACGGACGGAGGTGCAGGACCCTGATATGTTGGGGAGAGGTTGGTCAGAGAGTTATGGGGAGCACCGAAGTGGTGCTCAAGACTACCGAGAGGATTCAGCAGGTTCGGAGCAGGCTGCAGACCGCGCAGAGTCGGCATAAAAGTTACGCCGACAAGCGCCGATCTGACCTGGAGTTCCAGGTTGGGGATATGGTTCTCCTGAAGGTGTCGCTTTGGAAGGGCGTCATTCGATTCAGGAAGCGGGACAAGTTGGGCCCAAGGTATATTGGGCTGTTCAAGGTTGTAGCCCGGGTGGGCAAGGTGGCGTATAGGCTGGATCTGCCAGCCGAGCTCCGTCAGATACACAACACTTTCCATGTTTCTTAGCTGTGGAAGTGCCTGGTAGACGACTCCACAGTGGTTCCGTTAGAGGACGTTCAGGTCGATGGCGGCCTGAATTATGTTGAGAGACCAGTAACAATCATCGATCAGAAGTCGAAGGATTTGAGGAACAAGCAAGTGGAACTCGTGAAGGTGCAATGGCAGCACCGGAAGGGATCAAAGTGGACTTGGGAGCCGGTGGAAGAAATGATGGAGCATTACCCTGAGCTATTTTTGGAGCAAGCAACAGACTTCGAGGATGAAGTCTAAAATAAGTGGGGGAGATTTGTAGCACCTGGTTCCTGGTATGTATTCTTGATTATTAACTCTCCTTATATATTGCATTTTAATCTTGGACTCGGCGAGTTGAAGGACTAACTCGCCGAGTAGAAGCGGGACTAGACGCGGGATCTACTCTGTCTACTCGGCGAGTAGGCTCGTGGGACTCGGCGAGTTGACCCTGTCTGGACTAAAACCCTAACCCGGGTGTTTGCACCCTATTTAAACAATCTAACCCAGCCTCCATTTCCCCTAGCACTCCCAGAGATCTGTAGAACGAAACCCTAGCCCCCTTTGTGTCCTTGTGGGTGATTTTTAGCATTGTGAAGGTGGTTTGGAGCTTGGGAGAAGAAGGAGAAGGTTGAAGAGTGCAAGAAGGGAAGAAGATCTGGAATCTACTCTGTGAAGGGCTTCTATTCAGGTAGAAAAGTTCCTACCTTGATCTTTAGTTCATTGAACCCCCTTTTTGTCCCTAAAAAGAGGTTTTAAGCCCTAAGAACCTAAATCTCTATGTGTTTATGGTTAATGTTCTGCAAGGACTTCGGATTTGGACCTTTAGGACATCCTAGTAGCATAAAGTCTCTGTGGTTGAGGTGATTGAGTTCCCTATTGAGTGTAGGACCTCTTAAAGAGCTTGGAATTGTATGTTTGAGCTCATAGGGCCGTGCATGCACGTAAAGTTTGCAACTTTACGTGGTAAACATGCCCTAGGACCATAGATCTGTGGTTTTGAAGCATTGCATGTCTCAGATCTGGCCTACTTGGGAAATGGGTCGAGGGACTCGGCGAGTCCCAAAGTGGAACTCGGCGAGTTCTATGCAGATGGTCTTAGACTCGGCAATTTGGATGAACAACTCGGCGAGTCCTATGAAGATTGCTTGGAGCTCGCCGAGTTGTTCTTCAAACTCGGCGAGTCATATGAACTTTTGCAGAGCAAGAGGGGTTTAAGTGTTAAAGGATCAACCCTTCGTACCTGCACGCGGAATTAACCGTGTAACGAAATCCCCAAAACCCCAAACCCTCGTATGGGGTGTTCTGGTGTGGATTGGAAGCGCGTAGGGGATCCGCTCGAGGAACTCGGCGAGTTGCTCGCGGACTCGGCGAGTTGGGACTCGAGTCGGCCCCATATTCCCGAGTGGTGAGTCAAGGGTGACTCAGTGAGTGGGAGAGGGTCTTGGCGAGTAGGACCGGATTAGTAAGGGAAGGACTCAGCGAGTTGCTCGCGGACTCAGTGAGTCCAGTCAACTGGAAGTTGACTTTGACTTGGATTTCGACTTGGTCAAGGGTAAAAGGGTTATTTTACCCTAAGTACATCTAGCAGTGTTTGACTGATCGTTTTGTGGGAATTATAGCCGGAGGATGTCCACAGCAGCAGCAACAGTAGTAGACAGTCAGTTCCCGATCAGATCAGCAGCTACTTTGAGGTGAGTTACCTTCCAGTAGCGGTGGGTCTACGACCACAATGCCGGCCCACCAGTAGGAGTTGTATGTAGATGATTGTCTCTGTGATATTCATCTAGGGATTACTACTACCTGTGTTATGTGATGTGCTAGTATGACATGATGCTATGTGCTTGTGACAGTAGGGGGAGATAATCCCTAAGATATCCGGTCGGTAGGGCCGAAGGGGTAGTCATACCCAGCCATGCTAGATAGATTCTGATATTGTGATACATGTTATGTGGTAGTAGTAGATGGGACAAATAGTTCCCCAGTATCCGGTCGAGAGGACCGAAGGGGAGGCCAGCACCCAGATATGCTAGGCAGCATCCGGTCGAGAGGACCGAAGGGGAGGCCAGCACCCAGATATGCTAGGCAGTATCCGGTCGAGAGGACCGAAGGGGAGGCTAGCACCTAGGTATGCTAGGCAACGTCCGGTCGAGAGGACCGAAGGGGTAGGTCGGACACCCAGATATGTCTTAAAATATATGTATGTTATGTGGTTATATGGTATGTGGTACGGTAGGGGAACTCACTAAGCTTCGTGGTTACAGTTTTCAGTTTTGGTTTCAGGTACCTCTTCAGCTAAGGGAAAGGAGCCGGCGCGGTAGCATCATGTCACACACACTCTTGTTTCCGCAGTTATGAGCTTATTCTAGGATTGATACTCTGATATTTTGGTTGTTTACATGTTGTGGATTTCAAATTTGGGTTTCCGATGTGAAATGGTTTAATTAAACAATGTTTTAATTATTAATGTTTTCTAAGTAATGTTTTAAAAACGAAATTTTTGGACGTGAAAACTGGGTCGTTACAAGATGAATATATGAGAATGAGTGAAACTGTAACAAGGGATGCTGTAATAAAGTTCGTAGAAGGTGTCATTGCATGTTTCGGTGAAAAGTATCTTAGAAAGCCAAATGAAGTTGATTTGGCAAGACTACTTCATGTGGGGGAGGAACGTGGATTTCCGGGTATGATAGGAAGCATTGATTGTATGCACTGGACATGGAAAAATTGTCCCACTGCTTGGGCTGGACAATATGCAGGTAGAAGCGGTAAACCAACAATCATTTTGGAAGCCGTTGCGTCGTATGACTTATGGATATGACATGCATTCTTTGGAACACCAGGTACGTGCAATGACATTAACGTCCTCCATCGGTCTCCATTTTTTGATGATGTATTAGCAGGCCGGGCACCAAATGTGAGTTATGTCGTGAATGGTCAGGAAAATAATATGGCATATTATCTCACTGATGGCATATATCCCTCATGGGCTGCTTTTGTCAAGTCAATAACTTTCCCTCAACTTTGAATACACAAGTTGTTTGCTGAACATCAAGAGGCCGCTAGAAAAGATGTTGAACGAGCATTTGGAGTTCTACAAGCTCGTTTTGCATTTCTTCGACACCCATGTCTTTTGTGGGACAAGGATATGATGGGGAAAATTATGATTTCATGTATTATCATTCATAATATGATTGTGGAGGATGAACGTTGCACATACCTTCACTATTATGATCCATCCGAATTTCTAAATGACAGACCTACAAACCGGAAACGAAGAACCTATATTGAAGATGACGATCAAAATTTAGAATATTCCATGCAACGAATTGCAGACCTATCCAATTATATGACTAATAGGGCACAACTTTGCAATAGAGAAGCTCATAACATTCTGAAAAACAATTTAATTGAGCATATATGGCAAAAATTTGGCATTGATGGATAATTATGTAGTTTGCATCTTCGTATCTGTAATCTTGTATTTCATGTTTTAATTGTAACTTTGTTTATCTATTTTATTAAGTTTGTTTTATAAATATAAAATATTTTTTTTGTAGTTTTATATTTAAAACAAATAATTTATTAATAGAACCTAATTAAATATTTTTAATTTTTTTAAATAAATATTAGTAGAATAAAAAATAACCTTAAAATTTATTATTTATATAAAAAAATGGTTTGAGTTGGTTTGCTAATGGGTGTAAGAAGTTGAGTTTAGTTGGGTTGGATATGTGGAAGAGAGAGAAACTATTTAATTAATGGATAGTTGGATTGGTTTTAGTTGTGAATGAGAGTAGTCTTAGTGTTTAAATGTTCTTATTATGAGCTTGTTTTTTTGGTTATTATGCGCAACTTAGGTTCTACACATGATAGCTTTACTATCGGTTAACCAAAAAATAAAAAAATAAACCTTCGGTTTTAGTGATGGTTAGTGATTATGGGACTGTAGTTCGGTTTTGATTCGTTTTTTTGGATAACTCTCAAGGTTTTACACATGACAACACAAAACGTGTTTCTATTTATGACATTTTTCACTTGTTAAATTATTCTTGATGCTTCAATCTATTCGAGAACATCCCTTGTATGATTCAAGGCTATCATGTTTACAATTGGATTGCTGTTTGCTTCACATTTACAACAATGTAAGGCAAATGATCTATGAAAACAAAATACATGTTAAAATGTGATTTTATATAAACTAGAGCATTTACATATTTACAATTGGTAGTATCTTTCATTTTGAGTTAATTTAGAAATAACTATGGAAGAATTCCACGTTGCGGGGTTGGTTACGCAGTTGAGTTGATCCAAATGTTACATTTTATCCAAAATAAATCTTTCATCACCCTTGTATCTTTTGGGAACTCTTAGTGATGAGATTAATGGACCTAGTGAGCATCCTATTTTTAACACCTAAGCCAAGAAAATCAATATCAACAAAAAGTATAAAGAGATATGATCATACTGGTAGATTACTTGTATCAAATGAAGTCAACATTTGGTAAATTTGAACAATTACAATAAAGAAAGTAGAGAATTTTAGTCGTTGAGAAAATGATATCAAGCGATAACTGTAACTGTACTTCCGATAAATGCAATACCAAAATGTTATTTTTAATAGGCTTTAAAAAAGAGGAGCAAATACCATGCTTCTACACAGTAATTCTGCTATACATTATCAATTAAGGACTAATTCATCAAATCGACATAAAGTGTTAATTTCAATGAACAGAAAAGAGTAAAAACTTTTTCGAAACCAATAATCGGCGTCAATCTACATTCCGACAAAGAGCCCTAATCAAATTAAAAACTATATGAGAAATTGTATTTGATAGTCCAAAGGGGATCATTATACTATCCTTACTTGACACTGCCAGCAAGAAACTATGGCCTAGATGTAAGCAAATTGGTCCAAGGGGGCTGGAGTTCTAACCTACATCACTGTATCTTTCATCCTTAACATGAAGATGCATTTTTGTAACCAAATCAAGCTCCTCAACACGTATAGCTGGACCATCTATGGCACTGTATAATGCAATTGTAAGTTGTAACAATCTCAATGGCATGGAAGGGTATTTTGGGATTTTAACTTTACAAAAACAGGAGAAAGGTGGAGGGTATAGCTGTCGAAAAATCTGTAAGCTTCGCTAATGATGGCGGGAAATTGGAGACACCCATGAGGAAGTCAGACTCCATAAAAGAACCTGATGGGTATCTGAATGGAGCAGCCTACAAAAAAAAACTTCAGGTAACTTCAAACATATACGAAGCAGCAAAAAAAAAACTTAAACTACACAAAACAGTAAAGTAAATCACAAATCAGAACCTAAATTTTTTGAATACTATGAATGAAAAAGAGTAATTCCACCTGTGATGTGAACGGTTACCAGCAGCCGGAATCTAGATTGGTTAACATGTAACCAAATCATATGTACTAAGTACTAGCAAAAGATTAATATATTTCAAAACAAAATCCATTAAAAAAAACTCACAAGAGGAGCATAATTAACTATAAGAAAATTGGATGAAAAAAATCATTTTGTAACTACTTTTTTGTTTTATGTGTGTTCCGGGTGAGTCAATCTAACCACCAACATCAGTAAGTTTTTCCTGCACAAATTGAAAAGGTAAACATCATAAGAATAAGACATTTCGCTTAGACCATAAAAGACATAAATACCCTATGGTAGTAAGTCAAATACTAAGAATTATGTAGTTATAAATCGATACCAATTCACACAAGAAAGACGTCATAAATCAATACCTGAAACATAACTTAACAAAAAAGAAATAAAAAAATAAATCAATATTTTGACATTATTAATATAAACTCATAAATAGTCCATTTGTTGAAATGTAGTTATTATGTAGTTATTTAACAAAAGGGTTGAGAGTCTAAAAACACAAAACATACCTTGCCAGGTCTTCCTTTAGGAACTTTGAAGGTAAGGATTGCTTCAAATCCAGATTCCAGGGGCAAGTTCATCAAGCAATGTACTTTTCAATTATTTTGTTATCATGATGGCATTCTACTTTCACCTCTTATTACAACATTGTACTTCAAAATGAGATCGGTTCAGCTGGTACCAGGTTTACAACAGCTATAATTCGATAGATTTGTCAAAATACAATCCTGTTTTATTAAATCAACCTCAACTTCAGATTCAACATTAGGAAACAATATAAATGTGTTGAAAAGAAATCGTAAAAAAATACTTTTCTGAAGCCAAATCTTTGAAACATGGGATTTTTTGGTGAATAAATTTGTATAGTTCAATAATTTAAGTAATTAACTAAAGTTCAAAGACAAACACTTCCAAGGTTACCTATAAGATTGAAGAATTCCCATGTTTATGACAAAAAGTGCTTAAATTACTAACCTAATTAAGTAGTATATAATTAAGGTTCGCCAAATAGAAACTTAATTACCTTGATTCCTTCAAGATGTAAAGCCAATCCCATTTGGATTTTATAAAGCTGAAATATCTTCATATAGTAATTACCCGGTAAAGGGTTTAATGAAAAATAAAAATAATCTATGGCTTCAAAGGATTGAATCTTCAAACGAAAATATAAATTTTAAAGAATTAGAGGCAAAATCGGGGTCAATATCTTACCAATTTGTTGCATAATAGAAAAACGAGCTGCAGTCTTTTCTCCATTCATATGTGTTTGCTTACTCATAAAAAAATTTCAAAAAGCTTCTGCAACAAAAATTTATAACAAATACACCTCATTTTACAATCTTCTTGTAAGTTATCTACAATTGCCCTCACCTGAATTTCCCACATCCGCCATGTCGGTGACAATTGTTTTAATGGGGGCGGTGTGGCTCTTCTGCAATATTTTAGAGTTGTCCAGTCTTTTCTTTTCTTGTAATTATGAGTCGTCTATCGTTGTTGTTGTTACAATCAAAAGCCTCATTAATGCTGCAAACAGTAAATAAACAAAAATAAGATTGTCTGATATTTCTGCACACAAAACCAAACATATTGTAAATTAAGTGAACCACATTCCCTAGAAGTATGTAAATAAGTGAAACATATAGGATTCCAAGTTATATCCATTTTCTTTATGAAACATGGAATATTGCAAGAGAACATGCAAACTACAAATCCATATAATGTTTTGTCCCAACTCCATTTGTAAACAGTGGAGTGATCATATCTAGGGAAAATATATAGAATATTTTAATCTCAATTTCATATTTTGAAGAAAAAAATTGTTGTGGAAATACACTACTACATGAGAAGTGATAAATTCAATATATTGAAAAATTGCTTGCACCCAAGCATCACCATCATAAACAACCATAATCTCACATGTAGTACCATCATATACCCTGAAAAGTTAGAAATGTTGGGTTTTGAGCATTCTAACACTCCTAAGTGTACATGCAACCCTAAATACATTGGATCTATGTTTTCTCTATTATACATGTAAATATGAATATTCCAAGGTATTATCCTATCTAACATACAATCTTTGATACTTGGGTAATATAACAAGTTAGAATACATACCTTATTGATGTAGCTTGACTCCATGAAGCTCGAGAGCCTAGTGCCTCAAGTGTGACACCTCAAATGGTTCACACAACATCATCAACACTTGGAATAACCATGAGAAGAAGACATAAGACTTGAAAATTTGGCTTGCCCTCCATATTATGCACTAGTGCCAATTTCTCCAACCAATGGGGTCTTTATATAGTGTGCACATTAGGGTTACACCATGTAACCCATGACTTTACCCATTCCTTATGCTCCATGGGTTTTAACCTCCATGGAGTATCCATGGATCACCACATGGGTTAAACCCAACATAAGGAATCATGGATCATAAGCCCACATATATAAAAATGAACGATTTACACAATCAATCCCCATATATTTAATTAGTCTCTTTTGATCACTAAATTAAGTCCAAATTAATTCTTGATCAATACTAATTAAATAACATGATTTCATATTAATATATTAGAACTTATAATATATTAATATGTCACAAATGTCTTTTTCTCATAAACGTCTATCCAAATGTTCTGATGCCATGCAACCCAAATGGACCAAGTCAATAGGGTTAAGTACATACCAAATATAGTTCTGATGCCATGCTTACCTTCTGAGTTGACATCTGCGAGGTGAGTTATCCTCACTATATCGATAGGGTCTACGGCACCAAGGCCGACCCTTTAATTGTTATTGTTATGGTATGTTGCGTGTGGTCATGATTTGTTAGTTCGGAATCGAGGTAGATAGTATGTTATGCTTTTATGAACCGTAGGGGTTGGTGTGATAGTGACCTGCTAGGTCGGTACTCTAGTTACCGGAGAATTTTATGATTGTGATAAGTGAGATAGATATGTTTGATGTTTGAATATGCCAGTATATGATTGCTATGCGCACATGGTTATTTGCTTGTTGGTTGGGTTGAGGTGGTCCCGCTTCATGATGAAGGCCATCATACCCTATAAGTGGTCCAGGGAGAGTGTAGGCTAACGTGGTGGACCAGTCATGCCGAAGGCTCGGGATAGATCTAGACAGACTGTAGGCCCAATAGGGCGGTCCAGTCGGCCGATGGCCCAGTATGCATGTTGATTGATTGATTGACTATTACTGTTATGGTATTGTCAGTGTGATGTTGGTATTTTGGGGGTAGCTCACTAAGCCCTCGGGCTTACAGTTTTCAGTTTACTGTTTCAGGTATTTCAGGAGATCGTGGAAAGGCGAAGGCGTGACCGTATCACTCCTCATCCTTATGTTATGATTTTTGGGACACTTTGATGGAAAATGATTGGAAAACATTTTTGTCAACAATGCTATGTGGTTTTAAATATGATTGAAAAAGTTTAAATTTGTGTGAATTTTATCACTTAGATCCACCCCTACTAGAAGGTAACTCACTTCGATGTCGTCCAGTGTCTGAATTGTCCTCGGCGTGAAGATTGATTCTCCTCGACTCCTCAATCCCTACACGAAAATCCTCAAGTCAACAAACAGAACATACAACCCTAACCAGGGTTAACACAAAACCTGGAAAAGTTAACATTGGTGAAAGTCAACACCCAGTTGACTTGACTCGCCGAGTTGGTCAACATTGGTCAAAGTCAACACCCAGTTGACCTGACTCGCCGAGTTGGTCTACCAACTCGTCGAGTCCATACTTCATGATAAGATAATAAATAAACTTGAAGATCGATTAGATCTTTGTAACAGGTAGTGCGAAGAACATAAACAATAAACAAGACAAAGTTGAATCACAATATGTTGAATGATTAATTCAAACAATCCTCAGCAGAGCTCGACTAAGAACTTCCGCTGTAGAGGACTTAGGGTTACAGAACGATAATGAAACTACTCTGATCGATCTATTCTTTTGTTACTATCGTTTCAGTCGTTAACCTAAGATGCATGCAAACACCTATATTTATAATAAACCCTATCAAGCTCACGGTTGGACAGGCCCAAACCGGAGTTACAAAATTGGACTAACTAGCGAGCCCAATCGACGCAATACTTAACAAAACACGACCCAACAATCTCCCGCTTTACGTCAAATTGGAGCGAGACTACTTCTTCTTCTTGCTTGGGCCAGCAGCGGGAACTTTCTTCGTGGTATCAAACAAACGAGAGATTAGCGCAAGGATCGTTTGTCTGAACCGAATGTACCAATGTATCATGTCGTCGAAGTACTTGATATCATCCACTATGTTTTGCTTGCATCTGTGGATGATCCCCAACACATGCTCTAGGCAAGCAGTGGTGTACAAATGTTTATCAGCTAAGTCAAAAAGACATTTCTGTCCTTCGTTCCTAGTGAACATGACTGAATTCCGTCTCGAGTCAATTTTGCCCATCTGCATTTGGTTCAGATCACTGGCCGAGCCAACAGGAGATATTGTTGGTTTCTTCTTGAAGACGCTTGCTATCTCCTGATCCATCAATGCAACTTCCATGATGTAGCACACGAGCATCCTTTTGAAATGGTCAATGATCGGACCGTATTCAGCTTCGTTGGTCAGAAGGATGTTGTGCAAGATTATCCAATCATGGGGATTGAGGTTCGGAAGATCTGCTAAAGAAATGGCATGTTCGGTTTTGGCAGACCCCCAAAGCACCTTGAACCAAACGTTGATGAAGTTCCCTTCACTGTACGGCTTCAAGACCCGAACGTTTATAATTTTCTGAGCGCTCCAAGTCTGATATTGAGGATGAGCAGCCTTCAGATAGAAATTAATCAAGTCTCGATCAACCTGTGGATGAGGATGAGGGAACTCTGAAACGTTGGCGAAGGCGTGAAAGATGAACGCCTTTCGGGTCAGAGGCATGTCGAATTGGGAGTCGACAGTGTTGGAACAATCAAGTGATATAACAGGTTCCAGCCACAAGATGCTTGGAGTATCGATGGCTTCTTTTATCATCCTCTCGAGAGTCTAGACAGGAAAAATAGTTTTCCTACTCTCAAGAAGGTCGTGGGCTTCCTTCTGTTTTCTTTCTGCTTCTTCAGCTTCTTTAGCCACACGGGCACTGATATCAGCATCATCGACTCGACATTTTCGCTTTAAAAGATCAGCGATAGTCTCTTTATCTTCATCTTCATCCTCAGCAATATTCTTGCCTTTATATTTCACACCAGAACCGGAGGCTTGACCTACTGGAGGAGGTTCGGTTGTGTGAGTTGCCTTTGAGGATGGAGGTGGTTGAGACATGGACTCCTTCTCTCCCCCTTGTTTCAGAATGGACACGAAATCAAGAAGCCCTTCAATTTTGCTTAGCAGGGCAAGGGCGGGAGCGAGCTTCTCTGCAAGGTCTCGCCTCACAGTGTAGTTCAGGATGGGATCATGTGCTTCAAGGATGTTGGATATGGCAGAGTGGACATCCGAAACACACGACTTAATCACCTCCCTTTCGAACCGAAGAGAATCAACCTCCTGTTGAGAGTTAGAGAGTTGAACACTCTTGACCTTCAGAGCGATGGTATTCCTGGCTAAAACATCCATCAACGAGTTCTCAGCAGCCAAATCGGCTTGGAGCTTTGAGAGACGCTCGTCAATAGTAGCACGAAATGCTGAGTTGTCGTCTGAGAGCGTTTGACGAAATGAAGCGAAGGACTTCAACTCAGTGGAGACAGACGTGGCCAACTTTTGAACAATTGGTTCCAACGTAGTCTTAGCGGCATTTGCACTCTCCTGTAAAGACTTTAACAGGGCAGAGGCATCAGAAAATAGTTTATCGACTTTTTCGGTCGCAGCCTGACAGGCTTTAGTTGAGGCATCAATGGCGGAGGTTGCAGAAGAGAGAGAATCTTGCTGAGCTTTTGAGAAAGCATCAACAATCTTCTGAACTGCAGCTTCAGAAAGTGATGATTGAGACGTGGAAGAAGAGGCAATGAGCAAGTCAACCTTGTCACGGAGCTCCTTGAGATGTTTCTTTGTAACCGGAGCGTCATCATCATCATCGCTCTGTACTTGAAACGGACTATAGTAGACCGAGTCAAACGTCATATTTTCCCCGCCAAGGAATGTTTCGTCTCCCTCGGAGGCGTGACCGGGAGATGGTGGTGGTGGAGAAGCTGGTGGTACAGTAGTATGGGTAGGTTCGGGTTGGGTTGTTTCGGGTGTAGGTGTGGGTGTAGGTTCGGGTGCGTTGGTGGTTTCGGGTGCTTGAGTGGTTTTGGGTGCAGCAGTATGAACCCTCGTATTAGATACGTTGGCTCTAACATGTGAAGTGGATGTTGTGGTTGCATCGGTGAATATTGGTGGTGGCATTGGGATTGAAGTGTTTGGAATGTGTGTAAAGGGGTTTATGGTGGGAATGGAAGTAGGAATAGTTTTAGGAGGAGAGGGAATTGGAGAAGGAGGGATTTGAATTTCAGGGGTAGGAGATCTGGGTGGAGTGTTGCCGCGTGGAGAGTCTTCAGAATCCGAACTCTCACCCTCAGACTCGCTTGAGGAGGAAGCGATAACCAGCTTTCTCCTGGGTTGGGTTTTTCGCCTCTTTTGCTGCGGAGACTGAGCAGCCTTTGTGGGTTTCCTCTTCTTTGGAGACGGGCCTTTAGCTCCTTTCGCCACCTGTTTCCCCTTATCAGCCTTCTTGCCTCTTGGAGCAGGCTTGTCGGCATCATGAATAGACTTCAACATCTCCGGAGTGAGATCCCTCGGACCGGAACGCTTAAATTCTTTGTAAGTTCTGATAATCCGGCTATCAGCTGGAACGTCACCATACATAGACTTCGGAATTGAACCGTTGAATGGAAACTTGGAAGCATCTGAGACAATGATCTTCGTGGTATGAAATGTACCAATCGAAGACATCAGAGCACCGACGACAATGGGGACGTGGTACTTGTCCATCACCCATTTCGTGATCAAGGTCCAAAACCTAGCGTAAGAAACTTCTGAATGCCTTGAGGAAGAGGAAAGACTCTGGATGAGTTGTTTCCATAGAACAGACCCATAATCTACATTGATGCCATTGTAGATACCATACATGATTGACAGAAATAGTCGACTGGCACCATTAGATCCAGCACTCCTTTCAGAAAGGCCTTTGAATAAAATAGTGAACATCCCGTTCCACTGTGGAGGCAGACACGACTTCTTGAATTTAGCGACTAAAGTAAGCACCTCCGTATAACCCATGTTGTAAAACATATTGAGCAAGTGCCCCAGTGGAATCGTCTCAGGATTAACCCTCGTAGAGTCAGCTTCAAACCCTAACAGGGAGCAAAATCGTTGCTTGGAAATTGATGCTTTATGCTGAAAAACGTCAAAGAAGATTCTGTCAACCGCTTTGTCATAATGAGCAGTCGCAAAGATTTGCGACAAGAACTCCATTGGAACTGATTCAGCTCTTGTAAGTGCAGGAGCGATCGGAGATAATCGCAAGCACTCGATTATGGGGAACATGAAGGCATCGTAAGACTGAGGAGTTAAATCAATGATGAGGCTTTGTTGAGGGCGAATGAGAAGTATATGGGATGTTGCGTGAACAGAAGATGAATCTGCCATTGTTTGAAGAGAGTGAAGAAGATGATGAACAGGGAAGAATCAAGGAATTTTGGCTCTCTGGGAATTTTGATGGCGGTAAAGAGGTAAATGAAGGATTGTGTTGCCTTTTATACTGGGGTTTAAGGAGAGAGAAGGATCTTCCCAAATCTTCGATTGAGAATGGAAGGGTTTTTCAGAGTTGACTGATGCGTGACAGTTGGGGTTGCCGATGATCACGCATGAGAGAGAGTGTCAGACCCCTAAGAACACGCCTCCCATCAAGCGCCGTTTGAATATAAACCGTTTCAAATTCTCACGCGCTTTTGCGACGCCATTTGGAGATAAGACATTTCCAATTCGCACGCGTTCTCTTTTAGCGCCGTTTGAAATCAAATCGATTAGACTCCCGCCTGAGTCAGCATGTCATCATCTTATCCTTTTAAATTGTAACGGCATCTTTTGAACAATGCTCCCACGTGGATTAAAATTAACCACAACTTGTAATTAACCACCAATCCAATGAAAATGCCTGTAATTAATAGAACCGGAATTTTGGAAAATCAAAGATTTTCGTGCTAAGGGTGTAAAAGAAAAGAAATAAAGCAATTCTTTTTAGGAAAAATTGTGATGTCAATAAAGACACGAAACAAATGATCCTGGGCACGAATCTCTTTCTTCAAAGTCAAGAGAGACCTTAAAGTGTTTGTTTGGTTTCCCGTTGGAATAACGATCAAACACTTATTAAGAAGTGTTGAAAGGCTTCTTTTAATTAAGCTTCTTAGGGTGGCTTTCGCTTTGATTCAACAGTCCTAATCTTGAAATAAGATAGAAAGTGAACAAAGTACTTGTGAGACCGGTGTAGTCTGTTGAACAAGTAGGTTGGAAATAATTTTAAATTGGCTGGGAAATATAAAATCTCAACAAAAATTAAAAACTGGATCCCAAGGGAAGAAATGTTATTGTTTTTAACAATGTCATAGGAATCACACAAAAGAAAAATTTGAGATTTCATGAAGATACGTCCGTCAATTCATTAGTGAATACTAGAGCAAAGTAATTGTTCACCGTCAATTCAGATTGGGTATTGAATTTTGGGTTTCACTCAGTTCGTAGTGGCACGAAACTAAGATCATGAACGCAGTTATTGGGTAACCATAAACCTCAGTGGTAATTTCTGAGAGTCTCAAGGGTTACGTTTGTGAACTGAGTGGGATGGAGAAATGTAATGTAGATGGTGTAAGAAATCAAAGTACCTCTGCTGTGAAAGATAGGACTAAGCAGAAAACTCTTATCTCTTGTGAGAAGAGAGTTAGGTAGCTCACGATTAGAATAAATGTGATAGCCTAATTGGGAAGACAAGGTTTGTGTATACCAAGTCATTAAGGCTATTATTCTGAATCAGATGAGGCTTTGGACACATACATCAGCATGCTTCTAGGGACACTTAACTAATTCAACAGTTTCCCCATAAACAAACACACAAATAAAATTAAAGCCAAAAAGGAAATAAAGAACAAAATATTTTTGGAGTTTTTGAAATTATATATTAAGAAAAATATTTTTGGAATTTTTGATAAATAATAGTGAAAGAAAAATAAATAAAAAAATAAAATAAAATAAAAAAATTAAGACTGAGAAAGAAAATAAAAAGTTAAAAAAAACTTTGGAACCGAAGCCGAGCATTCGATCTATTTCGGTTGTGAGAATTTGAGAAACCGAACCCGAGCGTTCGGTCTATTTCGGTTGTGAAACACTTTGGAACCGAACCCGAGCGTTCGGTCTATTTCGGGTGAGAAAAATTGAGGAACCGAACCCGAACGTTCGGTCTATTTCGGTTACCAAAGAAAATAGATTTTCAAAAAGGGAATACTTTTGACAATAAGATAAATGGATTTGGAACAATTGTACATGAAATTTACAACCAAGAAAACCACCTTTGATTGATGAGCGAAAAGCAGATTATCCAACCGAAACCGAGCGTTCGGTTCATTTCGGTACATGAGTACAAGACCCGAACCCGAACGTTCGGTCTATTTCGCTTCTTACTTTTGAGTTTGAGAGGTAATTTGTGGTACTGACTCTGATTCCATCATGCCTAGCCCTTGTAGAATTTTGTTGAACGACGCTTCAGGAAGGGCTTTGGTGAAGACGTCAGCCAGTTGATCAGTGGTTCTAACAAAATGAATTTCAACGTTCCCATCTTCCACATGATCTTTAATGAAGTGATACCTCAGTGCTATGTGCTTGGTCTTGGAGTGTTGTACTGGGTTATGACAGATCCTAATTGCACTTTCAGAGTCACAATATAGTGGGATCTTTTTCATATTGAGTCCACTTGTTGGGATTAAAACCCTAATTGTGATTTGATGAACAAGATGCGGAAAATAAGAACAAACACAAATATGAAGATTAGGTCGAATGATCACTCGATTTATTCAAATATGAGGAATAAATTACACTTTCAGCATAGACTAAAGAATCTAACACTACATAAGAAACCTCACGTGGCGGCTACATTTTGTCTCACTCTTAACCCTAATAATGAATAATACATGACTATTTATAGGGAAAAGACAAGTCTTGGGCTTTTAACCTACAATTCGTCAAAGAGGCCCATTGCCATCATCCATGGAGTGCTTTGAAACCTTATAATCTCCCCCTCAAAGTATGGAATGGATGACAATGCTTTAACTTCCAAAACAAGCATCTAGCAAATAAAAAGATCTGCAACTAGGAATATATGAAGCAATCCACGAATCTTGATTCTTCAATAGTCTTCAAACACGGGCTCTAGGATATATAAATCAAGCACTAAGTAATGTCTTTAAACTTCATTTTCGAATGTAATCCCAAAGAATCTTCATGAAAACCAAACCCGCCATAAAAACCCATTTCAGAACAAAGAAACCGAATCACTTCTTGTCTTTGAAGAGCTCCCCCTCCAAGTCACAATGATCTTTAAATAAGCTAATGATATAAGCCATCAAAAAATTATCATGTAACAACCCAAAATTTAAGATTTGTAACACCAGTTGATCGAGAAAATACAAGAAGTCGTAGATATAACAAGTCCTTAGCAGAGCTCGATAAAGAACTTCCGCTGTAAAGGATACTTCTCTGTAAAAGCTTTAGCAGAACTCGATGAAGAACTTCCGCTGTAAAAGCTACCTTCATAATTCTACCACAAGCTTTATCAAAAATCTTCAAATTTGAAAAGTTACAAATCCAATTTCGAATGACCATACCAAATTCTCCCCCGATTTATAATCAAAAACATGATTATAAAGCCTTAAAATGGTCATGAGAATGATCTTGAATGGTTAAAAAAATTACTATGCTCCCCCGCGACAAAATGATATAACCGATGAAGCATAAAATCCGAAAAAGTCGTGAAAATTTGACGTTATTGCGAAAAACGACTTTCCAAACTGCCAAGACTTGATGGAATCTTTATTTTTCTGTTCACGAAAAAATATGTGTGTTAAAGAATTCAAAATTGTTCACCAGCCGTCAAATTTGCAAACTTTTATGAATATTGGGCAGAAACTATCACTTGTTGAAAGACAGGGGCTGGAATGGTAATTCTGCATCAATATTCCCCTTTATTTGTAATAATTTATGGAATTGATCCAAAAATGCCAAGCTTTGAAAACAACATGGATCAAAAGTGTCAAATTAGTGAAGCTTCAGGTACCAAAAATGTAACTTGAATATATTCTTCCCAAATACCCCTGATTAAAAAGAACACGACTGGAGCGGTGAATCCAAACAACGAACATTCGTCATTTGAACACGAATCCAAACAACTCCCATTTATACTTCCGTTCTGATCGCAAACTTGTGAATCCAAACCATTCCCAGTCTCAATTTCAAATCGTTTCACTGTGAATCAAGTGATTTCAATCTCGCTGCAAATCCCAGTCAACCACGAATCCAAGGAATCAAACTCCGAATCAATCATTCGTTCCGATTGTAGTCACGATTCTGATTTTGAATTTTTGGTTTGACCCATCGAGTTTGAATCGGAAGCCAGCGATCAATTTCACCACAATCGGCGAACAACTAAACCATTATTCCAATCGATATTTCAGGTTAAACACACCGATTCAACAAGGATACGGGATGTGTTGGGAATAAAATTGAGAATCAAAATATAGTCGAATCATGAAATCGATTTTTTGAACCAAATAAGATTGATTATTAGAAACACATTAGACGATCTGGATAAAAGAATTGAGTGATGAAATCGAGCAAGGGAAATTTGTGAATCGGAAGTTTTAGAATCGAGAACTGTTTATGTATTATCCAAGTGATGAACAGTAGCGACTATAATGGGGTCAATAACAGAAGCAAATCGGTGGAACAAATATGGCTAAACGATCAAAAAAATAAAATCGATATCGGATCAAAGAATTGATCAGATCCAAATAGAGTATAGGAAATATACGAATGAGATTGAAATAATACCATATGAACAGTAGATGAACAGTAACCTAAACAAAAATCTTGATTCCATATCGCCAAAACACCAAAATCTTCAAGAACTTGGGTAGAAAATCATCAAATCAAGAACCAATACTTCAAAAATCAATAGATCTTCAAAGACCCGCTCTGATACCACTTGTTAAGATAATAAATAAACTTGAAGATCGATTAGATCTTTGTAACAGGTAGTGCGAAGAACATAAACAATAAACAAGACAAAGTTGAATCACAATATGTTGAATGATTAATTCAAACAATCCTCAGTAGAGCTCGACTAAGAACTTCCGCTGTAGAGGACTTAGGGTTACAGAACGATAATGAAACTACTCTGATCGATCTATTCTTTTGTTAGTATCGTTTCAGTCGTTAACCTAAGATGCATTCAAGCACCTATATTTATAATAAACCCTATCAAGCTCACGGTTGGACAGGCCCAAACCGGAGTTACAAAATTGGACTAACTAGCGAGCCCAATCGACGCAATACTTAACAAAACACGACCCAACACTTCACTAACCCAATCCAACCCCGACTCTACTCTCCGAGTCTAGCAAGAACTCGACGGGTTCTCCTTCATACAAACCATCGGGACCCTCTTCATTCGACTCACCGATTTCATCCATGAACTCGTCGAGTTCATCTCCCTCATAAAAATATGTCCACCATATGACTCGCCAAATTGTATAAACAACTCGTCGAGTCCATCTGTTGGATTAATGTCTAAGTCCATAACTATATTTGGTATGTACTTGACCCGACCCGACATGGTCCATTTGGGTTGCATGGCATCATGCACTTGGATAGACTAAATGAGAGAAATAAGACACTTATGGTTATTAATATATTATAAGTTCTAATATATTAATAATAAGAATAATAATATTTAATTAGTATTTATCAAGAATTAATTTAGAATTAATTATGTGATCAAAAGAAGACTAATTAAATATATGGGTTGATTGTGTAAATCATCCATAACTTATATAGTGGGCCAAAGCTCCATGGATAATCAAGTTGGGTTAAACCCATAGGATGCTCGAAGGATGCTCCATGGAGGTTACACAACCCATTGGTCATGGAAATGAAAGGTCATGACAATTAGGGTTTACATGGTGTAACCCTAATTGTAACACACTATATAAGCATCATATTATTCACCAAAATCGGACACTAGTGTGTGTAAAAGAAGGGCTAGCCGATTTCATGAAGTGTGGATTTCTCTCTAAGTTATTCCAAGAGAATTTGATGTTTTGTGAGCCATTTGCGGTGTCACATTTGAGGCACTAGGCACTCAAGCCCCATGGAGTCAAGCTACACAACAAGAGGTATGTTATCTATCCATGTTATTACCCAAGTATCTATGATTGTATGCTAGATAGGGTAATACCTTGGAATATTAGTATTGGCATGTATATTAGAGAAAACATAGATCCAAGGTATTTAGGGTTGCATGTACACCATAGGAGTGTTAGAATGCTCAAAACCCAACAGTGGCATTAGAGCCTAGGCTTGTTTTTCTGTATAGTTGATGCAATTGCTGAAAAAATCGAAGTTTTTATGCTATCTGGGCAGTGGACTCGCCGAGTTCCCTCATGGGCTCGACGAGTCCAAGGCAAAATTCATCCAACTTGGCGAGTTGGTTCATGCACTCGACGAGTTGGACCCCCTGACAGCTTATCTTTGAGTTTTGGTGCTGGAATTGGTCTATAATCATTATCTTAAACTGTTTTGGACTTATAAAAACTATTTTTTGATGTGATAATGATTATGGTAAACCAATTTCAGAGTTATTATCAAAATTTCAAGTTTTATATGGTTAATTTTATGATTCTTGAAATTGTTGATATGCATGTTCTTGAACTTATGAGTTTTGATGATCATATGTAACCTTCTTGGTAGTTTAATTCTTGATCATTATGTATTTTAATGGAGTCCATAACTTTTCCTCAAGTTATGGATAACCAAAAATCACAAGTTATTAAATCCATTAAAAGAACTCAATGGTTACATAAAATAAAAATACACTCATTTTAATAAGCCATTAAATCATAAGTTATGAGAAAAGAAAAACTTCCATAAGTTATGAATTATGAAGAGTCACTTTCTTAATTAGTTCAAAGTCTTACATAACTTGTCCTAAAGTTATGGAAATTGAAGAGTTTTTAATTAAAACTACTTTAAACACATAAGTTATGAAATTGAAAAGTTTTGAAAGTTACAAAACTTGCCCTCAAGTTTTGGAATTTGAAAAGTTTCCTTTTATGAATACTTTAATTCCAAATTAAGCCCTTGAAATTTTAAAGAATTAAAATTGTGACATCCCCAAAATCACGGCCAGAAAAGACCGGTTTGTTTATGCTTTGTTTAAAAATCAGAGTAACATTTTAAATGAAAGTGTTGCGGAATTTGTCCCAAAACAAAATATGATAAAGATTTATCAAAAGCATTTCCGTAGAAATGTATTTCATTAAAAGACTTGGGATGTCATGTTCGTACAGATCAAAAGCATAAACAGTACAATATAAGCCTTACTACATTATTTCATATCTACAGGCCTATATCCGTAATCCCTCGTCCAACATCATATCTATGCTCAAGCGCCACTACCTGTAATACATAAAACTGAGTGGGTCAGGCTTGGGATCCTGGTGAGCACATAGGGTTTTCAACCCACAATAAATAAGTTTATTAACTTCATTAAATTAAACAAACCCGATTACCCGTTCCCGTTATCCTCACATTACGTCCCTAAGCATCTATCATAAGGGACCTATCATAAGGATTATCATCGGGACGGACACTACTGCTAAGGGGATTCCTCAACAATAAATGTCCTTAAGGCAACCATGTGGGGGATGGAGTACATCTGGTGAGCACACAGTTCAAATAAACACACAGTTCGAATAAACACCTACATGTTGCGAGCCTGCTAGTGTTCCACTGGACTGTCTAGAATAGTCCGTGGTCGTCATCTATACTCTGCTAGATGACTAGATCATCAATAACATCTATAACGAGGCTTCTCATTATTTCATTTTATCACACAACAACTAATACATCTACCCATGTTTTACCCCAACATTTTCGTAGATATAAAATAAATATACAGTTTAAATCTTTGAAAACATGTATAAAAATGTTCATCTAGCATAGATAGCAAGTATTCAGGTAATATGCACACATAGCACGTAATTTATATAAAATACTTCATATCTAGCATAGTAAAGTAGTCTCTAAGCTTCGTCCGTAACTTTTGCATACGAGCTCCGTTTTTGTCTGTCTTTTTACCGTTGAGTTCCTATTAATGAGATCTTCAACTTTCATTTAGACCTCGTTAGCTAATTCTCATTCTATCTCGGATTTACAAAACTGTATCGAATTCGCCGCGCTCGAAAAGTAGAGACTAAGCTTCGTCCATAACTTTCGCATACGAGTTCCGTTTTTGTCTGTCTTTTTACCGTTGAGTTCCTATTAATGAGATCTTAAACTCTCATTTAGACCTCATTGGCTAATTCTCATTCTATCTCGGATTTACAAAACTGTATCGAATTCGCCGCGCTCGAAAAGTAGGGACTAAGCTTCGTCCATATCTTTCGCATACGAGCTCTATTATCGACGTTATTTATATCCACGCATTGGTATTTACGAGTACTACAACTTTCATTTAGATGCCGTCGGCTAAAAATCGACCGATCTAAAATTCAGATTTCGGGCTGTGCACTGCTATGCTAAATCTTAGAAAAATCATAACTTCCTCATACGAAGTCAGATTTGGGCGTTCTTTTTATCGATGTTCTTAGTTTAACATATTCTACGACTTTCGTTTAGAGCGCTAAGGCTAAATATCGCTCTATCGTAAATTCACTATTTACGCTTCCCGGTATCGTGCCGGTTCTGTCGCGAAACTTCGACGGGTCATAACTTCTTCGTTATAACTCGGATTTCGGCGTTCCTTATATGCACGGAAACCTTGAGACATATTCTACAACTTTATGTAGAGATATCGGGATTATCTCACACTTTAATTTTGACGTTCATTTTTATTTTTTATTAATTATACATTTATAATTAAATAATAAGCACATAAACACACATAATTCACATAATACTCAAATATTTCATCTTTATTACTTCAAAAAGAGTTACAAGAGTTGACCTAGACTATTACATTGACAAAAATGATTAGCCCTGAAACCCGGGCGTTACAATTCTCTCCCTTTAGGATGATTCCGTCCCGGAATCATGCATCAGCAAACAGATGTGGATAGCGACTCATCATGTCATCCTCTGTTTCCCAAGTGAGATTCGGCCCATTCGAATGTTTCCATCGGACTAGCACCAAGTCGACCATCTTGCGTCGTAACTTCTTAGTCTTACGGTCAACAATTGCCTCAGGCTCCTCGATCAACCTTTTGTTCTCATCCATCCTTAACTCTGAGATTGGAATTATGTCGGGAACATCTCCTGTGAATTTCCTCAAATAACACACATGGAAGGTGTTATGAATACCATCGAGTTCTTCGGGCAATTCCAACTTGTATGCTTGGTTCCCAATCTTCTGAAGAACTTTGAATGGTCCAATAAACCTTGGACTCAACTTTCCTCGTTTCCCAAATCATATAAGTCCCTTCCACGGTGAGACTTTATGCAAAACAGAATCCCCAACTTCGAAGGTCATCGGTCGTCTTTTCTTGTCAGCATAGCTCTTCTGACGATCCTGAGCTGCTAACATTCTTTCCCTAATCACCTTCAACTTCTCAGCAGTCTCATGGACTATCTCGGGGCCCATAAACTGCTTCTCTCTGGCTTCAAGCCAACAAGACGGCGTACGACACTTCTGCCCATACAAGGCTTGATAAGGAGCCATCTTGATGCTCGAGTGAAAACTATTGTTGTAGGAGAATTCTACCAGAGGTAAGTGCTCGTCCCAATTTCCTTGGAATTCGAGGGTACATGCTCTCAGCATATCTTCCAACGTCTGAATCGTTCTTTCGCTCTGACCATCGGTTTGCGGATGGTAAGCAGTACTCAAACACAACTTTGTACCCAACTCCTCTTGTAGACTCCTCCAAAACCTTGATGTGAAACGACTATCACGATCTGATACAATCGTAAGAGGGACCACGTGAAGTCTTACAATTTCATTCACGTAAGCATTTACAAACTTATACATAGACCACTTCTCGTTGGCTGCTATGAAGTGTGCACTCTTGGTGAAACAATCCACGACTACTCAAATCATGTCGTGACCGTTCTTCGTCCTGGGCAGTTTAGTCACAAAATCCATGGTGATGTCTTCCCATTTACCCATGGGTACAGGTAAAGGTTCTAAACTCCCATACGGTTTCTGATGTTGTGCCTTAACCCTCACACATGTTACGCACTCGGCCACATACTTCGCAACATCGAGCTTCATCGTCGGCCACCAGTAGTAGGGTTTTAGGTCCCTATACATTTTAGTGCTACCGGGATGAATCGAGTACATGGTCTTGTGTGCTTCTTCCATCAGAAGATCTCTTATTCCTCCCGTCTTAGGTACCCAAATTCGATCTTGGAATACCTTCAGTCCTCGACTGTTTGTACCGAACACTAACGTTCTTCCCAAACGTTCTTCCCAAACATTCTTCCTTTCGGTCATTTTTCTCTAAAGCTTCTTCTTGAGCTTTCCTGATACTTTCCACAATTGTCGAGACGACTTCAATTCTTAACGCTCTTGGCCTTTTCCTTTCAAGATTGAGTTTCCGACTGAGAGCATCAGCGACAATATTTGCTTTACCTGGGTGGTAAAGTATCTCACAGTCATAGTCCTTGAGAAGTTCTAGCCAGCGTCGTTGCCTCATGTTCAACTCCTTCTGATTAAAGAGATACTGGAGACTCTTATGATCAGTGAAGAGCTTGCACTTCGTGCCGTAGAGGTAATGCCTCCATATCTTTAAGGCAAAAACTACCGCTGCCAACTCCAGATCATGAGTGGGGTAGTTCTTTTCGTGCTCTTTCAATTGTCGAGATGCGTATGCTATCACCTTTTCTCTTTGGGTCAAAACACAACCCAACCCGACTCCAGATGCATCACTATAAACCGCGAAATCCTCAACTCCACCGGGTAGAGAAAGTATCGGTGCTTCACATAACTTCTTCTTTAGCTTCTCGAATGCCTCATCGTGCTTCTCACTCCACGTATACGTAGCTCCTTTGTGGGTCAACGCTGTTAATGGAGCAGCTATCGAAGAAAAGCCTTGGATAAATCGTCGATAATATCCGGCTAATCCTAGAAAGCTTCGGATCTCCGTGGGACTCTTTGGACGTTCCCACTTCATTACAGCCTCGATCTTTGCGGGATCAACCATTATCCCTTCCTGGTTAACCACATGACCCAAGAACTGGACCTCTCGTATCCAAAAGTCGCATTTGGAGAACTTAGCGTAAAGCTTCTCCTTCTTTAATACTTCCAACACTTCTCGTAGATGCTTGCCATGCTCCTCCTGGCTTTTCGAGTAGATGAGAATGTCGTCGATGAACAATATCACGGATTTACCGAGGAATGGTTTACAAACCCTATTCATCAAATCCATGAATGCTGCTGGAGCATTGGTTAGTCCAAACGACATAACCAAGAACTTGTAGTGTCCGTATCTCATTCTGAACGCAGTCTTCTCGATATCCTGATCTCTCACTTTCAGCTGATGATATCCCGACCTAAGATCGATTTTTGAGAAGTAGCTCGAACCTTGCAGCTGATCGAATAGGTCGTCAATCCTCGGCAATGGATACTTGTTCTTCACCGTTGCCTTGTTCAGCTCTCGGTAGTCTATACACATTCTCATGCTTCCGTCCTTCTTCTTCACGAATAACACCGGAGCTCCCCAGGGTGATGAACTAGGTCGAATGAAACCGTTGTCCAACAGCTCCTGAAGTTGCGTCATAAGCTCCTTCATCTCCGTCGGTGCTAATCGTTAAGGTGCTTTCGCTATTGGTGTCGTCCCTGGTAACAAGTCTATTCGGAACTCTACTTGTCTATCAGGTGGTAATCCGGGAAGATCTTCGGGAAAGACTTCCGGATAATCACACACAACCGGTATATTCTGCACCTCTTTCTTCTCCTTCTTAGCATTGATTACGAATGCCAAGTATGATGCACATCCCTTGGACAAACATTTCCTGGCTTTCATCAGGGATATGATTCCAGAATTTACTCTGCATTTGTCCCCATACACCATAAATGATTCCTTTCCGGGTGGGTTCACCCTTACTATCTTCTTTCGGCATTGAATCTCAGCATCGTTGGCGCTAAGCCAATCCATACCCAAAACGATGTCGAAACCGTTTAACTCTATGGGTAATAGCTCTTCGTGGAATTCGTTTCCGTTTAGGTCAATGACGATGTTCCTAATACGATTACTAACAGGTACGAATTTGCCACTGGCAACTTCTATAATCAGGGCATTATCAAGTTTTTCTATAGGCAATGCTAATTTCCCACCAAATTTATGCGACACAAAAAGAGTAGTTGGCTCCGGAATCAAATAGTATATTTGCAGGCAAACCATTTACAAGAAAGGTACCTGAAGCGACGTCTGCTGCCTTCTTCGCAGCCTCGAGCGTCATCTGGAAGGCTCTCGCCTTCGGCTTCGGTGGTATGTTGGGTCTTCCCGCATCTTTCTTCTTTGGGCAATCCTTAGCAATATGCCCTTCTTCATGACACTCGTAGCACACCCTCTTGTTGGTGGTGCACTCATTGGCATAGTGCCCTATTTTCCCACACTTGTAGCAGGTTACTTCCTCGCCACATTTTCCCGAGTGCTTCTTCTTGCACTTCTTGCACCATTTAAATTCATTTCCTCTCCCGAACTTCCTTGAACCGAACTTGCTCTTCTTTTTGTTGGGTTTAGCAGACCCTTCAAATTTCCTCTTCTCGCCAACCTCGACTTTGCTGGCAACTCTTCCCTTAATCATATCCTCCACAGACTTGGCAGCCCAGATAGCTGCCTCCAAAGTAGGTGCCTGACGCACTGGCACCGCGTATTCCCGTGGTAATCCCTTTGCGTACTTATCAATTTTTGTCAGCTCATCCGGAACAAGACGCAAGGCAAACTCCATCTTTTCTGTGAAGTTGTTCGTGTATTCATCGATTGACATGCTTCCCTTCTTCAGGGTTAGAAACTGGTTCTCTAGCTCGAGCACGTTTTGAGCTGAGCAGTACTTTCGTTTGAATTGCACCAGAAATTCTGCCCATGTCAGTTGCAGGGGCTTGTTGGGGCTTAAAGTCTTCCCCAAGGTATTCCACCAACGTACAACGCCTCCTCGAAACTGACGCACTACAAACGTGGTCTGTAGCTTTCCTCTGCAACCGCACGTCATGAAAGCTAACTCCATTTCCGAGATCCAATCCATGACTCCGATTGGATCTTCCTTTCCCGTGAAAGTCGATGGCTTGCAAGTCTGAAAATCCTTGTACTTGCATCCATTTCTCTCGAATCCGTCATCTTGGTTATTTTGTTGAACTATTGGTGGGTTGACTTGACCAACAGTTCCATTGTAGTCTCCTTCCTTAGTCTGCCCTTCGTTCAACTCGGGCTGTTCGATCTGAATAGTGGCTTCCTCACGATTTTGCTGGAGCAAACGTCTAGTTTCCTCCATTTGACGATCCAACATCGCTTGGATCATCGCTTGCACTCCGGCCATTGTTATTGGCTCAGCAGCGGCTTCCACAACCGGTATTTGCTCAATCACTGGGGGTTGGTTTCTGTTTCCATTTGCATTCACGTTTCCGCTACGGGTCCTTGCCATCTTGATCTATACACCGAATAAGGTGAGTTTAGATCTTTATTTAGGATAGACGTTTAAATCATCCTTATCACTCCGAAACGTTTACATGCTAGTTCTAATATGGTAGTCGTACGTTTAGAATCCTAAACACATAAGGTTTCCAGATCCGGTCGGCAACAGACCATGGATCCGAACAAATAATTGCATATTAGGCACAAAGCATTTAGCACATAAAGCATTTTAGGCATAATTCCTAAAATAAACTAGTGCACACACCTCACAATCATCGCTTAGCATTCTAAGTTTAAGTCTAGAAATAAATCCATATTCCTAGTTCGCTTAAACTAATGCTCTGATACCAACTGTGACATCCCCAAAATCACGGCCAGAAAAGACCGGTTTGTTTATGCTTTGTTTAAAAATCAGAGTAACATTTTAAATGAAAGTGTTGCGGAATTTGTCCCAAAACAAAATATGATAAAGATTTATCAAAAGCATTTCCGTAGAAATGTATTTCATTAAAAGACTTGGGATGTCATGTTCGTACAGATCAAAAGCATAAACAGTACAATATAAGCCTTACTACATTATTTCATATCTACAGGCCTATATCCGTAATCCCTCGTCCAACATCATATCTATGCTCAAGCGCCACTACCTGTAATACATAAAACTGAGTGGGTCAGGCTTGGGATCCTGGTGAGCACATAGGGTTTTCAACCCACAATAAATAAGTTTATTAACTTCATTAAATTAAACAAACCCGATTACCCGTTCCCGTTATCCTCACATTACGTCCCTAAGCATCTATCATAAGGGACCTATCCTAAGGATTATCATCGGGACGGACACTACTGCTAAGGGGATTCCTCAACAATAAATGTCCTTAAGGCAACCATGTGGGGGATGGAGTACATCTGGTGAGCACACAGTTCAAATAAACACACAGTTCGAATAAACACCTACATGTTGCGAGCCTGCTAGTGTTCCACTGGACTGTCTAGAATAGTCCGTGGTCGTCATCTATACTCTGCTAGATGACTAGATCATCAATAACATCTATAACGAGGCTTCTCATTATTTCATTTTATCAAACAACAACTAATACATCTACCCATGTTTTACCCCAACATTTTCGTAGATATAAAATAAATATACAGTTTAAATCTTTGAAAACATGTATAAAAATGTTCATCTAGCATAGATAGCAAGTATTCAGGTAATATGCACACATAGCACGTAATTTATATAAAATACTTCATATCTATGTGTAAGCTGAAAGTAACTATGCACTCACCTGGTGAGGTGGTGACTCGGCACTCGAACAGCTCTTCGTTACTTCTTAAAACAATTTTTCCTTGACCAAAACCTTGTATTAATACCACTAGAGTTTAGTTTTAACGTTAATCGCGACTAATTAATAGTCTAACTATTATTACTATTATATAAGCGTTAAATAACACTCAATATAACTCATAAAAATAGCCCAAATAATTATTTTAAGGTCCTAATAATGTTACTATAATTAAATAAAAGCTATATTAAATATAGTATAGGTGTAACTCACTTACAATGGGTTTTTATTAAAAACCGGGCTTCGCTGGAGCAGCGTTTCCGAGCCGAAAGCTTTTATTCTCGGAGCCGTCGGGCACTCCGAGGCTTTCTTCTCGTGATAGGGAGGTTCCCTAGACTTGGGAGGGGTTTAGGGAGGCTAGAGAGAAGTTAGAGAGAGAAAGAGAGGCTTATGGTGTGAAGAAAATATTAGGAGTTCACCCTTGTATTTATAGGAGTTTTATAGTAAAGTAGTCTCTAAGCTTCGTCCGTAACTTTTGCATACGAGCTCCGTTTTTGTCTGTCTTTTTACCGTTGAGTTCCTATTAATGAGATCTTCAACTTTCATTTAGACCTCGTTAGCTAATTCTCATTCTATCTCGGATTTACAAAACTATATCGAATTCGCCGCGCTCGAAAAGTAGAGACTAAGCTTCGTCCATAACTTTCGCATACGAGTTCCGTTTTTGTCTGTCTTTTTACCGTTGAGTTCCTATTAATGAGATCTTAAACTCTCATTTAGACCTCGTTGGCTAATTCTCATTCTATCTCGGATTTACAAAACTGTATCGAATTCGCCGCGCTCGAAAAGTAGGGACTAAGCTTCGTCCATATCTTTCGCATACGAGCTCTATTATCGACGTTCTTTATATCCACGCGTTGGTATTTACGAGTACTACAACTTTCATTTAGATCCCGTCGGCTAAAAATCGACCGATCTAAAATTCAGATTTTGGGCTGTGCACTGCTGTGCTAAATCTTAGAAAAATCATAACTTCCTCATACGAAGTCAGATTTGGGCGTTCTTTTTATCGATGTTCTTAGTTTAACATATTCTACGACTTTTGTTTAGAGCGCTAAGGTTAAATCTCGCTCTATCGTAAATTCACTATTTACGCTTCCTGGTATCGTGCCGGTTCTGTCGCGAAACTTCGACGGGTCATAACTTCTTCGTTATAACTCGGATTTCGGCGTTCCTTATATGCACGGAAACCTTGAGACATATTCTACAAATTTATGTAGAGATATAGGGATTATCTCACACTTTAATTTTGACGTTCATTTTTATTTTTTATTAATTATACATTTATAATTAAATAATAAACACATAAACACACATAATTCACATAATACTCAAATATTTCATCTTTATTACTTCAAAAAGAGTTAAAAGAGTTGACCTAGACTATTACATTGACAAAAATGCTTAGCCCTGAAACCCGGGCATTACAAAAATTCAACCCTTATACCATGATAATTGTCACACCCCAAAACCGATAACGGCGGAAATACGTTTCGGGGTGGAGGATGCCATGCACAATATCATCACAATTGCATAATAGTAAAAACAAGAAACATACAACCATTTCATTACATAGTGAGTTTAAATTCAAATGTGTTCTGTAAAGTTTCAATAGACACCAAATGTAATACAAAAATAAGAGGTGGATCTTGTATGCTCCATCTTCTCCAAAATGTTGCACCTATACCTGTCTATCTTTGACCTGAGGATACAAGTTATTTTGAAAACGAGTATCAGCATAAAGCTGGTGAGTTCATAAGAATTTAGTGTAAATTTTGTATAAAATGTATTTGAACGTGTAGTGTGAAAAACTGCAATTTACAATTATAAGTAGTAGAAAACCTTAGAAAATCCTATATTTTCCAGAAAATACGTCGTAAGTGAAAAACTCTAAGTTGCATGTAAGTTTAATCATTGAAAACTGTTTGTTGTAAAAGTGTGGTACTAAAATCTCCAGTATGTAATGTAGATAGAGGAAGAGTTATGCCTGTTGACAGTGATAGTGGTGCAAACTTCCATTAGTACTAGATACTTATTTACTTCGGGATATTAATTTACACTTTAGTTTTAGTATTTTAGTGTGGATATAGTGTATTCTTTGTATGCGACTGACAGTGTGAGTAATAGAGGACCCCATGACCTTCCCGGTCATACACAGTGTAGTGAAGTAGTGTCATCCCTGGGCTTGCTCGGCTCGGACTGAAGTTAACAGTCGGGATGTAATAGTGTCTGCCCCGTATAGATCTATACATGTAGCGTCGTCTTCCTATCGGAAAACTCTGGGCATAGTATGTAGCGAGTAGAGTATCTTGTAGAGAGTTAGTGTGTTATCTTCCTGATTAGTGCTTTCCCTTGTATTATAGTGTAGTAGTCTTTTGTATAGTTCGTAGTGTGTTCTCTTATTCGTGTATCGTCTCGTAATAGTATGTATTATAGTATGTAAAATAGTAGCAGTAATGAATAGTAGCGGCCTTAACTATACCTATTATAGTTAACTTAGTGCATATGGTTCTTGGCAATTGTGTAGTATAGGCATCATGGAATGAAAATACTTGTATCCAACACCAATATACATGATATATAACTAAGAAATCAACGACAGTCGGACGGATAACAACTACCCTAAGCCCACAATCAAACAAGAACAGGAAATAAGGCGAGCTATCAGTCCTAAGTCCTTCAAGTCTTACTTATATAAATATATTAGTGTGGTTACATTTTATAAGAAAATTTATTTTATGAAAATCTTGTCCAAAGAAAACATTTAGAAAATAGTTTATTTATCCAAAGTAATTTTGAAAACGCAAAGTTCTTTTATAAGGCATAGTGATAAATCACATGTGATTTGAACTACGGGTAGTGAATCACATGTGATTATTCTTCATAAACATGTATATTTGACTTGTATCCCCCCCTAAAACATAAAAAAATATTTGAAAGGTTCATTAAAGGGGTATGAACTCACCTGAAGTCGGGTAAATCGGGTAAATCGGGTAAAAGTGTCGGTTGAGCGTTTGGTGTCAATTAAGGACTTGTACACCGTTTAGGACCCTATTAACATATGAGATATGTGTTTTACAAGATATTAGTAATTTTATGCTTTTTATTAAAACATTTACATATCCTAACATTGATTCGGGGTCTTATGGATTGGAAGTGGTCATGGGGGATTGAACAAGACCAAAAGGGGTTACGGGGGAGTCCAAGAGTTTACTCCCTTGGAGTTTACAGCCCAAAGGCCACTCCTTGGGAGTTTACGGCCGTAAGCCTCATGGATTGGCCGTGAACTCTTGTTCACTCTCCAAAATTGATTCCAAGGCTCCTAATTCAATCCCTTAATTTTTCTAGTGAAGGTCTAGGGCCAATTTGGGGGTTTAAACCCTCATTTGGTGATGTTTGGGGGAGTTTACGGTCCTAGTGTATGCTTGGGCCGTAAACTCTAAATTACCCCTCAAAATGTGGTGTTTAATGGTCCTAAACTCGAAATGGCATTTCCTAAAAATCATATCTCAAGTCTAACATGCATTGGATGAGTTTTTGGGGGCATTTTTACATGGAAAAAGGGTGTTTACGGCCTAAGCATGTGCTTGGGCCGTAAACCCTCTTTTATGCTTTAAAATCTCATGTTTTGATGGCCAAACACTTCTAGGTAAAATCCCTAACTAGTATACAAGCTTAAAGGAAGGAAAATTTGGACCTTTTTCGGCTAACAAGAACTATAATTCTCCCTTCATTAAAAGTATTAATGATAAATACTAAGTAACTAAACACTTATAAATTCCAAATCTTAGTTACTTAGGAAAATGTGAATAAGGTGCTAATCCATGAAATTACACTTTGCACTTTGGTTAAGCCGTTAGTGGAGCCTGTGGTTAACTGGTACACTAACCTGGTCTTAACAAGGTAGGCAAAGGGTAACTTAATATTTATCATAGTATTGTTGGAGCGTGTGTGGTTAACCGGCACATCGATTGAGGGGTAAATATTAAGGGTACCAAGTATATTTGCATGGTTACTTCACACCTTGTTTTGTGATCCTCGACATCCCAGTCACAAAACCTGAAGGGCACACTCGAGATTGAAACATGCCATTGAAAAGTTCAATGAATCTCAAAAGATCTAGGAGTTTCAAAACCAATTAAAACTTAATTAAATATTTCGTTTATCTTGGTGGAAATTGGTGAATCGTCATCCACCTACCTTCAAATATCTTATAGCTTGGATTACGACATCCCTCTTCCAGGTTATAAAATATTGTGTTGGGTCCTAGCCTTAATATTTCATATTGGGTGTTATATTAAGGACTTAAATAAACTTACTTGAATTTCTCCCATTGAGATGTCTAGTTCAGACAACAATGATCTTCCCAAATCAAGCTTTCTAATGAATATGATTTCCCAAGTTTGTCTGATGGAAATCATACTTCTCTTCCTCCACCTCCTTCAATTATTCTTCCTATTCCACAAGCTCAAAGACTTGAAAAGTTCAAGATCACTCAATCCCTACTCACAATAGAACATAAGAATAGAAGTCATGTGTGCACTCATGTCTTAGGACTGAAGTCACAGATTGTCAGGTTGAGAATGTTGGGTGTCATTGTTCCAAGGAAGTTAGCTATTGACCGGGTCTTTCAGTCACTTCCTGAGTCATATAGAAAGACTACTATGTGACAGGTCACGACATGACCCTATTGGATCTTTCTTATTTGCTTATTGCTGCTGAATCAAGAATGGTTTGGTGCAATAGTCAAGCAAATATGGATGGAAGGTCTATTTCTCAAATTTCCATGGACATTGGAGAATGGTAACATTGGAAGTCCAGAAAAGCTTTCTCTTCGCAATGGAAAGGGATCGGCCTTGGTCAACCCGGTCGACCAGAAGGTAAAGAGAAAGTCTAAGTCTGGGAGAGCCTTTTGTACCATTCCCAAAGAGTCTATATGTTTTCATTGTGAAGAAAAAGGGGCATTGGAATCGAAGTTGTCCTAGCTACCTGAAAGAAAGAAGAATCAAAAGTTTGACTCTGTTTCAGGTAAGTCCACTATCTAGCTCTCTTAAGTTTCATTTGAGTATTCTTAATACATTTTGATGTATGAAAGGATCAAGCAAAGGGTAGGAAACTTAAAGAAAAGAGTATGCTAAATCTGATCGTGTAGATGGATTTCTATCGCATGGTTTGAAGATCAGATTCTTGAGCTACTTCTTAGGAGTTATGATAGATTGCTAGGAAACCTGAAATATTAGTTGCATTGTAAGGAAAAAGGTTTTTCCGCATTTTGAAAAAATAAATAAAAGTTTTCTTTATTTTATATCTCCTTACAATTGCATTCATGAAAACTTGATGTTTGTATGTTCCTAGCAATATTGGAAATATGAATTTGATTCTTTCATTTGTGGTAGTGTCTAAATTTATCAAATAAGGAATGATTCTCACCACCCAAGTTTCAATTGGATCGAAACTTGGAATCATGCAAGTTGTTTAGTATGATGAATGAGAATTTTCATTTTTGAAAAACTAAGACTAGTTTCTTGTTCACATGTATATGTGACTCAAGTGAAGGACTAAGGGATCAAGTACACATTCTTGTGACTTAGCCAAAGTCCACCAAAAAGGATGAATGAAACTATTCTTCATGATTTACTAAGGTTTAGTAAATATGATTATACTTACAAGCTTAAGTATAAATCTGAGACATTGGAAAAATTCAAATGTATGGTAGAGTGAATAATAAGAATGAAATTAGGCAGAAGGATAAAATTTCTCAAATCTAAAAAGATGGGAGAGTACTTTATTATCATGATTTATGATCATCTTAATGATTTTGAGACCTTATCATAAATCATCCTCTAAGTGCCTTCTGATAGCTAAGAAGAGGAGTTATGAATTGTTGAAGTGGCTAAATCAAGAAGAGGATTCATACTTGGTTCCAAAAAGAAGTCTTAGAGTTATACTCTAAGATTGTGACTTGAGTGGCATGTCTTAAAGAAGGTTTAAAACACTTGTAAGAGTAAAAGTTTTCTACTCTTGTACATTTGAAGTTGGTAAGCTGTGATATTTTGGATAAAAACAAAGACCAACTAAGGCCAATTGTGTTAAGTGTTTGTCTTGATTAGAATCCACACTATCTCTTGAATATTTGACAAGGAAGTCTTATAGGTCAAGAAGACAGTGGGAGTCAAAAAGATCCTGAAATGGTTTCAAGAACTAATCAAGAATAAAACCTGTATTTCATCACTAGCACACAAGTAGAGGTTTATAACCTATCTTGTTGACATTTCTGTGCCCATTCCAGTTAGGTTGGCTATACATCTATGTTCTACATGTTCTCAAATGTTTGCATAACTACTTGGAAGCACTGGCACACCCTTGTACTTCCAGGTGGCAAGTAGTTTAGATTGCACAAGTTCAATCCATATGAGTTTGGATTTGTCACTAACCTTGTCTAGTGATTATGGTTTTGACAAATTCACGTGGATAAGAACAAATACACCATCAAATCTAAGGGTCATAAGTTTTCTCTCCGATTCATGAAAATGATGGTGAGGAAACTCTTCCACCAAGTAGATTTTAAGTAGATAGTAATCTTTGCATTCTAAAAGTCGTTAGTAGAGCACACTAACATGGACTTATGAGAAATAGCAAAGGTCTAACCAATTGTGACTTATATTACGACATCCCTTTTCATAGTTCTTAAATTGTTCAGACACACCAGTGAACTATTTACAATAAGGTGTATGATTTTGATAAAGTCTTATCAAAGCAATCTAGTATCAGGAATTAGAACTTTAGTAAGGAAGTCAATAAAGTATTGATTTCTAGAAGTCCACTAATTTCTGAATACATGTGAAAGCTAGTGGGAGCATAAGTATTATGGTGATAATCATCATGTTAGTGGGAGCATGATAATTATGATAAGTATTGTAAGTTAGCAATGTTAATTATAGAAAACAAAAGTTCAACTTGTGAGGTTGCAAGGGTTGAAAAAGTTCTTTTGCTATAATTAAGGGAGAGGAAATTATATTTCATTTCAATTCTAAAAGGCTTAGATTGAGATTTTAATCAGTTAGTCATGAATATATATATATATATATATATATATATATATATATATATATATATATGAATTTCATGTTGGATTGGTTCAACTTAAGGAAATTCTGTATATTGCATTCTCAAAATCCGGTTATGATTACGACATCCCTCTTCATAGTCAAATTTTGAAAACATGTAAAATTATTGTAGCAAAAAACTGGTCTAGGATCATGTCTTTGTGTGAGACATCATGAATCGTGTCCCGTTTGCTTTGGGTACAAGATCGATTTATTGTTCTATAATATTTATCCTTTTCTAAATTTTCCAAATGCCTTGGGAAATTAAGGGGAAAAAGGTCTAGAATTGGATATGACTAAAGTGATTAAGCAATTGTCGAGGACAATCTAAGGTTTTACCAAAGATTGATTGCTCATGGACAGTTGGAAGTATATTGTTAATTTTGGAAGGACCATATTGACATATTCTGGAAAAGCGACAACTCTTGTTCAGAAGTAGTAGTCAAAATAGGAATATGGAGTTGTCTCCATAGGTGGAAGTTATATGTGTAAGATTAGAAAACTTAATGCAAGAAGGATATTCAAAGCAATGTGCTTTGAGACTTTGTCTCCATGGAATTGATCTCCATTGGAATAACCTGTAATGACTCTTGACAAGTCTTTGTGACTTTGTACATATTCATTTCAAGAGGGTCTGTGCATATAAGTTTAAAATCTAAACATATTTGGTAAATGTTAGGAATTTGGAATTCTTACATTTTTTTTATAAGGATTTGGGAGTGTGAAAAGAGAATCATTGAAAGTACGTTCAATCGATCTATTTCACAAAGTAAGGATCATAGACAAACATAGAGTGCATACTTGATGTATTGCAAAGCTATTGTTTAGAAAACATAGTGTACATGCTTGGAGCATGGGACAACTAGTGTTTTTAAAATTCAAGTATAAAGTTGATGAAACCAAAACAATGAATAATGAGTAATCAGTATGGTGATAAATAAAAAGTGTTTTATTTATATTCATAGTTTTGATACCATATTAGATTCATTTATTCTTGTGTTTCATTTTTCATGTTTTGACTTCCAGAATAAACTAGGTTATTCTTCCTGAATGACTAAGTTATTCAAACCATCCACAGTCGGTCATATGTTGGAAGTAGATATGAATCAAGACTGTCATGGGTTGGTTTGTAGAGGTCCAAGTTGGTGGACAAAGTGGTGCTACAACACTCATGAGTGCTCATAAGTTTTGAGTATTGGATTTAACCCGTGCTCATTTGAATCACTTCATGGATTTTATCACGAGTGATCATGAGACGATAATATCTTATATTCTTCAAACCTAGAGATATGAGTTGTTACTATGAGTTGATAGTACATTGATTACACGAAAACGAATTGGTAACTCGATGTTATAAAACATGCATTTGTGTATGACTCAACAAGTAGGAGAACAAGCCATATGAGTCGAAGTTTATCCATTCCTTTTACCTTCAAGATAAAAGCGATATTTGTGGGCCCCTCGATGATTTAGTGATGACAGATGTTGAGTGCTTGGCCAAGCCAAGACTGATGTGATTTATTCAATCAGTTAGTCTTCATAAATCGAAAATCGGGAAGCAACAAATGGACAGAGAGAATGATTATTAATCCATGTCTCAGTCCATATGGTATCTATAATGGAGGAATATATGATCCTTTATCTAATGGACAAGTCATTGACAAGGTCAGAGTTCAGTTACTAGGTCAGAGTTCGATAACGGCTTTTGAAAGCTACGATTGCTAGTTGGGTTTCGAAGTCATACGCAATAATAGTTTTAGACTTATCCAAGTGGGAGACTATTGGATTAATGTCTAAGTCCATAACTATATTTGGTATGTACTTGACTCGACCCGACATGGTCCATTTGGGTTGCATGGCATCATGCACTTGGATAGACTAAATGAGAGAAATAAGACACTTATGGTTATTAATATATTATAAGTTCTAATATATTAATAATAAGAATAATAATATTTAATTAGTATTGATCAAGAATTAATTTAGAATTAATTATGTGATCAAAAGAAGACTAATTAAATATATGGGTTGATTGTGTAAATCATCCATAACTTATATAGTTGGCCAAAGCTCCATGGATAATTAAGTTGGGTTAAACCCATAGGATGCTCCATGGATGCTCCATGAAGGTTACATAACCCATGGGTAATGGAAATGAAAGGTCGTGACAATTAGGGTTTACATGGTGTAACCCTAATTGTAACACACTATATAAGCATCATATTATTTACCAAAATTGGACACTAGTGTGTGTAAAAGAAGGGCTAGCCGATTTCATGAACTGTGGATTTCTCTTTAAGTTATTCCAAGAGCATTTGATGTTGTGTGAGCCATTTGAGGTGTCACATTTGAGGCACTAGGCACTAGGCACTCAAGCCCCATGGAGTCAAGCTACACTACAAGAGGTATGTATTCTATCCATATTATTACCCAAGTATCTATGATTGTATGCTAGATAGGGTAATACCTTGAAATATTAGTATTTGCATGTATATTAGAGAAAACATAGATCCAAGGTATTTAGGGTTGCATGTACACCATAGGAGTGTTAAAATGCTCAAAACCCAACACCATCTTCAAAGATTGGGAGATTGACTTGGACTGACCAAGTCTTTTCAACCACTCATCGAGTCCCATTATTCGCAGGTCCCTTTACGCGTCTAAACAACCAAGGGACTTTCCACCCTAACAACTGGTCCATCCACAGAAAGGATTTGGTGGTCAATACACCCCGACTCGCCGAGTCCCAAGAACGACTCGTCGAGTCCATCCTTGACCATTACTATACAGTCGATTTAAATGGGTCTTAACACATCAAAACCATTGATGTAGCCTCCTAATGTCCATTTTACACGTAAAGTTCCAAACTTGGTGTACATTATGTGGTCATTGGCTAAAAAATCCATAAAAGGTGTTCTAAAAGATACATGGGGACCTCATGGCCATAGAGTTGACACCTTTATACCATAAAACCCCTATAGTGACACAAATCTGAAGTTAAGACTCCACATAACACTTCACAAATCTGAAAATGGCTTGCAAGGTCCTAAAGGTACCCAAAATCCAAGCCCTAAGCATGAATAAACGCATGGAAGACCAAGAAAGGGGCATTTTACCTTGCTTGAGTTGGAAATGGACCAAAATCTTTGGATATCCAAGCCCCAACTCGAAATCTCAAGCTTCTTTCTTCTTCTCAATCTTCACAATACACCAAATGCACCAAAATAGCCTTATAACACACAAAAACGGCTAGGGTTTTGATATACAACTTTCTGGGAGTGATAGGGACGATGGAGGCTAAGATAAGGTTTTTAAATAGGGTGAAAAACCTCAAATTTAGGGTTTCAATCAAACAATGCCTACTCGCCAAGTCAGTTTCCCGACTCGTCGAGTAGGTCACTTAAACTGTCTGCAGATATCGACTCTACTCGACGAGTTGGGCATCCAACTCGTCGAGTCCCAGAGAAAAACACAAAACTGCTTGAATTAGATGCGTACCAGGAATCGGGTGTTACAAATCTCCCCCACTTATTTTAGACTTCATCCTCGAAGTCTCCTGCTTGGTCCTGTAAAAGCTCGAGGTAGTACTCCCTCATCTCGTCCACCAGCTCCCAGGTCCATTCCGAGCCCTTGCGGTGCTGCCACTGCACCTTTACCAGCTCCACTCTCTTGTTCCTCAGAGCCTTTGACTTCCTGTCAAGGATTGCCACTGGCCGCTCGATGTAGTTCAGGCTGTCATGAACCTAAATATCCTCCAAAGGCACTATATTCGAATCGTCCACCAGTCACTTCCGCAACTCGGAGACGTGAAAAGTGCTATGAATCTGACTGAGTTCGGCTGGCAGACCCATCCTATATGCCACCTTGCCCACCCGGGCTACAACCCTAAAGGGTCCAATATACCTGGGCCCATCCTGCGCCGTTTCTGGAATCAAATGAAGCCCTTCCATGGCGAAACCTTCAGGAGCACCATATCCCTGACCTGAAACTCCAAGTCCGATCGACGCTTGTCGGCATAACTTTTCTGCCGACTCTGAGCAGTCTGAAGCCTAATCCGAACCTGCTAGATCCTTTCTGTAGTCTTGAGTACCACTTCGGTACTTCCCATGACTCTCTGACGAACCTCACCCCAACATATCGGGGTCCTGCACTTCCTCCCATACAACATATCGAAAGGTGGACGGTCGATACTTGCATGATAACTATTATTATAGGAGAACTCCGCCAACGGAAGGTAGGTATCCCAACTACATCTGAAGTATAAAACACATGCCCACAACATATCCTCCAGAGTATGGATGGTCCGCTCGCTCTGACCATCCATCCGCGGATGAAAGGCGGTGCTAATGCAGACGAGTACCCAACTCGTCATGAAACTTCTTCCAAAACCTGGAAGTGAACCGCACAACCCTGTCGCAAATCACTAAAACTGGCACCCCGTGCCGGGCCACTACCTCCCTGATATATACGTTGGCAAACTTTTCGACCGAAATGTTCTCCAGAATCAGAATAAAATGGGTGCTCTTGGTCAATCGATCAACAATGACCCAAATCGAATCCACTCCCTGCGCGGTCCTGGGAAGCTTTGTGATAAAATCAATAGTAATATCCTCCCATTTCCACAAGGGGATATCCAATGGTTGGAACTTGCCGTGAGGTCTCTGGTGCTCAACCTTGACCTTCCTGCAGTTCATGCACCTCTCCACAAACCAAGCCACATCCTTCTTCATACAAGGCCACCAATAATGAAGACGAAGATCCCTATACATCTTCGTCGCCACGGGATGGATAAAGAACCTGTACCAGTGCGCCTCCTCCATCAATATCTGGCGCACACCAAAAGCCAGAGGTACTGCCCGACCCTCCACAAACCAAGCCACATCCCTCTTCGTACAACCGCCATCAAAGGATGCCCTTTCCCTAAAGCCCTAAACTGAAAGCTAGAGGTACTATGAACATAAGGATAGGAAGAGAACCTCCTATTGAAGATGGAAGTTTTAATCGATTTGTAAACGGAAAAGGTTGAAAACTGAGATGAAGGTTCTTCGAGTAAACTTAGTCGAGGCGGTGGAAAGCGGTGAAATAGGTGCGATGCAGACACGTAATACGTTAATCAGAAGAGATGAAGAAGAAGTTGTGGACAACAATCCAAACCCCATTGTTTTAAAGAGTCGGTGGCATTGAAAGCAGGGCAATCAAGAAAAGCTTTTCCAAAAAAACAAATAAATGTAAATCCATAAAAGAAAAAACAGAAAAAAAACTCACCAAGAAGAACAGAGTACTATTCATGTGGCACTTCAAAATTAGTATATAAATATATATATATATATATATATATATATATATATATATATATATATATATATATAATGACTTCATCGGTTCCAGAACAAAATATGACTTATTATATTAAGTGCTAAGTGGTTATCGCGGTTGAAATTTCAATAGTGGTCACATGCTGCTATTGAAATTGCGGTTATCACGTTGGTATAGCAGTGATATAGCAATTTTTTAATATTATGTATAATTCATATTGTATATTTATACAAAATTTATATATTAGATTACTAATACTATATAGAATTAATATTATAAAAAGTCATATAAAAACATAGCATTATCTATATATAATATTCTAATATAGTAATACGGAAACTAAAAAGTATCAAACTGTCCTCTCAACTCAAGTTGTTTGTGGTTTCTAAGTACTGAAAGTGACGAAAAAGAGAAGTTGCTATTTGTAGTTTGTAATTAATTATATTTTATTATTTGGACTTATTAAGACAAAAAATGTAGTGGACTAATTAAAAAAATAATGATTTAATATTGAAATAACACACAATCGTTTTTTACTTTGTCAAAGTAGTCCAATGTGTATGAAAACTTCTGGTTTTGTTGGCTCTGCTTCTGTAATCGGTAACTTCTTCGGACTCTTTGTAGATTTAGTTTCTTTCACTTGTTTCTCAGAAGATTCAGCAGCAGCCTTCTTTGAACGCTTAGTCTTTGTCTCTTCTTCTCTTGCCAAAAGAACTCCAGTTTCAACAGAAGTATCGATGGTTTGCAAGTAAGTGACTAGAACTGTGTTGGTAGAATCAACTCTTTTAAGCATGGCATCAGGAATGCGAGCAACAACTGGAAACTCTTCAGTATCATCAGTTGCATCCTTCGGGCAACTGTAGACATGGAACACAACTTTTTCTTCAACAGCAGAAACCAAAACAAAAATGTGTTGTTAAATCTGAAAAGGAAAATGAAATTGTTACAAAAGAAGTTGATAATTCAACTCCAATTGTGAAACTTAATTCAAATGAATTGAAAGGGCTTGTTGATAAGTTTTTGAAAAATCATAAAGTTGCAAAGAGAAAAGCACGAAAGGTAATTTTTTGGCAAGTTGTGTCTAAGGAAAAATTTTCTTTAACCAAATCTAAAGTTTCAGAAACGAAGAACAATGTTTCAAAATCCAACTCAACATATGTTGCAAAATCAACGTGTAACAACGTAAATTTTAAAATAAAATTTTCATTTTTGCAAACATCAAAAACCATCGTTTAATATTCCAAATTCAAACGTGAACAATGTTTCATAACAAAATACATCCCAATGATCATAAAATAGTTTCCCCGACAATGTGTACGATCACGCCGGCGCCTTCCCACGGTCCTCGCTAGTACCTGAAACACATAACACAACAACTGTAAGCATAAATGGTTAGTGAGTTCCCCAAAATACAACTTACACACATACGCCTTTCCAGGCCCTGACCTTCCGGTCCATGTGTCTCAGGGGACTTCCGTCCCAACTAGGTAAACCTTCCGGTCCTACCTACGTCAACCTTACGGTCCACATCACAACGCCTTCCGGCCCATAACATATACGCCTTCCGGCCCATAACATAAAGCCTTTCGGCCCATATTAAGCATATCATACATGGCACATATAAACGATTAACTTATCACATACAATGCATATGACTCATAACATATCCGACCTTCCGGTCACACGATAAAACCCTTCCGGGTACAGTATAGTGAGAAAACTCACCTCGTGGAAAGTCTAAGATCTCGCGTACTCGCTATCTCCAAATCCCAACGACAACTCTACCCCGCCTAATCATAAAAATATCATTTAATAATCAAAGACTTCCACAACTAAAACTTTACCCCTTATCATCATCCCTCAGAGGGTAAAAGACCATTTTACCCTTCCTTGACCCAAAGTCTCCGTGTTGACCAAAACCCTAAAAGTCAACAAAAGTCAACCCTGCGAGTATGTGGGGCGTACTGCTTGATGTACGCGGGGCGTACATCGCCAGCCCATGGATCGGGGTCTCCACCCAGTACGCTGCGCGTAATGGGAGTTACGCCCGACGTAACCATCAGATTCTAACATGCTTCATTTCTGGTCTTAATCGGTTAAGCCATTACTCCAACTTCTAGATCTGAATCTGTTTATGCGTCTAAACCCATAAAGTCGAGACCTTTAAGCCTTGGCATGGCTGTAAAGGCTCCAACACTTCTTAACATCATTCTATTCCAACTCAAGGACCTAGATCTCATGCATGGTGCAACATTCACGTCCAAGATGTCATTTTTATGAGTCTACAACTCCAAAAGACCAGAAGTATGATGGATCTAAGCTTATGGAGACCATTTGCACAAAAAGTCTCCACCTTTGGGCTAAAACCCTAGAAAATGGTACTTGAAGCATATAACATGAACCAAGTGACAAGATCCGAACTTTTTACCTGATAATGAAGCTTCAACCCTTGAAAAGCTCAGATCTACACTTGAACACCACTTCTAGCCTTCCCAATGAGTTCTTCTTCTCCTTTTCTACCTTGGAATGGCACCACCAAGCTTAGAATACTCACAAAATGGCTTAAGAACGAATGCACACTCTCTTTAGGGTTTCTCTCTGAGGGATGGTGGCTGAGAAGTCCAGCCACACATTCCTTTTATAGCCCTCCAAAGGAATTAGGGTTTTTAGGTCTGGACCGGTTACGCCCAGCGTAACCTTGGGTACGCTTAGCGTACCTGAGGGTGAACGCGTCTAAATGAGGCGCGCGAGTACGCGTAGTGTACTCGCCTATCATAAAAACCCTAAAATGACAACATAACCAAGATGCAGGGCCAAATAAAAGAATACCTGCATTTCGGGCTGTTACAATTCTCCCCCACTAGAACCAGACTTCGTCCCCGAAGTCTCATACTGAAAACAACTCTGGATACTAATCCCGCATCTCAGACTCGGACTCCCATGTCAGCTCGGACCCCTTCCGATGTTGCCACTGCACTTGTACCAGGGGTACTTCCTTGTTCCTCAGAACCTTAACCTTTCGATCCCTGTTCACCACTGGTCTCTCCACATAGTTCAGGCCCGCATCCACCTGAATATCATCTAATGGCACCACTGCCGACTCGTCGGCAATACATTTCCTCAACTGCGAGACATGAAATGTATTATGGATCTGTCCCAACTCAGCAGGTAGATCCAACCGGTAGGCTACCCTGCCTACCCTAGCAATTACCCTGAAAGGTCCAATATACCGGGGTCCCAACTTGCCCCTCTTCCTGAATCGTATCAGTCGTTTCCAAGGAGAGACCTTTAGGAGCACAAGGTCACCAACCTGAAACTCGAGCTCGAACCGACGCCTGTCCGCATAACTCTTCTGGCGACTCTGTGCGGTCAACAACCTCTGCCTGACCTGCTGAATTTGCTCGGTCGTCTGGAGTACAATCTCCGTGCTACCCATCACCCGCTGCCCCACCTCTCCCCAGCAGATGGGGGTGCGACACTTCCTCCCATACAACAGCTCAAAGGGTGGCATACCAATGCTCGAATGATGGCTGTTGTTGCACGAAAACTTTGCTAAAGGTAAATAGGTGTCCCAGCTCCCTCCAAAATCCAAAACACATGCTTAGAGCATATCCTCAAGCGTCTGAATCGTCCGCTCGCTCTGTCTGTCCGTCTGCTGGTGGTATGCGGTACTGAAATGCAGCCTCGTACCTAACTCCTCGTGAAACTTCTTCCAAAACCTGGAAGTAAAACGCACATCCCGATCTGAAACAATCGACATCGGAAACCTATGCCGCGATACCACCTCCCTCACATATAATTCTGCCAACTTCTCCGCAGAAGAGCTCTCACTGATGGCTAGAAAATGAGCGCTCTTCGTCAATCTATCCACAATCACCCAAATCGCATCGACTCCCCTCACAGTCCTCGGCAATTTGGTGATAAAATCCATGGTAATTTGTTCCCACTTCCATTCGGGAACCTCCGGTGGCTGCAATTTACCGTGCGGACGCTGGTGCTCGGCCTTAACCTGACGACAAGTCAGGCACCTCTCGACGAACCATGCACCATCCCTCTTCATACACGGCCACCAATACTCCTTCCTTAGGTCCAAATACATCTTAGTAGCCCCGGGATGAATCGAGAATTTCGATCGATGCGCTTCCTCCATCAATATGGTACGCGTACCGCCCACAAACGGTACCCAAATCCGACCCTGAAAAGTCATAAGTCCCCGACCATCCGTAACGAATTCCGATACCTGTCCGACAACCCGCTCCTTCTTCTGGTTTTCTGGTCTCGCAGCCTTAGCCTGAGCTCCTCGGATGGTGTCCAAAATCGGGGTCATCACCGTCAACCTCATATAAATGTCTCGGCCACCACATTAGCCTTGCCCGGGTGGTACAGGATCTCACAATCATAATCCTTCACCACATCCAACCATCTCCTCTGTTGCATATTCAGATTTGGCTGATCCATCAAGTACTTCAGACTCTTGTGGTCCGTTTAGATGGTACACCGAACCCCATAAAGATAGTGCCGCCAGATCTTGAGGGCAAACACCACAGCCCCCAGTTCCAGGTCGTGGGTGGGATATCTCGACTCATGAGGCTTCAACTGCCTCGAAGCATATTCTATAACGTGTCCCCTCTGCATAAGCACCGCCCCTAAACTCGATATAGATGCATCACAGTATACCACAAAATCCTCCATCCCTTCCGGGAGTGCAAGCACCGGGGCCTCGCACAATTTCTGACGAAGGGTCTCGAATGAGGACTGCTGCTCCGGTCCCCATGAAAATGCAACACCCTTCCGGGTCATCCTAGTAAGTGGCACGACGATCTTGGAGAAATCCTTGATAAACCTCCGATAATAGCCGACCAATCCCAGAAAACTCCTGATCTCAGTGGGCGATTTCGACACTTCCCATCTCAACACCGCCTCAATCTTGGCCGGATCGACCAATATCCCTTTCTGGTTAACAAGGTGCCTTAGGAACTGGACCTCTCGTAACCAGAAATTACACTTGGAGAATTTGGCATACAGCCTCTCCGATATCAATACTCCAAGAATTTCCCTCAAATGCTCCTCATGCTGCTCCCTAGACCTCGAATATACCAAAATATCATCAATGAATACGATCACCGACCGATCCAGCATCGGCCTGCACACCCCTGTTCATAAGATCCATGAACACAGCCGGGGCATTAGTGAGCCCAAAAGGCATCACCACAAACTCATAATGTCCATAACGAGTTCTGAATGCAGTCTTCTGAATATCTTCATCCCGAACCCTCATCTGATGATAACCCGACCTCAAGTCTATCTTGGAGAACCAAGATGCCCCCTGCAATTGATCGAACAGATCATCGATCCGGTGTGAACCATCATTTTTCTTGACAAATAAAATCGACGCTCCCCAAGGTGAGCTACTCGGTCAAATTAACCCCTTTCCCAACAGCTCCTGAAGCTGCGAGGATAACTCCTGCATTTCTGGTGGAGCGAGGCGATAAGGCGCCTTGGCGATGGGCGCCGCTCCCGGAACCAGATCGATACGGAACTCCACTTGCCTTTCCGGAGGCACACCTGGTAATTCTTCGGGGAACACATCCGAAAACTCGCATACTATTGGAACGTCGTCAACCGAATTGGGCCTCCTCGCTGCCACTCAAGTGTCCATCACGTAGGCTATGAATCCACTGCAGCCCTGCTGCAAACTCTGCCTCGCTCTGGCTGCCGAACAAAACGCTGACCCACACTGGGTCCCCTCGCCATACACAGTAAGCACTCCCCCACTAGGGTCTCATATAGTCACCAGTTGTCTCTCGCAGTCAATGACTGCCCCAAACTTACTCAACCAGTCTATGCCCACGATGACGCAGACATTCCCCATCGCTATAGGAACCAAGTCTATAGGGAACTTGACCCCAAAAATCTCGAGCACACATCGTCGAATCACATCAGTGGCATATACCGCTTTCTCATCTGCTATAGAAACCTGCAGGGGTCGACTCATCACCTCCCGATCAATACCGATGTGCTGGCTAAAAGCCAAAGATACAAAAGACCGATTCGCACCCGAGTCAAATAATACCAAGGCAGGTACAAAATTCACAAGAAAAGTACCTACGCATATCATAATATAAGCACAATATCTTAGCATAAAAGCAAATACACGAAAGAATACATACCAGCTACGACATCGGGCGCCGTGCGGACCTCCTCTACAGTCAACTGAAAAGCTCTCCCACGAGCCTTCGGAGCCTCGGCTTTCACCGGCCGAGTCTCGGTAACCCTGGTAGCAGGCGCAGATCCCAGGCGAAGCTGAGGGCACTCGGCCTTCCGATGGCCGGTCTGGTTGCAATGAAAGCAAACCATAAATCCCTTGTGGCACACCCCAAAACCAAGAACGGCGGAAACGTTCTGGGGCGGAGTACGTCATGTACTGTCCTAGTGACACTGATTTTAGTATGAATGCAGCACGTATACTTTATTAAATATTTTATTATTTAAAGTATAAACTCTTGGTCAGAGTATTTTTAATCCCTTATGTATTTATAGTTAGTATATCTTTTATGGGTTGATATACTTAATTCACTATAAACAATGCTCTGATACAAATCTGTCACACCCCAAAACCAAGAACGGCGGAAACGTTCTGGGGCGGAGGACGTCATGTATAATATCAACAACAATGTAAAGTAGTAAACAAGCAACAACATCATCCATTGCATTAATAAAATAATTATTATACAATTGTATTCTGTCAAATTTTGATAAACACTAAAGTATAAATCAAAATGAAAGATAAGTCTTGAATAAGCTCCATCTTCCTTTCTCCTTGTATCGGTACCTGTCTATGATGACCTGAGGATACAAGTAATTTTGAAAGCGAGTATCAACTTTAAAGCTGGTGAGATCATAAGTATTTAGTGTCTTAATTTGTATGTAAGAATTTGTAAGTCTTTGTATTGTAAGAATTTGTAAGTCTTTGTATTGTAAGAATTTGTAAGTGTAAGTATTGTAAGAATTTGTAAGTGTTTGAAAAACCCTGGAATCCCTATGATTCCTATTAGTATGAAGGTGTCTTCTACCAAGACCTAATGGTTCTGTGTGTGTCTCTTGTAAGAGTGTATATTTTCCTAAGTCTGACTACTATTTATCAAAAAGATAGATTCTACATTACCGTGCGTCGTATGAAAAATTCACGAAGTGAATGTAATGGGAAAAGAATTAGTACTATGGTGTAGTGTCGAACTACAACCGTACCTATTACCTTAAATCTAGGGTAATACTTCCAAGTACCGTAGTATTTGATATATATATATATATATATATATATATATATATATATATATATATATATATATATATATATATATATATATATATATAACTACATCGATACTCAATTGCCTTATTTGAGGGATAAGGTATAATGTGATGTCTAGATCCCAGGCTGTACGCTCCCCTATTAAAGGGATTTTGGGACCTACCCACGTCCCCTGCATGAATGCAAGCCGTGAGCATCCACATTACTAATGATCATGTATACTCGATATGACAATCACAATTGCGGTGTGATTTATCAGTATAGTTAGATCCTGAACTGGTTCCGTGCTATAGCCCCTAGTGACGTCTGTTCTATGTATATGTAAGCATACTCATGTAAGTGTGATCATGTAATTGTACTCATGTAAGTGTGATCATGTAATTGTACTCATGTAAGTGTGATCATGTAATTGTACTCATGTAAGTGTGATCATGTAATTGTACTCATGTAAGTGTGATCATGTAATTGTACTCATGTAAGTGTGATCATGTAATTGTACCATAATGTTCTAAGTGTGCTAGCTGTAATGTGTGTTCTCTCTATCTAGCAAGTATAGTAATGAAATCATTCAAGTATAGCTGTATATGTAATGTACAGTAATGTTCTAGAAAGTATTGACTCATGAATGAACTGACTGATTGTATGATATCGCGTTCTAGTAATGGTTCTAGTATCTTCCTGAACTACCCATATGGTAGCTTACTAGTAATCTAAGTGGTACGTATGGACGTGGATGTATACCCTTGCTACCCAAGGGCATAAGATGAACTGGAAGGACCTTTTATGACTTTATATGTACACATGATATATAACTAATATTTAAACGACTTTCGGACGAGTATCCGATATCCCACCAGACCACATCTCAAGCGCGAAAAGGAAATAGGGTGGATAGCCTTCCTAAGTCTTTTAAACATTTCTTATATAACTATACATATAGAGGCATGCAATTTATAATATCAAAGCATAAATAAGTTTAGTAAAACATTTGAAATATAAATATTAGTCTAAGGAAAGATCGACTTGATGTCAATCTATAAAACAATTTGAAGGCATAAGTTTGATAAAACAATATAAGTACAAGGAACATTTGTTTGATAAAACAATATAAGTACAAGGAACATTTGTTTGATAAAACAATATAAGTACAAGGAACATTTGTTTGATAAAACGATATAAGTACAAGGAACATTTGTTTGAAAACACAGTTGTAAATAAGTTTGAAATATGATAAACAGAGTGAGAAGTACAGTGTAATAAGTAGTTTGAAAACATATAAAATGTTCATAAAAATCATTTGAAGGAAACTGTTTGGTAAAACGGCTAATGAGTAGCCAAATCTTTTGAATGCTGTATATTAATCACATGTGATTGATGTAATAAGTAATATAGTCCTACTTACTAATCACATGTGATTGAAATAATAAGTAGCATGATTCTACTTGTATCCCCCCCATAAAACATTTAAAATAGTTTAAAACATTTGTTAAGGGGTATGAACTCACCTGCAGTGTGTGACTGGAAATGAACGGCTGTTATCGTACGGACGGATCGGACAAGTGCTTAGTGTCAAGTGCAGACTTAGACACACACAATGATCCTAATTACATATGAAGACATATGTATATAAAAAATTAGAGATTTAATCACTAATTATACAAGTATAACATTTAAGCGCGAGGACAACACTTTTGGTCAAGTGCTAGGAGGCTAATGGGTTGCAACAAAGAAGTGCAATGCCCCTAATGGAAGTTTAAGGTCAAAAGACCATATTCATTGGAGTTTACGGCCCAGGGGAGCAAGCTCCTGGCCGTAAACTCTCAAACAAGTCATGAAATGGAGTTTAGAAGTACTACAACCTTAGAGGGGAATTGTTTCAAGGCTATACAAGTGTTTGAGCACCACATTGACTCCTTTGGGGAGTTTACGGCCCAAAGACCCTTTTCCCTTGGAGTTTACGGCCATAAACTCCATTAAGAGGGTTCTTATTGTCCTTTCAAGTCTTTAACATTTCTAGGAACAAGTCTAGGCTTCAATACTTGGCTTAAGGAAGGTGTATGACATTAAATGGAACCATTTAATGGAGTTTACGGCCATAGAACTCTTTGGGCCGTAAACTCCCTCATACATGAGGTTCTAAGAATTTTAACTAGTCTAAAACTCATCTAGGTACTTGCCCTAAAAGTCTCTTGGCCTAAGGAAGTGTCTAGGGTGTCCTTGATGGGTTTTGAGCATTCTAACACTTCCTAAGTGTACATGCAACCCTAATAACCTTGGATCTATGTTTGTCTAATTATCATGCAAAGTTGAATTCCAAGGTTATATTCCTATCTAGCATACATGGGGAACAATTTAACTTGAATCATAGATAGAATAACTTACCTTGTTGTTGCTTGTGTTCCTTGAAACCTTGTGAGCCTAGCACCCCAAGTGTGATGCCTCAAATGCTTCACACAACACCAAATGCTCTTGGAAAGACTCTTGAGATAACACACACTTCTCAAAATCGGCCAAGCCCTCTTGTTTCTTATTGTTCAACTTGTGTAGCCAATTTTGTGGAGAATGGGACTCTTATATAGTGTTGGCACATCTAGGGTTACACCATGTAAACCCTAATGTGTCATGACTCTTCATTTCCATGACCCATGGGTTTGTAACTCCCATGGAGCATCCATGGAGCATCCTATGGGTAGAACCCAACTTGATAATCCATGGAGCCTTTTAGCCCACTATACAAGATATGGATGATTTACATAACCAACCCATATATTTAATTAGTTATCCTTTGATCACTTAATTAATTCCAAATTAATTCTTTGATCAACTAATTAAATAATATTATTAATATATTAGAACTTATAATATATTAATAATCTCCAAGTGTTATTTCTCTCATTTAGTCTATCCAATTGCATGGTGCCATGCAACCCAAATGGACCATGCCGGGTCGGGTCAAGTACAAGCCCGAAATAGTTATGGACTTAGACACCTTATCCAACAGTCCTTTGACCCCTTAATAGGAGTTTACAGCCCAAGAAATACTCTTGGCCGTAAACTCTTCCACACTTGATTTTCCATGAGTTTTCTAGGTTCTAATCTTTTAGGGGTACATGCCAAAATAAAGTCTAAGCCTTAGGACAAGTTTGAAGGCACTTAGGAACACAAAACTTGGAGTTTACGGCCCAAGGAGCTTCTTGGCCGTAAACTCCCTTATAGAAATGATTTCTAAGGGTTTTGATGGCATAAATCATGAGTTTAAAGCTTCTAGGTTTTTGTTCTAAGGCTAGGGATCACAAGGCACTCATTTGTGCCCTTTACTTGGAGTTTACGGCCCAAGAGTTGGTTCCTTGGCCGTAAACTCCTCAAACTAAGTGGTTTTGATTTGTTTCTAGCCTCTAATGATCATACACTAAGTCCTTAGTTAGATGCCTAACACGGAAATGGGACTAGGTGGCCTTTAGGCTTGATTTTGGAGTTTACTCCCCAAGAACGTTCTTGGGCGGTAAACTCCCGGATCTTGTACTTTAGACATGTAAATAATGTTATTAAGCATATAACAAGTATTAAAACACATCTATGAAAGTAGACTCACAATCTGGGATGAAAAACCGAAGATCCGTGAGAGAGTATTTGGCTTTTCTCTAATTGGAAGTCAAATAATGAACCAATTTGGTTCATAATTCTATTTATAGTCCTGAGATTTTTGGCAGAAAATTATTTCTATTCTCGGAATGGATTCTAATGAACTAGAGTAATGGAATTTCAGTGTTGCACCAAATCCTAGTGCAACCACTCTCCTAATATCTCTTGAGGTGTAAAACCCTAAAATTGCCAAACTTATTCCTAAAGTTTGAATTTTCACTGTAACTGGTCTACTACTATTGGATTGAAATGGTTTGATTTGGATGGAAATTTCGGGTTGTCACATCATCCCCCTGTTAAAGGGAATTTCGTCCCGAAATTAGAATTTAGGCAAGGAAGTATGCACGAATGATCGAGACGTGAGGAGGAACTTCCTAATCGATTGGTCCTAGCGTACTTATGTGAAATCGTTCTCTCGGTTGGCATTCCAACGAACCTTCACTAATTGGCGACGGCGTTGCTTCGTCCGCTTGACCTCTCGGTCGAGGGTCACTACGGTTCTGATACGAAGGCAAGGATCTCGACGAGTGGACTTGTAAGATTCCAACTGTAAAGGTAAGGTTTCACGATTGAGATGCGAAGAGTAGAAAGTACGTTACTGAGTTCGCGGAGTAGGTCTAGTTTGTTGCGAGGCATAGGACAGATTCCGATAAGAATCTCGGAGGTCCTAACTATATTGGATTTAGCTTTCCACGCTTTACAAAGCGGATTAAGCCATTCTCAGAGTGAGTTATCCTGAAGAACTTGGTCGCTCACTCGGAATCTCAAAGGTTCCTTTTCTTGCGTAACTTCCCAGTCAAAGGCCACCCCTCGCTGGGTCAAAGTCGTACGAGTTTCTGAAGCTTGCGAGGAGTTCTGAATGAACTAAGGCGGTAGGTCGGTAAGACCTAAAATTTGGCGAAAACTGTCGGCGTCTCTGGTGTCGATGAATGCTCATTGGTTTTTGGCAAATTGAAAGAGTACTCGAAATTTCCCACATTACTAACACTGTGTCCTAGAAATTTGACTCTTCAATTTCCAAATCTCGTGCCTAGAGAACTTTGCTAAAAGTTCCTCTATAGGGAATGTTTTCATGGGTTTTTGTTCTTACTACGATGGTAGATAAGTAAGTCATTTCATGGAGAAATGACGAATCAATCCAAGTAAGAAAGATGTAACCTTATTCATTTAGCTCATGAAAACTATGGGCGTGCTGGTCCTATCCGGAAGGTATCACTACGGACTCGAAGTGTCCGCATCGACTTCGGAAGATAGCCTTCCAGACATCCTTCCCTAACACATCAAACTGGTGATATTCGGCTCCCAGGTCCATTCCTGGAAGTAGTTTCTTTCTTTACGTTTGCTCAACCATTTTGTCTATGCGAGGCAGAGATAACGATTTCTATAAAAATCTTGACGGAGTCCTCGATATCCGAGGCACATACGATGCGATCCATCGATCTCTGGAAGAATCTGACCGGGGGTCTCTAGGGTGAGAAACCTAGTCTTCTAATTCAATTTCTGTGTGGTTCACTAAGTTGTTCGTGCTGTTCTTGCATCTCCGTGGGTGTTTAAACTATAGGGGGATCTGTTTTCGGGAGTTGTACTGGGTTCTAAGTTTGTTCACATGACGATGTGATTACTCGTATACTTAGGCAGTTTCTCCGTCCTGAAGTCCATTTTAGAATTCATACAGGGCTTCACGATCACAATTTCGTGTATACGAGTCGTATATAATTAAGATTGAAAAGGTAGTCGAATAACTGATTTTTCCTTACCCTCACATCCCAAGGAGGAAAAGAGTTAAGGCGAAATCATTAATTCTAAACCTGTAGAACCTTGATTATATAACACTCTTATGTATACCTTCCTCAGTGATAGATCATCCGCATGAATTCCTGGATTGAACTTGACGTACTGCACGAATGGTACTTCGGGGATTTCTTCGGAAAGAAAATAACTAAGAGGTAATCCTGGAATGAGCATTTCGGGGATTTCTTCGGAAAGAAAATAACTAAGAGGTACTCCTGAAATGAGCACTTCGGGGATTTCTTCGGAAAGAAAATATATAAGAGGTACTCCTGGAATGAGCACTTCGGGGATTTCTTCGGAAAGAAAATATCTAAGAGGTACTCCTGGAATGAGTACTTCAGCGTTCTGATATGACGGCTTCGCTGGAAAAGTGATCTAGAAGATAGGGACGTACGTATGAAGCTGTTTTCGCGTCGATCAAATGGAATCTGATTGTATGATAATGTCGGAATCATACAGAAACTTTAAAGACATTAGAATTAAACATAAGACGTTTACAGACAAAACACAACCGTGCAACCATGAACAAGAGTTACAGTACTTTCAGATTTACCACAAGACTATTGCTGCGAATAAGATATACTACAAAAGACAAGTATACGCAGCACGAGACTCCCTATACAGACAGGATATCGCAAAAGGTAAGACTCTAGTTGCACTAGTTCTAGATAGTTTATAAGTCTGTTACGATGAAACGCCTTAATTACATTAACGTGGTTCCTGAGCAGGCTCTCCTGCAGCTGTGATCCTGAGAATCTTCCCATCTGCGCCAGAATTCTGCATTATCGGGCAATCTCTCTTGAAGTTCCCTGTCTCACCACATTGGTGGCATGACTGGCTAGTACTAGCTTTGGTGACGGGATTACAGTGCTTAGCTAGTGTTATGTGGACACGAGTGCCTTCCTCGTTACTCCACCTCGAAAATTGCTTCTTAAATCGTTATGCGCTATAACTCGTCTTGCGCGCAGGGTTAGTCTCGATGAAAGGGACTTGAGTGATGGGTCGTTTCGGTGCTCCACAGTCACGAGCATGATGCCCTATGTTTAGGCAATTGCAACATTGCATCTCATGGCAAGCCCCATGATGATGGAAACTACACTTATCACACTTCGGTAGTTTTCCCTCATATGACCTGCGCGGTACGGGAACGGCAGGGGTTTCCACTTGCTGCTGTTGTATAGCCAGCTTTTGAGCTCTCTTGCGTTCTTTCCGGGCTTGGCGCTTTCGTTTCTTGTTCTCTGTTTTCTGGCTTTGCGAGCCTGTGACTGTTACTGTTTGGTGACTTCCTGGATGGATATCACGATTGGGAACTTCATTCCCATCAGCAGTATCGACTGTGCTGCTAGCGCTACAGTGCGCAATGACCGCGGTTACGGCAGCCACTACAGCAGCTGTAAATGCCATTTGAAAGGTAGCGGCGTCCATAGGAAAAGTAGAGGTCTCGTTGCTTGGCTGGTTGTTTCCGGATGACGACATGATTCTGTAATACGAAAGATAAGGATTTTATGAGCGATTCTGGTTGACCCTGATGTACTTAGATTGTTCATGAAAAGAGTAAGAGTATGATCTCGAAAGTTTGACCTACATCCCTATGATGCAGTCCTGGTAAAGAATGAAAGTATGTTCGCTAAGGTTTGACCTACATCCCTATGATGCAGTCCTAGTACGGAATGGAAGTATGTTCGTAGAATGGTCTCAAGATGTTTGTCGTTCGAGCTGAGGTATTGTGGGTTGGTGAATAACAAGATCCAACCACTGAAAGAGACTTGGAAATGCCTCTGGAGATAAATCACCATAGTCCAATGACTTGACTAAAGTATGATTCAGATAGACTCCAATGAAAGTAAGATAAAAGTACTTGAATGAAGAATGACGCAAAAGTTAGCCAGCTGTCAATACCTTTGATATTCACGATGTAAAGATTCAGGAAAATGACCTTGTAAAGGTCTTACATCATATCCACAGAAGATAGTTCCTGACAGCTCAAAGACCTAACTAAAGTAATTACGGTAAAGATAATTTCATAGAAAATACCACCTCGGGCATAGACAGAAAAAAACACGATTTCTTTTTATAAGGAAAAATAACGTAAAGCGTCTACTACGGGCGACGGTTATCCCTCTAGTGAACTCTTAGTTCAACCAATTGACGTCCCATGTCAAGTAGGTGTCTTTCGAACACCATCTGGCGTACTCGGAGTTCCATGACTTCGGCTCGTGATTTAACCAGTGCTTGCAGCAGGGTTTCATGGTTTCTCTCTGATCTCTCGTGAGTATATGCTAGATGAATGGTGTAGAGGGTATGCATTCTAGCATAGGCGACTACTTCTGAAATCTGATGTAGAGCTGTCTTGCCTTGAATCTCATTTTGGGCCCTTCTGCGGACCAAGATTGGCAAGACTCTATCTGCTGAGCCCCCATTGCTCGAGTCGTAAAAGCTTCGGTCACCATCAAATAGCATAAACTGATATTGTCCTTGGCTCCCTGTTTCCAAGCATTCCACTCACTCAGGGTCGGGCCATGAAAGCCGAAAGAGGGTTAGGAATTGGAAAGGAGCTGCTTGGGGTAGGTTCTCAGCCTCTGGTTCGGGTTAGTATCATACGAAAGGTCTTCTTCATGGTGATCATCCAAGGGGATATGATGATCATTCTCTGGTTCTTCTCCAAACCAACCAGCTATGACTTCATTCGGAAGATACTGGTTGTCAAGGGGATGGAGTCCAGCTATGATTTCTATGCGAGAATTTAGGGGAAGAGGATAATTATTAGACAAAATATCTAGATAATTATTTAGAAAACCTTCATTAGTTACATCGCTATTTGTGAAGTGCATACCAGCTATGTGTAATCTAAACATGATAGTCCTTCAAATAAGTGACCTTAACTCCTTATTCACACAGAATTGGGGTAAGGAAAAATTATCACAGATTCTGAGTCTATAACATCCTAATTACATGTAGCCTCAATGTATCCACTTAGCAACTATCAACTTAGTAATGAAGATCCCTTTTTAATTCTCAAGTATAAAGTACTTATAGTAACACCAAAATACACCTATAGTATTTTAAAGTTATTGTTATGTTCTATTGTTCTCATTGTGGTAGGGTTGGTAAGATTTTAGCATTGTTGCAACCACACACTTAAACTTAGGCACATGCTAGTCAATCCTCGGATAATATAGGCGATCAGGCTATATCTTCCCAGTTTTGACCATATGTCTCTAAGCCCACTTGTGTTGCCTAACAATCGTAATTCTTTTGTACTGTCCTAGTGACACTGATTTTAGTATGAATGCAGCACGTATACTTTATTAAATATTTTATTATTTAAAGTATAAACTCTTGGTCAGAGTATTTTTAATCCCTTATGTATTTATAGTTAGTATATCTTTTATGGGTTGATATACTTAATTCACTATAAACAATGCTCTGATACAAATCTGTCACACCCCAAAACCAAGAACGGCGGAAACGTTCTGGGGCGGAGGACGTCATGTATAATATCAACAACAATGTAAAGTAGTAAACAAGCAACAACATCATCCATTGCATTAATAAAATAATTATTATACAATTGTATTCTGTCAAATTTTGATAAACACTAAAGTATAAATCAAAATGAAAGATAAGTCTTGAATAAGCTCCATCTTCCTTTCTCCTTGTATCGGTACCTGTCTATGATGACCTGAGGATACAAGTAATTTTGAAAGCGAGTATCAACTTTAAAGCTGGTGAGATCATAAGTATTTAGTGTCTTAATTTGTATGTAAGAATTTGTAAGTCTTTGTATTGTAAGAATTTGTAAGTCTTTGTATTGTAAGAATTTGTAAGTGTAAGTATTGTAAGAATTTGTAAGTGTTTGAAAAACCCTGGAATCCCTATGATTCCTATTAGTATGAAGGTGTCTTCTACCAAGACCTAATGGTTCTGTGTGTGTCTCTTGTAAGAGTGTATATTTTCCTAAGTCTGACTACTATTTATCAAAAAGATAGATTCTACATTACCGTGCGTCGTATGAAAAATTCACGAAGTGAATGTAATGGGAAAAGAATTAGTACTATGGTGTAGTGTCGAACTACAACCGTACCTATTACCTTAAATCTAGGGTAATACTTCCAAGTACCGTAGTATTTGATATATATATATATATATATATATATATATATATATATATATATATATATATATATATATATATATATATATATATATATATATATATATAATAACTACATCGATACTCAATTGCCTTATTTGAGGGATAAGGTATAATGTGATGTCTAGATCCCAGGCTGTACGCTCCCCTATCAAAGGGATTTTGGGACCTACCCACGAACCCTGCATGAATGCAAGCCGTGAGCATCCACATTACTAATGATCATGTATACTCGATATGACAATCACAATTGCGGTGTGATTTATCAGTATAGTTAGATCCTGAACTGGTTCCGTGCTATAGCCCCTAGTGACGTCTGTTCTATGTATATGTAAGCGTACTCATGTAAGTGTGATCATGTAATTGTACTCATGTAAGTGTGATCATGTAATTGTACTCATGTAAGTGTGATCATGTAATTGTACCATAATGTTCTAAGTGTGCTAGCTGTAATGTGTGTTCTCTCTATCTAGCAAGTATATTAATGAAATCATTCAAGTATAGCTGTATATGTAATGTACAGTAATGTTCTAGAAAGTATTGACTCATGAATGAACTGACTGATTGTATGATATCGCGTTCTAGTAATGGTTCTAGTATCTTCCTGAACTACCCATATGGTAGCTTACTAGTAATCTAAGTGGTACGTATGGACGTGGATGTATACCCTTGCTACCCAAGGGCATAAGATGAACTGGAAGGACCTTTTATGACTTTATATGTACACATGATATATAACTAATATTTAAACGACCTTCGGACGAGTATCCGATATCCCACCAGACCACATCTCAAGCGCGAAAAGGAAATAGGGTGGATAGCCTTCCTAAGTCTTTTAAACATTTCTTATATAACTATACATATAGAGGCATGCAATTTATAATATCAAAGCATAAATAAGTTTAGTAAAACATTTGAAATATAAATATTAGTCTAAGGAAAGATCGACTTGATGTCAATCTATAAAACAATTTGAAGGCATAAGTTTGATAAAACAATATAAGTACAAGGAACATTTGTTTGATAAAACAATATAAGTACAAGGAACATTTGTTTGATAAAACAATATAAGTACAAGGAACATTTGTTTGATAAAACGATATAAGTACAAGGAACATTTGTTTGAAAACACAGTTGTAAATAAGTTTGAAATATGATAAACAGAGTGAGAAGTACAGTGTAATAAGTAGTTTGAAAACATATAAAATGTTCATAAAAATCATTTGAAGGAAACTGTTTGGTAAAACGGCTAATGAGTAGCCAAATCTTTTGAATGCTGTATATTAATCACATGTGATTGATGTAATAAGTAATATAGTCCTACTTACTAATCACATGTGATTGACATAATAAGTAGCATGATTCTACTTGTATCCCCCCCATAAAACATTTAAAATAGTTTAAAACATTTGTTAAGGGGTATGAAGTCACCTGCAGCGTGTGATTGGAAATGAACGACTGTTATCATACGGAAGGATCGGACAAGTGCTTGGTATCAAGTGGAGACTTAGACACGCACAATGATCCTAATTACACATGAAGACATATGTATATAAAAAATTAGAGATTTAATCACTAATTATACAAGTATAACATTTAAGCGCGAGGACAACACTTTTGGTCAAGTGCTAGGAGGCTAATGGGTTGCAACAAAGAAGTGCAAATGCCCCTAATGGAAGTTTAAGGTCAAAAGACCATATTCATTGGAGTTTACGACCCAGGGGAGCAAGCTCCTGGCCGTAAACTCTCAAACAAGTCATGAAATGGAGTTTAGAAGTACTACAACTTTAGAGGGGAATTGTTTCAAGGCTATACAAGTGTTTGGGCACCACATTGACTCCTTTGGGGAGTTTACGGCCCAAAGACCCTTTTCCCTTGGAGTTTACGGCCGTAAACTCCCTTGGGAGGGTTCTTATTGTCCTTTCAAGTCTTTAACATTTCTAGTAACAAGTCTAGGCTTCAATACTTGGCTTAAGGAAGGTGTATGGCATTAAATGGAACCATTTGATGGAGTTTACGACCATAGAACTCTTTGGGCCGTAAACTCCCTCACACATGAGGTTCTAAGAATTTTAACTAGTCTAAAACTCATCTAGGTACTTGCCCTAAAAGTCTCTTGGCCTAAGGAAGTGTCTAGGGTGTCCTTTGACCCCTTAATAGGAGTTTACGGCCCAAGAAATACTCTTGGCCGTAAACTCTTCCACACTTGAGTTTCCATGAGTTTTCTAGGTTCTAATCTTTTAGGGGTACATGCCAAAGTAAAGTCTAAGCCTTAGGACAAGTTTGAAGGCACTTAGGAACACAAAACTTGGAGTTTACGGCCCAAGGAGCTTCTTGGCCGTAAACTCCCTTATAGAAATGATTTCTAAGGGTTTTGATGGCATAAATCCTGAGTTTAAAGCTTCTAGGTTTTTGTTCTAAGGCTAGGGATCATAAGGCACTCATTTGTGCCCTTTACTTGGAGTTTACGGCCCAAGAGGTGGTTCCTTGGCCGTAAACTCCTCAAACTAAGTGGTTTTGATTTGTTTCTAGCCTCTAATGATCATACACTAAGTCCTTAGTTAGATGCCTAACACGGAAATGGGACTAGGTGGCCTTTAGGCTTGATTTTGGAGTTTACTCCCCAAGAACGTTTTTGGGCGGTAAAATCCCGGATCTTGTACTTTGGACATGTAAATAATGTTATTAAGCATATAACAAGTATTAAAACACATCTATGAAAGTAGACTCACAATCTGGGATGAAAACCCGAAGATCCGTGAGAGAGTATTTGGCTTTTCTCTAATTGGAATTCAAATAATGAACCAATTTGGTTCAGAATTCTATTTATAGTCCTGAGATTTTTGGTAGAAAATTATTTCTATTCTCGGAATGGATTCTAATGAACTAGAGTAATGGAATTTCAGTGTTGCACCAAATCCTAGTGCAACCACTCTCCTGATATCTCTTGAGGTGTAAAACCCTAAAATTGCCAAACTTATTCCTAAAGTTTGAATTTTCACTGTAACTGCTCTACTACTATTGGATTGAAATGGTTTGATTTGGATGGAAATTTCGGGTTGTCACACCTTGGGGCAATCCCTAGCAATGTGCCCCTCCTTGCCACACTTGTAGCAAGCACCCGATCGACATGCCCCCTCATGACCCTTGCCGCACTTTCCGCAAGTGCGGCCCTTCTGACCTCCTGTCCTCGAATCGGCGGACTTGGTCCGCTTGGCTGCCGGCTGGGACTGAGCCGGCTGCCGATCCACCCGCGGAGACTCGGCCTCCTCCCTGGCCTGGGTCTCCAACTCAATCTCTCTCTTCCTGGCGTTCGCCTGGAGCTCAGCAAAGGTCTGGTATGATGAGTTCGATACAAACTCCCGGATATCCCTCCTCAATACACCCAAATATCGGCTCATCCAAGCCTGCTCAGTGGACACCTACTCAGGGCAAAACATCGCCCTCTCATGAAACTTCCGAGTGATCACCGTAACAGAATCATTACCCTGCTTGAGGGTCAAGAAGTCCTGAACCAACCGTTCCCTCTCCACCGAGGGAACATACTCGTCTATGAACATAGCAGTAAATCTCTCCCAAGTCACGGCTGAAACCTTCGCAAGAGTGAAGTTCGCCGTCACGAACTTCCGCCAATCCTTTGCTCCCAGGCGGAGCTGGTTCAAAGCGAACCGTACCATCAGATGCTCCGGACATGAACAAGTGTAGAAGCATCCCTCAATATCAACAATCCATCTCATCGCAGCGATCGGATCCTGCGTCCCGTCAAACTCGGGTGGCTTCGTGTTGCTGAACTCCCGGAACAGCAACGAGTCACCTCCCTGTGGTCTGGCAGCGGCCACAGCTGCGGTAGCTGCAGCGGCTGTGGCCTCAGTCACCGCGGCGTACCGCTCATCAAAAGTCTCCATCATTGTGGTCTTAATAGACCCAAACATCTCCGGAATCTCTGTCACACCCCCAAACCAGAACGGCGGAAACGTTCGGGGGCGGAGGACGTCATATTCAGTATCATAACAGTTCATAGAAAGGAAAGTACACACCACCATATATATTAAAGTTTCCAAAATGTTTACGTAGTTGTATTCGTTACATGTTCAAAAGTTAAATACATAAACATCTTTCAAAAGAAGTAATTAACATCAGCACGTTAATCTCCAAAAGTTGATTTCCAAATCTGCTTAGCGGTTCCCTGAGAATACAAGTTATTTCAAAGAAAAAGTGTCAACAATTAAGTTGGTGAGTTCATAAGTAGTGTTTTGAGAAAATGTATGCCATTCGAAAGTTTGTGTATGTTTTCCAGAAAAACGCAGTGTTTCAAATGTAAAGAGTTATGATTTGTTGTGTTGAAAATTAATGTATTAGATCTAGAAAATCCCATATTTTCCCTAACAGTTGAGATAAGACTTGCTGTGTTTTCCAAGAAAAACCCTTATTTTCTTATAAAAGTATGAAATGCATATGAATGTTCGTGTTATAAGTTGTAAGTAATTTCACCAGGAAAATCCCTTATTTCCTATTAGTTGTTTGTTTTGTGTACAAGAAAAACCCTTATTTTCCTAACATAACCGGCAGTCTCTAAGACCGAAAATCGCAAGCAACTGACGTGCTTAAAAGTTGTGGCATAGTTTTATATAATAAAGCTATACGAAGATTTCACTTGTTAGATGAAGAATAGATTTAATAGCTACTCGTTCATAAAAACATAACACTATAATAATTGTATATCCGATGAGTTTTATAACCATACTAAACATAATATGCCTGTTGCAACGTTCTTCAGGCGTCGTAGCGTTATGAGAAACTGTCACCCCAAAGGAAGGACTGTAGCTTAACAGTCAGGGCGCGGGATCATGACTTCCCGTATAGATCTATACACATTTGACACGTTCTCCGAACAGGAGACTCTGGTTATAGACAAGACTTGCAGCGATACCTTCTAATAAAAAGGCAGTAGTTGAAGATGTACGTATCTCATGGATTCTCAACTAAGTCTGTATTAAAGTAATAGTTTTGTATGCAAAGTTTATCCTTTTCACAATGTTTGACAAAGCATAAATCATAAGTTCTTTGAATGCATAAAATGATTTAGTAAAGAATGTTACCCTTGATATGATGTATTTGTATGTAAATGTATAAGTAAAACATATTTCTATTTATAAAACATATTGTATCCCAAGAGGGTAAAGCTGTGTTGTGAGGTGTTTTGCATGATAATGACTTCATAAGATAGTTAAAACAACAGTATGAAAAGTATAGTAAAAGATCGATGTTTCACACGATTATAGTTGTGTGTTTACTTGTATTCCCCCCCTAAAAGAGTATAAAAAGCATTTAAAGTGTGTTTGCAGGGGTATGAACTCACTTGGAAGTTTGAAGATAGCGAGATGGAAAACCGGGCAGAGTTTCGTCTCGGGAAGCGGATCTTTCTCGGGATTCTTGGGATTCTCGGGAGTAAAATCGACTCTCGGAACTTGAGTAAAAATGATCAGGGCTTCGGGTTTGAACGGGCATGGAAAACGAGGCAAAACGCAAGAGAAACGAGAAGAAATGAGCCATTATTCCGGAGACCCTCGCATCTCTATTTATAGTGGTCTGGGAAGCCTCAGTACGCGGGGCGTACTAGAGTACGTGCTGCGTACTCATGCGTCATGCATGAGCGCATCCTCGGTCGAAACATCGGAGCGACGTGGACAGTTCGGAGCCCTTGATTCGAGTACACGGGGCGTACGAGGGTACGCAGGGCGTACTCCGGTCCTATCTGCTGACTCCCCTTCGGATATTACCAAGAGTTTTTATTTATTTTTATATTTATTTTAAATAAACTTCTAAAATTCATATCTCCTTCATACGAACTCCGTTTTTGACGTTCTTTATATCCACATGTAGGTGAGACTAAGATCTACAACTTTCGTTTCGATTCCGTTGGCAAATTATGAAATTATTTTTATTATTTATTTATTAAAATGACGTGATTAAGGAATTTCTTTAAAAATTCATAACTTCTTTATCTGACGTCGGTTTTTGCCAGATTTTTTACCGCTGAAATACCATTGACGAGACCTTCGATTCTCGTTTAGGTCATTCTGGCCAAAAGTCGCTCGATCTCCGATTCGAGTTTTTACGTAACTTCGTATTGCCGGTTTTTGTCGGAAAACTTAGAATGGTCATAACTTCTTCGTTATAACTCGGATTTTAGTGTTCTTTATATGCTTGGAAACCTTAAGACGATATCTATTACATAGCATACTCCAAACAGAGCCTTTGAATACTTCATTTTTCGATGATATTCTAATTACTTTTTCAAAGAGGTTACAAGACTCGAATTTCAAGGACCTGAAATGACGGGTTGTTACATCATCCCCCCGTTAGAGGGAATTTCGTCCCGAAATTAGAGTTAATGCTACGGATAGATGTTTTATTTGCTCCCCATGTTCTTAATTGAACTCGGTTCCTTGCTTGGCATTCCAGCGAACCTTCCACTATCGGGATACGACTTTGCTTCCTTCGTTTGACTTCACTGGCATGATAACTCTTCTTGGTCGAACGAATGTTGAATGTTTTTGTGGACTGTGAGAGTAGTACATCTTGTACCAATCAACAGAAAGGGCCATGTGTTGAGCTTCTAAGTTTATATGTATGGCAGCACAATCACTCGTAGTCTTAGGCGGTATCCGTCCTGAAGTTCATATTAGAAATTCATACATGGTCCCACGATCAAAATCTCGTGTATACGAGTTGTATATAATTAAGATTGAAAAGGTAGTCGAATAACTGATTCTTCTTTAAGCTCACATCCCATTGAGGAAAAAGAAGTTAAAGTGGAATCGTCAATTCTAAACCTGTAGAACCTTGATTATATATCACCCCTACGTATACATTCATTAGTAACATATCAACCGTATGGATCTTTGGATTTGAACTTGACGTATTGTACGAGTGGCACTTCAGGGATTTCTTCGGAGAGGGAAAGAATTATGAGGTACTCCATTCATGAGTAATTGGTGTTCTGATATGACGGCTTCGCTGGAAACGCGATTTCGAAGATAGAGGTGTACGTATGAAACTGTTTTTGTGAGAATCAAATTGAATCAAGTCGTATGATAATGTCGGAATCATAAGGAAACTTAAAGACATTAGATTTGAACATAAGACGCTTACCGACAAAACACAATCGTGCAACCATCAACAGAGTTACAGTACTTTAGACTACTACAAGACTATTGCTGCGAATAAGGTATACTACAAAGGCAAGTATACGCAGCATGAGTATCCCTATACTAATAGGATCCCGTAAAAGACAAGGCTCTGGTTGCACTAGTTTTGGATGGTTTATAATTCTGTTACTACGAAACGTCTAAACTACATTAATGTGGGTTCAGAGTAGGTCCTTCTGCAACTGTGGTCCTGAGAATCCAACCGTCTATGCCAGAACTCTTTGTGATAGGGCAATCCTTCTTGAGGTGCCCTTATCTCCTCGCCTTGGCGGCATGACTGGCTAGTGCTAACCTTAGTGGCGGGGGTGAGGTGTTTAGTGATGGGTTTTGAGCATTCTAACACTTCCTAAGTGTACATGCAACCCTAATAAACTTGGATCTATGTTTGTCTAATTATCATGCAAAGTTGAATTTCCAAGGTTATATTCCTATCTATCATACATGGGGAACAATTTTAACTTGAATGAAAGATAGAATAACTTACCTTGTTGTTGCTTATGTTCCTTGAAACCTTGTGAGCCTAGCACCCCAAGTGTGATGCCTCAAATGCTTCACACAACACCAAATGCTCTTGGAAAGACCTTTGAGATAATACACACTTCTTAAAATCGGCCAAGCCCTCTCTTTCTTATGTCTAGCCGATTTTGGTGGAGAATGGGACTCTTATATAGTGTTGACACATCTAGGGTTACACCATGTAAACCCTAATGTGTCATGACTCTTCATTTCCATGACCCATGGGTTTGTAACTCCCATGGAGCATCCTATGGGTAGAGCCCAACTTGATAATCCATGGAGCCTCTTAGCCCACTATACAAGATATGAATGATTTACATAATCAACCCATATATTTAATTAGTTATCCTTTGATCACTTAATTAATTCCAAATTAATTCTTTGATCAAACTAATCAAATAATATTATTAATATATTAGAACTTATAATATATTAATAATCTCCAAGTGTTATTTCTCTCATTTAGTCTATCCAATTGAATGGTGCCATGCAACCCAAATGGACCATGCCGGGTCGGGTCAAGTACACACCCGAAATAGTTATGGACTTAGACACCTTATCCAACAGTCTCCCACTTGGATAAGTCTAATAACTATAACTCTAGTACTTCAGGAACCGACCGACAATCGTAGCTCTTTCAAGGTCTCTCGGAACTGAGAAGATGATGGTATGCCATTTAAGATAAGGGATCATATAATCCTCCGTTCTAGATTTCAGCCGGACAAATACATGGAACAATGTCTTACTTATTGTCCAGCAGTTTGTTTCTCGATTTCCAATTTGTTTGACAAAGAACTTAATTGAACACATCAACTTAGTTCTGACCGGGCCTGGTACATAGGTCAAAACAAAATCATCGAGGGGCCCAGATATCAGCTTCTAATCCAAGAAGGAACAGATAAACTTCGACTTATATGTTTGTTCTACCACTTATTGAATTACACAAAAAAGCACATTTTATAACATCGAGTTACCAATGCATTTTCGTACAATCAATGCATAACCAACTTGTAAGTAACAAATCATATCTCTAGGTTTGAAGACTTATATGATATTACCGTCTCACGATCACTCGAGATAGAATTCCATGAAGTGATTCCAGTGAGCGTGGGTTGAGTCTAATACTCAGAACTTATGAGCACTCATGATTGTTGTAGCCTTGTCCAACACCTTAGACCTCTACAACCCATCATGACAGTCTTGATTCATACCTACTTCCAACATATGACCGACTGTGGAGGTTTGAATAATATGTTATACCAAACAAAATTATTTTGGAAGTCAAAACATGCAAAAGAAATATAGTAAACGATCGACAAGAGATAGCAACACTTTACTCATAAATAAAACACCTTTTATTCATCATCTAATGTCAATTACTCTTTACAAATTTCTGGGTTATCTAACTACTAAATCTAATATCATCCTTCAGCCCTATGTTCTGAGCATGCTGGAGATGCTTAACCCAAGTCAGTCCCTTCGTGAGGGGATCTGCTGGGTTCTCATCCGATGATACCCTCTTTGCCACGAGGAGTCCTTCTTCTATCCGATGTCTGATAAAATGGTATTTTCTGTCGATGCATCTGGATCTCCCGTGATCCCTTGGTTCCTTGACTAAGGCAACAACACTTTCACTATCACAGAAAATCTCCATTGGCTCTTTGATAGCTGGTACAACTCCAAGGTCTCCAATGAAGTTCTTCAGCCATATCGCCTCCTTTGCCGCCTCGCTAGCTGCAATATACTCTGATTCACAAGTTGAATCAGCCACTGTCTCTTGCTTGGAACTCTTCCAAGAAATTGCTCCTCCATTTAGGGTAAAGACCCAGCCCGACTAAGAGCGGAAATTATACCTATCAGTCTAGAAGCTAGCGTCACTATACCCTACAACTCTCATGTCATCAGTCCCACCTAGGGTAAGGACCCAGTCCTTAGTCCTCCGTAGGTACTTGAGGATATTCTTTACCGCAGTCCAGTGTGCCTTGCCAGGGTTCGCCTGATACCTGCTAACCATGCTCAGGGAAAAGGCTACATCAGGTCGAGTACAAGTCATAGCATACATGATCGATCCTACAGCCGAAGCATAAGGTATTCGACTCATTTTTGCTATCTCAGCCTCAGTGCTAGGGCTTTGTGTCTTACTCAATCTGGTGTTGCTCTGGATGGGTAACTCTCCTTTCTTGGAATCCTGCATGCTAAATCTCTTCAGCACCTTATCCAAGTAGGTACTCTGACTAAGTCCAATTAGTCTTTTACTCCGATCTCTCAAGATCCTTATCCCTAGAATATAGGTAGCTTCTCCTAGGTCCTTCATAGAGAAACACTTCCCAAGCCAGGACTTAACTTCCTGCAGAGTTGGGATGTCATCTCCTATAAGTAGTATGTCATCCACATACAACACCAAAAAGCTAACTATACTCTCACTATCCTTGACATACACGCAAGACTCATCTTCACTCCTAGAAAAGGAAAATTCCTTGACCTTTTCATCAAAGCAAAGATTCCATCTGCGAGGTGCTTGCTTCAATCCATAAATGGATTTCTCAAGCTTACACACTCTATTAGGATACTCGTTGCTGACAAAACCCTCTGGTTGACTCATGTAAACATCTTCAGCCAACTTTCCATTAAGGAAAGCGGTTTTGACATCCATTTGCCATATTTCATAGTCATGAAATGCAGCTATGGCTAACAGAACCCGAATAGACTTAATCTTGGCTACTGGAGGAAAGGTCTCATCATAGTCCACTCCGGGAATTTGAGAGAAGCCCTTTGCAACCAGTCTAGCCTTATAAGTGTGTATATTACCATCCATGTCGATCTTCTTCTTGAAGACCCATTTGCACCCTACTGTCTTACGACCAGGTACATTCTCAACCAAGTTCCAAACTTGATTGTCATACATGGACTGTATTTCACTGTCCATTGCCTCTTTCCACTTAGGTGACTCAGGGCCTGCCATGGCTTCCGCATAACTGTTAGGTTCATCCAGACCTATCAGTGTCTCATAACTGATAAGTGTATCTCCTTCTGCAGTAATATGGAATCCATAGTAATGCTCAAGAGCATTCCTAACCCTTGTGGAACGCCTCAGAGGTACAGACTTGTCAATTGGCTCAACAGGAGTTTCCTCCTCAAGTTGAGTGCTAGGGTTTGAAGTTCCTTCACCGCTTGACTCTTGAATTTCTTCAAGATCAACTTGCCTCCCGATGTTTCCTTGGCTTATAAACTCTTTTTCTCTAAAGAAAGCCCTCCTAGATACAAAGACCACATTTTCACTAGGTCAGTAGAAGAGGTAACCAAAGGATTGTTGTGGGTAGCCGATGAAAATACACCTCTCGCTTCCGGGTTCGAGCTTATCATGAGTCTCGCGTCTCACGAAAGCCTCACAACCCCAAATCTTGATGTGGTCTAGTTTGGGTACTTTACCAGTCCACATCTCGTGAGGAGTTTTGGCAACTTTCTTTGTAGGGACTAGATTAAGGATATGGGCGGCAGTCTCTAAGGCATACCCCCAGAATGAGATTGGTAGCGAAGCTCGACTCATCATGGAACGAACCATAACTAACAAGGTTCGATTACGCCTCTCAGCCACACCATTCAACTGTGGTGTCCTGGGAGGTGTCAATTGTGAGACTATCCCACATTCCCTTAGATAGTCAAGGAACTCTGAACTAAGATACTCACCACCACGATCGGATTGAAGCATCTTAATGTTCCTGCCCAATTGATTCTCGACTTCCTGTTTAAATTCCTTAAACCTTTCAAAAGTCTCTGACTTATGCTTGATCAGGTAGACATATCCATATCTACTATAATCATCGGTAAAAGTCAAATAATAACGATTAGCATCCCTTGTGGCATGTTTGAATGGTCCACACACATCCGTGTGTACAAGGTCCAACAAACCTTCACCCCTCTCACACGAACCTGTGAAGGGTGACTTTGTCATTTTTCCAAGTAAGCATGATTCGCAACTATCATCTGACTTTAGGTCAAATGACTCCAAGACTCCATCCTTTTGGAGTTGGCCTATGCGTTTCTTGCTTATATGTCCAAGACGACAATGCCATAATGATGCTTTATCCAAGTTATTATTAATAGAATCAATACACAAAACATTATTTCCTAAGTTATCTATAACAGATACAGCTTCATACACACCATCACAAGGTAATGCTTTAAAATAAAGAACATTATTAAAGAAAGCATCAATCGAACCAACTTCATTATTAAATGAAAAGGTAAACCCTTGTTTGTACAAAGCATGAAAGGAAATAATATTTCTTGCCATTCCTGGCGAGTAACAACATTTATTCAAATCTAAATTAAACCCACTACTTAGCGATAAAGTATAAACTCCAATCTTGGTAACAGGTAAAGCTTTCCTATTCCCCATGATCAAGTTTATTCTTCCTTGCTCCACATTCTCACTTCTTCTTAGTCCCTGCAAGTCACAACAAATATGAATACCACAACTGGTATCAAGGACCCAAGATTTAGAATGGGGTGAGTTATTAGATATGATAGTGTAAATACCTGCATGGTTGGGTTTAACTTTCCCATCCTTCACATCTTGCTGGTATTTTGGGCAGTTCCGCTTCCAATGTGATTTTTCATGGCAATAGAAGCATTCAGCCTCTTTTGGGTCAGAAGAAGGAGTGATGAAACCTTTCTAGGTTCCACTTGAAGAAGAGCCATCAAGGGTCCGAGCCTTGGTACCCTTCGAAGAGCTCTTTCTTTTCTTCCCTCGACTTTTCCCGATTGCCAAAACCGGAGTAGAGTTTTGAGTAGGAGTGTTAACAACCGACTTCCCCTTAAGACCTGTTTCTGCGGTCTTGAGAAGTCCCTGAAGTTTGCTGAGTGTGACCTCTTCCTTATTCATGTGATATGTCATGCGGAATTGATCATAGCACGATGGTAAGGAGTGCAAAATGATATCTATTGCAAGCTCCTCCGGGAAGTTCACATTAAGCTTCAGCAAACGATCCACATACCTTTGCATTTTCTGAATGTGGCTCGTGATGGATTCCCCGTCCTTCATCATGGCTGTTATCATGGAGCAGGTGATTTCATACCTCTCTTGTCGTGCACTTTGATGGTATCTTTCCATCAAATCTCGGTGCATTTCATAATGGTAGAAATCCTCATAAGATTTTTGGAGTTCCGCTGTCATCGTGGCCATCATGATGCATGCCACTTTCGTAGCATCCCTTTCATGTGCCTGAAAGTCAGCGATATCCTGAGGAGTTGCAGTGGTCTCATCAATCTCCTTAAGCTCCTTGTCAAGGACATATTCTTTGTCCTCGTAGCGGGTAATCATCCTTATGTTTCTGATCCACTCATTGAAGTTGGATCCATCAAAGGTGACTTTCCCACACAAGTTCATAAGGGTAAAGGAGCTGTTAGGGTTAGAGCCAGAAGCAGCATTGTTTGAAGACATCTGAAAGAAGAGGACAAGATTAGTTTAGATATTAAGAGAGTCCTTAATAAAACACCCAAATGTAATATTAAGGCTAGGATCCAATCACAATATATTATAACTTGGAAGAGGTATGCCGTAATCCAAGCTATAACATATTTGAAATGTAGGTGAATGACGATTCACCAATTTCCACCACGAAAAACGAAATATTAAATATTAGGTTTTTTGATTGGTTCTTAGAAATTCCTAGATTCTTTGAGATTCAATGAACTTTTCAAAGGCATGTTTCAATCTCGAGTGTGCCCTCCAAGTTTTGTGACTGGGATACCAAGGATCACAAAACGAGGTGTGAAGTAACCATGCAAATCACTTGGTACCCTTAAAGTTTATCACTCAATCGATGTGCCAGTAAACCACACACGCTCCATCGATACTATAATAAACCTTAAGTCACCCTTTACCTACCTTGTTAAGTCCAAGTTAGTGTGCCAGTTAACCACACACGCTCCACCAACGACTTAAACAAAGTGTAAAGTGTAATTTCATGGATTAGCACCTTATTCACATTTTTTCCTAAAGTAACTAAGATTGGGAATTTAATAAAACATTTAGTTACTTTATAATATTCATCATACTTTTAATGATAATTTATAAGTCCTTGTCTTACCCGTTCGGCTGACGACCCTCCACCGATCAAGCAAGCGGTGGGTGAGAGTGGACACCCATTAAGTTGCCATTTTATAGGCAACAACCTTATACCCACCTTATAGACCGGTTTCGTGAATGAGGCGTACTAGCGGTAAGACGACTTTGTTCTTATATATATATATATATATATATATATATATATATATATATATATATATATATAATTATTAAATCATAATTATATAAGTATAAGGATTGGATTTTAACTTTTAAAATTCTAAGGGTTGGAACTAAAGTTTTAACTTGACTTTACTTGTTCCAAAACTTGAGGGCAAGTTTTGTAAACTTTCAAAATTTTCATTTCTTGTAACTTATGAGTTTAATAGAGTAATAAAATGAGGATTCTTCATTTTTCTAACTCTTGTGTTCTTTTAATGGTTTTTAACTCAAGTGACTTTTGGTTTTCCATAACTTGAGAACAAGTTATGGACTCCATTAAAACACATTATGATCAAGAATTAAACTACCACATAGGTTACAAATAATTCCTATGATCATCTAAACATCATAAGATCAAGAACATGAACATAAGCACTTTCATGAATCAAAACTACACTTAAAACTTTGTAATTTTGATAACTAGTTGTTGTAAATGAATTAGCAAGACATTACACCATCTAAAACAAGTTTTCAAGTACCAAAACAGTTTAGGGTAATGTTTCTAATCCATTTCCAGCAACTAAAGTCGAAAATCTGCACTCTGTCGACCCTACTCGTCGAGTGCATGAACCTACTCGACGAGTAGGTTGAAGATACAAGTGAACTCGACGAGTCCCCCTATGGACTCGACGAGTCCAGCAGTCAGACAGCAAGTTTTTCGACTTTCTTCAACTTTTTAGCACAAATAACAAACAAACAAGCCTAGGCTCTGATACCACTGATGGGTTTTGAGCATTCTAACACTTCCTAAGTGTACATGCAACCCTAATAACCTTGGATCTATGTTTGTCTAATTATCATGCAAAGTTGAATTTCCAAGGTTATATTCCTATCTAGCATACATGGGGAACAATTTTAACTTGAATGAAAGATAGAATAACTTACCTTGTTGTTGCTTATGTTCCTTGAAACCTTGTGAGCCTAGCACCCCAAGTGTGATGCCTCAAGTGCTTCACACAACACCAAATGCTCTTGGAAAGACCTTTGAGATAATACACACTTCTTAAAATCGGCCAAGCCTTCTCTTTCTTATGTCTAGCCGATTTTGGTGGAGAATGGGACTCTTATATAGTGTTGACACATCTAGGGTTACACCATGTAAACCCTAATGTGTCATGACTCTTCATTTCCATGACCCATGGGTTTGTAACTCCCATGGAGCATCCATGGAACATCCTATGGGTAGAGCCCAACTTGATAATCCATGGAGCCTCTTAGCCCACTATACAAGATATGAATGATTTACATAATCAACCCATATATTTAATTAGTTATCCTTTGATCACTTAATTAATTCCAAATTAATTCTTTGATCAAACTAATCAAATAATATTATTAATATATTAGAACTTATAATATATTAATAATCTCCAAGTGTTATTTCTCTCATTTAGTCTATCCAATTGCATGGTGCCATGCAACCCAAATGGACCATGCCGGGTCGGGTCAAGTACACACCCGAAATAGTTATGGACTTAGACACCTTATCCAACATTTTGAAGTTCTAAATGATCCCTAGAAGCATTCCTACTTGGTGGATTAATTCTTGGAAGGGTTTAGGGCACTTATACACTCCTTTGAGGAGTTCACGGCCCCAAGGCCAATTCCTTTTGAGTTTACTGCCGTGAACTCATATGAAGAGGGGTGTTTTTATGCTTTCAAGTCCCATGCTCATGTAGGATAGGTTCTAGACATTTATCTAAGGCTAATGAAGGCCTTAGGCACACTTTGGTGCCCTTCCTTGATGTTCATGGCCCAAAGACCATTTTCCTTAGAGATTACGGCTGTAATCTCTCATGGGGATGGGCATTTGATGATTTAAAGTCCCTTAATTCACTAGAAGTAAGTCAAGGCTATCGTCCAAGGCTTTAGGAGTGATTAAGGCACTCTTTGGCCTTTCAGTTTGGAGTTCACGGTCCAAGAACTTCTTGGACCGTGAACACCTAAATCTTGGTGTTCTTGGATGATTTCTAGTCTTAACAACACTAGCATACAAGCCTAAGGTGGTTACATATCACGGGGAAAGGACTAGGCATCATTTAACCCTTGTAAAAGAGTTTACTCCCCAAGGTGTTCTTGGGCGGTAAACTCTCAAATCTTGTGGTTTTGTTATGATTTCTATGATATTAAGCACTTAATAAGCTGTATAATACAACTAGAGAAAGGTACTCACGATTTGGGACGAAAACCCGAAGATCCGTGAGAGAGAAATGGCTTTTCTCTAGTTGGAAATGTAACTAATGAAATAATTTGGTTAAGAATCATATATATAGTCCTGGAATTTTTGGCAGAAAATATTTTTATTCACGCAATGAACTCTAATATCGAGTTCTCCTTCTTGTGAAAATATATACTCCTAGTGCATCCACTCTCCTGATATCTCCTTAAGTGTAAATCCTGAAATACTCAAACTTATACGGAAAAGTCTGAAAATTTACTGTGACTGTTCTAACTTCTATTGACTTGATAAAGTTCGTACATAGTGGAAATTTTGGGTTGTCACATCGGCCTCCTCCCTGGCCTGTGTCTTGAGCTCGATCTCCCTCTTCCGAGCGTTTGCCTGAAGCTCGGAAAATGTCCATACACCGAGTACGCCACGAACTCGTGAATGTCCCTGCTCAGAATACTCAGGTATCTACTCATGCGTGCCTGATCTGTGGACACCTGCTCAGGGCAAGACATCGCCCTCTTGTGAAACATCCTGGTAATCTTGGTAACAAACTTAGTACCCTGCTTGAGGTTAAAGAACTCCTGAGCCAGTTATTCCCTTTCCACCGGGGGAACGTACTCGTCTCAAAACATAGCGGTAAACCTCTCCCAGGTCACTGCAACAAGCTCTGCAGAAGTGAAGTGTGCTGTCACGAACTTCCACCAATCCTTCGCCCCCAAGCGAAGCTGATTGAAAGTGAACCATACCCTCAGATGCTCCATACATGAACATGTCTACAAGCACCCCTCAATATCAGAGATCCACCTCATCGTGGCTATCGGATCCTGAGTTCCATCGAACTCTGGTGGCTTCGTGTTGCTGAACTCTCGATACAGCAACGCGTCACCTCCCTGAGGCCTGGTAGCAACAACGGCTGCAGTGGCTACAACAACAACAACATCAGTAAGAGAAGCGTACCGCTCATCAAAAGTCTCAATCAGAGTGGTCTTGATAGACCTGAACATCTCTGGAATCTCAGCTCGGATGGCAGCAGCCGCCTCATCATGAATCATCTGGCGGAGCTACACATCGCTCGCAAGCCCCTCGCTAGTCCCTAGCCTGTGGCGTGTCCCAACCATGATGTCTTTGAAACACAACAAAAAAAATTCTCAAAGACTCGCTCGAGCATACTCGCACTCGATAACTCAACCCTACTTGCTCCCCAGCATCCTAAGGATTCCTACTTGGACTATTCACTGACCCGGTGTTTCCAGTAGTACGGGTCCTATACTACCTTCCAAACTGCATTAGTATTCATTCCAAGTTCCCCTCCACGGATCCCATATCACAAGTACTCTATCTCTTGCTTCATACACAAGCTACTCTCACTGCTAGCTACTCTCTCTAAAGCATCTCATAGCAGTAATCTCCCTAATCAGACAACTCTAGTCCTAATAAGAATACTTAGCCTACTCTAGCGTCCATATTAATCATAACGTATCTCATGACACATAATATGAGGGTAATTTTGGGAAATCACCGTTCGGGCGCTGACTGATCGTACACATTGTCTTCCTCTGTTTTATTCTCAATCTTTTTACTCTTAGGAAAAATCATTTATTTTATGAAAACTTTCTCAAATCCTCAGTTTGAGTTCGAATACACCCGAACCTGGATCTGAATCCCTCAAACCAAGGCTCTGATTCCAAATTGTAACATCGTGAAATTTCAAAACAATTTTTCATTTCAAATTAATAAAAATACTCCAATTACATATTCTCAAAAACGTGTATCATTGGTTTTTCACTAAACATAAGTAAGAATCACAATCCCCAAAATCCGAAAACGTCGTCACTACAAGTGTGTATTGATCATGTCGGCGCGTTCCCGCGATCATCACTGGTACCTGAAACACATACACAAAACACTGTAAGCATAAATGCTTAGTGAGTTCCTCAAAAATACCACGTAGACACGTATCAGCCACTCAAGGCTATAACTCTGATGACCCTCTAGTCGAATATCTCTGTGGGACCCTCTTGGTCCCATAACTCTGTGGACCCACTGGTCCTAACTCTGTAAACTCTGAATCATGCATATCAGATATCACATAGAAATCACAACACATAAATAGCATACAAGATACACTGTCACATAACTCTGATTACCACTCTAGGTGAAGTATAGTGAGAAGACTCACCTCAAAGATGTCGGATAATCACTCGTGCTCAATCCTCCGAACTAGCTTCTTCCTATAGCATAAATACATCTCTTATTAATACCTTCCTGAATTAGTTTGACTAATACCCTTAAGTCAACACAAGTCAACTATGGTCAATGTTGGTCAATGGCCACCCTTTTAACCCAACTTCTCGAGTCAGGCACTGACTCAGCGAGTTTAGACATGAACTCAAGTCCCCTAAATCCCCCTCTAACTCATTAAGTCACTCTCCCAACTCGGCGAGTCATCAATTGTGTGAGTCACAGGACAACCCGGTCCGACATGTCGAGTCTACTCATGGACTCGGTGAATTCATTCAATGCTCAAATTCAAAAGAGCTTTTGAGGTCAAATCTGTTCCTCTAATCCATAGATCTGACCTTCCTAAGCTCATTAAACACGTAAAGGTTCAATCTTGATACTCATGCAACGTCTAAACAACCCTATTTGATGAATTAGCCCCAAATGCAACATCATATGTCGATTTCTTCCATAACTCATCATAAAGAAAGATGGATACAGCTATCTGGACCACTATGGGTCCAGATCCGAAGTCTAAACATGATAAGGGACCATATATCCAACAAATAATCCCAATAAAGGGGTATAGAAAACCCTGGGTCCATGGATTCTTCCACAAAACAAAAAAGAATTGATATGCTACCTCACGGATGATCTCCTTTGCTTGAGATCCACAGATATGCAACCTCCTTGGTCTCCTCTAAGCTGGAACCACCTTCGTCTTGCAAAACCAACCCACAAAGATCAAATAATGGCTTATTTCCTCTCACAAACGCTCAAGCACTCTTAGGGCTTCTCTCAAGGGTCTGGTAGCCACAAATGGTGGCTATAAGGGTCCTTAAATAGGTCCCAAACCCGAGAAATTAGGGTTTCTTTCGTCAGCTCTGAGTCGGCGAGTGTATTCCCCTGACGCATCGAGTCTAATCATTTTCCATGTCACCCATTCGCGACCTGACTCGTCGAGTCTAAGCACCAACTCGTCGATTCACTCAACACAACTCAAATTATAATATAAATTAATGTACATGGGAACCCGGGTGTTATAGGATGAGGAGATGAGAAAGACCCGGTACCACGATATGTTGTGGCATGACATTAGGAAGCATGTCAGCTACATGGCATGTCCCACCTTGGATGGCATGATTACAAGGGTGAGAGAGCGGGATCTTGATTTGGAGCACATCGGGAAGAGGAGGGCAGATTAGGTGCATACCTTGGAGGGCCCCAGGAAGAGACCCAAAACTTCTGACTAGCATTCAATAGGCCAGCAGAACCAGAGTCAGTGCAGCACCTGCGAAAAACTGCACTAGTGTGTTTGTCGTTCCAGAGGTTAAGGCTGCTACAAGTGTGGCAGTGTGGGTCAAATCAGCAAGGATTGCCCCCAAGAGGCGATCCTATTGTGTTTTCACTACGATCAAGTGGGCCACGAGAAAGTCGACTGTGCGATGATGAAGGGAGGAACAGGTCACAAATCCTTCGTGCTTAAGTGGACCACAATACTGGCAATCAGTCAGACGAAGATGTGAAGATAAGGGTACCGATAAGTGGAATAAGGCCGTTCAATAACTTTGATCCAAGCATCACAAAAGAAGTAGTAGTTAAAGTTTTTTTTTTAAAAAAAAAATAATTTTCTTTGATTTTAATTTTATTTTTTATTTTTATTTAATTTTTATTGTTGATTTGCAACTTCAAATTTTATTTTATTTTACTTTTATTTTTATTGTTTTATTTTAATTTGTTTTATTTTTCTAGCATTTAAATTTTGGTGTGTTAGTTTTTATTTTTTTTTTTTTAAAAAAAAAGGGTTTTATTTAGTTGTTTTGAAATTAAATTAATCCTCAATTTTTTTTTTAACTGGTAAAAAAAAATTTGGAAATACTGGGTAGCTATCAGGTAAGAGGGTAAGGAAGGTAAAAAGGTAAAAAGGTAAAAATGGAAGTTCACAGCCGGAATCTCCCCACTCAAGAGTTTCCAGCCGCAAACTCGTTCTCAAAAGCTCTCAAGTTGCTGAAAAATTTACTTTTGATTTTCAGAAAAACAAATACATCATTGTGAAGGTAGCATCGTGTGGATCTCGAATATGTATTTTGTTTCATGGTTCACCATCGCATTGTGTGTTAAAATTAAAAAAAACCCGATTCGAGGAGTTTACGGCCGTAAGCATAGGCCGTAAACTCTAAAAGTTGACGATTTCGATTCGATTTTATTTTATTATGATGCTATTTGTCTTTGTGTTCACGAATATATGCTTATTATTTGTTATCTCAAAGAAAATAGTCGATTTTTAGCCACTTCTCGGAGTAAATATTCATAGGCCGTAAACTCCCAGTTTACGGCCCGTGAATTCGAGTTGTTACTGCCTCGGAATGTTTCAAAGAATTCAGTGATAACTACGCATCGATTTTTCGAAGTGTTCTTTAGGCCGTAAACTAGAGTTTACGGCCCAAGAACAAAATTGTCAACTCATGTTTCTTTTGACCGTAAACATATTTGGTAATGATTGCATAGTGTTTTTTTTTTTATCTTTAGACCGTGAACCAAAGATTTTTAGAAGTGTTCTTTAGGCCGTAAACTTGAGTTTTCGTCCCAAGAACTAAACTGTTAAAAGGTCACGTTTTAAAAAAAAATTAAAAGGGGAGGGCAGTAAACATAAATCATTGATAAATAAACTCTATTTTGATCATATTTTTATTGTCCTATTTTCGGTCAAAATAAGTCTTATTGTTGGTGTCGGTTTCTTACAACTGTATTTGAGTGCAGACAAATGGCAAATCTCAAGTTTGTGGACATGCACAATCTGGCAATCGTTCTTGCTGATCCACCTGTCATACATTCCGATATGCTATCAATGGTTCACAGGTTGCGTGAATGCTGTGTTGCATCAGCATTAACAGTTAAACCAGTGATATATCAGAACATTGTTCGTGAATTTTGGGAGACGGCGAGGACGCAGATGGATGATGATGGATATTTCACGGTTGCGGCGAAGGTGCAAGGACGAGACATCGTAATCAATGAAAGCTTTGTTCGAGAGGCGTTGTTGATTGACGATCAACCTAACTATCCGACGGAGATTGGTATCGAAGATGTTCAGAGAATACTACGACGGATGAGTTATGAGGGAACCTACACGCCAACTTTGAAAAAGCTGCTCCATCCGTATTGGAGATTTCTAGCTCATGTGTTCGTGAGTTGCATATCGGGTAGAAGGACTGGGGCTGATGAAATTTCTCAACGCACAACTGGTGCGTTGGTGTCTTTGGCTGCAGGAATTCATTTCAATTTCTCGAAGTTCATCCTAGAGGAATTTGTAATAAACATCCGAGCCTCTACGAGGGATACCTTTCTCCAATATCCCCGCTTCATTCAAGTGTTTGTCGATATGCAATTTCCTGAGGTTAGAAAGGCGGGAGACACTTTGGATATGAAATCTTTGGATCCACACACTGTGGGACTCATTAAACAAAACAGAAGAGGAAAAGTAGTCTTCCGAGGGCGTTATCCATTAGAGAAATTTGGAAAGTTTACAGAATTAGATGAGACGCCAGTGTCATACAAATCGTCAGAACCGACTTCTTCTGAGAAAACATCTACTGAGGGTTCGACTCCAGCAAACATAGTAATAGATGTGACTGAAGATGATGAAGATTCGCCAACTCCGAAAGACCAAAGTGCTTCTAGTCATGAACACGAATCGAATGAAAGACAAGATGAAAGGGAAATGGTTACCGGTGATGATAGACATGACTCATTTGAAGATCTTGATCTTACGGGATTTGATAATGATGATATTGCGGCTTCCTTTGCTAGTAGTGCAAATGTTGTGTTCAATGAGATTCTTGACACAGTTTCTCAAAATGTCGATGATGGTGTTTTGCCGACAACTGAGACGAGGAAGTCAAGCGGAACTCTTACTCCAACTTCTGAGCAGATGGTGTCAACTTCGATTCCAATGGAGATAGTTGTGGGATGTTCCCCTCCCGTGTCTATTTCTCCTACAACTGAACCATTTGTTAGTGTAATTCCTCTACAAGCTGACCAACCTCAATCAAAGAGGAGAAGACTTGATGCAAGACAATCCGAGCTAATTACTAGCTTGGTCAGTGGTCTTCCTACACCACCAATTGCTACTGCTACTACACGACTTTCTGCAACAAAGATGTTCACAACTGGAGCTAGTTCAATTTTTGATGTTGGCGGCCCCTCAGCTCCGCCCGGTTTTCCAGTTCCAAGATTCAATAGGGATGTTGCTTCTGAGAGGATGGCTTTGCATATGGCAGAAGAACAGCTTTGTTTGCCCAGTCCTCAAGGAAAGAGCATTTCTATAAACGAAGGGGGTGCTCCAGATGATGATCCATCTCTTGCTAGTTTACAAAAGGAGATCTCTGTGCTAAGTTAGAAGAACATTGAACTTGACATTCAAGTAGCTGAACTTCGTGCTCAGAACATTGAGCTTCGTACTCAAGTGTCTAAGCTTCAGTCAGATAGAACTTATCTTGGTGGACAGCTGACAGAAGTTAAAAGGGATAAGAAAGTGAAAAGTAAGCAGATTTCTGATCTTCAAGAACATTTCAATCTGCTAACTTACAACTACTTCGAATTGAAAAAGAAATTGGAGGATGATTTTGGTGAGAAGTATAAAACAAACGTAGAAGAACAAAGAATAAATCTACATGTGCAAGCATATCCAGTAGATGTGCCAACTGGTCAATCGTCTAGTTCTGCTGAACGTATTGCAGTTGTTCCTCCTATGGCTCCTCATATTCAAGAGATAATTCAGAAAAATCAAGAAGATGATACTGAAAAGGGGCAGTTGTTATTCTAGAGAAATGCTACTCAGGGTGCTTCGAAAGGAGGACCTTTGATCACTGTCACTGATCTTGAACCTGTTCGATTCAGAGATACTTTCGGGGATCGATCGGGTGTGGCTGCTTGGGGATTTCACGATCCTCTTCGACTCTGGATTATTATTCGCAAGAGTGGTAACTCAGAGTTATATAAAGACATTCGTGCTTTTAGTTCATTGATAATGGTTGATCTTACGGAGCTATCACAAGCTCCTTTTATCAATCTATTAAATAATCCTCAAGTTTTGCAGTTCAAATTCTTTCTGGATGAGCAAGTCAAGAAGGGTTTTCCAACAATGCCAACTACCGAGTCAGTCATTCTAGAGCATCCAGATGTGTTTGAAGCTTCTTCTGATAAACCTCTGCAGATGGTTATATGGCCACCCACGACTCAAGTGAAACAATTTCCCATTGTTCAAGGTTATCAAGATGGATCACTCGGTTCTATGGAGTGCTGGGTTTATGATGAGAGTACTTGTGGTGCAGTCATTAAGCTCAAGAATGGGTGCATACGGTTGTATGATCGAAGAGACCTACTGCAGTTCAGGAAGTGGGATATTCATTACCTGAGCAATTTTCAGATCAAAGTGGTTGAAGATATCTATGAGGAGGGAGCCAAGGCGTATACCAGGATGATTGCTGAGATCTTGAGCAAGCAGATGTGGAATGGCACTATGGGCCAAATGGATGTCATGCTGGTAAAGAAAGGAATGGGGCCGAGCTAGTCCAAACCAAGGGGGAGATTGAAAGACCCTGTATAGTGGTTTGGTCTAGGCATAATAGTTGATAGTAGTAGATGTGTAGCCAGAATGTTTTTGTCATGAGTTTACGGTCAAGATGTGTTTACGGCCGTAAACTCCTTACGGCCGTAAACACCTTATGGTTGTAAGTCAAGTCTATAAATAGGGCGTTGTGTCAGACTTTATTTGTTGTTGATGCTTTCGTATTCTCCCAAGTTGTATCAGACATTTTATAGCATTGAAGCGTATGCAAGCTTGGTTTTTGTTCTATATTTTCTTATTAATTCGTGTTTGCATCTGTGATTATCTTTGATCATTGGTAGATCTGTTTTTCGGGACTTTACAGTGGTTTGTAGAGAGGTGCTTCACCTGTCGTAGGGTTAAGGCCGAGCACCAGTGTCCACATGGCAAGTTGCAGCCACTTGAGTTTCCCCAGTGGAAGAGGGAAAAGATTTCCAAGGATTTTATCACCAAATTATCGAGTACTGCGAGAGGCATCGATGCAATTTGGGTGATCGTCGACCGGCTGACGAAGAGCGCTCATTTTCTTGCTATCAGTGAGAGCTCTTCCGCAGAGAGGCTGGCAGAGGTGTATATGAGGGAGGTGGTATCGTGGCAAGGTGTGTTGATCTCGATTGTGTCAGATCGAGATGTGCATTTCACTTCCAAGTTCTGGAAGAAGTTCCATGAGGAGTTAGGTACTAGGTTGCAGTTCAGTACCGCTTACCACCCACAGACGGACGGACAGAGTGAGCGGACAATTCAGACGCTCGAGGACATGCTTCGGGCATGTGTTTTGGACTTCGGAGGGAGTTGGGACACGTATCTGCCTTTGGCTGAGTTTTCTTATAACAACAGCCACCATTCGAGTATTGGTATGCCTCCCTTTGAGTTATTGTATGGGCGGAGGTGTCAAACTCCCATATGCTAGGGAGTGGTCGGGCAACGAGTGTTGGGTAGCAATAAGTCAGTACTTTAGACGATAGAGCAGATACAGCAGGTCAGACAGAGATTGTTGACAACTCAGAGTTCCCAGAAGAGTTACACGGATAGGCGAAGATCTGTGCTCGAGTTTTAGGTCGGAGATTTTGTACTCCTAAAGGTGTCTCCTTGGAAAGGAGTGATCCGGTTCAGGAAGAGGGGCAAGTTGGGGCCCCGGTACATCGGTCCATTCAGAGTGTTCGTGAGGGTGGGCAAGGTAGCATATCGTTTGGAGCTACCTGTAGAGTTGAGCCAAATTCATGATACCTTCCACGTAACTTAGTTAAGGAAGTGTATAGCCGACGAGTCGGCAGTATTGCCATTGGAGGATACCTAGGTAGACTCAAGACTGAATTATGTTGAGAGACCAATCGCGATCTTGGACCGGAAGGTCAAGGTTCTGAGGAAAAAGGAGGTACCTTTTGGTTCTGGTCCAGTGGCAACATCAGAAGGGGTCCGAGCTAACTTAGGAGACAGAGTCAGAGATGCGGGAGCAGCATCTAGAGTTGTTTTTGGCATGAGACTACGAGGGCGAAGTCTGGATCTAGTGGGGAGAATTGTAACATCCCGAAATCCAGGTAAAGCTACTTAACCCTTCCATTTTGTCATGTTGCAAAATAGGTCCCTTGAGAGAGTTCTTATAGAAAATGAGTACGCTGGGTGTACTGGGGAGTACACTGCATGTACTCATGCGCTTAATTTGGACGCGGACTCGCCTGGGTACGCTGGGCGTACCTAGGGTTACGATGGGCGCAATGGGTCCAGATGTAAACCCTAAATGTTTGCCTTGTGCACTATTTAAAGGATGCTCAAGCTCATTTCTCAGCCTCCATTTCAGAGAGTGAAACCCTAAGAGAGAGACTTCCATTGTCCATAGCATGAGTGTGTGTGCGTTTTGGAGCTAAAAGTGTTTCAGTGTGTTAGTGAAGAAGAAGGAGAAGAGATTGTGGAGGCTACGGCTTGAAGTGCAAGGTTGGATCTGAGATCTTCAGAAAGGAGGTTCATCTAGAGGTATAAAGTTCAAAACTTTCCTCTTTATTCGGTTTTATGTTTCATGGACCATTTCTAGGGTTAAAAGTCACAAAGGTGGAGACTTTATGTGTGTAATGTGCTCCATGGACCTAGATCTGTCCCATTTTAGTGGTATTTGTGTTATAAATCCATAAAGTTTCCATCTTGGTCGTTCAGATGAGGTCATGCTTGAGTTATGAGCTCTCTAGAGTTGGGAAATGGAATATTATGGGTGATAGTGACTTGTCCAGCCATGTAAAGGCTTAAAGTCACCAACTTTATGGATTAAGAGGCTTAGAAATGGTCAGATCTAGATGTTGGAAGCGGGTCTTAACTGTTTAAGACCCCAAAAGCTTAGAGTCTAAAACTGGGAGTTACGTGGGGCGTAATCTCAGTACGCGCGGTGTAAGGGGTCGCACTCCCTGTTTCTGTGAAGACACTGGGTACGCCTAGCGTACATGTTCGGTACGCGCAGCGTAACCCGGAGAGTTGACTTTTGTTAACTTTTAGGGTTTGGTCAACTTTAGGGTCTTGGAGCCATGAGAGGGGTAAAATGGTCTTTTACCCTTCTGAGAGTACTAAGAGAGGGAATAGTCTAGCCTTGAGAGATGTATTTATTTAGAGTGTTTATTTCATATGATTAGGCGGAGGCTAGACCAGATTTTATAGAGTTCGAGATTACCGAGTTACCCGAGGTGAGCCTTCTCACTATACTTTACCTAGTGTGGTAATTAGAGCTATGTGATAGAGTATTTGTATGTTTTTGCATGATGAGATTTATATGTACTTTTTGCTATGTATGTTACAGAGTTTATAGAGTTTTGACCGTAAGGTCCACAGAGTTGGGGCCAGAGGGCCCTCAAAGTTATGGGACCAGAAGGTCCCACTGAGACACATTGACCAGAGGGTTAAACAGAGTTATAGCCTCGAGTGGCTAATTTGTGTTTTCATGTGGTATTTTGGGGAACTCACTAAGCATTTATGCTTACAGTGTTATGTTATGTGTTTCAGGCGCCGGCTTGATAAGTACACACTTGAGGAGATTTTATATATTTGATCTTGGGATGTGATGTTATGAATTGATTATGTGATACATTGATATTTTATAACAATTATGAATGAAAGTGTGTTTTTAAATGTGAAAAATTATTTGAAAAATTTGGGTGTTACAGCACTGCTCCAAGAAATTGAGTGTGAAATTCTGCAACAAACAACTAAAAAGAAAGAAAGAACAAAAATATTTTTGTTGTTTTTGAATTTTTTTTTAAAAAAATCTTTTTGGTATTTTTGATTTTTAAAAAAAAATGTATTTGTTGCAAATATACGAAATTTAAAACACTCAAGAGAATGACAATTATACGAATACGAAGGATTCAAAGAGTTGACTATGAACAGTAACCTTTTTCTTTGATGACATGTCTTTGAGCCAATTCTTTCTGACCATCAGTCTCCTTTTTCCCATGGAACGGAATTTCCATTGATCATTCCAAGTCCTTCCAAAATTCTCACGAATGATTTTTCATCCAATGATTTTGTGAAAATATCAGCAAACTGATGTGTTGTTTTTACAAAATGCACTTCAATATTTCCATCTTCAACATGATCCTTGTTGAAATGATAACGAAGAGCAATATGTTTAGTCATTGAATGCTACACAAGATTATGACAAGTTCTTATAGCACTTTGAGAATCACAATATAATGGAATCTTTTTCATATTAATTGCATAATCACGTAATTGGCTTTGAATCCAAATGATTTGTGAAGTACAAGCAGCAGCACCTACATAGTCTGCTTCAGCAGTTGAAATTGAGACACACGTTTGCTTCTTCGACTGCCAGCTCACCAATTTGCCATCCAACAATCGACAACCACCACTTGTGCTTTTTCTATCAAGATTGCAGCCTCCCAAGTCTGCATCTGAATAAGCTTGAACAAAGAGCCCAGTTTTCAAAGGATACCACAATCCTAACGAAATTGTTCCTTTAAGATAACGAAATATATTGTTTATAGCAGTGAGATGTGGTTCTCGTGGATTTGACTGATACCTAACACAATTACATACAGAAAACATGATGTCAGGTCTACTAGCAGTAAGATAAAGTAACGAACCTATCATGCTTCTGTAAAGAGTTAGATCAACTGCAGGTTTATCTAATGAAGGTGTCAGCTTTATGCCAGTTGCCATCGAAACTCGTAACTTTGTATTATTCGTCAATCCAAACTTTTCTAGAAAATTCTTTGTATATTTTTCTTGATTGATAAAAATACCTTCTCTGTTTTGACGAATATTCAATCCAAGAAAATTATTGATTTTTCCCATCATGCTCATTTCAAACTTGCTTTTCATCAAATTTTCGAATTCACTAGACAAGGCAGGGTCAGTTGAGCTAAAAATAATATCATCAACGTAAATTTGAACAAGCATTAGATGATTCCCAACTTTCTTTCAAAATAATGTGGGATCAACTGATCCCTTTTTAAATTTAGATTGTTTCAAAAATGAAGTTAGCGTTGCATACCATGCTGGTGGTGCTTGTTTTAAACCATTAACTGCCTTATCTAAGATATAAACATGATCATGATGTTCTTCGTTAATAAAACCTGGGGGTTGTTCAACATAAACAGTCTCTTCAAGCTCTCCATTTAAAAATGCACACTTCACATCCATTTGATAAACATCAAAGTCTTTATTAGCTGCATAAGCCAAAAATATACGAACAACCTCGAGTCTTGCGATAGGGGCAAAAGTTTCTTTGTAATCTATTCCTTCTTGTTAAGAATGTTGGATTAGTGTCTAAGTCCATAACAATTTTGGTATGTACTTGACCCGATGGTGCATGGTCCTTTTGGGTTGCCTTCACCAAAGCAACTTGATAGGATGAATTATGGAGAGAAAGGATTAAATATGATTTATTAATATATTATGAGAATAATATATTAAAGAAGTAATCATATTGTTTAATTAATATTAGTCAAGAATTAATCAGAATTAAGTTTGTGGCTAAAAAGAGATTAATTAAACTTAAGGGACTGGAATTGTAATTATAAGATAATTGCAATTGGGCTATGGATTACCTTATTATACAAGGTTGGACGAATTCTATGGGGAAACCCATTAGAAATCGTCCAAGGGCCTTTAAGAAAGGGTCCATGGGTTGCTTAGGGCCTAAGCATCCAAATAAGGGTTTCCTAGTTTAAAACCCTAATACCCTACATGTATAAATAGTACCCTTAAGCCTCAAAAACGTGGTGAACTTGTTCTCTAGGGTTTCCACACGTTTTTGGGCAGCTCCTTCTCTTCTCTTCTTCATCCTCTTGCTCTTGGTGTTTGTGATCCATTAGAGGTGTGACATTTGTGACTCTACGCTTTTTAAAGTCAATTCAAGAAGGAATTGAGATTGTTATTACTATATAACAATCAAGGTATGATCTAAAACCCTTATTCATATGTTATATTGATTAGATCTAGGGTTTTAAGTCTTGGATTCAAAGCATGTACAATAGAGAAACCTAGATCCAAGCTTTAGGGTTTGCATGAGCACATAGGATGTCTTTTGGCTAAAACCCATCAGTTCTATCAGAGCCTAGATTGGTTTCTTTTGTATTGATGCATACTTGATTGAAATCAGCATTGAAAATCGAAAATTTTGAATTCTGAGTGTTTGACTCACCGAGTCACTTGGTGCACTCGCCGAGTCAGGTGTACTCGACGAGTCCAAGTCCATACTCGACGAGTCGGGTGTACTCGACGAGTCCAAATCTAGACTCGACGAGTCGAAGCGTCTGACAGCTAATTTTCGCGATTTTCTTCCTGTTTTAGCTTTGGATAATTACCATAAACATATTTTTGTTATAAAATCTGAATTTTGTCAATATTTGGTGATTACCCTTACCTAAATAGAAGATAATTGTCAAAATTTAGATAATCACTTGTTTTATTTGATAAAAATTGATTATTTGTAATTTAGATTTGAATTATCTTGTGAAAAGTTTCAATTTTTACCCTTTAGGTTTTATAGTTTAAATTTGAACTTAATAGTTTCATTTTGAAATTTAAATAGTTAAAACCCTAATGTTTTGAATAGTTTCGAAACTTGCCCTCAAGTTTTGGAATTTAAATTTTGATTAAAAAAGTTTGATTTTGAAATATTTAAATTCTAAACCCTAATGTTTTAAAATGTTTCAAAACTTGCCCTCAAGTTTTGGAATTTAAAAGTTGATTAAAAGTTTAATTTAGAAATGTTAAATTCTAAAACACTACTATTGTTTTGAAAAGTTCAAATCACACCCTTATGGTTTTATTAATTAATTAACGTGTAAAATTAAAAGAGATTTAATAAATCCATATGGTTTTGGTGTACAATTTAATTAAAAGTATAATTATTCAATTAGAACAACTAGTATTTTAAAAGTGTAAAATACACCCTATACTATATATAACATTAAAAGTGTAACATTATATATATATATATATATATATATATATATATATATATATATATATATATATATATATATGTATGAGTAAAAGTCAGTCTTACCGTTAGTAGGCCTCATTCATGAAGCTGGTCTATAAGGGGTATTTAAGGAAATTGCCTATAAAATGGCGACTGAATGGGTATCCACTCTTACCCACCACACTCTTGACTAGTGGAGGGTCATTAGCCGAACGGGTAGGATAGGACAAAAACCTTCCATTATAAGTATAATGAAGTATAAAAGTAACTAAATGTTTTCATAAAATTCCCAATCTTAGTTACTTTAGGCAAAAGTGAATTGATACAATTCCATGAAATTACACTTTGTGCCCTTGCGAAGACGTTAGTGGAGCGTGTGTGGTTAACCGAAACACTAAATGGCTCTAAGCAAAGGTAGCAAAGGGTGACTCAATGTTTGTCATAGTTCGGTGGAGCGTGTGTGGTTTACCGGCACATCGAATAGGTGACCATAACATGTGAGGGAACCATGTAAGTTTGCATGGTTATTCACACCCGCTTTGTGATCCTCGGCATCCCAGTCACAAACTAGAGGGGCATACCGAGATTTAAACATGCCATTGAAAAGTTCAATGAATCTCATAGGATCTAGGAATTTTTTCAATACATTTAAAACTTAAAATTTCCTTTTCGTTTTTTTGATGGTGGAAAATTAGTGAATCGTCATTCACTTACCTTCAAATCTTCTGCAATTAGGCTTACGGCATCCCTCTCCCGACTTGTAGAATATTGTGTTGGGTCCTAGCCTTAGTATATCAGTTGGGTGATTTACTAAGGAATTAATAAATCAAGTAACTTGAATTTGTTTTCTCCCGTTTTGTAGATGTCAAAGTACGACAACTATGGTCTTCCCAAATCCCGTGGAACAAGCATTCCACATGAACATGATATTCCATGATTCAATCGAGGAACAAGAAGTCATGCTTCACTTCCTCCTCATCCTCCTCTCGTTGTTCTCCCTAACCCACAAGATCGAAGAATTGAAAGGTTCAATGTCACTAAAGCCCTAATGGGAATGAAACATGAAGATGGTAAACCCGTGTGTGCCCACATTCTAGGAATGAAATCACACATCGATAGGTTGATAATGTTGGGTGCATCATTCCCTGATGAGTTGACTATAGGCTGGGTTCTACAGTCACTCCATGAATCATATAATGAGTTGAAAAGAAAGTATTATATGAAGGATCATGACGCAAACCTCATTGACCTAACTTACATGCTCATTGCTGCTGAATCAGAAATGATTTGGCAAAGCAATGGAGCATATTTGTTGGGAAGGTCAACCAGCCATGCTTCCAAGGACGTTCTAGGAGAACCGACCTGCGTTTGCTGCCAAGAGAAAGGGCGTTGGATACAAGTCTGCCCTAAGAGCCTGAAGAGTCCAGAAGATGGGAGAGTCAAAGAGTATGGATGTGCTTCAGGTAAAATCCACTATATAACTCCATTAAGTTCCTATTCATTGACTCTTAATACATAATGTGGTAAGATTTCACTTGAATGTTTTGCAGGATCAATGAAAAGAGAGGAAGCTTGATGAAAGAGCAAGATGAGTCTAATCACGAAGAAATGGATCTCGATCGCATGAATTCGAAGATTAGATTTTGAGCTTAGAAAGTTATGATAGAGTAGTTAGGAATATTTATTACATAGTTTTTTAATTGATTTTGCATTGTAAGGACAAAAATGTTTTCCGCTGCTTTTATGAATAAAATAAATTTTGGTTTGACTCATTTATTTATTTATTTATTTCCTTGCAATGAAATCGTTATAAAAAATTGATTTTTGCATATTTTTACAACGAATGGATGTGATTCTTAATTATGTTAATTGTGGAAATGTCAAGAATTTACCAAATAGGGAAAGCTTCTCATCGCCCAAGTTTCAATTGGACAGAAACTTGGAATCATACAACAAGTGTTGCATGATGAATGAGAAGTTTCATATTTGAAAATTAGACTAATTCGTTGACAAAGTGTCAAGTGAAGGACTAGGAAATCAAGTATACAATGTTGTGTGTTGATCAAGTCCACCACAAAAGTAAAAAAGATATTCGTCATGATTTACTAAGGTTAAGTAAATATGATTACACTTATGAGATTAAGTGTAATTCTTTGTTGATTTGAAAGAGTTTAAATCAATAGCAGAAGGAATAAGAAGAATCAAGTAGGCAGAAAGATAAAAGTTTTTCTATTCTAAGATGAAGGGAGAGTACCTTTTATTATGTTTTATGATAGGTCTTAATGATTAAGAACCATATGTCAATTGATCCTCTAAGTGAGTCTTATGTCTAAGAAGAGGAATCAAGAATTGAAGAAATGGTTAAATCAAGAAGTCAATCATACTTCGTTCCAAAACAAGTCTTAAAGTTAAGATTGTGACATTAAGTGACAAGTCTAAAGAAGGTTTATAACACTCATCAAATGTAGAATATGGAAAAAGTTTTCTTATTCTTGCACATTTGAAATTGGAAAGTTGTGATGTCTTGGGTAAGACAAAGATCAACTAGGACCAATTTTGTGAAGTGTTTTGTCTTGATAAAAACTACACTAACTCTTGAATATTTGTTTTGTTAAAAAATGTTTTATTGACAAGAGAATCTTATATGTCAAGGAGTCAGTGGGAGTCTTAATGGTCGGTTTCAAGAACAAATCAAAATAAACCTTATCAAACATCACTAGCACACGACTTGAGGTTTACAACCTATCGTGTTGACATTATCTTGTTTGTATGCAATTCCAATTGAGTTAATTATGCACTTGAGTTCTATGAGTTCTCATTTGAACACATAAAAGGCAAGCACCTTGATCAATGAAAAGTACATTGATAAGAAAGGGTGAGCTGCTTAACTACTTGGAAGACATGGTGGGCAGCTGTGTTACCATAAGGCAAGAAATCAAGATTGAGAAAGATTGGTCCATATGAGTTTGAATTTGTCATAAACTTTGTTTTTGACAAATTCACATGGATAGGAACACATACACCATTAAAAATCTAAGTGTCATAAGATTCCCTCCTTCATGAAAATGACTGTGAGGAAATGCTTTCACTAAGAGAGATTTTAAGAAGATAGCGATTGTAAAATTGTATTCTCAAATTTGATTATGGTTACGGTATCACTTTCCATAATTCGAAGTGTGAGACTTGGCAATTAGTCTGAATTGTTTAAGACACACATATGAGCTATCTTGGACAAAGGTGTATGAGATTAAGAAGCTTAAATAAAAGATTATCAAAGCATTAGGTATTAAAAACATGAACTTAAGAAATTCAATAAGTATTGTTTTTTTGTAAGTTAAGTTGTTTTCTAAATACATGTCAAAGCTAGTGAGAGCATAAGTGTTATGTTTATAATAATCATCATGATAGTAGGAGCATAAATGTTATGATTGTATGATTATTAAGGCAAGTATTGCAAGTTAGCAATATTAATAATAGAAAACAAGAGTTATACTTTGCAAAGTAGTAAGGATGTAAAGTTGTTTTTCTATAATTAAGGGAGAGAATATTGTACTTCGTTTCAATATCTAAAGCTTAGATTAAGAAATTTTAATAAATTTAGTCAAAGGATACATAGTGTGTTCTTAAATTTCGATTATGATTATGGCATCCCTCTTCATAATTCGAGTTATAGGAACGTAGCACGTAAAATATTATGGCAGAAGATTGATAAAGTATCAAATCTTTATATAAGACATTATGCATCGTGTCCTATACGCCTCAGGTATAGGATCCATTGTGAATGCTATAATATTTGACCATTCTAAAATTTTCCAAATGTCTAGTGCATTTAGAGGGAAAAAGGACAAGAATCGGTTTTGACTAAGATAATTAAACAATTATCAAAGGATGATCCAAAGCTTGCTAAGGATTGGTCGCTTGTGAGTAGTTGGAAGTATTATATTGAATGGAGCATATCGACATTATTATGAATAGATAAGATTCTATTAAGAATGAGTTGTGATATGATAAGTATGGAAAGGTTTCCATATTGGGAGTTAGATATTGAGAATCTATGTCTAAGATTAGAAACTTTTATGCAAAAGGATGTTGAAAGGAATGTAATTTGAGTGAGAGACATCACATCTATGGAATTGTCTTGTAACAATTTCCAATAGAGATTTTTGTAATAGTCCTCGTGACTTTAGTGTAGTGACATTACAAAAGGATCATTGCATAAAATGTTAGAAGCTAGCATATTCTATAAGTGGCAAGAATTTGATATTCTCTCACTTGTAGAAAGGATTGGGAATTGTGAAATGAGTATGATTGGAAATGTGTTCATTTGATCTATTTCACAAAGTAAGAACCATAGGAAAACATTGTGTGCATTCTAAGAGCATGGGACAAGTATAGTTATAATTCAAGTAAGAAATTGATTACCCGAAACGACAAATAATGAGTAATCGATATGGTGATAAATAAAAGGTGTTTTATTTATACTCAAAGGTTTGAGACCATATGTGATTAGTATTATTCTTGTGTTTCACCTTGCATGTTTTGACTTCCTGAATAATTTAATTGGTTCAGAACAGTTAAAATTATTCGAACGGACCACAGTCGTTCGTATGTTGGAAGTAGGTATGAATGAAGACTGTCGTAAATTGGCGTATGGATTGTCTAAAGTGTATTAGACATAAGCAATTGTTTGCTTCAACGTTCATGAGTGCTTATGAATATGATTTGAGCATTGGATCAAACCCACGCTCACTTGGATCACTTCATAGATTTTATCACGAGTGATTGGTGAGACGATAATATCTTATATTCTTGAAACCGAGATGTGTGAGTTGTATCTTGCGAGTCGGTTGTACATTGATAATATGTAAACGCACCAGTAACTTGGTGTTATAAAACATATTGTTGTGTGTGATTTGGTGAGTAAGTGCAAGCGAGCATTGAGTCAAAGTTTATCCGTTCCTTTTATTCAAAGTAGGATAAAAGCGATATCTGTGGGCCCCTCGATGATTTAGTGATGGCACCTAAGCGCTTGGCCAAGCCGAGACTAAATTGATGTTTTCAATTGTAGTCTGTTGTCAGTCGTCATAAATCTGAATTCGGGAAACAGCACATAGACAGAGAGAATGATTTAGATCCATGTCTCAGTCTATAAGATAATATCTAGAATGGAGGAATATATGATCCCTTATCTAAAGGACACGCGTATCTGATAAGATCAGAGTTGACAATGGCTTTAGAAAGCTGCGATTGCAGATCAGGATCTGAAGTCATACGCGGAATAGTTATTAGACTTATCCAAGTGGGAGACTGTTGGATTAGTGTCTAAGTCCATAACTATTTTGGTATGTACTTGACCCGATGGTGCACGGTCCTTTTGGGTTGCCTTCACCAAAGCAACTTGATAGGATGAATTATGGAGAGAAAGGATTAAATATGATTTATTAATATATTATGAGAATAATATATTAAAGAAGAAATCATATTGTTTAATTAATATTAGTCAAGAATTAATAAGAATTAAGTTTGTGGCTAAAAAGAGATTAATTAAACTTAAGGGACTGGAATTGTAATTATAAGATAATTGCAATTGGGCTATGGATTACCTTATTATACAAGGTTGGACGAATTCTATGGGGAAACCCATTAGAAATCGTCCAAGGGCCTTTAAGAAAGGGTCCATGGGTTGCTTAGGGCCTAAGCTTCCAAATTAGGGTTTCCTAGTTTAAAACCCTAATAGCCTACATGTATAAAATAGTACCCTTAAGCCTCAAAAACGTGGTGAACTTGTTCTCTAGGTTTTCCACACGTTTTTGGGCAGCTCCTTCTCTTCTCTTCTTCATCCTCTTGCTCTTGGTGTTTGTAAGCCATTAGAGGAGTGACATGTGTGACTCTAAGCTTTCTAAAGTCAATACAAGAAGGAACTGAGATTGTTATTACTATATAACAATCAAGGTATGATCTAAAACCCTTATTCATATGTTATATTGATTAGATCTAGGGTTTTAAGTCTTGGATTCAAAGCATGTACAATAGAGAAACCTAGATCCAAGCTTTAGGGTTTGCATGAGCACATAGGATGTCTTTTGGCTAAAACCCATCAAAGAATATCCCTTAACAACAAGTCTGGCTTTGTTTCTAACAATGTTTCCATCTTTGTCGGTTTTATTTTTGAAAACCCATTTTAACCTGACAATCAAAACATCATTTGGCTTAGGAATTAATCTCTAAACCTTATTTCGTTCAAATTCAGACAATTCAGATTGCGTTGCAATAACCCAATCTAAGTGTTCCATTGCAATCTTAACTGTTTTTGGTTTAATTTTAGAGATAAAGACATTGAACATGCAAAATTCTTGATGAGTATTTAATACCTCATTCCTCACACGAATTTGAGCTCTTGTTAAGACTCCCTCTTGTGGATTACCAATTATTTGCTCCTTCGGATAGTCTTTAGTCCATTTTTCCATTGGTGGATAAGCTGAATAAAATTTCAAAGGTGGATCTTCGTACAAATCATCATGTTCTGAACCAGCAATTGAACATGCATCATTAAGATCATGAAAATCTTCATTTTGTTCAATTTGCTCCCCTCAACATCAGCATTCTCCCTCTCATTCTCCCCCTCGAAAGAATGTTCCACCTCAACAATAGTGTTCGAATCCAAGTGCCCCCCCTCCACTGGATTAATATGCATACTTTCGTCCATTGATTGATGATGTGATGTTGAATTATTATTGAAATTCGTTGATTGATGTATGTGATTGTTATTGGCATGAATTTCAGCATCAACAGCCTGATCTGAAATTCCAAAAATCAAATCATAATCAATATCCAATGATTGTATAGGTTCAGATTCATCAGGAATTTCTTTCAAAATAGGATGATTTTCAAAATGTTTTACAGATTGTTTGATATAATAATCATCAAATGTAAGATTAAATGTTTCTTCCACTTTTCATGTTCTTTTGTTTAGCACTCGATAGGCGACCGAATTATGCGAATATCCAAGGAAAATCCCTTCATCAGCTTTCGCTTGAAATTTCGAAAGGTTGTCCTTAAGATTCATAATAAAACACCTGCATCCGAAAACGTCGAAAATTTTCACATTAGGTTTTCTATTATTGATTATTTCATATGAAGTGATATTAAATCGACGATGATTAAAAGATCTGTTTTGAGTAAAACATGCAGTGGATACAACTTCAGCCCAAAGATATTATGGAAGATTCGCATATGCCAACATTGTTCTTGCGGCTTCGCATAAAGATCTATTTCTTCGTTCAACAACACCATTTTGTTGTGGTGTATATGGAGATGAAAAATTATGCAAAATTCCTTTATCCACCAAAAACAAATCAAGAACATTGTTCTTAAATTCAGTTCCATGATCACTCTTTATCTTTCGAACTGTCTTTTTCAGCGTTATTTCCATTTTCTTGATAAAGTTAATCATGATTTGTGCAACTTCAGATTTAAGCCTGAGAAAATAAACCCACGTGAATCTTGAAAAATCATCAACAATTACTAAAATGTAACGTTTCTTGTTGATAATAGATACAGACGATGGTCCATACAGATCAATGTGTAAAAGCTCCATAGGTTCAACTATCTTCGAATCAATTGTGATTGGATGACCTTGCTTATGTTGTTTTCCAACTTCACAAGCTGCACATAAAGAATCATTATCAAATTTAAGTACAAGTAAACCTCTTACGAAATCTTGCACAACAAGTTTGTTGATATTTCGAAAGTTGAGATGAGAAAGTCTTTGATGCCAAAGCCAGCTCAAATCTGATGTCGCTTTCGAAAGTAGACGTATAGCTGGTTTACTCATAATTGGATTGATATCTAATGTGAACGTATCACCTTTTCATTTAGATTTAAGCAAAATTTCGTTTGTGTTGACATTCGAAATAATACTTCCTTCTTCGTTGAAAAGTACTTGATTACCAGTTTCCACCACAAGTTGTGATAAACTTATCAAGTTGTGTTGAAGACCTTCTACATAAGCAACCCGATTCACTGTAAATTGACCATTCGTGAATTTCCCATATCCTTTGACTTGACACTTTTGATTGTTTCCAAACTTAACCACTCTAGCATTCTTCAAGCTTCAAAAATCTTGCAAGTTTTCCTTCTTTCCAATCATGTGACGAGAGCAACCACTATCAATGTACCATTTTTTATCGTATTGCTCGTCAGAAAGTACCTGCAATTAGTGAAAAAATTTAGGTACCCAGGGCTTTTTGGTTCCTTGTTTATTAGCTTCAAACAAAGAATGAATTTTAGAACCGAAAGCCCATGTTCGAACTTGTGTTTTGATCTTATCAATTAAATTAACATCATTTTCTAAAGATATTGAAATGTAATTTTTCGATAGTTTTGGATTTTCACTAGATTGTACCTCGGGCTTCTCAATTTTTGTTACTTTGTTGATTGGTTTCCATCTCTGAATTGGAGTATTCTAATCTTGTGAAGATAAACTTCCAGTTGAGGACTCATTCAAATACTTTTCATAGGCTGATTTGATATATCCTTGAGTAAACTTTCCAGACTGAAACCTTTTTCCTTGTCCCTCAAGCCAATAATTCACTGAATGAACTTCTAATTTTCCTTTTGTGCTTGAAACTTTTGTTGGTTTTGTGATTGAAGGATTTGGAAAATTTGGATTTTGTGGAGTAGATTTTGTTGATGATTTGAAAGTTTTGTGTAAAGGTGGTTGATTATTCGATGATTTTCGAACATTGTTAAGTTTTCGATCATTTACAAAGTTTTGTGAAGTCTTATACTTTCGAATGTTTTCATGTTTTCGAACATATTCAACCTTTTAATTAAATAGAAAAGTATCTATTAAATTCATTGGTTGATGAAAAGATGTGTTTCTTGGTTTTTCTTTGAATATTCTCTGTTGAACACTCGTGTAACAGCCCGAAATCCAAGTATTCTTCTATTTGGCCCTGCATCTTGGTTATGTTGTCATTTTAGGGTTTTCATGATAGGCGAGGTGTACGCTGCGCGTACTCGCGCGACTCATTTAGACGCGCTCACCCTCAGGTACGCTGGGCGTACCCAAGGTTACGCTGGGCGTAACCGGTCCAGACCTAAAAACCCTAATTCCTTTGGAGGGCTATAAAAGGAATGTATGGCTGGACTTCTCAGCCACCATCCGTCAGAGAGAAACCCTAAAGAGAGTGTGCATTCGTTCTTAAGCCATTTTGTGAGTATTCTAAGCTTGGTGGTGCCATTCCAAGGTAGCAAAGGAGAAGAAGAACTCATTGGGAAGGCTAGAAGTGGTGTTCAAGTGTAGATCTGAGCTTTTCAAGGGTTGAAGCTTCATTATCAGGTAAAAAGTTCGGATCTTGTCACTTGGTTCATGTTATATGCTTCAAGTACCATTTTCTAGGGTTTTAGCCCAAAGGTGGAGACTTTTTGTGCAAATGGTCTCCATAAGCTTAGATCCATCATACTTCTGGTCTTTTGGAGTTGTAGACTCATAAAAATGACATCTTGGACGTGAATGTTGCACCATGCATGAGATCTAGGTCCTTGAGTTGGAATAGAATGATGTTAAGAAGTGTTGGAGCCTTTACAGCCATGCCAAGGCTTAAAGGTCTCGACTTTATGGGTTTAGACGCATAAACAGAGTCAGATCTAGAAGTTGGAGTAATGGCTTAACCGATTAAGACCAGAAATGAAGCATGTTAGAATCTGATGGTTACGCAGGGCGTAACTCCCAGTACGCGCAGCGTACTGGGTGGAGACCCTGATCCATGGGTTGGCGATGTACGCCCCGCGTACATCAAGCAGTACGCCCCGCGTACTCATAGGGTTGTCTTTTAGGGTTTTGGTCAACATGGAGACTTTGGGTCAAGGAAGGGTAAAATGGTCTTTTACCATCTGAGGGATGATGATAAGGGGTAAAGTTTTAGTTGTGGAAGTCTTTGATTATTAAATGAAATTTTTATGATTAGGCGGGGTAGAGTCGTCGTTGGGATTTGGAGATAGCGAGTACGCGAGATCTTAGACTTTCCACGAGGTGAGTTTTCTCACTATACTGTACCCGGAAGGGTTTTATCGTGTGACCGGAAGGTCGGATATGTTATGAGTTATATGCATTGTATGTGATAAGTTAATCGTTTATATGTGCCATGTATGATATGCTTAATATGGGCCGGAAGGCTTTATGTTATGGGCCGGAAGGCATAGGCGTTGTGATGTGGACCGCAAGGTTGACGTAGGTAGGACCGGAAGGTTTACCTAGCCGGGACGGAAGTCCCCTGAGACACATGGACCGGAAGGTTAGGGCCTGGAAAGGCGTATGTGCATAAGTTGTATTTTGGTAACTCACTAAGCATTTATGCTTACAGTTGTTGTGTTATGTGTTTCAGGTACTAGCGAGGACCGTGGGAAGGCGCCGACATGATCGTACACATTGTCGGGGAAACTATTTTATGATCATTAGGATGTATTTTGTTATGAAACATTGTTCACGTTTGAATTTGGAATATTAAACGATGGTTTTTGATGTTTGTAAAAATGAAAATTTTGTTTTAAAATTTACGTTGTTACAAGTTGGTATCAGAGCCTTGGTTTGAGGGATTCGGATACACCTTCGGGCGTAACTGAACTCAAACCGAGGATTTGAGAAAAATTTTAATTAATAAAAGCAATAAAAATTTGGTAAGAGATTTCGAAACAACCAAAGGAGAAGCAGTGTGTACGGTCAGCCAGTGCCCGAACGGTAAAATCCCCAAAATACTCTTACAATATATGTCATTTCAGGTCCTTGAAATTCGAGTATTGTAACCTCTTTGAAAAAGTAATTAGAATATCATCGAAAAATGAAGTATTCAAAGGCTCTGTTTGGAGTATGCTATGTAATAGATATCATCTTAAGGTTTTCAAGCATATAAAGAACACTAAAATCCGAGTTATAACGAAGAAGTTATGACCATTCTAAGTTTTCCGGCAAAAACCGGCAATATGAAGTTACGTAAAAACTCGAATCGGTGATCGAGCGACTTTTGGCCGGAATGACCTAAACGAGAATCGAAGGACTCATCAATGGTATTTCAGCGGTAAAAAGTCTGGCAAAAACCGACGTCAGATAAAGAAGTTATGAATTTTTAAAGAAATTCCTTAATCACGTCATTTTAATAAATAAATAATAAAAATAATTTCATAATTTGTCAATGGAATCTAAACGAAAGTTGTAGATCTTAGTCTCACCTACGCGTGGATATAAAGAACGTCGAAAACGGAGTTTGTATGAAGGAGATATGAATTTTAGAAGTTTATTTAAAATAAATATAAAAATAAATAAAAACTCTTGGTAATATCCGAAGGGGAGTCAGCAGATAGGACCGGAGTACGCCCTGCGTACCCTCGTACGCCCCGCGTACTCGAATCAAGGGCTCCGAACTGTCCACGTCGCTCCTATGTTTCTACCGAGGATGCGCTCATGCATGACGCATGAGTACGCAGCGCGTACTCTAGTACGCCCCGCGTACCGAGGCTTCCCAGACCACTATAAATAGAGATGCGAGGGTCTCCGGAATAATTGCTCATTTCTTCTCGTTTCTCTTGCGTTTTGCCTTGTTTTCCGTGCCCGTTCAAACCCGAAGCCCTGGTCATTTTTACTCAAGTCGCGAGAGTCGATTTTACTCCCGAGATTCCCGAGAATCCCGAGAAAGATCCGCTTCCCGAGACGAAACTCTGCCCGGTTTTCCATCTCGCTATCTTCAAACTTCCAAGTGAGTTCATACCCCTGCAAACACACTTTAAATGCTTTTTATACTCTTTTAGGGGGAATACAAGTAAACACACAACTATAATCATGTGAAACATCGATCTTTTACTATACTTTTTATACTGTTGTTTTAACTATCTTATGAAGTCCTTATCATGCAAAACACCTCACAACACAGGTTTACCCTCTTGGGATACAATATGTTTTATAAATAAAAATATGTTTTACTTATACGTTTACATACAAATACATCATATCAAGGGTAACATTCTTTACTAAATCATTTTATGCATTCAAAGAACTTATGATTTATGCTTTGTCAAACATTGTGAAAAGGATAAACTTTCCATACAAAACTATTACTTTAATACAGACTTAGTTGAGAATCCATGAGATACATACATCTTCAACTACTGCCTTTTTATTAGAAGGTATCGCTGCAAGTCCTGTCTATAACCAAAGTCTCCCGTTCGGAGAACGTGTCAAATGTGTATAGATCTATGCGGGAAGTCATGATCCCGTGCCCTGACTGTTAAGCTACAGTCCTTCCTTTGGGGTGACAGTTTGTCATAACGCTACGACGCTTGAAGAACGTTGCAACATGCATATTATGTTTAGTATGGTTATAAAACTCATCGGATATACAATTATTATAGTGTTATGTTTTTATGAACGAGTAGCTATTAAATCTATTCTTCATCTAACAAGTGAAATCTTCGTATAGCTTTATTATATAAAACTATGCCACAACTTTTAAGCACGTCAGTTGCTTGCGATTTTCGGTCTTAGAGACTGCCAGTTATGTTAGGAAAATAAGGGTTTTTCCTGTACACAAAACAAACAACTAATAGGAAATAAGGGATTTTCCTGGTGAAATTACTTACAACTTATAACACGAACATTCATATGCATTTCATACTTTTATAAGAAAATAAGGGTTTTTCTTGGAAAACACAGCAAGTCTTATCTCAACTGTTAGGGAAAATATGAGATTTTCTAGATCTAATACATTCATTTTCAACACAACAAATCATAACTCTTTACATTTGAAACACTGCGTTTTTCTGGAAAACATACACGAACTTTCGAATGGCATACATTTTCTCAAAACACTACTGATGAACTCACCAACTTAATTGTTGACACTTTTTCTTTGAAATAACTTGTATTCTCAGGGAACCACTAAGCAGATTTGGAAATCAACTTTTGGAGATTAACGTGCTGACGTTAATTAGTTCTTTTGAAAGATGTTTATGTATTTAACTTTTGAACATGTAACAAATACAACTATGTAAACATTTTGGAAACTTTAATATATATGGTGGTGTGTACTTTCCTTTCTATGACCTGTTATGATACTGAATATGACGTCCTCCGCCCCCGAACGTTTCCGCCGTTCTGGTTTGGGGGTGTGACAGATTGGTATCAGAGCATTGTTTATAGTGAATTAAGTATAGCAAAACCATTTTGGTATACAACTATAAACACAACTGGGCAAAAACACTCTGAGTAAGAGACATACTTTTAAAATTAAATTTATTTAGTTTTTGTAAAGTAGGCATGCATTCATTTCATATTAATAACATGGTCGGTATCTTAATTAAAACAATATAGAAGTATTATAAATAAGTTGTGCAGTGCAGGTATGCCTTGGGACATGTAATCGGAACTGGGAAGAATATAGCCTGATCAACTATATTTGTCCAAGAGCCGACTAACGTATGCCAAGGAGTGTCTGCAATGGACAACGAATTTAAAACTTACCAAAAGCATATCGTTAAAGAATACTAAGGGAGTATTCGAGTGCTTTCAACCCTTAAACTTAAAGAGTAAATTCCATGTGCTTTAGCTTACAGTCAATCCTTAACCCTATTCTCGTATAGACTCAAATGGCTGGATTCCATCACCCCGGTGACCCCTACTACTTCAACCAAAGTAACGGAGAAGGGATAGAGAATGATCTTGAAGAAGGAATGCAAGAAGAATCAGACTCAGATCCCGAGAACAATAACCTACCCTTAACAGCTCCAATTCAAAATCCTAATCCTCGACCGGAATTTCATGGCTCGACGCCCCATTGGGCAACTAACCTGGATAGGTGGAGCCGCGAACAGGATCAACCCCTTCCATTCAACGGAGACCGAAGCTTCTACAACCTAAGCAAGGGAGGCTCAGCAGACAGAGCCCTTCCTATATTGGTTCGTCGGATTTCTCGCATTGGTGAGCAAGGACGGTCGACCCTCCATCGAACTGAGGAAAATGATGCGAACACTGGAGTCAACACAGTTCGCATCCGACAGTTAGGATTAGCTCACGGGAGAATCGTAAATCGAAATGAAGCGTTACAGAGAGAGCTAACAGCAACTCAAACCGAAGTGATAGAACTTCGGGCACGCCAGGAAAGACATGAACTACGTATGCTCGAGATGCAGCGTCAGTTGGTAGAATCTAAGGCCCATGTAGCCAGCTCGTGTAACAAATAATACCTGTCTGACTTCCAAATTTTGTCATAACATAAGACCTCGGATAAAGTCCTTACTTTTCTTAACCTTGTAATCGGAGACCTTTAGATAGGTCAAACTTTCCTAACTACAAAATGTAACGCACCATGTTTTATAATATATGATGTATTTCCTTTATTGAACCCTTTGCATACCCCTCCAATTCATGAGTTTATCTACTCTCCTTATGAGTCGAACTCAAAACCCTATTCAGGGGTAAACCAAACTTCTGATATAACAAATCACTAATGCGCGACTTTCGAATCATTAAAACTTATAGTTTTTCATGTTAATTCCTTATCAGAACAATGTCTCCTCGTAGATCAGCACGTAGAAACGCAACCCCACCACCACCTCCTCAATATGACCCCAACATAGTGCAATCTGTTATCGCTGCGGCAGTAACAGCTGCACTGTCTCAAGCAAACTTTAGCGGCACAGCAAGGGCCGGAAATAATCAACTTACCAACGCAACCCCATTCCTACATTTGGACACCACCACTTTGCAAGCTACAGTTATAGCCACAGTGACAGCCATTATAGCGTACGATAACTCTGTCAACTCAAGCAGGGAAGGAAACGGTATCAAAAATCCTAATCAAAGAAAGAATCGAAGCCACCTACCAATAGCTGCCTATAAGAATACCGCAAGGTACGAACACAAGAACATAAAACGAAAACCCTGGAGCGAGAGGAGAGGCAAATCAACTCAAAGAAACGCCAAAAAGCAATCAACAAACCCTACCCCTACACCCAAAAGGTCGTACAACGGCAACCAGCCTAATTGCAACCGATGCAACTTTCATCATCACGGACCTTGCCGTGAATTGCATTGTGTTAGTTGCAATAGAAAGGGACACACCGTCCGCTACTGCAGAGACCTAGCCCAACTAACTGCTCCGGCCACAAATGTAGGAGTAGACCGTGCTTGTTATGAGTGCGGAGAAACGGGACACTTCCGAAGGGACTGCCTGGAGTCAAACATCATGAAAGCTGGTGGAGGAGGCCAAGTATTCGCAATGGGCCAAGAGGAGGCTATTGTGGACCCCATGGTTATTCTGGGTACATTTCTCCTTGATAACTTATTTGCATACATTCCATTGATAGTAGGAACGCAGAGGAGTTCCGTGAGTCACAAGTTTAAAAAATCTACTCGAACAAACACCCCCAATCATTCAACAAAACCTTCATAACAGTAATAATAGAGATAGACTAAAAAGCACTAAAAACACATATGTATATTTCACTATCCCACTAACAAGCGTCTTATAATGATTAGTACCGACATTGGCTTTCGACGTGGATTGGTGTGGCCCTACCCATACCAATTCCATGTGTTATAAAGGACCCTTTCACTTTAACCATCGACAAACGAAACTCGATCGATTTATAATGACAAACCCCACACAAACCCCAATTGGTTTCTAGTTTCAAAACCCCGAAGTACTCATATGAGGAATCTTTACAACCTTCCCGTAGTATCCCCCAACAAATCATTTAGAAATACCACGCATGCAACAAGTCAAATCCAAACCCAAAAACTAGTAGTGAATTCAACCATGAACTTCAAAACGTAGCTACCCTAATGCATCGAGTGAATATGCTAACATTTAGAAGAACGTAAGTAATTAAACCCAAAACCACATGATCCCGATCAATCGAATTGATAGGCGGAGTAATGAAGGTCCGCTGAAACACGCACATTAGGATCTAGATTCATAAAGAAACAAGTGGCAACTCCTGCAGAACGCCTTAGGAAGCAATTTCCAAGGTGGGGTATTGAGGAAGGCACTCGTGTCCACTTAACACTGGCTAAATGTTGGATAAGGTGTCTAAGTCCATAACTATTTCGGGTGTGTACTTGACCCGACCCGGCATGGTCCATTTGGGTTGCATGGCACCATGCAATTGGATAGACTAAATGAGAGAAATAAAACTTGGAGATTATTAATATGTTATAAGTTCTAATATATTAATAATATTATTTGATTAGTTTGATCAAAGAATTAATTTGGAATTAATTAAGTGATCAAAGGATAACTAATTAAATATATGGGTTGATTATGTAAATCATTCATATCTTGTATAGTGGGCTAAGAGGCTCTATGGATTATCAAGTTGGGCTCTACCCATTAGATGCTCCATGGGAGTTACAAACCCATGGGTCATGGAAATGAAGAGTCATGACACATTAGGGTTTACATGGTGTAACCCTAGATGTGTCAACACTATATAAGAGTCCCATTCTCCACCAAAATCGGCTAGACATAAGAAAGAGAGGGCTTGGCCGATTTTAAGAAGTGTGTATTATCTCAAAGGTCTTTCCAAGAGCATTTGGTGTTGTGTGAAGCATTTGAGGCATCACACTTGGGGTGCTAGGCTCACCAGGTTTCAAGGAACATAAGCAACAACAAGGTAAGTTATTCTATCTTTCATTCAAGTTAAAATTGTTCCCTATGTATGCTAGATAGGAATATAACCTTGGAAATTCAACTTTGCATGATAATTAGACAAACATAGATCCAAGGTTATTAGGGTTGCATGTACACTTAGGAAGTGTTAGAATGCTCAAAACCCATCAGTGGTATCAGAGCCTAGGCTTGTTTGTTTGTTATTTGTGCTAAAAAGTTGAAGAAAGTCGAAAAACTAGTTGTATGACTGCTGGACTCATCGAGTCCATGGGGGGACTCGTCGAGTTCACTTGTATCTTCAACCTACTCGTCGAGTAGGTTCATGCACTCGACGAGTAGGGTCGACAGAGTGCAGATTTTCGACTTTAGTTGCTGGAAATGGATTAGAAACATTACCCTAAACTGTTTTGGTACTTGAAAACTTGTTTTAGATGGTGTAATGTCTTGCTAATTCATTTACAACAACTAGTTATCAAAATTACAAAGTTTTAAGTGTAGTTTTGATTCATTAAAGTGCTTATGTTCATGTTCTTGATCTTATGATGTTTAGATGATCATAGGAATTATTTGTAACCTATGTGGTAGTTTAATTCTTGATCATAATGTGTTTTAATGGAGTCCATAACTTGTTCTCAAGTTATGGAAAACCAAAAGTCACTTGAGTTAAAAACCATTAAAAGAACACAAGAGTTAGAAAAATGAAGAATCCTCATTTTATTACTCTATTAAACTCATAAGTTACAAGGAATGAAAATTTTGAAAGTTTACAAAACTTGTCCTCAAGTTTTGGAACAAGTAAAGTTAAGTTAAAACTTTAGTTCTAACCCTTAGAATTTTAAAAGTTCAAATTCAATCCTTATACTTATATTATTATGATTTAATAATTATATATATATATATATATATATATATATATATATATATAAGAACAAAGTTGTCTTACCGCTTGTACGCCTCATTCACGAAACCGGTCTATAAGGTGGGTATAATGTTGTTGCCTATAAAATGGCAACTTAATGGGTGTCCACTCTCACCCACCGCTTGCTTGATCGGTGGAGGGTCGTCAGCCGAACGGGTAAGACAAGGACTTATAAATTCTCATTAAAAGTATGATGAATATTATAAAGTAACTAAATGTTTTATTAAATTCCCAATCTTAGTTACTTTAGGAAAAAATGTGAATAAGGTGCTAATCCATGAAATTACACTTTACACTTTGTTTAAGTCGTTGGTGGAGCGTGTGTGGTTAACCGACACACCAACTTGGACTTAACAAGGTAGGTAAAGGGTGACTTAAGGTTTATTATAGTATCGATGGAGCGTGTGTGGTTTACCGGCACATCGATTGAGTGATAAACTTTAAGGGTACCAAGTGATTTGCATGGTTACTTCACACCTCGTTTTGTGATCCTTGGTATCCCAGTCACAAAACTTGGAGGGCACACTCGAGATTGAAACATGCCTTTGAAAACTTCATTGAATCTCAAAGAATCTAGGAATTTCTAAGAACCAATCAAAAAACCTAATATTTAATATTTCGTTTTTCGTGGTGGAAATTGGTGAATCGTCATTCACCTACCTTTCAAATATGTTATAGCTTGGATTACGGCATACCTCTTCCAAGTTATAATATATTGTGATTGGATCCTAGCCTTAATATTACATTTGGGTGTTTTATTAAGGACTCTCTTAATATCTAAACTAATCTTGTCCTCTTCTTTCAGATGTCTTCAAACAATGTTGCTTCTGGCTCTAACCCTAACAGCTCCTTTACCCTTATGAACTTGTGTGGGAAAGTCACCTTTGATGGATCCAACTTCAATGAGTGGATCAGAAACATCAGGATGATTACCCGCTACGAGGACAAAGAATATGTCCTTGAAAAGGAGCTTAAGGAGATTGATGAGACCACTGCAACTCTTCAGGAGATCGCTGACTTTCAGGCACATGAAAGGGATGCTACGAAAGTGGCATGCATCATGATGGCCACGATGACAGCGGAACTCCAAAAATCTTATGAGGATTTCTACCATTATGAAATGCATCGAGATTTAATGGAAAGATACCATCAAAGTGCACGACAAGAGAGGTATGAAATCATCTGCTCCATGATAACAGCCATGATGAAGGACGGGGAATCCGTCACGAGCCACATGCAGAAAATGCAAAGGTATGTGGATCGTTTGCTGAAGCTTAATGAGAACTTCCCGGAGGAGCTTGCAATAGATATCATTTTGCACTCCTTACCATCGTGCTATGATCAATTCCGCATGACATATCACATGAATAAGGAAGAGGTCACACTCAGTAAACTTCAGGGACTTCTCAAGACCGCAGAAACAGGTCTTAAGGGGAAGTCGGTTGTTAACACTCCTACTCAAAACTCTACTCCGGTTTTGGCAATCGGGAAAAGTCGAGGGAAGGAAAGAAAGATCTCTTCGAAGGGTACCAATGTTGGTTTTTGAGCATTCTAACACTTCCTAAGTGTACATGCAACCCTAAATACCTTTGGATCTATGTTTTCTCTATTATACATACAAATAAGAACTTCCAAGGTATTATCCTAATCTAGCATACAAAAAACTATGAATGTAACAAGATAGAATACATACCTCTTGATGTAGCTTGATGTCTTCAAGCTTTAAGAGCTTAGCCCCAATAGTGTGGAAGCCTCAAGTGGAATCACAAATCACCAAGACGAATACTTTAGAGAATATGATTACTTGGTTCTCTCTAGTGAAATTGGCTAGCCCTTCTTTAGTGTATCCACACTAGTGCCAATTTCACCAACCAAAGACATCTTTATATATTATGGAGGATTAGGGTTAAACCCTAATACCCATGACCTTTCATTTCCTAGGATCCATGGGTTAAACACTCCATGGACTATCCATGAAAGTTTAGCCCAACCTAAATGAACTTGGCCCATTCCATATATATAAGAGTCCATATTTAATTAGTTCCTTTTGATCACTTAATTAATTATAAATTAATTCTTGATCAATACTAATCAAATAATATGATTCCATATTAATATATTAGAACTTATAATATATTAATATTAATCATAAATATACTATTCTCAAAAGATTATCCATATAAATTGTGTCGGTGAAGTGCAACCCAAATGGACCATGCCGGGTCGGGTCAAGTACATACCAAATATAGTTATGGACTTAGACATTAATCCAACAGTCTCCCACTTGCATAAGTCTAAAACTATTATTGCGTATGACTTCAAACCTAACTGGCAATCGTAGCTCTTAAAGCCGCTGTCGAACTCTGATCTTGTCAACGAACTTGTCCATTAGATAAGGGATCATATATTCCTCCATTCTAGATATCGTATGGACTGAGACATGGATTATAATCATTCTCTCTGTCCATTTGTTGTTTCCCGATTTCCGATTTATGACGACTGACTAATTGAACAAATCAAATCAGTCCTGGCCCGGCCGAGCACTTCCATTTGTCATCATCAAATCATCGAGGGGCCCACATATATCACTTTTATCCCGAAGGTAAAAGGAACGGATAAACTTCGACTCATATGGCTTGTTCTACTACTTGTTGAATCATACACAAAGGCACGTTTTATAACATCGAGTTACCGTATGCGTTTTCTTGCAATCAATGTACTATCAACTCATAGTAACAACTCATATCTCTAGGTTTGAAGAATATAAGATATTATCGTCTCATGATCACTCGTGATAAAATCCATGAAGTGATTCCAATGAGCGCGGGTTGAATCCAATACTCAGAACTTATGAGCACTCATGAGTGTTGTAGCCCTTTGTCCAACACCTTAGACCTCTACAAGCCAACCCATGACAGTCTTAATTCATATCTACTTCCAACATATGACCGACTGTGGATGGTTTGAATAACTTAGTCATTCCGGAAGAATAACCCAGTTTATTCAGGAAGTCAAAACATGCAAAATGAAACACAATAATAATTGAATCCAATATGGTATCAACTCTTTGAACATAAATAAAACACCTTTTATTTATCACCATATGATTACACATTATTCATTGTATACTGTTTCAGCTATCAACTTTTTTCTTGAATTTAAAACAATAGTTGTCCCATGCTCCAAGCATGTACACTAAGTTTTCTTAAACACTAGTCATGCCACACACCAAGTATGCATACTATGTTTGTCTATGATCTTTACTTTGTGAACTAGATCAATTGAACATAACTTCAATGATTCTCTTTTCACACTCCCAAATCCTTACTGCAAATGCAAGAATTCCAAATTCATGCCATTTACTGAAATCTGTTAGATTCTAAACTTATATGCATTGATCTTCTTGTAATGATTATGTACAAAATCAGAAAGACTTGACAACAATCATTACAGAGCATTCCAAAGGAGATCAGCTCCTTGGAAACGTCCTTCTTGCATTAAGTTTCCTTAATCTTACACAGATTGAAAATTCTAACTTTGAAACATTTCCAGATTCCATTTTGACTATCACTTCTGAACAAGAGTTGCCTCCTTACAGACTATGTCAATATGGTCCTTCCAGAATTATCACTACACTTCCAACTATCCTTGAGCAACCAATCTTTGGTAAACCTTAGATTGTTCTCGACAATTGTTTAATCCTTTTAGTCATATCCAGTTCTAAACCTTTTCCCTTCTTAATGCCCCAGGCACTAGGAAAATTTTAGAACGGATGAATATAGCACATGTAATCGATCCTATATCTGAAGCATATGGGACACGATTCATGATGTCTCACATAAAGACTAAACCAGTCTTTTGCTATAACATTTCCATTTCTATTTCCCAAGTTCTCATAATTCAGATTATGAAAAGGGATGTCGTAATCATAATCGAATTTTAGAACGCAAATAATGGACCCGTATACAGAATTTCCTTATGTTGAGCCATTCCAACATGAAATTCATATATATCCTTGACTAAATGATTAAAACCTCACGATCTAAGCTTATAGATTTGAGATGAAGTATAATTTCCTCTCCCTTAATTATAGCAAAACAACTCTTTCCCAATTGAAACTTTTGTTTTTCTATAATTAACATTGCTAACTTGCAATACTTATCATAATTATCATGCTCCCACTAACATGATGATTATTAGCATAACACTTATGCTCCCATTAGCTTTGACATGTACCCAGAAATCAGCTGGACTTCTAGAAATCAATACTTCATTGACTTTCTTACCAAAGTTCAGATTTCTGATACTAGATTGTTTTGATAAGACTTTATCAAAATCATACACCTTCCCTTAGATAGCACACTTGTGAGTCTAAACAATTATGAAGAGGTATGCCGTAATCATAATGGTTAGACCTTTTTGCCACTTCTCACAAGTCCAGGTTAGTGTGCCGGTAAACCACACACGCTCCACTAACGACTTTGAGAATGCAAATATCACAATTGCTATCTAGCTAAAATCTACTTAGTGAAAGTGTTTCCTCACCATCATTTTCATGAATCGGAGAGAAACCTTATGACACTTAGATTTAATGGTGTATGTGTTCTTATCCATGTGAATTGTCAAAATCATAGTCACAAGACAAGGATAATGACAAATCCAAACTCATATGGACTGAACTCAATCTTAATTTCTTGCCACCTGGCAGTTCAAGGGCCTGCCATTGCTTCCAAGTAGTTGTGCAACCAATTGAGAACTCTAAGAACTCATATGCAAAGCCAACTTTAACTGGAATGGGCACAGATATGTCAACACGATAGGTTATAAACCTCAAGTCGTGTGCTAGGGAAGACCTTCAGGTTTTATTCTTGATTAGTTCTTGAGACTTTCAAGACCTTTAAGACTCCTACTGTCCTCTTGACCTATAAGACTCCCTTGTCAAACATCCAAGAGACAGTGTGGATTCTAATCAAGACAAACACTTCACACATTTGGCCTAAGTTGGTCTTTGTTTTATCCAGAACATCACAACTTACCAATTTCAAATGTACAAGAGTAGAAAACTTTTACTCTTACATTTGACAAGTGTTTTTAACCTTCTTTAAGACATGTCACTCAAATGACAATCTTGGAGTATGACTCTAAGACTTGTATTGGAACGAAGTATGACTCATCTTCTAGATTTAATCATTTCAACAATTCAAGATCCCTCTTCTTAGTTATAAGAATGCACTAAGACTTCCTTAGAGAACTAATTGTGTTATGGTTTCTTAATCATTAAGATGATCACAAAAACTGATACTAAAGTACTCTCCCATCTTTTCAGATTTGAGAAACTTTTATCCTTCTGCCTAATTTGATTCTTCTTATTCGCTCTGCCTTACATTGGAACCCTTTTCCAATGTCTCAGAATTACACTTAAGCTTGTAAGTATAATCATATTTACTGTGCTTTAGTAAACTATGACGAATAGTTTTATCAATCTTTTTGTGGTGGACTTGACCAGTGCACAAGAATGTGTACTCGATCCCTTAGTCCTTTACTTGACTCACACATCCATGTGAACAAGTAATTAGTCTTAATTTTCCAAAACTTGAAAGTTCTCATTCATCATGCTATACAACTTGCATGATTCCAAGTTCCGGTCCAATTGAAACTTGGGTGATGAGAATCTTTCCTTATTTGCTAAATCTAGACATTACCACAAATGAAAGAATCAATTTCATATTTCCACTCTTGCTCTTAATGGAATCATATAAGCAACAATTTTTCCTTAAATGCCATTGTAAGGATATTTTAAAATAAATAGAATCCAAAATTTTTCTTTTATTTTAAAACTTTGCGGAAAAACTTATCCTTACAATCCATATGAAAACTTGTTGTTATCTATTCCTTAAGCAATATCTCATAACTCCAAAGAAGTAGCTCAAGAATCCGATTTTTCAAACTATGCGATAGAAATCCATCTATGCGATCAGACTCAGCATATTCTTTCTTTAATTTTCTCCACTTTTTCTTTGATTCTTAAAACATCACCATGTGACCCAGTCACATCAAGTATCAAGAATCTCAGAATAGAAACTTAACAGAGTTAGATAGTGGACTTTACCTGAAGTAAAGTCAAACTTATTGACTTTAACATCCTTAGGTAAATTTGGCAGCTTCGTGACCAATGCCCCTTCCTTTGGCAATATAAACATATGAACCCTTTGATAATGGTACACGAGACTATCACAGACTTAGCTTTTCTCTTTACCATTTGGTCAACCGAGTTGACTATGGCTGATCCCTTTCCACCGGGATGAGAGAGCTTTACTAGATATCCAATGTCATCATTGTCAATGTCCATAAAGTTTTAGGAAGTTGATCTTAACAAATAGATAAGATCATTAAGGGTCTTGTCATAGTCTGTTTCATAGGTGTTCCAAAAGAACTCACTATGTGACTTAGAAAGTGATTGAACCACCAACTTTCTCAAGACTTTGACACCCAACTCTCCCGGCTTGTCAATATGTGACTACATCTCCAAGATGTGACCACACCTTGACCTTGCCTTGCCAATAGGGCTTGAGTGACCTTAAAATTTTTCAAGAACTTGTGGGTTAGGGAGAATAATTGGAGGAGGTGAATGAAGTATGATTTCCATGGGACATCATCTTCATTAGGAAACCTTGTTTCAAGAGATTTGGGAAGATCATAGGTGTCTATACCAGACATCTTTTGGGAGATATTCAAGATAGTTGATTTAAAGTCGTTAATATGACACCCAATATGAAATATTAAGGCTAGGACCCAACAAACTATTTTATAACTTAGAAGAGGTATGCCGTAATCCGAGCTATAAAATATTTGAAGGTAGGTGAATGACGATTCACCAATTTCCACCAAGATAAACGAAATGTATTATTAGGTTTTAATTGGTTTTGAAACTCCTAGATCTTTGCGATTCATTGAACTTTTCAAAGGCATGTTTCAATCTCGAGTGTGCCCTTCAGGTTTTGTGACTGGGATGCCGAGGATCACAAAACAAGGTGTGAAGTAACCATGCAAATTACTTGGTACCCTTAAGTGTTTACCCCTCAATCGATGTGCCGGTTAACCACACACGCTCCATCGATACTATGATAAACATTAAGTTACCCTTTGCCTACCTTGTTAAATACGCGTTAGTGTGCCGGTTAACCACACACGCTCCACTAACCGACTTAAACAAAGTGCAAAGTGTAATTTCATGGATTAGCACCTTATTCACATTTTTCCTAAGTAACTAAGATTGGGTATTATTAAGAGTTTAGTTACTTAGTATTTATCATTAATACTTTTTAATGAAGGGAGAATTATAGTCCTGTCAAACCCGTTCGGCTAACGACCCTCCACCAGTCAAGCAAGCGGTGGGTGAGAGTGGACACCCATTAAGTTGCCATTTTATAGGCAACAACCTTATACCCACCTTATAGACCGGCTTCGTGAATGAGGCGTACTAGCGGTAAGACTGACTTTACTCTTATACATATATATATATATATATATATATATATATATATATATATATATATATATATATATATTATTAACTTATAATATTATAAAGTATAAGGATTGAATTTTAACTTTTAAAATTCTAAGGGCTAACTTGGAATTAAAGTATTCATAAGTGAAAACTTTACAAATTCCAAAACTTGAGGGCAAGTTTTGAAACTATTCAAAACTAATTAATTCCATAACTTATGTGTTTAAAGTAGTTTTAATCCAAAAACTCTTCAAGTTCCATAACTTGAGGACACGTTATGGAAGACTTTAAACTAATAAAAGAATTAACTTTTCTTTATTTTATAACTTATGAAATTAATTAAGGTTACAATTTATTTATTTATTTATTAATGAAGTGACTCTTGAACCTCCATAACTTAAGGACAAGACTCTTCATCTTTTGTAACCTTTGCCAACTTTTATGAGTTTTATGAAACTTAAATGTGACTTTTCATATAACTTGAGGACAAGTTACAAAAACACATTTTAGAATCAACTCTTAGATTAATTTGGATTGAAAACACATAATCAATTAACTTTTCTATTAATCTAAGCAACTCATAAGAACAAGATAATCCAAATCAAACTTTTTCATGTAATTAGTCTAAACCTTAAACTAATACAAAACATGAATCTATTGACAATTATCTTTGAAAATGGATTAGCATAAACATTACCACATCAAAAACAAGTTTATAAGTTCAAAAACAACTTAGGGTAATGTTCCTAGTCCATTTCTAGCCAAAAACCTCGAAAATATGCTGTCTGGAGCTCCTACTCGGCGAGTGCATGAACCTACTCGGCGAGTAGGATGATTTTACTCATGGACTCGGCGAGTTCATCAGTGGATTCGGCGAGTTCATCAGTGGACTCGGCGAGTCCAGTGCCCAGAAAGCCAGAAAATCGAGTTTTTCAGCATTTTTCAGCAATTTGCATTAAGTATAAGAGAAAGCAAGCCTAGGCTCTGATACCACTGTTGGGTTTTGAGCATTCTAACACTTCCTAAGTGTACATGCAACCCTAAATACCTTTGGATCTATGTTTTCTCTATTATACATACAAATAAGAACTTCCAAGGTATTATCCTAATATAGCATACAAAAAACTATGAATGTAACAAGATAGAATACATACCTCTTGATGTAGCTTGATGTCTTCAAGCTTTAAGAGCTTAGCCCCAATAGTGTGGAAGCCTCAAGTGGAATCACAAATCACCAAGACACCTTGGAATACTTTAGAGAATATGATTACTTGGTTCTCTCTAGTGAAATTGGCTAGCCCTTCTTTAGTGTATCCACACTAGTGCCAATTTCACCAACCAAAGACATCTTTATATATTATGGAGGATTAGGGTTAAACCCTAATACCCATGACCTTTCATTTCCTAGGATCCATGGGTTAAACACTCCATGGACTATCCATGAAAGTTTAGCCCAACCTAAATGAACTTGGCCCATTCCATATATATAAGAGTCCATATTTAATTAGTTCCTTTTGATCACTTAATTAATTATAAATTAATTCTTGATCAATATTAATCAAATAATATGATTCCATATTAATATATTAGAACTTATAATATATTAATATTAATCATAAATATACTATTCTCAAAAGATTATCCATATAAATTGTGTCGGTGAAGTGCAACCCAAATGGACCATGCCGGGTCGGGTCAAGTACATACCAAATATAGTTATGGACTTAGACATTAATCCAACAGTCTCCCACTTGCATAAGTCTAAAACTATTATTGCGTATGACTTCAAACCTAACTGGCAATCGTAGCTCTTAAAGCCGCTGTCGAACTCTGATCTTGTCAACGAACTTGTCCATTAGATAAGGGATCATATATTCCTCCATTCTAGATATCGTATGGACTGAGACATGGATTATAATCATTCTCTCTGTCCATTTGTTGTTTCCCGATTTCCGATTTATGACGACTGACTAATTGAACAAATCAAATCAGTCCTGGCCCGGCCGAGCACTTCCATTTGTCATCATCAAATCATCGAGGGGCCCACATATATCGCTTTTATCCCGAAGGTAAAAGGAACGGATAAACTTCGACTCATATGGCTTGTTCTACTACTTGTTGAATCATACACAAAGGCACGTTTTATAACATCGAGTTACCGTATGCGTTTTCTTGCAATCAATGTACTATCAACTCATAGTAACAACTCATATCTCTAGGTTTGAAGAATATAAGATATTATCGTCTCATGATCACTCGTGATAAAATCCATGAAGTGATTCCAATGAGCGCGGGTTGAATCCAATACTCAGAACTTATGAGCACTCATGAGTGTTGTAGCCCTTTGTCCAACACCTTAGACCTCTACAAGCCAACCCATGACAGTCTTAATTCATATCTACTTCCAACATATGACCGACTGTGGATGGTTTGAATAACTTAGTCATTCCGGAAGAATAACCCAGTTTATTCGGGAAGTCAAAACATGCAAAATGAAACACAATAATAATTGAATCCAATATGGTATCAACTCTTTGAACATAAATAAAACACCTTTTATTTATCACCATATGATTACACATTATTCATTGTATACTGTTTCAGCTATCAACTTTTTTCTTGAATTTAAAACAATAGTTGTCCCATGCTCCAAGCATGTACACTAAGTTTTCTTAAACACTAGTCATGCCACACACCAAGTATGCATACTATGTTTGTCTATGATCTTTACTTTGTGAACTAGATCAATTGAACATAACTTCAATGATTCTCTTTTCACACTCCCAAATCCTTACTGCAAATGCAAGAATTCCAAATTCATGCCATTTACTGAAATCTGTTAGATTCTAAACTTATATGCATTGATCTTCTTGTAATGATTATGTACAAAATCAGAAAGACTTGACAACAATCATTACAGAGCATTCCAAAGGAGATCAGCTCCTTGGAAACGTCCTTCTTGCATTAAGTTTCCTTAATCTTACACAGATTGAAAATTCTAACTTTGAAACATTTCCAGATTCCATTTTGACTATCACTTCTGAACAAGAGTTGCCTCCTTACAGACTATGTCAATATGGTCCTTCCAGAATTATCACTACACTTCCAACTATCCTTGAGCAACCAATCTTTGGTAAACCTTAGATTGTTCTCGACAATTGTTTAATCCTTTTAGTCATATCCAGTTCTAAACCTTTTCCCTTCTTAATGCCCCAGGCACTAGGAAAATTTTAGAACGGATGAATATAGCACATGTAATCGATCCTATATCTGAAGCATATGGGACACGATTCATGATGTCTCACATAAAGACTAAACCAGTCTTTTGCTATAACATTTCCATTTCTATTTCCCAAGTTCTCATAATTCAGATTATGAAAAGGGATGTCGTAATCATAATCGAATTTTAGAACGCAAATAATGGACCCGTATACAGAATTTCCTTATGTTGAGCCATTCCAACATGAAATTCATATATATCCTTGACTAAATGATTAAAACCTCACGATCTAAGCTTATAGATTTGAGATGAAGTATAATTTCCTTTCCCTTAATTATAGCAAAACAACTCTTTCCCAATTGAAACTTTTGTTTTTCTATAATTAACATTGCTAACTTGCAATACTTATCATAATTATCATGCTCCCACTAACATGATGATTATTAGCATAACACTTATGCTCCCACTAGCTTTGACATGTACCCAGAAATCAGCTGGACTTCTAGAAATCAATACTTCATTGACTTTCTTACCAAAGTTCAGATTTCTGATACTAGATTGTTTTGATAAGACTTTATCAAAATCATACACCTTCCCTTAGATAGCACACTTGTGAGTCTAAACAATTATGAAGAGGTATGCCGTAATCATAATGGTTAGACCTTTTTGCCACTTCTCACAAGTCCAGGTTAGTGTGCCGGTAAACCACACACGCTCCACTAACGACTTTGAGAATGCAAATATCACAATTGCTATCTAGCTAAAATCTACTTAGTGAAAGTGTTTCCTCACCATCATTTTCATGAATCGGAGAGAAACCTTATGACACTTAGATTTAATGGTGTATGTGTTCTTATCCATGTGAATTGTCAAAATCATAGTCACAAGACAAGGATAATGACAAATCCAAACTCATATGGACTGAACTCAATCTTAATTTCTTGCCACCTGGCAGTTCAAGGGCCTGCCATTGCTTCCAAGTAGTTGTGCAACCAATTGAGAACTCTAAGAACTCATATGCAAAGCCAACTTTAACTGGAATGGGCACAGATATGTCAACACGATAGGTTATAAACCTCAAGTCGTGTGCTAGGGAAGACCTTCAGGTTTTATTCTTGATTAGTTCTTGAGACTTTCAAGACCTTTAAGACTCCTACTGTCCTCTTGACCTATAAGACTCCCTTGTCAAACATCCAAGAGACAGTGTGGATTCTAATCAAGACAAACACTTCACACATTTGGCCTAAGTTGGTCTTTGTTTTATCCAGAACATCACAACTTACCAATTTCAAATGTACAAGAGTAGAAAACTTTTACTCTTACATTTGACAAGTGTTTTTAACCTTCTTTAAGACATGTCACTCAAATGACAATCTTGGAGTATGACTCTAAGACTTGTATTGGAACGAAGTATGACTCATCTTCTAGATTTAATCATTTCAACAATTCAAGATCCCTCTTCTTAGTTATAAGAATGCACTAAGACTTCCTTAGAGAACTAATTGTGTTATGGTTTCTTAATCATTAAGATGATCACAAAAACTGATACTAAAGTACTCTCCCATCTTTTCAGATTTGAGAAACTTTTATCCTTCTGCCTAATTTGATTCTTCTTATTCGCTCTGCCTTACATTGGAACCCTTTTCCAATGTCTCAGAATTACACTTAAGCTTGTAAGTATAATCATATTTACTGTGCTTTAGTAAACTATGACGAATAGTTTTATCAATCTTTTTGTGGTGGACTTGACCAGTGCACAAGAATGTGTACTCGATCCCTTAGTCCTTTACTTGACTCACACATCCATGTGAACAAGTAATTAGTCTTAATTTTCCAAAACTTGAAAGTTCTCATTCATCATGCTATACAACTTGCATGATTCCAAGTTCCGGTCCAATTGAAACTTGGGTGATGAGAATCTTTCCTTATTTGCTAAATCTAGACATTACCACAAATGAAAGAATCAATTTCATATTTCCACTCTTGCTCTTAATGGAATCATATAAGCAACAATTTTTCCTTAAATGCCATTGTAAGGATATTTTAAAATAAATAGAATCCAAAATTTTTCTTTTATTTTAAAACTTTGCGGAAAAACTTATCCTTACAATCCATATGAAAACTTGTTGTTATCTATTCCTTAAGCAATATCTCATAACTCCAAAGAAGTAGCTCAAGAATCCGATTTTTCAAACTATGCGATAGAAATCCATCTATGCGATCAGACTCAGCATATTCTTTCTTTAATTTTCTCCACTTTTTCTTTGATTCTTAAAACATCACCATGTGACCCAGTCACATCAAGTATCAAGAATCTCAGAATAGAAACATATGAACCCTTTGATAATGGTACACGAGACTATCACAGACTTAGCTTTTCTCTTTACCATTTGGTCAACCGAGTTGACTATGGCTGATCCCTTTCCACCGGGATGAGAGAGCTTTACTAGATATCCAATGTCATCATTGTCAATGTCCATAAAGTTTTAGGAAGTTGATCTTAACAAATAGATAAGATCATTAAGGGTCTTGTCATAGTCTGTTTCATAGGTGTTCCAAAAGAACTCACTATGTGACTTAGAAAGTGATTGAACCACCAACTTTCTCAAGACTTTGACACCCAACTCTCCCGGCTTGTCAATATGTGACTACATCTCCAAGATGTGACCACACCTTGACCTTGCCTTGCCAATAGGGCTTGAGTGACCTTAAAATTTTTCAAGAACTTGTGGGTTAGGGAGAATAATTGGAGGAGGTGAATGAAGTATGATTTCCATGGGACATCATCTTCATTAGGAAACCTTGTTTCAAGAGATTTGGGAAGATCATAGGTGTCTATACCAGACATCTTTTGGGAGATATTCAAGATAGTTGATTTAAAGTCGTTAATATGACACCCAATATGAAATATTAAGGCTAGGACCCAACAAACTATTTTATAACTTAGAAGAGGTATGCCGTAATCCGAGCTATAAAATATTTGAAGGTAGGTGAATGACGATTCACCAATTTCCACCAAGATAAACGAAATGTATTATTAGGTTTTAATTGGTTTTGAAACTCCTAGATCTTTGCGATTCATTGAACTTTTCAAAGGCATGTTTCAATCTCGAGTGTGCCCTTCAGGTTTTGTGACTGGGATGCCGAGGATCACAAAACAAGGTGTGAAGTAACCATGCAAATTACTTGGTACCCTTAAGTGTTTACCCCTCAATCGATGTGCCGGTTAACCACACACGCTCCATCGATACTATGATAAACATTAAGTTACCCTTTGCCTACCTTGTTAAATACGCGTTAGTGTGCCGGTTAACCACACACGCTCCACTAACCGACTTAAACAAAGTGCAAAGTGTAATTTCATGGATTAGCACCTTATTCACATTTTTCCTAAGTAACTAAGATTGGGTATTATTAAGAGTTTAGTTACTTAGTATTTATCATTAATACTTTTTAATGAAGGGAGAATTATAGTCCTGTCAAACCCGTTCGGCTAACGACCCTCCACCAGTCAAGCAAGCGGTGGGTGAGAGTGGACACCCATTAAGTTGCCATTTTATAGGCAACAACCTTATACCCACCTTATAGACCGGCTTCGTGAATGAGGCGTACTAGCGGTAAGACTGACTTTACTCTTATACATATATATATATATATATATATATATATATATATATATATATATATATATATATATATATATATTATTAACTTATAATATTATAAAGTATAAGGATTGAATTTTAACTTTTAAAATTCTAAGGGCTAACTTGGAATTAAAGTATTCATAAGTGAAAACTTTACAAATTCCAAAACTTGAGGGCAAGTTTTGAAACTATTCAAAACTAATTAATTCCATAACTTATGTGTTTAAAGTAGTTTTAATCCAAAAACTCTTCAAGTTCCATAACTTGAGGACACGTTATGGAAGACTTTAAACTAATAAAAGAATTAACTTTTCTTTATTTTATAACTTATGAAATTAATTAAGGTTACAATTTATTTATTTATTTATTAATGAAGTGACTCTTGAACCTCCATAACTTAAGGACAAGACTCTTCATCTTTTGTAACCTTTGCCAACTTTTATGAGTTTTATGAAACTTAAATGTGACTTTTCATATAACTTGAGGACAAGTTACAAAAACACATTTTAGAATCAACTCTTAGATTAATTTGGATTGAAAACACATAATCAATTAACTTTTCTATTAATCTAAGCAACTCATAAGAACAAGATAATCCAAATCAAACTTTTTCATGTAATTAGTCTAAACCTTAAACTAATACAAAACATGAATCTATTGACAATTATCTTTGAAAATGGATTAGCATAAACATTACCACATCAAAAACAAGTTTATAAGTTCAAAAAAAACTTAGGGTAATGTTCCTAGTCCATTTCTAGCCAAAAACCTCGAAAATATGCTGTCTGGAGCTCCTACTCGGCGAGTGCATGAACCTACTCGGCGAGTAGGATGATTTTACTCGTGGACTCGGCGAGTTCATCAGTGGATTCGGCGAGTTCATCAGTGGACTCGGCGAGTCCAGTGCCCAGAAAGCCAGAAAATCGAGTTTTTCAGCATTTTTCAGCAATTTGCATTAAGTATAAGAGAAAGCAAGCCTAGGCTCTGATACCACTGTTGGGTTTTGAGCATTCTAACACTTCCTAAGTGTACATGCAACCCTAAATACCTTTGGATCTATGTTTTCTCTATTATACATACAAATAAGAACTTCCAAGGTATTATCCTAATATAGCATACAAAAAACTATGAATGTAACAAGATAGAATACATACCTCTTGATGTAGCTTGATGTCTTCAAGCTTTAAGAGCTTAGCCCCAATAGCGTGGAAGCCTCAAGTGGAATCACAAATCACCAAGACACCTTGGAATACTTTAGAGAATATGATTACTTGGTTCTCTCTAGTGAAATTGGCTAGCCCTTCTTTAGTGTATCCACACTAGTGCCAATTTCACCAACCAAAGACATCTTTATATATTATGGAGGATTAGGGTTAAACCCTAATACCCATGACCTTTCATTTCCTAGGATCCATGGGTTAAACACTCCATGGACTATCCATGAAAGTTTAGCCCAACCTAAATGAACTTGGCCCATTCCATATATATAAGAGTCCATATTTAATTAGTTCCTTTTGATCACTTAATTAATTATAAATTAATTCTTGATCAATATTAATCAAATAATATGATTCCATATTAATATATTAGAACTTATAATATATTAATATTAATCATAAATATACTATTCTCAAAAGATTATCCATATAAATTGTGTCGGTGAAGTGCAACCCAAATGGACCATGCCGGGTCGGGTCAAGTACATACCAAATATAGTTATGGACTTAGACATTAATCCAACAGTCTCCCACTTGCATAAGTCTAAAACTATTATTGCGTATGACTTCAAACCTAACTGGCAATCGTAGCTCTTAAAGCCGCTGTCGAACTCTGATCTTGTCAACGAACTTGTCCATTAGATAAGGGATCATATATTCCTCCATTCTAGATATCGTATGGACTGAGACATGGATTATAATCATTCTCTCTGTCCATTTGTTGTTTCCCGATTTCCGATTTATGACGACTGACTAATTGAACAAATCAAATCAGTCCTGGCCCGGCCGAGCACTTCCATTTGTCATCATCAAATCATCGAGGGGCCCACATATATCGCTTTTATCCCGAAGGTAAAAGGAACGGATAAACTTCGACTCATATGGCTTGTTCTACTACTTGTTGAATCATACACAAAGGCACGTTTTATAACATCGAGTTACCGTATGCGTTTTCTTGCAATCAATGTACTATCAACTCATAGTAACAACTCATATCTCTAGGTTTGAAGAATATAAGATATTATCGTCTCATGATCACTCGTGATAAAATCCATGAAGTGATTCCAATGAGCGCGGGTTGAATCCAATACTCAGAACTTATGAGCACTCATGAGTGTTGTAGCCCTTTGTCCAACACCTTAGACCTCTACAAGCCAACCCATGACAGTCTTAATTCATATCTACTTCCAACATATGACCGACTGTGGATGGTTTGAATAACTTAGTCATTCCGGAAGAATAACCCAGTTTATTCGGGAAGTCAAAACATGCAAAATGAAACACAATAATAATTGAATCCAATATGGTATCAACTCTTTGAACATAAATAAAACACCTTTTATTTATCACCATATGATTACACATTATTCATTGTATACTGTTTCAGCTATCAACTTTTTTCTTGAATTTAAAACAATAGTTGTCCCATGCTCCAAGCATGTACACTAAGTTTTCTTAAACACTAGTCATGCCACACACCAAGTATGCATACTATGTTTGTCTATGATCTTTACTTTGTGAACTAGATCAATTGAACATAACTTCAATGATTCTCTTTTCACACTCCCAAATCCTTACTGCAAATGCAAGAATTCCAAATTCATGCCATTTACTGAAATCTGTTAGATTCTAAACTTATATGCATTGATCTTCTTGTAATGATTATGTACAAAATCAGAAAGACTTGACAACAATCATTACAGAGCATTCCAAAGGAGATCAGCTCCTTGGAAACGTCCTTCTTGCATTAAGTTTCCTTAATCTTACACAGATTGAAAATTCTAACTTTGAAACATTTCCAGATTCCATTTTGACTATCACTTCTGAACAAGAGTTGCCTCCTTACAGACTATGTCAATATGGTCCTTCCAGAATTATCACTACACTTCCAACTATCCTTGAGCAACCAATCTTTGGTAAACCTTAGATTGTTCTCGACAATTGTTTAATCCTTTTAGTCATATCCAGTTCTAAACCTTTTCCCTTCTTAATGCCCCAGGCACTAGGAAAATTTTAGAACGGATGAATATAGCACATGTAATCGATCCTATATCCGAAGCATATGGGACACGATTCATGATGTCTCACATAAAGACTAAACCAGTCTTTTGCTATAACATTTCCATTTCTATTTGCCAAGTTCTCATAATTCAGATTATGAAAAGGGATGCCGTAATCATAATCGAATTTTAGAACGCAAATAATGGACCCGTATACAGAATTTCCTTATGTTGAGCCATTCCAACATGAAATTCATATATATCCTTGACTAAATGATTAAAACCTCACGATCTAAGCTTATAGATTTGAGATGAAGTATAATTTCCTCTCCCTTAATTATAGCAAAACAACTCTTTCCCAATTGAAACTTTTGTTTTTCTATAATTAACATTGCTAACTTGCAATACTTATCATAATTATCATGCTCCCACTAACATGATGATTATTAGCATAACACTTATGCTCCCACTAGCTTTGACATGTACCCAGAAATCAGCTGGACTTCTAGAAATCAATACTTCATTGACTTTCTTACCAAAGTTCAGATTTCTGATACTAGATTGTTTTGATAAGACTTTATCAAAATCATACACCTTCCCTTAGATAGCACACTTGTGAGTCTAAACAATTATGAAGAGGTATGCCGTAATCATAATGGTTAGACCTTTTTGCCACTTCTCACAAGTCCAGGTTAGTGTGCCGGTAAACCACACACGCTCCACTAACGACTTTGAGAATGCAAATATCACAATTGCTATCTAGCTAAAATCTAATTAGTGAAAGTGTTTCCTCACCATCATTTTCATGAATCGGAGAGAAACCTTATGACACTTAGATTTAATGGTGTATGTGTTCTTATCCATGTGAATTGTCAAAATCATAGTCACAAGACAAGGATAATGACAAATCCAAACTCATATGGACTGAACTCAATCTTAATTTCTTGCCACCTGGCAGTTCAAGGGCCTGCCATTGCTTCCAAGTAGTTGTGCAACCAATTGAGAACTCTAAGAACTCATATGCAAAGCCAACTTTAACTGGAATGGGCACAGATATGTCAACACGATAGGTTATAAACCTCAAGTCGTGTGCTAGGGAAGACCTTCAGGTTTTATTCTTGATTAGTTCTTGAGACTTTCAAGACCTTTAAGACTCCTACTGTCCTCTTGACCTATAAGACTCCCTTGTCAAACATCCAAGAGAAAGTGTGGATTCTAATCAAGACAAACACTTCACACATTTGGCCTAAGTTGGTCTTTGTTTTATCCAGAACATCACAACTTACCAATTTCAAATGTACAAGAGTAGAAAACTTTTACTCTTACATTTGACAAGTGTTTTTAACCTTCTTTAAGACATGTCACTCAAATGACAATCTTGGAGTATGACTCTAAGACTTGTATTGGAACGAAGTATGACTCATCTTCTAGATTTAATCATTTCAACAATTCAAGATCCCTCTTCTTAGTTATAAGAATGCACTAAGACTTCCTTAGAGAACTAATTGTGTTATGGTTTCTTAATCATTAAGATGATCACAAAAACTGATACTAAAGTACTCTCCCATCTTTTCAGATTTGAGAAACTTTTATCCTTCTGCCTAATTTGATTCTTCTTATTCGCTCTGCCTTACATTGGAACCCTTTTCCAATGTCTCAGAATTACACTTAAGCTTGTAAGTATAATCATATTTACTGTGCTTTAGTAAACTATGACGAATAGTTTTATCAATCTTTTTGTGGTGGACTTGACCAGTGCACAAGAATGTGTACTCGATCCCTTAGTCCTTTACTTGACTCACACATCCATGTGAACAAGTAATTAGTCTTAATTTTCCAAAACTTGAAAGTTCTCATTCATCATGCTATACAACTTGCATGATTCCAAGTTCCGGTCCAATTGAAACTTGGGTGATGAGAATCTTTCCTTATTTGCTAAATCTAGACATTACCACAAATGAAAGAATCAATTTCATATTTCCACTCTTGCTCTTAATGGAATCATATAAGCAACAATTTTTCCTTAAATGCCATTGTAAGGATATTTTAAAATAAATAGAATCCAAAATTTTTCTTTTATTTTAAAACTTTGCGGAAAAACATATCCTTACAATCCATATGAAAACTTGTTGTTATCTATTCCTTAAGCAATATCTCATAACTCCAAAGAAGTAGCTCAAGAATCCGATTTTTCAAACTATGCGATAGAAATCCATCTATGCGATCAGACTCAGCATATTCTTTCTTTAATTTTCTCCACTTTTTCTTTGATTCTTAAAACATCACCATGTGACCCAGTCACATCAAGTATCAAGAATCTCAGAATAGAAACATATGAACCCTTTGATAATGGTACACGAGACTATCACAGACTTAGCTTTTCTCTTTACCATTTGGTCAACCGAGTTGACTATGGCTGATCCCTTTCCACCGGGATGAGAGAGCTTTACTAGATATCCAATGTCATCATTGTCAATGTCCATAAAGTTTTAGGAAGTTGATCTTAACAAATAGATAAGATCATTAAGGGTCTTGTCATAGTCTGTTTCATAGGTGTTCCAAAAGAACTCACTATGTGACTTAGAAAGTGATTGAACCACCAACTTTCTCAAGACTTTGACACCCAACTCTCCCGGCTTGTCAATATGTGACTACATCTCCAAGATGTGACCACACCTTGACCTTGCCTTGCCAATAGGGCTTGAGTGACCTTAAAATTTTTCAAGAACTTGTGGGTTAGGGAGAATAATTGGAGGAGGTGAATGAAGTATGATTTCCATGGGACATCATCTTCATTAGGAAACCTTGTTTCAAGAGATTTGGGAAGATCATAGGTGTCTATACCAGACATCTTTTGGGAGATATTCAAGATAGTTGATTTAAAGTCGTTAATATGACACCCAATATGAAATATTAAGGCTAGGACCCAACAAACTATTTTATAACTTAGAAGAGGTATGCCGTAATCCGAGCTATAAAATATTTGAAGGTAGGTGAATGACGATTCACCAATTTCCACCAAGATAAACGAAATGTATTATTAGGTTTTAATTGGTTTTGAAACTCCTAGATCTTTGAGATTCATTGAACTTTTCAAAGGCATGTTTCAATCTCGAGTGTGCCCTTCAGGTTTTGTGACTGGGATGCCGAGGATCACAAAACAAGGTGTGAAGTAACCATGCAAATTACTTGGTACCCTTAAGTGTTTACCCCTCAATCGATGTGCCGGTTAACCACACACGCTCCATCGATACTATGATAAACATTAAGTTACCCTTTGCCTACCTTGTTAAATACGCGTTAGTGTGCCGGTTAACCACACACGCTCCACTAACCGACTTAAACAAAGTGCAAAGTGTAATTTCATGGATTAGCACCTTATTCACATTTTTCCTAAGTAACTAAGATTGGGTATTATTAAGAGTTTAGTTACTTAGTATTTATCATTAATACTTTTTAATGAAGGGAGAATTATAGTCCTGTCAAACCCGTTCGGCTAACGACCCTCCACCAGTCAAGCAAGCGGTGGGTGAGAGTGGACACCCATTAAGTTGCCATTTTATAGGCAACAACCTTATACCCACCTTATAGACCGGCTTCGTGAATGAGGCGTACTAGCGGTAAGACTGACTTTACTCTTATATATATATATATATATATATATATATATATATATATATATATATATATATATTATTAACTTATAATATTATAAAGTATAAGGATTGAATTTTAACTTTTAAAATTCTAAGGGCTAACTTGGAATTAAAGTATTCATAAGTGAAAACTTTACAAATTCCAAAACTTGAGGGCAAGTTTTGAAACTATTCAAAACTAATTAATTCCATAACTTATGTGTTTAAAGTAGTTTTAATCCAAAAACTCTTCAAGTTCCATAACTTGAGGACACGTTATGGAAGACTTTAAACTAATAAAAGAATTAACTTTTCTTTATTTTATAACTTATGAAATTAATTAAGGTTACAATTTATTTATTTATTTATTAATGAAGTGACTCTTGAACCTCCATAACTTAAGGACAAGACTCTTCATCTTTTGTAACCTTTGCCAACTTTTATGAGTTTTATGAAACTTAAATGTGACTTTTCATATAAATGTGACTTTTGTAACCTGGCAAGGCACACTGGACTGCGGTAAAGAATATCCTCAAGTACCTACGGAGGACTAAGGACTGGGTCCTTACCCTCGGTGGGAGTGATGACTTGAGAGTTGTAGGGTATAGTGACGCTAGCTTCCAGACTGATAGGGATAATTTCCGCTCTCAGTCGGGCTGGGTCTTTACCCTAAATGGAGGAGCAATTTCTTGGAAGAGTTCCAAGCAAGAGACAATGGCTGATTCAACTTGTGAATCAGAGTATATTGCAGCTAGCGAGGCGGCAAAGGAGGCAATATGGTTGAAGAACTTCATTGGAGACCTTGGAGTTGTACCAGCTATCAAAGAGCCAATGGAGATTTTCTGTGATAGTGAAAGTGTTGTTGCCTTAGCCAAGGAACCAAGGGATCACGGGAGATCCAGACACATCGACAGAAAATACCATTTTATCAGACATCGGATAGAAGAAGGACTCCTCGTGGCAAAGAGGGTATCATCGGATGAGAACCCAGCAGATCCCCTCACGAAGGGACTGACTCGGGTTAAGCATCTCCAGCATGCTCGGAGCATAGGGCTGAAGGATGATATTAGATTTAGTAGTTAGATAACCCAGAAATTTGTAAAGTGTAATTGACATTAGATGATGAATAAAAGGTGTTTTATTTATGAGTAAAGTGTTGCTATCTCTTGTCGATCGTTTACTATATTTCTTTTGCATGTTTTGACTTCCAGAATAATTTTGTTTGGTATAACATATTATTCAAACCTCCACAGTCGGTCATATGTTGGAAGTAGGTATAAATCAAGACTGTCATGATGGGTTGTAGAGGTCTAAGGTGTTGGACAAGGCTACAACAATCATGAGTGCTCATAAGTTCTGAGTATTGGACTCAACCCACGCTCACTGGAATCACTTCATGGAATTCTATCTCGAGTGATCGTGAGACGGTAATATCATATAAGTCTTCAAACCTAGAGATATGATTTGTTACTTACAAGTTGGTTATGGATTGATTGTACGAAAACGCATTGGTAACTCGATGTTATAAAACGTGCTTTTGTGTGTAATTCAATGAGTGGTAGAACAAACATATGAGTCGAAGTTTATCTATTCCTTCTTGGATTAGAAGCTGATAACTGGGCCCCTCGATGATTTTGTTTTGACCTATGTATCGGGCCCGGTCAGAACTAAGTTGATGTGTTCAATTAAGTTCTTTGTCAAACAAATCGGAAATCGAGAAACAAACTGCTGGACAATAAGTAAGACATTGTTCCATGTATTTGTCCGGCTGATATCTAGAACGGAGGATTATATGATCCCTTATCTTAAATGGCGTACCATCATCTTCTCTTTTCCGCGAGACCTTGAAAGAGCTATGATTGCCGGTCGGTTCCTGAAGTACTAGAGTTATAGTTATTAGACTTATCCAAGTGGGAGACTGTTGGATAAGGTGTCTAAGTCCATAACTATTTCGGGTGTGTACTTGACCCGACCCGGCATGGTCCATTTGGGTTGCATGGCACCATGCAATTGGATAGACTAAATGAGAGAAATAACACTTGGAGATTATTAATATATTATAAGTTCTAATATATTAATAATATTATTTGATTAGTTTGATCAAAGAATTAATTTGGAATTAATTAAGTGATCAAAGGATAACTAAGTAAATATATGGGTTGATTATGTAAATCATTCATATCTTGTATAGTGGGCTAAGAGGCTCCATGGATTATCAAGTTGGGCTCTACCCATAGGATGCTCCATGGATGCTCCATGGGGGTTACAAACCCATGGGTCATGGAAATGAAGAGTCATGACACATTAGGGTTTACATGGTGTAACCCTAGATGTGTCAACACTATATAAGAGTCCCATTCTCCACCAAAATCGGCTAGACATAAGAAAGAGAGGGCTTGGCCGATTTTAAGAAGTGTGTATTATCTCAAAGGTCTTTCCAAGAGCATTTGGTGTTGTGTGAAGCACTTGAGGCATCACACTTGGGGTGCTAGGCTCACAAGGTTTCAAGGAACATAACCAACAACAAGGTAAGTTATTCTATCTTTCATTCAAGTTAAAATTGTTCCCTATGTATGCTAGGTAGGAATATAACCTTGGAAATTCAACTTTGCATGATAATTAGACAAACATAGATCCAAGGTTATTAGGGTTGCATGTACACTTAGGAAGTGTTAGAATGCTTAAAACCCATCACAAAACACCAAGTAACATTAAACTTAGGAGTTCACAGCCATAAACTCAAGGGTTTACGACTGTAAACTCTTTGTGTGGGGTTTATTGGAGAGTAAACTCATGTATGTGGTCCCTTGGAACGCTAAACTCACTAGCCTTGTCCCACAACAACTTAGATGAAATCCTTCGGGCTTATAACACTTATATAAAGTGTTTATTATGTTCTAGGATGTCTTAACATTATCAATTAGTTGTTTAAGACTAATGGGATACATATATGTGGTATTATATGTTAACTAGGGTTATAAAGTGTGTTCAAGACTTCACTTGTCACCTAGTGATCCTACATCTTCAGTTCATCTGTACCACTCACTACAGGTGAGTTCATACCCCTTAACCAATGATTTAAATGTTTTTAAATGCTATATGGGGGGGAGGGAATACAAGTTAAATACTTATAGTTATTACATCAATCACATGTGATTAATAACTACAAAACCAGTGATTTCTTACTGTTCAAACAATTTATCAATCCGTATTGTTTCAAACTGTTTTACAAACTCTTTTACGTATCAAATAATTTTACTTAAACTCTTTTATACTTATTATCAATTGCATGTCTATGTATGTATAGTTATATAAGAAATGTTTAAAAGGCTTAGGAAGGCCTGCCCGCCCTATTTCCTTTTCGCGCTTGAGATGTGTTCTGGTGGGATATCGGGTATCCGTCCGAAGGTCATTTAAATATTAGTTATATATCATGTGTACATATATAGTCATAAAGGTCCTTCCAGTTCATTCAGTACCCTTGGGTAGCAAGGGTATACTTCCATGTTCATACGTACCAGTTACATCAATAGTAAGTTACCATAGGGGTAGCACAGGAGGATACTAATACTATCACTAGAACAATGAAACATACAATGAGTCAGTTCATTCATGAGTCAGTTCGAGTAGTACTCACAGTACATTACTATACATGCTAGATAAAGAGATAACATACATTACAACTAGTACACACACAGTACATTACTATACACGCTAGATAGAGAGAACATGCATTATAGCTAGCACATGCAGAACATTTCAGTACATACAGGCTAGACAGAGAAAGATTAGACTTTCAGTTAGCACATTTAATAAATATACATTCATGCAGTTATGTGAACCATTGAGCGGGTCATGGCACTTCCTGCCATGACCGCTCTTGTATCCCGAATGTCCTTAATTGGAGAGCGTATGAGTTTGCGTATAGATCTATATTGGATTGACTATCCTACACCTTGCTGCTCGCTACAGTGGGACTTGCAAGTCTACGGGTGCCAAATGTCATTTCTTACGGCGTCTTACTTCGTCGTTTTACTAGAGTCGGTAGCAGGATACAGGTCGATCACATGTTATTTGGAACACGTCTTTGTGTTAAGATAGTTAGTACCACGGTAGTCACTTATTACAAATACTACGGTATGATAATATTTTCTCATTACATTCACTTCGTGAATATTCACATGATGCACGGTAATGTAGTAACTATATTTTTGGCTAATGATAGTCAGAATTGGGAAACACAAACTCTAACAAGAGACATACACACAGACACGAGATGCCTTGGTAGAAGGCTACAATTAGTAGGAAACATAGGGTTTTCTAGGAGAGTTCAAACATTATACAAAACATTGTACAAAACATCTTACAGAAACAACTTTCAAACGTTTTCATACAAACTCAGACATTAATATACTTATGATCTCACCAGCATTAAGCTGATACTCTCTTTCAAAATAACTTTTATTCTCAGGTCACCACTAGACAGGTACGCGTGCCAGGCTTTTGAGAAGATGGAGTTCGTTCAAGACTCATCTTTTATTTTGATATGTATATTTTGGGTGTCTATAACTTTGACATAACACACATGTATGAAATTATATTAGTAATGCAATGGATGATATTGTTGCTTGTGATGGGTTTTGGCCATATGAACATTCCTATGTGCACATGCAAACCCTAATGCTTGGATCTAGGTTTCTCTAATTAAACATGCTTTGAATCCAAGACTTCTAATAGCTAATTAGATATAAGAACAATACAAAATCAGATCTGGAAGTTTACCTTTGAATCACTTGTTTGATCTTGTTGTCTTGGAGCTCTAGAGTCACAATTGTCACTCTTCTAATGGCTTACAAACACCAACTAGCAAAGAGGATGATTTGAGAGAGAGGAGAGGGAAGATTCGGCTAGGGTTTCCTTTCTTTAGAGAAGGTATCGAATTCCCTTGCCCATGGGGTCTATTTATACTTGTAAGGCTCTTTGAGTTTCACTCAAAAACCTTGGTTGGATAACTATTACTCAAAGCAATCTAAGTCCCTTCCAAGATAAAGCCTTGGACGAACTTGAGGCTTATCCTAGCCTAGAAATCGTCCAACCCTCATTCCTTAAGGATTTACAACCGAAAGTGTAACTATCAAACAATTGACAGTTTATACCCCTTTGTTTAATTAATCTCTTTAAGTCACCAAATTAATTCCTAATTAATTTATGACTTATATTAATCAAACAATAATGTTATTATTCCTTATATTATACTTATAATATATTAATAATATTTATTCTCTCATAATAAATCATCCTGTTAAGTTGCTATGGTGAAGGCAACCCAAAAGGACCATGCACAATCGGGTCAATTACTTGCCTAATATAGTTGCAGCTTTAGACACTATTCCAACAGTCTCCCACTTGGATAAGTATAGTAACTATATGCACAAGTACAATTCGATTTGCAATCGTAGCTCTCAAAGACGCTGTCAAACTCTGATCAATCTTGTCCTTTAGATAAGGGATCGTACAGTCCTCTGTTAGATATCATGCTAACAATTCTATGGAATAATTAGTCAAGCATTCAGGTTTCTCGATCTCCGATTTATTCGACATAGAACTTAATTAAACACATCAATTCAGTTCTGACCGGGCCCGACACATAAGTCAAATCAAATCATCGAGCAGCCGAGATATCGCTTTTAACCTCTTAGGATAAAAGTCACAGATAAACTTCGACTTATATGCATTTACTTATTCATTAATCAACTATACACAACAATGCGTTTTATAACACCGAGTTACTGATGCGTTTTCGCATTATCAATGTACAACCGATTAACAAATAACAAACCATATATCTAGGTTTTAAGACTATATGATATTATCGTCTTGCGATCACTCCTTTTATATCATATTCCATAAGGTGATTCCAGCAAGCGCGGGTTTGTTCCAATGCTCAAAAGCAGTTCATAAGCACTCATGAACGTCGTATCAATCTTTTGCTATGTCTAATACCATTTAGACAATCTACGCACCGATTCATGACAATCTTCATTCATATCTACTTCCGACATATGAACGATTGTGGACAATTTGAATAATTCGATTATTCTTAATAAACTCAACTATTCTTGAAGTCAAAACATGCAAAGAGAAACAATAGTTTAACAATTAACATAAGACAGTAACATTGCTCATAAATAAAACTCCTTTATTTAATCATCAAATGTTAATTACATTTATCTATTACATGTTTCTAATACTATCTAATCTATGCTAATATCATCATTCAGCCCAATACTCCTAGCATGCTACATGTGCTTAACCCTACTCAGTCCCTTCGTAAGCAGATCTGTTGGGTTATCTTCTGATGATATCCTCTTTACGACGAGTTGTCCTTCTTCTACACGATGTCTAATAAAGTGATATTTTCTATCGATATGACGAGATCCACCATGATCCCTCGGTTCCTTGGTCAAGGCAACCGCTCCTTCATTATCACAGAAAATCTCCATGGGCTCCTTTATGGCAGGTACAACTCCAAGATCACTAATGAAGTTCTTCAACCATATTGCCTCCTTTGACGCTTCGCTCGCTGCAATGTACTCTGATCCGCACGTTGAATCAACTACGGTTTCCTGCTTGGAACTTTTCCAAGTTACTGCTCCTCCATTCAGGGTAAAGACCCAGCCCGACTGCGAATGGTAGTTGTCCCTGTCGGTCTGAAAACTGGCGTCACGATACCCTCGCACCTTCAAGTTATCACTCCCTCCGAGGACTAAAAACCATTCCTTCGTCCTCCGAAGGTACTTAAGGATATTCTTCACCGCAATCCAATGAGCTCTGCCAGGATTCCCTTGATATCTGCTAATCATGCTCAAAGCAAAGGCTACATCAGGGCGAGTACAAGTCATAGCATCATGATTGAGCCAACTGCGGAAGCGTATGGTACTCGACTCATTTATGCTATTTCAGCTTCGGTACTCGGACTTTGAGTCTTACTCAACTTGGCAGTACTTTGTATCAGTAATTCTCCATTCTTCGAGTTCTCCATACTAAAACGTTTTAGTACTTTCTCTAAGTAATTGTTCTGACTAAATCCTATTAGTCTCTTACTTCTCTCTCTTACTATCCTTATTCCCAAAATATAGGAAGCCTCTCCAAGGTCCTTCATAGCGAAGCACTTCCCGAGCCGGGACTTAACCTCCTGCAGAGTCGGGATGTCGTTGCCTATGAGTAATATGTCATCGACATATAGAATGAGAAAGCTAACTATACTCCCACTGGCTTTGACATGTACACATGATTCATCTTCGCTTCGTACAAATCCAAACTCTTTGACTTTCTCATCGAAGCAAAGATTCCATCTGCGAGATGCTTGCTTAAGTCCATAAATGGACTTCTCAAGCTTACACACTCTATTCGGATGCTTCAGATCCACAAACCCCTCTGGCTGAGCCATGCCAACTTTCCGTTAAGGAAAGCGGTCTTGACATCCATTTGCCAAATCTCATAATCATGAAATGCGGCAATAGCCAGCATCACTCTAATAGACTTTATCTTCGCAACTGGTGAGAAGGTCGCATCATAGACAACTCCAGGAGTTTGAGTAAAGCCCTTCACAACTAATCACGCCTTATATGTGTGTACGTTTCCTTCCATGTCGGTCTTCTTCTTAAAGATCCCATTGCACCCAACGGTCTTACGTCCGGGTACATTATCAACCAAATTCCAAACTTGGTTATCATACATGGATTGGATCTCACTATTCATTGTCTCTTTCCATTTTGCAGACCCCGGGCCTGCCATGGCTTCCTTAAAGCTATTAGGTTCATCAAGGTTTATTAGTGTACTATCACTAATATACGTGTCCCCTTCGGTAGTAATATGAAAACCATACAACTGGGGTTGAAATCTAACTCTTTCGGAACGTCTAAGAGGTAACGATACGTCAATCGATTCAACCGGAGTTTCCTCCTCAAGTTGAGTGCCAGTGGTAAAGGTTCCTTCATCTATCGACTCTTAAATCTCTTCAAGCTCTATTTGCCTCCCACTGTCTCCTTGACTTATGAGTTCTCGCTCTCGGAAAACTCCTCTCCTCGCAACGAAGACTACATTGTCCTTCGGTCTATAGAAGAGATATCCAAAGGATTTCTGCGGGTAGCCGATGAAAATACATCGCTCACTTCGAGGTTCGAGCTTGTCGTGAGTATCTCGTCTTACGAAAGCTTCACAACCCCAAACCTTGATATGTGCCAACGAGGGAGATTTCCTTGTCCACATCTCGTGAGGTGTTTTGGCTACCTTCTTAGTAGGGACTTGGTTAAGGATATGGGCGGCAGTCTCTAAGGCATACCCCCAAAAAGAGATTGATAGTGAAGCACGACTGATCATATAGAGAACCATGTACAACAAGGTTCGATTACGCCTTTCTGCCACACCATTCAATTGTGGTGTCCTAGGTGGCGTCAATTGTGAAACTATTCCACACTCCGTGAGATAATCGTGGAATTCAAGACTTAGGTACTCTCCTCCTCGATCGGATCGAAGCATCTTGATTTTCCTGCCCAATTGATTCTCCACTTCATTCTTGAACTCTTTGAACTTTTCAAAAGTTTCTAACTTTTGCTTGATTAAATAGATATACCAATATCTACTATAGTCATCGGTAAACGTCACGTAGAAGCGGTTCCCATCCTTCGTGGTTGATCTAAACGGTCCACATACATTGGTACGTATTAGGTCCAATAGACCCTCACCCCTTTCGCAAGAACCAACGAAGGGTGACTTAGTCATCTTTCCAAGCAAACAAGACTCGCATGTGTCATCTTCCCTAAGGTCGAATGACTCCAACACTCCATCCTTTTGGAGTTGGGCTATGCGTTTCTTGTTGACATGTCCAAGGCGACAATGCCACAAGGATGCTTTATCCATACTATTGGAAGAATCTATGTTCAAAACATCATTTCCTATGTTATCAACAATCATGACAGTTTCATAGATTCCATTACATGGTATAGATTCAAAATAAAAGACACCATTTAGATAAGCCAAAATAGAACCATTCTCATTATTATAAGAAAATCTAAAACCTTGTCTAAACAACCCATGAAATGAAATGACGTTTCTAGCAATTTCTGGCGAATAGCAACAATTGTTCAAAGCTAAACTTAAACCATTCCTAAGCACTAAAGAATACACTCCAATCTTGGTCACAGGCGACGATCTTCTGTTCCCCATGATTAGATTTATTCTTCCAGCCTCCACATCCCCATTTCTTCTTAGTCCCTGCACATTAGAACAAATGTGGTAACCACAACTGGTATCAAGAACCCAAGAAATAGCATGAGATTAATCGTTAGATTTAATTGTGTATATACCTGTGAAAGACGGCTTGATCTTTCCTTCCTTGATGGCTTGCAGGTACTCTGGGCAGCTTCTCTTCCAATGTCCTATCTTGTGGCAGTGGTGGCACTCTGCCTCCTTTGGGTTAGGGCAGGGCTTAGCAGGATCAACTTTGGTTCCACTAGAAGAGGCACCATCTCGGGCTTTAACCTTGCGATAGTTCTTAGACGAAGCCTTCCTCTTCTTTCCTTTTCCTTGTCCAATAGTCAAGACAGGAGCAACGGGTGGATTGGGAGTTGGTGCAACAGACTTGTCCTTGAAGTTGCTCTCAGCGACCCTCAAGAGACCTTGGAGTTTGCTTAGGGTGACCTCCTCTTTGTTCACGTGGTAGGTCATCCTAAATTGATTGTAGCTTGGAGGCAAAGAGTGAAGCACCATGTCAATCGCCAAGTCTTCCCCAAAGTCAACATTTAACTTGCGAAGACGGTCGACATACCTTTGCATCTTTTGTTGGTGCATGGTAAGAGACTCTCCATGACCCATCTTAGCGGAAATCATGTTAGTGAAAATCTCATAACGCTCTTGTCTTGAGTTTTGGTGGTATCTCTCCAACAAGTCTTGGTGCATCTCGTATGGATACATGTCCTCATAGGAGTTTTGGAATTCAGAGTTCGTAGTGGCTATCATAATGCAATGTACCTTCGTTGCATCACGCTCATGAGTTTCAAAAGCGGTCATTTCAGCCGGAGTAGCGATTTCTGGGTTGATGTTCTCGAGCTTCTCATCGAGGACATACTCCTTATCCTCATAGCGAGCAATCGTGCGAATGTATCTTATCCATTCGCTAAAGTTCGTTGCATCGAAGGTGACCTTTTGACAAAGGCTCATCAAAGTGAATGAACTAGCAGCATCGTTGTTTGCATTCGACATCTACAAATAGAAAGGACAAAGATAGATTAGAATTTGAATCCCTAATGGTCACCCAACAAGAAAATTAAGGCTAGGATCCAACAACAATATTTACACATTAGAAAAGGGATACCGTAATCTAACATGCAAACATTTTGAAGGTAAGTGAATGACGATTCACTAATTCTCCACCATAAAACCTAACTTTAAGTCTAAATGCATTGAGAATTCCTAGGTTTGGATGAGATTCATTGAAACTTTTCAATGGCATGTTTAAAATCTCGATATGCCCCTCTTGTTTGTGACTGGGATACCGAGGATCACAAACCGGGTGTGAATTACCATGCAAATTCACATGGTGCCTTCATTGTAACGATCACTTATTCGATGTGTCGGTAAACCACACACGCTCCATCGAACTATGATAAACAATGAATCACCCTTTGCCACCTTTGCTTAGAACCAATTAGTGTGCTGGTAAACCACACATGCTCCACTAACTTCTTAGCAATGGTGCAAAGTGTAATTTCATGGGATTGCATCAATTCACTTTTCCTAAAGTAACTAAGATTGGGAAATTTTAAAAATATGTAGTTACTTTATATTTCTTATTATACTTTTAATGAGAGGATGAGGTTGCCCTATCCTACCCGTTCGGCTAACGACCCTCCACCGATCAAGCAAGCGGTGGGTGAGAGTGTTCACCCATTAAGCGCCATTTTATAGGCCGCAACCTTATACCCACCTTATAGATCGGCTTCATGAATGAGGCCTAGTAACGGTAAGACTAGCATTTTATAGGCCGCAACCTTATACCCGTTTTTATCCTTTCCTGACGCTCGGACTCGCCGAGTGCACCATGGGACTCGCTGAGTCAGGCCAACTCACCGAGTCCACCATGGGACTCGCCGAATCCATGACTCAGAAACACAAAATTCGAAATTTGCAAGCAAGAAACAAACAATCAAGCAACAATTTAATAGAAACCAGACTAGGCTCTGATACCACTGATGGGTTTTGGCCATATGATCATTCCTATGTGCACATGCAAACCCTAATGCTTGGATCTAGGTTTCTCTAATTAAACATGCTTTGAATCCAAGACTTCTAATAGCTAATTAGATATAAGAACAATACAAAATCAGATCTGGAAGTTTACCTTTGAATCACTTGTTTGATCTTGTTGTCTTGGAGCTCTAGAGTCACAACTGTCACTCCTCTAATGGCTTACAAACACCAACTAGCAAAGATGATGATTTGAGAGAGAGGAGAGGGAAGATTCGGCCAGGGTTTCCTTTCTTTAGAGAAGGTATCGAATTCCCTTGCCCATGGGGTCTATTTATACTTGTAAGGCTCTTTGAGTTTCACTCAAAAACCTTGGCTGGATAACTATTACTCAAAGCAATCTAAATCCCTTCCATGATAAAGCCTTGGACGAATTTGAGGCTTATCCTAGACTAGAAATCGTCCAACCCTCATTCCTTAAGGATTTACAGCCCAAAGTGTAAATATCAAACAATTGACAGTTTATACCCCTTTGTTTAATTAATCTCTTTAAGTCACCAAATTAATTCTCAATTAATTTATGACTTATATTAATCAAACAATAATATTATTATTCCTTATATTATACTTATAATATATTAATAATATTTATTCTCTCATAATAAATCATCCTGTCAAGTTGCTATGGTGAAGGCAACCCAAAAAGACCATGCACAATCGGGTCAATTACTTGCCTAATATAGTTGCAGCCTTAGACACTATTCCAACAACTTTTTTACTACTATTCATTGTTGTGATACTGTACATGATGTCCTCCGCCCCAGAATGTTTCCGCCATTCATGGTTTTGGGGTGTGACAGATTGGTATCAGAGCATTGTTTATAGTGAATTGAGTATATCAACTCATAAAAGATATACTAACTATAAATACATTGGGATTAAAATACTCTTACCAAGAGTTTATACTTATAAATAATAAAATATTTAATTAAGTATACGTTCCTGCATTCGTACTAAAATCAGTGTTACTAGGACAGTACAAAAGAATTACGATTGTTGACCAACACAGGTGGACTTAGAGACATATAGTCAAAACTGGGAAGATGTAGCCTGATAAACTATATTATCCGAGGGTTGACTAGCATGTGCCTAAGTGTAGTTGTGTGGTTGCAACAAGTCTAAAATCTTACTAACAATACCACAATGAGAACACTAGAACATTACACTAAACTTAAAATACTATAGGAGTATTTTACAATTACTATAAGTTACTTATGTGCTAGATTCTTATACCTCCCTTCTTGCGTAGATTTAATGGCTGGATTCCACATTCCCGGAGACCTGTACTTTCCACCCAACAGAAATGTTGGATGGCTTGAGGCAGAGTCCGATGATGAGCATCAAATCCCTTTGGATGACCATCAAGCAGAAGGCTTCTCGGATGGATCTGACTCCGAGCCCGAAGTCAATAACCTACCTCAAGTAGGTCAAGCCCCGAATAACAACCCTCGACCCACATTTCAAGGACCCACACCTCTGTGGGCAACAAACTTGAATACATGGAGCCATGAACAGGGTCAACCCATTCCCTACAATGGAGACAGAAGTTTCTACAACCTCATTAATGGAGGTTCTGCTGACAGAGTCCTACCCATCATGGTTCGTAGGATTTCTCGGAACACGATACTGGGTCAATCATCTATCAATCGAATCTTGGAGATTGATGCCAACACTAGTGTTAACACTGTCCACATTCGCCAACTAGAGTCTACTCATGAAAGGACTCTGGTCCATAACGCAGCTCTTTAGAGGGAACTCACTGAAATGCGAGCTGAAGTCAGAGAACTTCAAGCTCAGCAAGCAAGGGCTGATAGGCGTATGAGGGACCTAGAACACCTTCTGTTAGGATCAAGGACTCACTCTGGCAGTTCTCGTCGCCGATAGATCCTTATCAACTTCTCTTTTTGAATATAACCTAGTTATGTAAAACTTTGGTCTATTTTCCTATCTTGTAAATCATAGGCCTGTTAGGTCTTGGTTAGGTTGTAATTCTGTCAAAATTGCCCATTTTGGTTGATGTAAGGCCTCTTACTGTAGGCCGTTTTTCCCGAACTTTTTACATCTGTAATACTAGTAATATTGACAGGTACCTAATCTTATGAGGAATTATTATCCAGATATGATCATCTATTAGTTGTAGGTCTTTATTCAATCGTATTGTTGGGCTATGGGGAGTTAGTCCATGAGTCCTTCTCATCAATTCTTCCATTGAATTCTTATCAATGCTTTCATCTTCATAAACTTATAGATCAAAGATGCCGCCTCGCATAAATCCAAGGAGAAACCCAAATAACGAAACACCACCTCCTCCACCTCCGCAACCACCTACTCCTCAGTTCGACACGACAGCTCTAAATGTTGTCGTAGCTGCGGCTGTGGCTCCAGCCATGGCCCAATATCATTCATCTGGTTCCACTGGAGGAGGAACCCCTGTTCAGTCGGTTCAAGTTGAAGCTCCTGTGCGCTCGAGAGAGTGCTCCTATAAGAACTTTATGAACTGCAAGCCATTATCCTTCAATGGGACTTGCGGAGTCATTGCCCTCTCGCAATGGTTCGAGAAAACCGAATCGATTTTCGAAATCTGCTCTTGTTCCGAGGATAGCAAGGTGAAGTACGTTGCTTGCACCATCGAAACTAAAGCCCTAACATGGTGGAATAGCCATGTAAAGTCACTATCTCTAATAGTGGCTAATGATATGGGCTGGGGATCTTTAAAAGACCTCATGATTGAGGAATACTGCCCGAGGGGCGAGATCCAAAACGTGGAGGAAGAACTGTGGGGCCTAACCATGAAGGGCTCCAACGTAGTCGCCTACACCGCCAGATTCTGTGAACTGGTGGCCCTCTGTCCCAACATGATTCCTTCAGAGGGAAAGAAAATCGAAAGATACATATGGGGACTGGTGCCCCCATACCAGGGAAATGTTTTGGCATCATACCCCACTATATTTGATAGTGCCAAGCGATTGGCATAGCGGCTCATAGACCATGGGGTTCGTACCCCGGCTGCAACAACTACCCTGGCCATCTCAGAACCTTCAAGAACCACTGATTCCAAGCGGAAGTTTTGGGATGACAAGAAGAAGGCTAAGGCTGCCAAGAAGAGGCAGGTCGTGGCAGTACATGCTGCGATAACACCTGCCGCTGCTGCTCCGATAAAGCAGTATGCTGGAAGTTTGCCTAAGTGCAACAAGTGCAACTTCCATCACGTCGACGCCTGCCAGGAGATGCAGTGTCTGAACTGCAACGGGAAGGGGCATACAACCCGTTTCTGTAAAGCTCCGGCGAAACCAATCAACCAAGCCCCTTGTGCTGGAGTGGGCCAAACTTGCTACGGATGTGGCGAGGTCGGCCACTTCAAGAGAAACTGACCAGAGGCAGGGTTTGCCGGTGGAGCGGCAAGAGTTCTGGCCCTAGGCCATGAGGAAGCGGTTGCCGACCCCACAGTGGTCACTGATACGTTCCTCCTCGATAACTCTTATGCATGCATTCTATTTGATAGTGGAGCGGAGAGGAGTTTCGTGAACCAAAAATTTGCTCACTTACTTAGGCAAAAATCACGAGCACTTAATGAATCGTTCACTGTGGAAATGGCTAATGGAAAGACAGAGAGCACTAGCAGTATATTCATAGGTTGTACCCTAACTTTAGATAACCATTCATTTTGTATCGATCTTATGTCGGGCTCAATTAAAAGTCTCGACGTCATTATCGGCATGGATTGGCTGAGTCTTCATCGTGCCGATATCATGTGTTAAGAAACGGTTGTTCGCTGTAATCTGCTGTCTAGCGAAACCTTAGTAGTTTATGGCGACAAACCCGACACGAACCTTCATATCATCTCGAGCATCCAAGCTCAAAAATTCTTACGAAAGGAATGTACAGCATTCCTTGCTCATGTGGTCGACGTGAGACAAGAAGCGAAGGACATTCAGAACATTCCAGTAGTACGCGACTTTCCCGACATCTTTCCAGAAGAACTCCCAGGATTACCTCCGCAACGTAAAGTCGAGTTCCGAATCGACTTAGTTCCAGGGGCTAACCCAGTAGCCAAATCGCCCTATCGTCTAGCACCTGTAGAGATGCAAGAACTGTCCGGTTAACTTAACGAACTGCTCAGCAAGAGCTTTATACGACCAAGCTTCTCACCCTGGGGAGCTCCAATCTTGTTCGTCAAGAAGAAAGACGGATCGTTTCACATGTGCGTCGACTACAGGGAGCTCAACAAGATGACGGTCAAAAATCATTATCCTTTACCTCGGATCGACGATTTGTTTGACCAACTTCAAGGGGCGAGCTTCTTTTCAAAAATTGACTTCAGATCCGGATATCACCAATTACGAGTGCTAGGGGAGGATGTTCCGAAGACAGCCTGCCGAACTCGTTATGGGCACTACAATCTCGTAGTGATGCCGTTCGGATTAACAAACGCGCCCGCAATATTCATGGACTTAATGAATCGGGTGTGTCGTCCTTACTTGGATCAGTTCATCGTCGTTTTCATTGATGACATACTTATATACTCTCGTAGTAAAGAGGAGCATAGTCAACATCTGCGACAAGTCCTAGAAACTTTACAGACGGAGAAGCTCTACGCGAAGTTCTCAAAATGCGAATTTTGGATTCGACGAGTCGAATTCTTAGGGCACGTGGTTAGCAAAGAGGGAATACACGTGGACCCTTCCAAAATCAAGGCCATTGAGAACTGGTCAGCACCGAAGACACCTACGGAAATTCATCAATTTCTAGGCCTCGTTGGCTACTATCGCAGGTTTATTCAGAACTTCTCCCGCATAGCGAAACCTCTTACAACACTGACCCAGAAGGGCGTGGCCTTTGACTGGGAAGAGAAGCAGGAAAGAGCATTCCAAACGCTCAAACGAGCCTTGTGCATCGCACCAATACTATCCCTTCCCGAAGGAATAGAAGACTTCGTAGTCTATTGTGATGCATCGAATCAAGGGCTCGGATGTGTTCTGATGCAGCGGGGTAAGGTCATCGCCTATGCCTCGAGACAGCTAAAGACACATAAAGTCAACTACACAACCCACGATCTGGAACTAGGAGCAGTTGTGTTTGCTCTGAAGATCTGGAGACATTACTTGTACGGAACGAAGAGCACTATATTTACAAACCACAAGAGTTTACAACACATCTTTGACTAGAAGGAGCTCAACATGAGACAACGACGGTGGGTCGAGCTACTCAGTGATTACGAATGCGAAATTCGTTATCATCATGGTAAAGCCAACGTAGTAGCTGACGCCCTGAGTCGGAAGGAATATTTTGGTCGTAGAGTCAAATCATTGACTATGACTATTCATTCACACTTGTCCACCCAAATTAAGGCAGCTCAGCTTGACGCTTTGAAGCCTGAAAATATGGCGGGTGAATCCCTAAGAGGGATGGAAAAGAAATTGGAGGTTAAGGGTGGCAGAGCTTATTATTTGATGGACCGGATCTGGACCCCGAACCTAGGTGGTTTCAGAGACTTGGTCATGAACTAGGCGCACAACACTCATTATTCCGTGCACCCGGGATCAGATAAGGTGTATCTAGACCTCAAAAAGTTATACTGGTGGCCTAACATGAAAGCAGAGATTGCTACCTTTGTGAGTAAATGCCTTACTTGCGCAAAGGTCAAGGTCGAATACCAGAAACGCTCTGGTCTTTTACAACAGCCGGAGATACCAGAATGGAATTAGGAGCGGATAACTATGGACTTCATAACCAAGATGCCCAAGACGACGGGTGGACTTGATTCCACATGGGTCATCGTCGATAGGTTAAGCAAGTCTGCACACTTCCTGCCGATCAAAGAAACAGACAAGATGGAGAAGCTTACAAGGACTTACATTAAGGAGATTGTAAGATTGCACGGTGTTCCCTTATCCATTATCTTGGACAAAGATAGTAGATTCACTTCGAGGTTCTGGCAGTCGTTACAATGTTCCTTAGGAACTAGGTTGGACATGAGTACAACCCACCATCCACAAACCGATGGGCAAAGTGAGAGAACCATCCAGACCTTGGAAGATATGTTGCGAGCCTGTGTGATCGACTTCGGAAAAGCATGTGATACTCATTTACCCCTTGTCGAATTTTCCTATAACAACAATTATCACACGAGCATAAAGGTTGCTCCATTTGAGGCCCTCTATGGCCGAAAGTGCAGATCCCCTCTTTGATGGGCTGAGGTGGGTGATACCCAGTTAGCTAAAGGACGAGCTCCTGAAAGCACTCTCACAGGTCCAGAAATCATACGGGAAATGACGGAGAAGATCATTCAGATCCATGAATGATTGAAAGCCTCCAGAGACCGACAGAAAAGCTACGCTGATAAATGTAGGAAACCATTGGAATTCCAGGTGGGCGATCGCGTTCTATTACAAGTCTCACCCTAGAAGGGCTTGATACGCTTCGGAAAGTGTGGAAAGCTAAATCCAAGGTACATTGGGCCTTTTGAGATTCTCGCAAGAATCGGCCCTGTAGCTTACAGACTTAACTTGCCGCGCGAACTCAGTAACGTACATCCTACCTTCCACGTCTCGAACTTGAAAAAGTGTTTGTCTGACGAGACTCTTGTTATTCCACTCGACGAGATCGAGATCAACGAGGGCCTCAACTTCATAGAGGAACCAGTAGAAATAATGGACCGAGAGGTTAAGCAAACAAAACAAAGCCGTATCCCGATAGTGAAGGTTCGCTGGAACGCCAAACGAGGACTTGAATTCACTTGGGAACGAGAGGATCAGGTAAAACTAAAATATCCTCATCTTTTCGCTTAGTTATTTGTAGTTTCTTATTTGCTTAAATTCTAATTTCAGGACGAAATTCCTTCTAACAGGGGGATGATGTGACAACCCGGAATTTCCAATCTGTACGAACTTTATCAAGTCAATAGAAGTTAGAACACTCACAGTAAATTTTCAGACTTTTCCGTATAAGTTTGAGTATTTCAGGATTTATACTTAAGGAGATATTAGGAGAGTGGATGCACTAGGACTATATATTTTCACAAGAGGGCGAACTCGATATTAGAGTTCATTGCGTTAATAAAAATATTTTCTGCCAAAAATCCCAAGACTATATATATGATTCTTAACCAAATTATTTCATTAGTTACATTTCCAACTAGAGAAAAGCCATTTCTCTCTCACGGATCTTCAGGTTTTCGTCCTAAATCGTGAGTACCATTCTCTAGTTGTATTATACAACTTATTAAGTGCTTAATAACATAGAAATCATAAGAAAACCCACAAGATTTGAGAGTTTACCGCCCAAGAACACCTTGGGGAGTAAACTCTTTTACAAGGGTTAAATGATGCCTAGTCCTTTCCCCGTGATATGTAACCACCTTAGGCTTGTAAGCTAGTGTTGTTAAGACTAGAAATCATCCAAGAACACCAAGATTTAGGTGTTCACGGCCAAAGAGTGCCTAAGGCCTTCATTGGCCTTAGATAAATGTCTAGAAACTATCCTACATGAGCATGGGACTTGAAAGCATAAAAACACCCCTCTACATATGAGTTCACGACAGTAAACTCAAAAGGAAATGGCCTTGGGGCCGTGAACTCCTCAAAGGAGTGTATAAGTGCCCTAAAACCCTTCCAAGAATTAATCCACCAAGTGGGAATGCTTCTAGGGATCATTTAGAACTTCAAAACACCAAGTAACATTAAACTTAGGAGTTCACGGCCGTAAATTCAAGGGTTTACGACCGTAAAATCCTTGTGTGGGGTTTATTGGAGAGTAAACACATGTGTGTGGTCCCTTGGAGCCCTAAACTCACTAGCCTTGTCCCATAACAACTTAGATGCAATCCTTAGGGCTTATAACACTTATATAAAGTGTTTATTATGTTCTAGGATGTCTTAACATTATCAAATTGTAGTTTAAGACTAATTGGATACATATATGTGGTATTATATGTTAACTAGGGTTATAAAGTGTGTTCAAGACTTCACTTGTTACCTAGCGATCCTACATCTTCAGTTCATCTATACCACTCACTACAGGTGAGTTCATACCCCTTAACAAATGATTTAAATGTTTTTAAAAGCTTTATGGGGGGAATACAAGTTAAATACTTATAGTTATTACATCAATCACATGTGATTAATAACTACAAAACTAGTGATTTCTTACTGTTCAAACAGTTTATCAAATCGTATTGTTTCAAACTGTTTTACTAACTGTTTTACTTATCAAATACTTTTACTTAAACTCTTTTACTTAGGAAGGCCTGCCCGCCCTATTTCCTTTTCGCGCTTGAGATGTGTTCTGGTGGGATATCGGGTATCCGTCCGAAGGTCATTTAAATATTAGTTATATATCATGTGTATATATATAGTCATAAAGGTCCTTCCAGTTCATTCAATACCCTTGGGTAGCAAGGGTATACTTCCATGTTCATACGTACCAGTTACATCACTAGTAAGTTACCATAGGGGTAGCACAGGAGGATATTAATACTATGACTAGAACAATGAAACATACAATGAGTCAGTTCGTTCATGAGTCGGTTCGAGTAGTACTCACAGTACATTACTATACATGCTAGATAAAGAGATAACATACATTACAACTAGTACACACAGTACATTACTATACATGCTAGATAGAGAGAACATGCCTTACAGCTAGCACACGTAGAACATTTCAGCACATACAGGCTAGACAGAGAAAGATGACACTTTCAGTTAGCACATTTATTACATATACAGTCATGCCGTTATCTGAACCATTGAGTGGGTCATGGCACTTCCTGCCATGACCGCTCTTGTATTCCAAATCTCCTTAATTGGAGAGCGTATGAGTTTGCGTATAGATCTATACTGGATTGACTATCCTACACCTTGCTGCTCGCTATAGTGGGACTTGCAAGTCTACGGGTGCCAAATGGCATTTCTTACGGCGTCTTACATCGCCGTTTTACTACAGTCGGTAGTAGGATACAGGTCGATCACATGTTATTTGGAACACCTTTTTGTGTTAAGATAGTTAGTACTACGGTAGTCACTTATTACAAATACTACGGTACGATAGTATTTTCCCATTACATTCACTTCGTGAATATTCACACGATGCACGGTAATGTAGTAACTATATTTTTGGTTAATGATAGTCAGAATTGGGAAACACACACTCTAACAAGAGACATACACACGGACATGAGATGCCTTGGTAGAAGGCTACAGTTAGTAGGAAGCATAGGGTTTTCTAGGAGAGTTCAAACATTATACAAAACATTGTACAAAACATCTTACAGAAACAACTTTCAAACGTTTTCATACAAACTCAAACATTAATATACTTATGATCTCACCAGCATTAAGCTGATACTCTCTTTCAAAATAACTTGTATTCTCAGGTCACCACTAGACAGGTACAGGTGCCAGGCTTTTGAAAAGATGGAGCTCGTTCAAGACTCATCTTTTATTTTGATATGTATAATTTTGGTGTCTATAACTTTGACAAAACACACATGTATGAAATTATATTATTAATGCAATGGATGATGTCGTTGCTTGTTTACTACTATTCATTGTTGTGATACTGTACATGATGTCCTCCGCCCCAGAATGTTTCCGCCATTCCTGGTTTTGGGGTGTGACAGCCGAGTCTCAGAGGATAGAGAAGCGACCAGCTCAGTCTCAGCCGGCAGCCAAGCGGGCAAAGCCCGCTGATGCGAGGTCAGGGAGCCAGAAGGGCCGTACTTGTGGTAAGTGCGGCAAGGGTCATGAGGGGGTATGTAGATCTGGATTTTGCTACAAGTGTGGCAAGGAGGGGCATATCGCGAAGGACTGCCCTAAGGGATTTGCAGTATGTTTCCACTGCAACCAGACTGGCCATCGGAAGGTCGAGTGCCCACAGTTGCGAGGGTCTGCGAAGCGAGCACCACAGGGATATGCCCCTGCTCCGGTGTGAGCTACAGAGAGTCAACCAGTGAAGGCTAAGGCACCCAAGGCTCGCAGGAGAGTCTTTCAGTTGACAGCGGAGGAGGTCCGCATAGCGGCTGATGTTGTGGCTGGTATGTATCCTTCCATTTATTTACGCTATGCTTGAGATATTGTGTTTATATTATGATATGTGTAGGTACTTTTCTTGTGAATACTGTACCTGCTTTGGTGTTATTTGACTCGGGTGCGAGTTAGTCATTTGTGTCTTTAGCATTTAGCCAACACATCATTATTCGGCGGTAGGCGATGAGTCGACCTCAACGGGTTTCTATAGCCAACGAGCGAGCGGTTTATACCAGGTATGTGATTCGGGGATGTGTGCTTGAGATCTTCGGTGTTGAGTTTCCGATAGATCTAGTTCCGATAGCGATGGGGGACGTGTGCGGTATAGTGGGCATGGATTGGTTGAGCCGCTTCGAGGCTGTTATTGATTGCGAGCGACAGTTGGTAATGATACGAGACCCTAGTGGGGGAGTGTTGACGGTATATGGCGAGGGTACCTGAAGTGAGTCAGCGTTTTGTTCAGCCGCCAGAGCCAGACAGAGTCTTCAGCAGGGTGACAAGGGTTTTGTAGCCTATGTGTTTGATACCCGAGCAGCCGCGGGTAGGCCAAGTTCGGTTAATGATGTTCCAGTGGTGCGCGACTTTCCAATTGATTTTCCTGAGGAATTGTTGGGTGTGCCTCCCAAAAGGCAGGTGAAGTTTCGCATTGATTTGGTTCCGGGAGCAGCGCCTATTGCAAAAGGCGCCTTATCATCTTGCACCGCCTGTTGAAACATGTAAGTGACCCTCTTGAACTTAGCTACCGCAACCATCTCTCTATCGCAACCACTTCAGCACCCGGAGTCAGCTACCGCAGTCATTAGCTAGGTTACTTTGTTTGTCTTTTATGTAATACACTCTATTATCCTGTGTGCCTTGCATGGCTTCTTATAGAGTTGTAATCTAGTGTAGTTCTACGTCTCTATAAATAGAGACGTATTCTTCTGTAATGCTTACGTCTTCTGTTCACTGATAACTTATGCATTTCATCTGAATACAAATTCTAAAGTTATCATTCTTTCACTCTTAACTCTCCACTTCTTACTCAAACATATCAGATTATAATCTCTCTTCGGAGCAAGTCCTTGTGACTTATTCACTAAGTTTGATCTCACTTACTAACATTGGTTTGAATGCATTCCAAGTTATGAATCAACTTATGTGTATTCTTGATATAACAATTGCTGTCATTTACATTACTTTACTTTCCGCATCTAACTCACTAACTTCTAACTATTAATATTATTGTTGACCTAACAGATCCTTCGAGATTAACTATTCCACTATAAACTTCTTCTAACCGTTTTTTGTTCAAGTGTGTCTCAAAGTTTTTCTCTCAACAATTGGTATCAGAGCCATAGTGGTTGTTTTTTGAGAATCGGAACTATGATTTTTTCAAAGAGCCCTCTATACCACTGAAGCTCATCTCTAAACAAAATTTCTAATGGCATAATCATTATCATTAAATGTTTCCAATAGTGTTGGTGGTTCAAATCGAGCCCCAATACTGGTTGCAAATGAGTACCATCACTGGTCTCAAAGGATGGAAAGGTATCTAAGACGACTTGGTAGAGATGTCTGGAGATCTATAGAAGAAGGAGCCCACGTTCCAGTCCTTACCCCTGTTCAAACTGATGGAGCCAGAGCAAGGCTCAGAGGAGGTCAACCAGCTTTGAATCGTCCCACAAAAGATGATCTACACAAGATGGAAAGTGATGCTATTGCCTTTTATGAAATCTCTTGTCACTGGAGAACTAGTCTGCGGTCTCCCTGTTCTCAAGTTCAGCAACGATACTCTCTGTCGAGCTTGTGAATGTGGAAAACAAGTCAAGGCAAGTCACCCTCTGATAATGGATTCGTCTATTTCTGAACCACTGCAGTTGTTGCACATTGATCTATGCGGTCCATCAACTGTAGCCAGTCTCCACCACAAGAAATACATACTGGTTATTGTTGATGACTATACACGCTTCACATGGGTCTTGTTCCTCAGACTCAAATCACAGACATCGCTGATCTTTATCAACTTCATCAAAGAAATCGAACTTCAGATCAAGCTTCCAGTCTGACGCATCCGCAGTGATAATCTAACCGAGTTCACTAATCATCTTCTCAACAGTTTCTTAGTGTCCAAGGGTATTTCTCACAACTTCTCAGCACCCTACACTCCGCAACAAAATGGTGTCGTCGAAAGAAGAAACCGCACATTCGTAGAAGCAGCCAGATCCATGGTTAACTTTGCTCACCATCCTCTCTACTTCTGGGCTGAAGCTATAGCAACTGCATGCTCACCATCCTTGCTCCAAGCTTCAATTTGATTGGTCGTAGGCCCGAAACAGAGATTCGTAGCCAAAGTTAAGGCCATTTCCGTGAAGCCCCTCTAGACACACGATCGTGGGCCTCTAGGAATGCAAGGGCCCGATCCTCCACACTAGGGCCCGCATCATCCCCTCCTGGGTAGACAAAATTCGACCTCGAATTTGCACCATGGTCATCATTAGAAGAATCCCCATAATAAGGAAGCAAATGCTTTACATTGAAAACATCGGAACAATGAATGTGGCTTGGCAACTGTAGACGGTAAGCATTGGAATTAATCTTCTCCACAATCTCCACCGGTCCAATCTTCTTAGCTCACAGCTTGTTGTACTAACCAACCAAAAAACGATCTTTAGTCAAAACAACCCAAACAAAGTCACCTACTTCAAAATCAACTTGTTTGCGTTTTTTATCTGCATCTTGCTTGTACTTGGAGTTAGTGTTGGGTTTTGAGCATTCTAACACTCCTAAGTGTACATGCAACCCTAAATACCTTGGATCTATGTTTTCTATATTATACATGCAAATAAGAACTTCCAAGGTATTATCCTAATCTAGCATACAAAACAATGACTATAGCAAGATAGAATACATACCTCTTTGATGTAGAAAGTCTTCATGAAGCTTGAGTGCCTAGTGCCCCAAGTGTGACACCTCAAATGGAATCACAATCATCAAAACACTTGGAATAGCTTGAGAGAATTCTACACTTCATGAAATCGGCTAGCCCTTTCTTTTCACACACTAGTGGCCGATTTTGGTCAAGAATAAGATGCTTATATAGTTAGGGTTACACCATGTAAAACCTAATTGACATGGCCTTTCATTTCCATGATCCATGGGTACAAATACACCATGGAGCATCCATGGACCATCCTATGGGTTTTAGCCCAACTTGATTATCTATGGAGCATTAGCCCACCATACAAGTATGGATGATTTACGCAATCAACCCATATATTTAATTAGTCTTCTTTTGATCACTTAATTAATCCTAGATTAATTCTTGATCAATACTAATTAAATAATCTTATTATTCTTATTATTAATATACTAGAACTTATAATATATTAATAACCATAAGTGTCTTATTTCTCTCATTATAGTCTATCCAAGTGCATGATGGTATGCAACCCAAATGGACCATGCCGGGTCGGGTCAAGTCTTACCAATTATAGTTATGGACTTAGACATTAATCCAACAGTCTCCCACTTGGATAAGTCTAAAACTATTATTGCGTATGACTTCAAGAACCAACCGGCAATCGTAGCTCTCAAAAGCTTCTGTCGAACTCTGACCTTGTAGATGAACTCTGACCTTTGTCAGTGACTTGTCCATTAGATAAGGGATCATATATTCCTCCATTCTAGATACCGTATGGACTGAGACATGGATTATAATCATTCTCTCTGTCCATTTGTTGTTTCCCGATTTCCGATTTATGACGACTGACTAATTGAACAAATCAAATCAGTCCTGGCCCGGCCGAGCACTTCCATTTGTCATCATCAAATCATCGAGGGGCCCACAGATATCGTTTTAATCCCGAAGGTAAAAGGAACGGATAAACTTCAACTCATATGGCTTGTTCTACTACTTGTTGAATCATACACAAAGGCACGTTTTATAACACCGAGTTACCGTATGCGTTTTCGTGTAATCAATGTACAACCAACTCATAGTAACAACTCATATCTCTAGGTTTGAAGAATATAAGATATTATCCTCTCATGATCACTCGTGATAAAATCCATGAAGTGATTCCAATGAGTGCGGGTTGAATCCAATACTCAGAACTTATGAGCACTCATGAGTGTTGTAGTCCTTTGTCTAACACCTTACACCTCTACAAGCCAACTCATGACAGTCTTAATTCATATCTACTTCCAACATATGACCGACTGTGGATGGTTTGAATAACTTAGTCATTCCAGAAGAATAACCCAGTTTATTCGGGAAGTCAAAACATGCAAAGTGAAACACAATAATAATAAAATCCAATATGGTATCAAAACCTATCACCATATGATTACACATTATTCATTGTATACTGTTTCAGCTATCAACTTTATTCTTGAATTTAAAACAATAGTTGTCCCATGCTCCAACCATGTACACTATGTTTTCTTAAACACTAGTCATGCCACACACCAAGTATGCATACTATGTTTGTCTATGATCTTTACTTTGTGAACTAGATCAATTGAACATAACTTCAATGATTCTCTTTTCACACTCCCAAATCCTTACTGCAAATGCAAGAATTCCAAATTCATGCCATTTACTGAAATCTGTTAGATTCTAAACTTATATGCATTGATACTCTTGTAACGATTATGCACAAACTCACAAAGACTTGGCAACAATCATTACAGAGTATTCCAAAGGAGATCAACTCCTTGGAAATATCCTTCTTGCATTAAGTTTCCTTAATCTTACACAGATTGAAAATCCTAACTTTGAAACATTTCTAAATTCCATTTTGACTATCACTTCTGAACAAGAGTTGCCTCTTACAGACTATGTCAATATGGTCCTTCCAGAATTATCACTCTACTTCCAACTGTCCTTGAACAACCAATCTTTGGTAAACCTTAGATTGTCCTCGACAATTGTTTAATCCTTTTAGTCATATCCAGTTCTAAACCTTTTTCCCTTCTTAATGCCCTAGGCATTTGGAAAATTTTAGAACGGATGATTATAGCACATGTAATCGATCCTATATCCGAAGCATATGGGACACGATTCATGATGTCTCACATAAAGACTAAACCAGTCTTTTGCTATAATATGTCCATTTCAATTTGCCAAGTTCTCATAATTCGGATTATGAAAAGGGATGCCATAATCATAACCGAATTTTAGAACGCAAATAATGGACCCATATACAGAATTTCCTTATGTTGAGCCATTCCAACATGAAATTCATATATATGCTTGACTAAATGATTAAAACCTCACGATCTAAGCTTATAGATTTGAGATGAAGCATAATTTCCTCTCCCTTAATTATAGCAAAACAACTTTTTCCCAATTGAAACTTTTGTTTTCTATAATTAACATTGCTAACTTGCAATACTTATCATAATTATCATGCTCCCACTAACATGATGATTATTAGCATAACACTTATGCTCCCACTAGCTTTGACATGTACTCAGAAATCAACTGACTTCCTTACCAAAGTTCATATTTCTGATACTAGATTGTTTTGATAAAACTTTATCAAAATCATACACCTTCCCTTAGATAGCACACTTGTGTGTCTAAACAATTATGAAGAGGTATGCCGTAATCATAATGGTTAGACCTTTTTTCCATTTCTCACAAGTCCAGGTTAGTGTGCCGGTAAACCACACACGCTCCACTAACGACTTTGAGAATAAAAATATCACAGTTGCTATCTAGCTAAAATCTACTTAGTGAAAGTGTTTCCTCACCATCATTTTCATGAATCGGAGAGAAACCTTATGACACTTAGATTTATATGGTGTATGAGTTCCTACCCATGTGAATTTGTCAAAACCATAATCACAAGACAAAGATAATGACAAATCCAAAACCATATGGATTGAACTCAATCTTAATTTCTTGCCACCTGGCAGCTCAAGGGCCTGCCATTGCTTCCAAGTAGTTGTGCAACCAATTGAGAACTCTAAGAACTCATATGCAAAGCCAACTTTAACTGGAATGGGCACAGATTATGTCAACACGATAGGTTATAAACCTCAAGTCGTGTGCTAGTGAAGAACTTCAGGTTTTATTCTTGATTAGTTCTTGAGACATTCAAGACCTTTAAGATTCCCAATGTCCTCTTGATCTATAAGACTCCCTTGTCAAACATCCAAGAGATAGTGCGGATTCTAATCAAGACAAACACTTCACACAATTGGCCTAAGTTGGTCTTTGTTTTATCCAAAACATCACAACTTACCAATTTCAAATGTACAAGAGTAGAAAACTTTTACTCTTACATTTGACAAGTGTTTTAACCTTCTTTTGAGACATGTCACTCAAGTTACAATCTTGGAGTATGACTCTAAGACTTGTATTGGAGCGAAGTATGACTCATCTGCTTGATTTAACCATTTCAACAATTCAAGATCCCTCTTCTTAGTCATAAGAATGAACTAAGATTTCCTTAGAGAACTAATTGTGCTATGGTTTCTTAATCATTAAGATGATCACAAAACTGATACTAAGGTACTCTCCCATCTTTTCAGATTTGAGAAACTTTTATCCTTCTGCCATTTTGATTCTTCTTATTCGCTCTGGCATACATTGGAACCTTTTCCAATGTCTTAGAGTTACACTTAAGCTTGTAAGTATAATAATATTTACTGAGCTTTATTAAACTATGACGAATAGTCTTATCAATCTTTTGTGGTGGACTTGACCAATGCACAAGAATGTGTACTCGATCCCTTAGTCCTTTACATGACTCACACATCCATGTGACCGAGTAATTAGTCTTAATTTTCCAATACTTGAAAGTTCTCATTCATCATGCTATACAACTTGCATGATTCCAAGTTCCGATCCAATTGAAACTTGAGTGATGAGAATCTTTCCTTATTTGGTGAATCTAGACATTACCACAAATGAAAGAATCAATTTTATATTTCCACTCTTGCTCTTAATGGAATCATATAAGCAACAATTTTCCCTCAAATGCAATTGTAAGGATATTTTAAAATAAATAAAATCAAAAATTTCCTTTTATTTTAAAACATTGTGGAAAAAACTAATCCTTACAATCCATACGAAAACTTGTTGTTATCTATTCCTAAGCAAAAATATCATAACTCCTAAGAAGTAGCTCAAGAATCCGATTTTCAAACTATGCGATAGAAATCCATCTACGCCATCAGATTCAGCATATTCTTTCTTTAAGTTTCTTCACTTTTGTTTGATTCTTAAAACATCACCATGTGACCCAGTTACATCATGTATCAAGAATCTCAGAATAGAAACTTAACAGAGTTAGACAGTGGACTTTACCTGAAGTAGAGTCAAACTTATTGACTTTAACATCCTTAGGTAAATTTGGCAGCTTCGCAACCAATGCCCCTTTCTTTGGCAATACAAACATATGGACCCTTTGATAATGGTACACGAGACTATCACAGACTTAGCTTTTCTCTTTACCATTTGGTCAACCGAGTTGACTATGGCCGATCCCTTTCCACTGGGAAGAGAGAGCTTTACTAGATATCCAATGTCATCATTGTCAATGTCCACAAAGTTTTAGGAAGTTGATCTTAACAAATAGATAAGATCATTAAGGGTCTTGTCATAGTCTGTTTCATAGGTGTCCCAAAGGAACTCACTATGTGACTTAGAAAGTGATTGAACCACCACCTTTCTCAAGACTTTGACACCCAACTCTCCCGGCTTGTCAATATGTGACTACATCTCCAAGATGTGATGACACCTAGACCTTGCCTTGCCAATAGGGCTTGAGTGACCTTAAACTTTTCAAGAACTTGTGGGTTAGGGAGAATAATTGGAGGAGGAGAAAGAAGTATGATATCCATGGGACATCATCCTCATTAGGAAACCTTGTTTCAAGAGATTTGGGAAGATCATAGGTGTCTAAACCAGACATCTTTTGGGAGATATTCAAGATAGTTGATTTAAAGTCCTTAATATGACACCCAATATGAAATATTAAGGCTAGGACCCAACAAACTATTTTATAACTTAGAAGAGGTATGCCGTAATCCAAGCTATAAAATATTTGAAGGTAGGTGAATGACGATTCACGAATTTCCACCAAGATAAACGAAATGTATTATTAGGTTTTAATTGGTTTTGAAACTCCTAGATCTTTGAGATTCATTGAACTGTTCAAAGGCATGTTTCAATCTCGAGTGTGCCCTTCAGGTTTTGTGACTGGGATGCCGAGGATCACAAAACAAGGTGTGAAGTAACCAAGCAAATTACTTGGTACCCTTAAGTGTTTACCCCTTAATCGATGTGCCGGTTAACCACACACGCTCCACCGATACTATGATAAACATTAAGTTACCCTTTGCCTACCTTGTTAAATACGCGTTAGTGTGCCGGTTAACCACACACGCTCCACTAACCGACTTAAACAAAGTGCAAAGTGTAATTTCATGGATTAGCACCTTATTCACATTTTTCCTAAGTAACTAAGATTGGGTATTATTAAGAGTTTAGTTACTTAGTATTATCATTAATACTTTTAATGAAGGAGAATTATAGTCTTGTCAAACCCGTTCGGCTAACGACCCTCCACCGGTCAAGCAAGCGGTGGGTGAGAGTGGACACCCATTAAGTTGCCATTTTATAGGCAACAACCTTATACCCACCTTATAGACCGGCTTCGGGAATGAGGCGTACTAGCGGTAAGACTGACTTTACTCTTATACATATATATATATATATATATATATATATATATATATATATATATATATATATATATATATTATTAACTTATAATATTATAAAGTATAAGGATTGAATTTTAACTTTTAAAATTCTAAGGGCTAACTTGGAATTAAAGTATTCATAAGGAAAACTTTTCAAATTCCAAAACTTGAGGGCAAGTTTTGAAACTATTCAAAACTAATTAATTCCATAACTTATGTGTTTAAAGTAGTTTTAATCCAACAACTCTTCAAGTTCCATAACTTGAGAACAAGTTATGGAAGACTTTAAACTAATAAAAGAAGTAACTTTTTCTTTATTTTATAACTTATGGATTTAATTATGGTTACATATTTTCCTTTAATGAAGTGACTCTTGAACTTCCATAACTTGAGGACAAGTTATGGAGTCATAAAAAATTATTCAATGACACAAGACTCTTCATTTTGTAACCATTGCCAACTTTTATGAGTTTTATGAAACTTAAATGTGACTTTTCATATAACTTGAGGACAAGTTACACAAACACATTTTAGAATCAACTCTTAGATTAATTTGGATTGAAAACAATAATTTCACTTAACTTTTCTATTAATCTAAGCAACCCATAAGAACAAGATAATTCAAATCAAACTTTTTCTTGTAATTAGTCTAAACCTTAAACTAATACAAAACATGAATCTATTGACAATTATCTTTGAAAATGGATTAGCATGAACATTACCACACCAAAAACAAGTTTATAAGTTCAAAAACAACTTAGGGTAATGTTCCTAGTCCATTTCTAGCCAAAAACCTCGAATATATGCTGTCTGGGGCTCCTACTCGGCGAGTGGCATGAACCTACTCGGCGAGTAGGATGATTTTACTCATGGACTCGGCGAGTTCATCAGTGGACTCGGCGAATGCAGTGCCCAGAAAGCCAGAAAATCGAGTTTTTCAGCATTTTTCAGCAATTTGCATCAAGTATAAGAGAAAGCAAGCCTAGTCTCTGATACCACTGTTGGGTTTTGAGCATTCTAACACTCCTAAGTGTACATGCAACCCTAAATACCTTGGATCTATGTTTTCTCTATTATACATGCAAATAAGAACTTCCAAGGTATTATCCTAATCTAGCATACAAAACAATGACTATAGCAAGATAAAATACATACCTCTTTGATGTAGAAAGTCTTCATGAAGCTTGAGTGCCTAGTGCCCCAAGTGTGACACCTCAAATGGAATCACAATCATCAAAACACTTGGAATAGCTTGAGAGAATTCTACACTTCATGAAATCGGCTAGCCCTTTCTTTTCACACACTAGGGGCCGATTTTGGTCAAGAATAAGATGCTTATATAGTTAGGGTTACACCATGTAAACCCTAATTGACATGGCCTTTCATTTCCATGATCCATGGGTACAAATACACCATGGAGCATCCATGGACCATCCTATGGGTTTTAGCCCAACTTGATTATCCATGGAGCATTAGCCCACTATACAAGTATGGATGATTTACACAATCAACCCATATATTTAATTAGTCTTCTTTTGATCACTTAATTAATCCTAGATTAATTCTTGATCAATACTAATTAAATAATCTTATTATTCTTATTATTAATATACTAGAACTTATAATATATTAATAACCATAAGTGTCTTATTTCTCTCATTATAGTCTATCCAAGTGCATGATGGTATGCAACCCAAATGGACCATGCCGGGTCGGGTCAAGTCTTACCAATTATAGTTATGGACTTAGACATTAATCCAAAAGTTAGCTCGGACCAAGTTGTCATGAACAGCCTTATGAACATCATATAGTCCTCCAACAAAATCCTGCACTTTCTTTGGAACAACCCTAGAAATAGGCAGTGACATCAAATCAAGTGGTCCCCGTGGCTGAACAGAATAGACCACCTGGAATGGACTATATCCAGTACTTCGATTGATAGCATGATTATGAGCAAACTCAGCTTGACAAAGCTTTTGATCCCAGGTCTTCACATGATCACCCACTAAACACTGCAAAATATTACAAAGGGATCGATTGACAACCTTTGTTTGGCCATCCGTTTGAGGATGCTATGCACTACTAAAATTGAGCTGAGTGTTCACCATTTTCCATAGGCTGCGCCAAAAATGACTCAAAAACCTAGTGTCTAGATCTGAAACAATAGAAGACGGCAATCCATGAAAATGGTAGACGTCTCGAAAGAATAACTGGGCCACATTAACTGCATCCGTCGACTTTTTGCAAGGAATAAAGTGCACCATCTTAGAATAACGATCAACAACCACAAATATTGAATCATTTCCCCGTTGAGTACGTGGTAAACCCAACACAAAATCCATGCTGATGTCTACCCAAGGTTGTTATGGAACAGGCAAAGGCATATAGGGTCCTGCATTGGTAGATGTGCCCTTTGACACCTGACAGATTCGACACCGTTTAACATATCTATCCACCTCCTTGTGCATTGTAGGCCAAAAATAAGATGATTGTACCAACTGTAAAGTGCAATCTCAGCCGACATGCCCTTCACCATGCAGCTCCCTAATGATTTGAAGGCGGAGACTAGAATCATGGATGCACAATTGATTGACTTTGAAAAGAAAACCTTCATGCAGTAGAAAATCAGACATCTGTCCAGATTGTATACCCTGCAGAACAACAGAAAAATAAGGATCAACCGTTAGCTGCTCCACGAGGACATCCATCCCCGGCACACCAACCCTCATGGAAACTAGGAAATTACTCCTCCGACTCAATGCATCAGCCACCTGATTTGATATCCCAGACTTGTGTTTCACCACGAAAGTGAATTTTTCCAAGAACGACATCCACCTCCCATGTTTGTGTCACACCTTATCTTAACTGCGAATATGTCTTAATGAATCATGAACCGTGAACAAAATAAATTCCTTATGAAATAGATAATGGCGGCAATGCTTTACAGCTTGGACCACTGCATAGAACTCAACATCATAAGTGCTATAAGCCAGCTTTGGCCCCATCAACTTCTCACTAAAATAGGCAACCGGTCGTCCTCCTTGACTTAGAACTGCTCCAATCCCAACCTTGGAAGCATCCGTGTGTAATTCAAAGACTTGAGAAAAGTCTGGCAATACAAGAATCGGTGATGTAGTAAGCTTCACTTGTACTAATTGGAAAGTTGATTTTGCTGCTTCGGTCCAAGTAAAGGTCTTCCCTTTCATACAATCAGTCACCGGTGCCATAATAGAACTAAAGTTTGGAATAAACCTCCTACAGAATGAAGCAAGGCCATGAAAGCTTCGAACTTCGGTGATGGTAGTTAGACTTGGCCATTGTCTGACAACTGCTACTTTAGACTCGTCTACCTGTATTCCTTCCCCAGAAACAACGTACCCCAAGAACACGACTTTAGGAACCATAAACACACATTTCTTCATAGCTGCATACAAACTATCCCGTCGAAGCACGGTCAAAACCTGCCTCACATGGTTGACATGCTCACCAAAAGTAGCAATGTAAATCAGTATGTCATCAAAATAAACGACTACAAATTTACCAATAAAGGGCCTGAACAACTGGTTCATCACACGCATAAATATACTAGGATCATTTGATAAACCGAAAGGCGTCACCAACCACTCATACAATCCTTCACGAGTCTTGAAGGCAGTCTTCCACTCATCCCTAGGCCTAGGTCGAATCTGATAATACCCGCTCTTCAAGTTCAGTTTCGTAAAGATAGAGGCACCGCTAATCTGGTCAAGTAGATCATCAAGTCGAGGAATTGGAAATCTATACCTCACCATGATCTTATTGATGGCGCGACTATCAACACACATACGCCAAGTACCATCCTTTTTAGGAGTCAACAAAGCAGGAATAGCACATGGGCTCATGCTCTCCCGAACATGGCCTTTTGAAATCAAGTCCTCCACCTATCGTCGCAATTCCTCATGCTCTTCGGGACTCATTTTGTAATGTGGCCTATTAGGCAACTGAGCTCCTGGTTGTAAATCAATATGACGTTGGATGTCACGTAAAGGTGGCAAACCATCAGGTAATTCAATAGGGAAAACATTAGTGAATTCCTTGAGCAAAGCAACCATAGCCTCAGGAATTTCAACCTCCTTAGCGACTTCCTTCCCAAGCAATACAAAAATTTCACCTTCCGCCTCCAACTCGTCATCAAACTGATTAAGGGTCAGTAGAGTACCCGAAGGTCTCGGAACTGACTCCTTTGGCTTACTGGGAACCAATGTTATCTTGACAGCACCAAATAAGAAGCTGTAAGTATTAGTCCACCCGTTATGATCTATGTTACGATCATACTCCCAAGGTCTGCCCAACAACAAATGACAAGCATCTATAGCAACCACATCACACCACACATCGTCTTTATACGTGGTACCAATAGAAAATTGAACAAGGGCTCCTTTAGATACAGTGACCACGCCACCCTTCTTAAGCCACTGTAGCTTGTAAGGCTTAGGGCGATTTTCTATTTTCAAAGACAACTTTTGAACTGCTTCTTTAGATATAAGGTTATCACAACTTCCTGAATCAATAACAAAAGTACAAAGCTTTCCCAAAATAGTACATGTCGACTGAAAGATGTTATGATTGAGCCAATCATGAGCAACAACTTTTGGTGTAAAACAAGACCGCCTTACCACCAAATTTACCCCTACATCTCCAGTTACAACTTCCTCTTCGCATTGATGCTCTTCGTCATACACAGGGGGATCCTCGTATTTTTCACCGGCATCATCATTTTTCCAATCATCTTGCTCAGCAAACAAATGACGTTTTCCGACCTTCTTGCACTCTGATTGTCGGTGACCTGTCTCCCCACAACTAAAACACTTCAAGCTGCTACTAACAGTTCTCCTAGGATTCGGTCCAACATTGTTAGATGTCGGTCTTTGTTGATTAGGCAAAACACGGGGTACCATACCACCTGTCCTGGAACTTCCTCCAATATTGGCAGTTGAAGACGAACCGCCCACCCGACGACTTTGTTTCTCAAAAGCCAACGCCCATTGGTGCGCTTCAGAAATAGATATCGGGTCAAACATATTTACAGAGTCCATGATTTGGACCCGTAGACCCCCAATATATCGAGCAACGAGTTGTTCCTCCGTCTCCTGGATATTGTTTCGGGCAATCAATTGGTAGAACTCAGTTGTGTAATCATCAACTGATTTGGCACCCTGCTTCAGATTTTGCAACCGTTGGTACATCAACCTTTGAAAATTATGGGGTAGGAAGTTGGATCGTAAACACTTCTTCATCTTCCTCCAAGCCACGACCTTTGACTTTCTGAGCCTGTCTCGTGTCAGTTTCATTTGTTGCCACCATGCAGATGCCCTACCACGTAGCCTAGTAGCAATCAATGACACTCTTTTGTTTTTAGGGACTTCTTTGAACTCAAAAACTTCCTCAATAGTAGCCAACCACTCGATGAACCCCTCCGGATTCAAACTGACCCCGTCGAATTCTGGGATATCAATTCTCATTTGGCCTCCCAACGCCTATTGTCACCTCTATGATCACGCCTTACCCGCCTTTCTAGATCGTCTTCGGAATATGAACCATCACTGCCGCCGAACAGGTTCCCAAATTCACCATCTTCCACTTGAGAATGTGTTGGAGACCTTTGCCCTCCTCGATTCATCAGTTTGACCATCCTATCAATCAGTTGGTCAACCATTTGATCCATCCTCTCCTCCATTCGTGCCATAATACGTTCTTCTAGTTCTTGCTCATGAACATTAGCGGACATCCTGCTTCTCCTCGGAGGCATTTTGAACCAAGAATTCGGCTCTGATACCAACTGATGCAGCGCAAAAAAAACAACACAAAGATAACCAAGAATGAACCTGTTGATTCTAAAAGAATAGCCAGGACAATCTCTTCAAAACCACGTTGATTCTACGAATACCGTGGGATTGGCTTCAAAATCTAGGTTAACACATAGAATTTGGGAGAAAATCGAAAGTTCATAAAATTGATGATCGACCATCAAAATTACATCAAAAATAGTTAAATAAGAAGCAGAAATTGGAATGAAACCCTAAAAGTCCATGGGCCAAATACTTTTGGTGAGCATGTCAACCATGTGAGGCACGTTTTGACCGTGCTTCGACGGGATAGTTTGTATGCAGCTATGAAGAAATGTGTGTTTATGGTTCCTAAAGTCTTGTTCTTGGGGTACGTTGTTTCTGGGGAAGGAATACAGGTGGACGAGTCTAAAGTAGCAGCTGTCAGACAATGGCCATGTCCAACTACCATCACTAAAGTTCGAAGCTTTCATGGCCTTGCTTCATTCTGTAGGAGGTTTATTCCAAACTTTTGTTCTATTATGGCACCGGTGACTGATTGTATGAAAGGGAAGACCTTTACTTGGACCGAAGCAGCAGAATCAGCTTTCCAATTAGTACAAGAGAAGCTTACTACATCACCGATTCTTGTATTGCCAGACTTTTCTCAAGGGTTTGAATTACACACGGATGCTTCCAAGGTTGGGATTGGAGCAGTTCTAAGTCAAGGAGGACGACCGGTTGCCTATTTTAGTGAGAAGTGATGGGGCCAAAGCTGCATTATAGCACTTATGATGTTGAGTTCTATGCAGTGGTCCAAGCTGTAAAGCATTGGGACCATTATCTATTTCAAAAGGAATTTGTTTTGTTCACAGATAATGATTCATTAAGACATATTCGCAGTTAAGATAAGGTGTCACACAAACATGGGAGGTGGATGTCGTTCTTGGAAAAATTCACTTTCGTGGTCAAACACAAGTCTGGGATGTCAAATCGGGTGGCTGATGCATTGAGTCGGAGGAGTAATTTGCTAGTTTCCATGAGGGTTGGTGTGCCGGGGATGGATGTCCTCATGGAGCAGCTAATGGTTGATCCTTATTTTTATGTTGTTCTACAGGGTATACAATCTGGACAGATGTCTGATTTTCTACTGCATGAAGGTTTTCTTTTCAAAGGCAATCAATTGTGCATCCCTGATTCTAGTCTCCACCTTCAAATCATTAGGGAGCTGCGTGGTGAAGGGCATGTCGGTCGAGATCGCACTTTACAGTTAGTAAAATCATCTTATTTTTGGCCTACAATGCGCAAGGAGGTGGATAGATATGTTAAACGGTGTCGAATCTGTCAGGTGTCAAAGGGCACATCTACCAATGCAGGACTCTATATGCCTTTGCCTGTTCCATCACAACCTTGGGTAGACATCAACATGGATTTTGTGTTCGGTTTACCACGTACTCAACGGGGAAATGATTCAATATTTGTGGTTGTTGATCGTTTTTCGAAGATGGTGCACTTTATTCCTTGCAAAAAGACGACGGATGCGGTTAATGTGGCCCAGTTATTCTTTTGAGACGTCTACCGTTTGCATGGATTTCTATCTTCTATTGTTTCAGATCGAGACACTAGGTTTTTGAGTCATTTTTGGTGCAGCCTATGGAAAATGGTGAACACCCAGCTCAATTTTAGTAGTGCATATCATCCTCAAACGGATGGCCAAACAGAGGTTGTCAATCGATCCCTTGGTAGTATTTTGCGGTGTTTAGTGGGTGATCAAGTGAATACCTGGGATCAAAAGCTTTGTCAAGCTGAGTTTGCTCATAATCATGCTATCAACCGAAGTACTGGATATAGTCCATTCCAGGTGGTCTATTCTGTTCAGCCACGGGGACAACTTGATTTGATGTCACTGCCTGTTTCTAGGGTTATTCCAAAGAAAGTGCAGCATTTTGTTGGTGGACTGTATGATGTTCATAAGGATGTTCATGACAACTTCGTCCGAGCTAACTCCAAGTACAAGCAAGATGCAGATAAAAAACGCAGACAAGTTGATTTTAAAGTACGTGACTTTGTTTGGGCGGTTTTAAGTAAAGATCGTTTTTCGGTTGGTGAGTACAACAAGCTGTCAGCTAAGAAGATTGCACCGGTAGAGATTGTGGAGAAGATTAATTCCAATGCTTACCGTCTATAGTTGCCAAGCCACATTCGTTGTTCTGATGTTTTCAATGTAAAGCATTTGCTTCCTTATTATTGGGATTCTTCTGATGATGACTATGGTGCACATTCGAGGTCGAATTTTGTCTATCCAGGAGGGGATGATGCGGGCCTTAGTGAGGAGGATCGGGCCCTTGCGTTCCTAGAGGCCCACGATCGTGTGACTAAAGGGGCTTCACGAAAATGGCCATAACTTTGGCTACGAATCTCCGTTTCGGGCCTACGACCAGTCAAATGGAACCTTGGAGCAAGGAGCACGTCTAGATAAGTCCGCAAAGGGGACTTGCCTATTTTTGAGTGCAGAAATCGCTTTCTAAATGGAGTTATGAACAATTTTGTTATTTTTCCTTAATTTTTGGGTTTTGTTTTTGGGTTTGTGTTTGGCCCATGGACTTTTAGGGTGACAATAGGCTTTGGGAGGCCGGAATGGGAATTGATATCCCATAATTCGACAGGGTCAGTTTGAACCCAGAGAGGTTCATCAACTGGTTGGCTACTGTTGAGGAAGTTTTTGAGTTCAAAGAAGTCCCTGAAAACAAAAGAGTGTCATTGATTTCAACCAGGCTACATGGTAGGGCATCTGCATGGTGGCAACAACTGAAACTGACACGAGACAGGCTCGAAAAGTCAAAGGTCGTGACTTGGAGGAAGATGAAGAAGTGTTTACGATCCAACTTCCTACCCCATAATTTTCAAAGGTTGATGTACCAACGGTTGCAAAATCTGAAGTAGGGTGCCAAATCAGCTGATGATTACACAACTGAGTTCTACCAATTGATTACCCGAAACGATATCCAGGAGACGGAGGAACAACTCGTTGCTCAATATATTGGGGGTCTACGGGTCCAAATCATGGACTCTATTTCCGAAGCGCACCAACAGGCGTTGGCTTTTGAGAAACAAAGTCATCGGGTGAGCAGTTCATCTTCAACTGAGAATATTGGAGGAAGTTCCAGGACGGGTGGTATGGTACCCCGTCTTGTGCCCAATCAATAAAGACCGACATCTAACAGTGTTGGACCGAATCCTAGGACAACTGTTAGTAGCATCTTGAAGTGTTTTAGTTGTGGGGAGACAGGTCACCGACAATCAGAGTGCAAGAAGGTCGGAAAACGTCATTTGTTTGCTGAGCAAGATGATTGGAAAAATAATGATGCCGGTGAAAATTACGAAGATCCCCCTGTGTATGACGAAGAGCATCAATGCGAAGAGGAATTTGTAACTGGAGATGTCGAGGTAAATTTGGTGGTAAGGCGGTCTTGTTTTACACCAAAATTTGTTGGTGATGATTGGCTCAAACACAACATCTTTCAGTCGACATGTACTATTTTGGGAAAGCTTTTTACTTTTGTTATTGATTCAGGAAGTTGTGATAACCTTATATCAGAAGTAGCAGTTCAAAAAGTTGGCTTTGAAAACAGAAAATCGCCCAAAGCCTTACAAGCTACAGTGGCTTAAGAAGGGTGGTGAGGTCACTGTATCTAAAGGAGCCCTTGTTCAATTTTCTGTTGGTACCACCTATAAAGATGATGTGTGGTGTGATGTGGTTGCTATGGATGCTTGTCATTTGTTGTTGGGAAGACCTTGGGAATATGATCGTAACATAGATCATAACGGGCGGACTAATACTTACAGTTTCTTGTTTGGTGGTGTGAAGATAACATTGGTTCCCAGTAAGCCAAAGGAGCCAGTTCCGAGACCTTCGGGTACTCTACTAACCCTTAATCAGTTTGAAGACGAGTTGGAGGTGGAAGGTGAAAATTTTATATTGCTCGGGAAGGAAGTCGCTAAGGAGGTTGAAATTCCTGAGGCTATGGTTCCTCTGCTCAAGGAATTCGTTGATGTTTTCCCTAATGAATTACCTGATGGTTTGCCACCTTTACGTGACATCCAACATCATATTGATTTACAACCAGGAGCTCAGTTGCCTAATAGTCCACATTACAGAATGAGTCCCGGAGAGCATGAGGAATTGCGACGACAGGTGGAGGATGTGATTTCAAAAGGTCATGTTCGGGAGAGCATGGGCCCGTGTGCTTTTCCTGCTTTGTTGACTCCTAAAAAGGATGGTACTTGGCGTATGTGTGTTGATAGTCATGCCATCAATAAGATCATGGTCAGGTACAGATTTCCAATTCCTCGACTTGATGACCTACTTGACCAGATTAGCAGTGCCTCTATCTTTACGAAACTGGACTTGAAGAGTGGGTACTATCAGATTCGACTTAGGCCTAGGGATGAGTGGAAGACTACCTTCAAGACTCGTGAAGGATTGTATGAGTGGTTGGTGATGCCTTTCGGGTTATCAAACTCTCTTAGTACATTTATGCGTGTGATGAACTTTCCGAAGCGCACCAACAGGCGTTGGCTTTTGAGAAGCGCACCAACAGGCGTTGGCTTTTGACCCGAAAGGCATCAACAACCACTCATACAATCCTTCATGAGCCTTGAAGGCAGTGTTCCACTCATCCCCAGGCCTAAGTCGAATCTGATAGTACCTGCTCTTCAAGTCCAGTTTCGTAAAGATAGAGGCACCGCTAATCTGGTCAAGTAGGTCATCAAGTCGAGGAATTGGAAATCTGTACCTCACCGTGATCTTATTGATGGCGCGACTATCAACACACATACGCCAAGTACCATCCTTTTTAGGAGTCAACAAAGTAGGAAAAGCACACGGGCCCATGCTCTCCCGAACATGACCTTTTGAAATCAAGTCCTCCACCTGTCATCGCAATTCCTCATGCTCTCCGGGACTCATTCTGTAATGTGGCCTATTAGGAAACTGAGCTCCTGGTTGTAAATCAATATCATGCTGGATGTCACGTAAAGGTGGCAAACCATCAAGTAATTCATTAGGGAAAATATCAGCTAAGTCCTTGAGCAGAGGAACCATAGCCTCGGTAATTTCAACCTCCTTAGCGACTTCCTTCCAGAAACAACGTACCCCAAGAACAAGACTTTAGGAACCATAAACACACATTTCTTCATAGCTGCATACAAACTATCCGGTCGAAGCACGGTCAAAACCTGCCTCACATGGTTGACATGCTCACCAAAAGTAGCACTGTAAATAAGTATGTCATGAAAATAAACGACTACAAATTTACCAATAAAGGGCCTGAACAACTGGTTCATCACACGCATAAATGTACTAGGAGCGTTTGATAAACCGAAAGGCATCACCAACCACTCATACAATTCTTCACGAGCCTTGAAGGCAGTCTTCCACTCATCCCCAGGCCTAAGTCGAATCTGATAGTACCCGCTCTTCAAGTCCAGTTTCGTAAAGATAGAGGCACCGCTAATCTGGTCAAGTAGGTCATCAAGTCGAGGAAATGGAAATATGTACTTCACGATGATCTTATTGATGGCACGACTATCAACACACATACACCAAGTACCATCCTTTTTAGGAGTCAACAAAGCAGGAACAACACACAGGCTCATGCTCTCCCGAACATGACCTTTTGAAATCAAGTCCTCCACCTGTCGTCGCAATTCCTCATGCTCTCCGGCACTCATTCTGTAATGTGGCCTATTAGGCAACTGAGCTCCTGGTTGTAAATCAATATCATGCTGGATGTCACGTAAATGTGGCAAACCATCAGATAATTCATTAGGTAAAACATCAGCTAATTCCTTGAGCAGAGGAACCATAGCCTCGGTAATTTCAACCTCCTTAGTGACTTCCTTCCCGAGCAATACAAAAATTTCACCTTCCGCCTCTAACTCGTCTTCAAACTGATTAAGGGTCAATAGAGTACCCGAAGGTCTCGAAGCTGGCTCCTTTGGCTTACTGGGAACCAGTGTTATCTCCACACCACCAAACAAGAAACTGTAAGTATTAGACCTCCCGTTATGATCTATGTTACGATCATACTCCCAAGGTCTGCCCAACAAAAAATGACAAGCATCCATAGCAACCACATCACACCACACATCATCTTTATACGTGGTACCAACAGAAAATTGAACAAGGGCTCCTTTAGATACAGTGACCTCGCCACCCTTCTTAAGACACTGTAGCTTGTAAGGCTTAGGGTGATTTTCTGTTTTCAAAGCCAACTTTTGAACTGCTTCTTCAGATATAAGGTTATCACAACTTCCTAAATCAATAACAAAAGTACAAACCTTTCCCAAAATAGTACATGTCGACTGAAAGATGTTGTGTTTGAGCCAATCATCACCAAAAACTTTTGGTTTAAAACAAGACCGCCTTACCACCAAATTTACCCCCACATCTCCAGTTACAACTTCCTCTTCGCATTGATGCTCTTCGTCATACACAGGGGGTCTTCGTAATTTTCACCAGCATCATCATTTTGCCAATCATCTTGCTCAGCAAACAAATGACGTTTTCCGACCTTCTTGCACTCTGATTGTCGGTGACCTGTCTCCCCACAACTAAAACACTTCAAGCTGCTACTAACAGTTGTCCTAGGATTTGGTCCAACACTATTAGATGTCGGTCTTTTTTGGTCAACCATTTGATCCATCCTCTCATCCATTCATGCCATAATACGTTATTCTAGTTCTTGCTCATGAAAATTAGCGGGCATCCTGTTTCTCCTCGGAGGCATTTTGAACCAGGAATTCGGCTCTGATACCAACTGATACAGCGCAAAAAAAAACAAGACAAAGATAACCAAGAATGAACCTGTTGATTCTAAAAGAATAGCCAGGACAATCTCTTCAAAACCACATTGATTCTACGAATACCGTGGGATTGACTTCAAAATCTGGGTTAACGCACAGAAGTTGGGAGAAAATCGAAAGTTCATAAAATTGATGATCGACCATCCAAATTACATCAAAAACAGTTAAATAAGAAGCAGAAATTAAAATGAAACCCTAAAAGTCCAAGGGCCAAATACAAACCCAAAAACAAAATCCAAAAATTAAGGAAAAATAACAAAATTGTTCATAACTCCATTTAGAAAGCGATTTTTGGACTAATAAATGGGTAAGTCCCCTTTGGGGACTTATATAGACGTGCTCCTTGCTCCAAGCTTCGATTTGACTGGTCGTAGGCCCGAAACGGAGATTCGTAGCCAAAGTTATGGCCATTTCCGTGAAGCCCCTTTAGTCACACGATCGTGGGACTCTAGGAACGCTAGGGCCCGATCCGCCACACTTGGGCCCGAATCACTCCTGGTCTCCATTGCGGTCCTTACTGAAAGTTATTTATATTAGATGGTTTTGGAACATTTCTTGAATTAAATCGTACCGCGGACCCCCCCGCAAAAATCCCAATCGACGTTTTACCCTCTTTTACCATTTATCTAGGGTTAAACCTTTTTTTATCCCTTTATAAACTCATCTTCTTTATTAAATTCACTTTTCGCTTTCTGAGTATCGATCAATCCCTCTCAAAACCATCAAGAATCCTGTGTTCTACTTCTCCTTCAAACACCTTCCAACTTTAATAATGGTGAAATCAGGAGTTTCAAAGAAGCAATCCAAGGCTTCTGGTTCAGCGAATCCCACAGGCTCAGATTCTCCTTCAATCGCATCAAGCAATTTGCGAGCAATATTTGAAGATCACCCCTCCTACAATGCCCGAACCAAGCTTATGATTAAATTCCTAAAGAATCGCATTCTGTTTGGTCCATTCGATGCATTTATAGACGTTGTTCCAGTCTCAACTCTATTCAAATGTGCATTTTCTGCATGTCGCCCACTGGAAAATCCCCAAGAAGTGCATCTCAACCTCATCAGCGATTCTTTGGTCATCTTGACCAAAGAAAAGTTCTTAACTGCCATTAACCTTCTGGTTCATCCATCTATCAAGTTCTTCTCACCATCAATGGTGGACATCACATCCGCACTCTACCAGATGGGGTATCAGAAACCAATCTGAGGGATTGGTGAATTCAAAAAGAACCAACTGCCTGTGGTATGGCAACTTGTATGCCACTTTGTGATCCACTGCCTATCCGGCAGAACTGGAGGCATCGATAACATGGGACTCAAGCTCTTGGAATTGGTATGGAGCATCTTCACTGGACACGACGTCAACTATGGGCAAATCCTTTGGGATGATTTCATTCAGTATATTCCCAAGGAGCACCCGAAGGAGAACCCAACCGAGCTCACATTTGCACGGTTCTGGTCGCTATGCATCTCAGACTTGCATGCGGATGCTGGCATCGACATGGGCAGTGACATCAACTTCTTTGTCACTAAAGATCTTAAAAGGTACAATCCTTCCTCCAAAAAAACTATATTTGGACCAATCCACAGCCTCCCCACTCAGATTCTTACTTCTTTTGGCCTTGAGACTGTTGATGTCTCAGACCACATTGAGGCTACAGAGCGTATTTCCCCATACCCTTCTACCCCACCTCTTGCATCCGCAGCCATTAACCCAGAGGGTACCGCAGTCCCCTCTGCCACTACTTTATCCAACCTTTCTCAAAGAAGAAAGCAGTTAGTATCCAAGAAGAAACAAAGAACACCTAAGAAGGATGCTCCTAAGCCAACCTCACCCACAAAGAAATGCAAAACCAAACCAACTGTCACACCCCAAAACCACGAACGGCGGAAACGTTCAGGGGTGGAGGACGTCATGTACAGTATCACAACAGTGTAATATAATAAACAAGCAACAACTTCATCCATTGCATTATAAGTAAATTTTTAATACATGTGTATTCTTTCATTGTAGTAAGACACCAAAAATATACAATCAAAATAAAAGATGAGACTTGTCTGCTCCGTCTTCTCAAAACCTGGCCTCCGTATCAGCTTTAAAGCTGGTGAATTCATAAGTATTTAAGTGTCATTGTCTTGCTTACTAAAAGTTGTTTTAAAAGTCATGCAAACCTTTAAAAGAAAATGTTGATGTAAGTATGAAAAGCCCTAGAAAATCCCTTATTTTCTATCAGTGTTAGATGTAGTATTCTACCAAGACCCGAATGTTTTGTTATGACAATGTAGTCTTCTACCAAGACCCGAATGTTTTGTTATGATAATGTAGTCTTCTACCAAGACCCGAATGTTTTGTTATGATAATGTAGTCTTCTACCAAGACCCGAATGTTTTGTTATGATAATATAGTCTTCTACTAAGACCCGAATGTTTTGTTACGATAATGTAGTCTTCTACCAAGACCCGAATGTTTTGTTATGATAATGTAGTCTTCTAACTGTAAGTGTTGTCACTAGGTACTAGGACCAACACAACATCGCGTTAAGCGAAAAGTATAACCTAATGAACAATCGAAGATTGTTCACTTGTCCTCTATAGCAGCAGCAGGTGGGTGGAGGGGTTAGCCCCGGTTATCGATCTACCTAGTATAAGTAGTAACCTTAGACCTCCGTAGATGGTCATCAACCACTGGTGCTAATCAGTGGGGTTCGGAATGGTAAGTCCCGCCGAGATATCCCATTGAACCGGGATGGGAAAGATAATTTACACAGAAGGTACTAATAAATCATTCTCGTAGTTCTAAGTACAAGTATCCAGGTAAGTGAATACAGGATAATGCGCGTATGTAAAAGTGTTCCTGAATGGTATTCATGTAAGTGTGTTCATGTAATAGGTAAGTATATGTATATGTACTCATGTATCAGGTAATCAAATGTAAATGTACTCATGTATCAGGTAATGTACTGGTATAGACTCATGAATGAATTGACTCTTGTGTGATTCCTTGTAATAGGAATTATGTTTGATATCTCCAAATTATCCCTATGATAATTTAATGGAAGGTAATTGGTTGTTCAAGTAGGTTTATACACCCTTACTACTCAAGGGTGTGAGAAACTAAGTGAAAGTTGTAAACTATAACATCATACATATATAAGAATATAAGTGTACATGCATAGTTTAGTTCAAGAATGTAAAATGGTTTTGTAAGACATCTTATGGGTTTTGAACAATAATTAACAATGACTTGATGTCATTTTTAATATACATTTCAAAGGTAAAACATTTGATAACAATGTGTTTTTAAGATTTAAAACCATTTCATGCATCACATTTTGTAGTATGTGAAATCTGTTAAATGACAAACACAGTTATAAAATACATATGAACGATTTAATAACATGTTTGTTTTTGTATTCCCCCCCTTTAAAGCATTTAAAATCATTTAAAACATTGATTAGGGGTATGAACTCACCTGTAGTTGGTGATTGGGATGAACTGAACGGGATAGGATTGCTAGGTGTCAAGCGATGACTTGTACACACACTACGATCCAAATGAACATATAATCACACATATATGAATTCAATTAGTCTTGAATCACTAATTGATAATGTTAAGACATCCTAGACATAATAAACACTTTATATAAGTGTTTTAGGCCCTAAGGATTGCATTTAAGCTAATGTGGGACAAGGCACTTGTGTTTAGGGTTCCAAAGGACCCTATATGTGAGTTTACTCCCCATATACCATCACACCTGGAGTTTACGGTTGTAAACTCTTGAGCTTACGGCCGTAAACTCCCAACCATGGGGTATTTGTGTGTTTTGATGTCCCAAATGATTTCTAGAACTATTCCAACTTGGTGGTTCAATTCTTGAAAGGGTTTAAGGCATAAAAATACTCCATTTAGGAGTTTACGGCCCTAAGGCCATTTCCTTTGGAGTTTACAGCCGTAAACTCCCTTGGAATGGTGTTCTTGTTGTTTTCAACTCTCAAGCATAGGTGGTATAAGTTCTAGGCTTTTATTCCAAGCATATGAAGGCATTAGGCACACTTTGGTGCCATTCTTTCATGTTTACGGCCCATGAACAAAGTCTTGTCCGTGAACTCACTTTAATAAGTGATTTTGATGTGTTTAAGGCCTTAGATTAAATGGGAACTAGTCTTGATAAAAGTCTTAAAGCTTTAGGTGCCCTAAAACACCATTTTGAGTTTGAAAAGGGAGTTTACGGCCTAAGAAACTCTTTGGCCGTAAACTCCCAAACTTGGGTGATTCTTGGTTGTTTTTCTTGTCCCTAACACACATACATATACAAACAAGTCTAGGGTAGTAGCATAACACAAGGGACAATCTAGGCTCGGTTTCGGTAGTTTACCGCCCAAGAACACCTTGGGGAGTAAACTCCTAGATCTAATGATTTAGCCAACTAAATCATGTTATAAGCACATAATAAGCTTTCTAACACTACTAGAAAGAGTTACTCACATTTTGGGATAAAAACCCGAATATCTGTGAGAGAGAAAATGGCTTTTCTCTAGTTGGAAATACGAGTAATGAATGAACTTGGTTCAGAATTCTATTTATAGTCCTGAGATATTTTTGGCAGAAAATATTTTTATTCCTGAAATGATCTCTAATATAATAGAGTGTCGGAATAACAATGTTGCACAAAACCCTGGTGCACCCACTCTACTGATATTTCTTGAAGTGTAAACCCTGAATTACTCAAACTTACGCGAAAAGTCTAAAAATTAACTATGACTGCTATAACTTCTATTGAAGTGATATAGTTTGCACAGAATGGAAATTTTGGGTTGTCGCATCATCCCCCTGTTAGAAGGAATTTCGTCCTGAAATTAGAATTTAAGCAAATAAGAAATTACAAATCACTAAGCGAAAAGGTGAGGGTATATCAGTTTCATCTGATCCTGACGTTCCCAAGTGAATTCCGGTCCACGCTTTGCATTCCAGCGCACCTTCACTATCGGGATACGGCTCTGCTTTGTTTGCTTGACCTCTCGGTCCATGACCTCTATTGGTTCCTCCACGAAGTTGAGGCTCTCGTTGATCTCGATCTCGTCGAGTGGAATAACAAGAGTCTCGTCGGATAGACACTTTTTCAAGTTTGAGACGTGGAAGGTAGGATGTACGTTACTGAGTTCTTGCGGAAGATTGAGTTTGTAAGCTACAGGGCCGATTCTCGCGAGCATCTCGAAGGGCCCTATGTATCTTGGATTGAGCTTCCCACGCTTTCCAAAGCGTATCAAGACCTTCCAGGGTGAGACCTTCAGTAGGACTCGGTCGCCCACCTGGAACTCCAATGGTTTCCTACGCTTGTCAGCGTAGCTTTTCTGTCGGTCTCTATAGGCTTTATATCGTTCACGAATTTGAACGATCTTCTCTGTCGTTTCCCGAATGATCTTCGGACCCGTAAGAGTGCTTTCGGGAACTCGTCCCTTAGCTAACTGGGTATCACCCACCTCAGCCCAGCATAGAGGGGATTTGTACTTCCAGCCATAGAGGGCCTCGAATGGAGCTGCCTTTATGCTCGTGTTATAACTGTTGTTATAGGAAAATTCGACAAGGGGAAAATGAGTATCCCAATCATTTCCAAAGTCAATCACACACGCACGCAACATATCTTCTAAAGTTTGGATAGTTCTCTCACTTTGCCCGTCGGTCTGTGGATGGTAGGTTGTACTCATGTCCAGCCTAGTTCCAAGGGAATTTTGTAATGACTGCCAGAACCTCGAAGTGAATCTAGTATCTCTGTCTGATATGATAGATAAAGGAACACTGTGCAGCCTTACAATCTCCCTAATGTAAGTTCGGGTAAGTTTCTCCATCTTGTCTGTTTCTTTGATCGGTAGGAAGTTTGCAGACTTGGTCAATCTATCGACGATGACCCATATGGAATGAAGTCCACCCGTCGTCTTGGGCAACTTGGTTATGAAATCCATAGTGATCCGCTCCCACTTCCATTCTGGTATCTCCGGTTGCTAAAGGAGGCCGGAGGGTTTTTGGTATTCGACCTTGACCTTTGCGCAAGTAAGGCATTTACTCACGAATGTAGCAATATCTGCTTTCATGTTAGGCCACCGGTATAGCTTTTTACGATCCATATACATCTTATCTGAACCCGGGTGGACGGAATAACGAGTGTTGTGAGCTTCGGTCATGACCAAGTCTCTGAAGCCACCGTGTTTCGGTGTCCAGATCCGATCCATGAGGAATAAGGCTCCGCCACCCTTGGCTTCTAAGTTCTTATCCATCCCTCTAAGGGATTCACCAGTCACGTTGTCAGGTTTCAAAGCGTCGAGCTGAGCCTCCTTTATTTGCATGGACAAGTGTGAATGGATGATTAGAGTCAAAGATTTGACTCTACGACCAGAATATTTTTTCCGACTTAGGGCGTCGGCTACTACATTGGCTTTACCCGGATGATAACGAATTTCGCATTCGTAATCGCTGAGTAGCTCGACCCACCGTCGTTGTCTCATGTTGAGCTCCTTCTGGTCGAAAATGTGTTGTAGACTCTTATGGTCTGTAAAGATCGTGCTTTTTGTACCATATAGGTAATGTCGCCAGATCTTCAGAGCAAACACAACTGCTCCTAGTTCAAGATCATGGGTTGTGTAGTTAACCTCATGTGTCTTCAGCTGTCTCGAGGCATAGGCTATGACTTTACCTCGCTGCATCAGAACACATCCGAGTCCTTGATTGGATGCAACGCAATAGACAATGAAGTCTTTTATCCCTTCGGGGAGGGATAGTATTGGGGCGGTGCACAAGGCTCGTTTGAGCGTTTGGAATGCTCTTTCCTGTTTCTCTTCCCAGTCAAAGGCCACGCCTTTCTGGGTCAGGGTTGTAAGAGGTTTCGCTATGCTGGAGAAGTTCTGAATGAATCTGCGATAGTAGCCAACGAGACCTAGAAATTGACGAATTTCGGTAGGTGTCTTCGGTGCTGACCAGTTCTCAATGGCTTTGATCTTGCAGGGGTCCACGTGTATACCTTCTTCGCTAACCACATGGCCCAAAAATTCAACTCGCCGAATCCAAAATTCGCACTTTGAGAACTTCGCGTAGAGCTTCTCCGATCGCAATGTTTCTAAGATTTTACGGAGATGTTGACTATGCTCCTCCTTACTTCGAGAGTAGATGAGTATGTCATCAATGAAGACGATGACAAACAGATCCATGTAAGGACGACACACCCTATTCATCAGATCCATGAATACTGTGGGCGCGTTAGTCAATCCGAATGGCATCACTACAAATTCATAGTGCCCATAACGAGTTCGGAAGGCTATCTTGGGAACATCCTCCTCTAACACTCGTAGTTGGTGATATCCGGATCGCAGATCTATCTTCGAGAAGTAGTTGGCTCCTTGAAGTTGATCAAACAAATTGTCAATTCGGGGCAAGGGATAACGATTTTTAATGGTAAGTTTGTTGAGTTCTCTATAGTCGATGCACATAGGAAACGATCCATCTTTCTTCATGACGAACAAGACCGGTGCTCCCCATGTTGAGAAGCTTGGTCGAATGAATCCCTTCTTGAGAAGTTCGTTATGTTGATTGGAAAGTTCCTGCATCTCGGCCGGTGCCAGACAATAAGGAGATTTGGCTACTGGGGTAGCTCCTGGCACTAAGTCGATTCTGAACTCGACTTGGTGTTGCGGTGGTAAACCGGGAAGTTCTTCTGGGAATATGTCGGGAAAGTCACGTACTTCTGGGATTTTTTGGATGTCCTTCAGTCTTGACTGGTATCGACGACGTGTGCGAGAAATGCATGGTACTCCTTTCGCAAACACTTCTGGGCTTGAATGCACAAAATGATGCAAAGGCTCGTACTTGGTTTGTCGCCGTAGATAATTAAGGTTTCGTTGTTCGGAAGGTTAAGACGAACTGCTTTTTCGAAGCACATAATGTCGGCGCGAAGAAGACTCAACCAATCCATACCGATGATAACGTCGAAACATTTAATTGGGACTGGCATGAGATCTATCTTGAAAGTATGGCCATATAAAGTTAAGGTACAACCTACGTATATGCAGTTTGTACTCTCTGTTTTCCCGTTAGCCATTTCTACCGTGAATGGATTATTTAAAGCGCAGGGTTTTTGTTTAAGTAGGTGTGCGAATTTATGACTTACAAAACTTTTCTCTGCTCCACTATGGAAAAGTATGCAAGCATATGAGTTATCGAGGAGAAACGTACCATTAACTATCGTAGGATCAGCTACCGCTTCCTTGTGGCCTAGGGCCATAACTCTTCCTACTTCGCCAGCCATCCCCGCTTTAGGGCAGTTCCTCTAGAAATGGCCCACCTCGCCATATCCGTAGCAAGTTTGGCCCATACCGGCGTTAGGAACCTGGGCGGCCTGAGCTGTTGGAGTTTGGCAGAAACGGGCTGTGTGCCCTTTCCTATTGCAGTTGGTGCATTGCATCTCCCTGCAAGACCCGCGGTGGTGGAAGTTACATTTGTTGCACTTCGGGAGAGACCCAACATAAGTTTTTGCTGGTAAGGGGTTCGCAGGGACAACGGGAGTCACTGTGGCAGCATTGATTGCCACAAGTTGTTGTCGCTTGGAGGGTCCTTGAGAAGCCCCCCTTTTCCTCTTAGACCACCCTTTCTTGTTATTGTCAGGGTTGGACTTTTGGGGTACGGGTGTAGGGTTTGTTGGGTTCTGAGGTTTCCGGTGATCTATGAGAGATTGTGCCAGTTCCTTGGCACTATCAAAAGTGATATGCCTGGAGGCTAGCACACTTGACTGGTTCTGGGGCGACAGTCCCCAGATATACCTTGTTATCTTCTTGCTCTCGAGAGCAACCATATCAGGGAATAAGTTTGCCAGATCACAGAACCTGTTTGTGTAGGTTGTGATATCGAATCCAACCATTTGCAGACCCCATAATTCCTACTCGAGCTTTTTTACTTCGCCTCGAGGACAGTATTCTTTCATCAGCATGTCTTTCAACTTTTCCCAGCTTATGGAATACGCCACCACCAAAGTCAGATACTTAACATGGCCGTTCCACCATGTTAATGCCCTGTCAGAGAAAGTACAAGCTGCAAAATTGACCTTGTTTCCCTCCTGGCAAGCACATATTTCAAAGACGGATTCCATCTTTTCAATCCATTGCCTCAACACCATAACACCCACAGTTCCATTGAAGCTGCGGGGTTTGGCGTTCATGGAATCCTTGTAAGTGCATTCCCGAGGGTGTCCATGGCTTTCACTGTGGTTCGAGGGAGGTGCACCTGCTCCTGATCCACTAGGGGCAGGAGCGTTGATTGCTGACACAACAGCTGGAACTGCTGCTGTGAAAGCTACCTGGAACATGTTAGCATTGAAAGAATTAGGTGGTTGAACAGGTACAGGCGGTGGTGGAGGTGGTGGTATCGGTGTTTCATTGTTTGGGTTACGCCTTGTACTTCTGCGTGGCGGCATCTTTAACTATACGTTTAAAAGATGACGACATGGATAAGAATAAATGATTAATGAATGTGTCCCATGGACTAAATCCCCATAGCCCAACAACAGAAGGAATAATATGACTAAATGAAGAAGATAGCATTTGGATAATAAGGGTCAGCCCATTCCCTTATACGCATGTCCGACCTTGCTTGTTGAGCTTGAAGTTCCCTAACTTCAGCTTGGGTTTCAGCAAGTTCCCTCTGCAGATTTGCATTGCGGACCAGAGTCCTTTCATGAGCACATTCTAGTTGGCGAATGTGGACAGTGTTAACACCAGAGTTGGCGTCAACTTCCAAGACTTGATTGATAGTCGCGTGAGCCATTATCGAGTTCCGAGAAATCCTACGCACCATGATTGGTAGGACTCTATCAGCAGAACCTCCTTCAGTGAGGTTGTAGAAACTTCGGTCTCCATTGTAGGGAACGGGCTGACCCTGTTCATGACTCCATGTAGTCAAGTCAGTCGCCCACAGAGGTGTGGGTCCTTGAAACACAGGGCGGGGGTTCAGGTTTGGGTTTTTAGCACCTGGGGGTAGGTTGTTGACTTCAGGATCTGAGTCGGAACTATCGGAAAAACACTCAGCATGGTGATCATCTAAAGGGATTGGGTGATCATCTTCTGGTTCTGCCTTTAGCCAACCATCATTGCCTTGGTTTGGGAAGTACGGGTCGCCATGATGAAATCCAGCCATTTTAATCTACGTGAGAAAAGGGATATTAGAAATAGCTAAAATAGACGAACTGACTAAGATAATTAGAGTAAGACCAAATACCCCTATGGTATTTCTTTATGGTTGTGTTGGTAATTTTTTTTAGACTTGTTGCCACATCACAAACATTCTTGGGCATATGCTAATCACTCCTCGGACCAGCATAGTTGATCAGGCTATGTCGTTCCCAAGACTGAACACATATCCCCAGGCTTACTTGTGGTATTCAACAATCGTAATACTTTTCTTCATGTCATTGTGACACTGATTTTAGTATGAATGCAGGCACATATACTTTGTTAAATATTTTATTATTTAAAAGTATAACTCTTAGACAGAGTGTTTTAATCCCCATGTATTTATAGTTAGTATATCTTTTATGGGTTGATATACTATATTCACTATAAACAATGCTCTGATACCAATCTGTCACACCCCAAAACCACGAATGGCGGAAACGTTCAGGGGTGGAGGACATCATGTACAGTATCACAACAATGTCATCGACCACTGGTGCTAATCAGTGGGGTTCGAAATGGTAAGTCCCGCCGAGATATCCCATTGAATCGGGATGGGAAAGATAATTTAGACAGAAAGTACTAATAAATCATTCTCGTAGTTCAAAGTACAAGTATCCAGGTAAGTGAATACAGGATAATGCGCCTATGTAAAAGTGTTCGTGAATGGTATTCATGTAAGTGTGTTCATGTAATAGGTAAGTATATGTATATGTACTCATGTATCAGGTAATCAAATGTAAATGTACTCATGTATCAGGTAATGTACTGGTATAGACTCATGAATGAACTGACTCTTGTGTGATTCCTTGTAATAGGAATTATGTTCGATATCTCCAAATTATCCCTATGATAATTTACTGGAAGGTAATTGGTTGTTCAAGTAGGTTTATACACTCTTACTACTCAAGGGTGTGAGAAACTAAATGAAAGTTGTAAACTATAACATCAATACATATATAAGAATATAAGTGTACATGCATAGTTTAGTTCAAGAATGTAAAATGGTTTTGTAAGACATCTTATGGGTTTTGAACAATAATTAACAATGACTTGATGTCATTTTTAATATACATTTCAAAGGTAAAACGTTTGATAACAATGTGTTTTTAAGATTTAAAACCATTTCATGCATCACATTTTGTAGTATGTGAAATCTGTTAAATCACAAACACAGTTATAAAATACATATCAATGATTTAATAACATGTTTGTTTCAACTTTTATTCCCCCCCCCCCTTTAAAGCATTTAAAATCATTTAAAACATTGATTAGGGGTATGAACTCACCTGTAGTTGGTGATTGGGATGAACTGAACGGTATAGGATTGTTGGGTGTCAAGCGAGGACTTGTACACACGCTACGATCCTAATGAACATATAATCACACATATATGAATTCAATTAGTCTTGAATCACTAATTGATAATGTTAAGACATCCTAGACATAATAAACACTTTATATAAGTGTTTTAGGCCCTAAGGATTGCATTTAAGCTAATGTGGGATAAGGCACTTGTGTTTAGGGTTCCAAAGGACCCTATATGTGAGTTTACTCCCCATATACCATCACACATGGAGTTTACGGTTGTAAAGTCATGAGTTTACGGCCGTAAACTCCCAACCATGGGGTATTTGTGTGTTTTGAAGTCCCAAATGATTTCTATAATTATTCCAACTTGGTGGTTCAACACTTGAAAGGGTTTAAGGCATAGAAATACACCATTTAGGAGTTTACGGCCCTAAGATCATTTCCTTTGGAGTTTACAGCCGTAAACTCCCTTGGAATGGTGTTCTTGTTGTTTTCAAGTCTCAAGCATAGGTGGTATAAGTTCTAGGCTTTTATTCCAAGCATATGAAGGCATTAGGCACACTTTGGTGCCATTCTTTCATGTTTACGGCCCAAGAACAAAGTCTTGGCTGTGAACTCACTTAGATAAGTGATTTTGATGTGTTTAAGGCCTTAGATTAAATGGGAACTAGTCTTGATAAAAGTCTTAAAGCTTTAGGTGCCCTAAAACACCATTTTGAGTTTGAAAAGGGAGTTTACGGCCTAAGAAACTCTTTGGCCGTAAACTCCCTAACTTGGGTGATTCTTGGTTGTTTTTCTTGTCCCTAACACACATACATATACAAACGAGTCTAGGGTAGTAGCATAACACAAGGGACAATCTAGGCTCGGTTTCGGTAGTTTACCGCCCAAGAACACCTTGGGGAGTAAACTCCTAGATCTAATGATTTAGCCAACTAAATCATGTTATAAGAACATAATAAGCTTTCTAACACTACTAGAAAGAGTTACTCACATTTTGGGATAAAAACCCGAAGATCCGTGAGAGAGAAAATGGCTTTTCTCTAGTTGGAAATGTGAATAATGAATGAACTTGGTTCAAAATTCTATTTATAGTCCTGAGATATTTTTGGCAAAAAATATTTTTATTCCTGAAATGATATCTAATATAATAGAGTGTCGGAATAACAGTGTTGCACAAAACCTTGGTGCACCCACTCTCCTGATATTTCCTGAAGTGTAAACCCTGAATTACTCAAAGTTACGCGAAAAGTCTGAAAATTAACTATGACTGCTATAACTTCTATTGAAGTGATATAGTTTGTACAGAATGGAAATTTTGGGTTGTCACACCAAGAAAAGAAAAACCACCACTACCACTAGCCATATGCGTGACCGGACCATTGCTGAAGCCTCTCAAAAGGCTCTAGTAGTCTTTGGGGTGGCCGCAGACCCATTCGTCACCACCATCATTTTTCAGTCAGACTCAGAAAGTGCGTCTGATTCTGATTTCAATCATCGTGGAGACACCCCTTGGGTATCACCCCAAAGGGATGATATTGGTTCTCGCCCTAAGGTCTCTAGGGCTTCCCGACTGCATCTGTTTTCACCAGAGGAGTTGCAATCCATCCTTAATTCTGTCACCCAAACACTACAAACACCTTCCCATCCGCAGGGCACTTCTTTCACCCATGTTAGAACTGGGCCGAGGCCAGACTTGACCACGGGTCAAGGAATACAAGGAAGCCCAGGAAATCCAACTTTGCTTTCATCTATTACAGGTGGTTTAGGCATCATGTGTAACATCCAGATTTTGAGGGTTATTTATGTGTAGTTTAATCTTTTGATTAAAGGAGGGACTCGACGAGTTGAGGATCCAACTCGCCGAGTCGAAATGGGTTTTTCATGCGGATTTAATGAGTGGACTCGACGAGTCGGAGGAGGGAGTCGCCGAGTAGGTGGTGGGCAGAGAAACCCTAATTTCTCGGGTTTGGGACCTATTTAAAGGTCCTTATGGCCTTCATTTGCGTCCACTACACCCTGAGGAACCCTAGAGAACAGAGAGAAAGATTGTGGTGCAAGAGGAGGGCCAATTAATCATATTTTGGTGTGTTCTAGCAAGGGGAAGGATGGATTTCGTGTTAGGCTATTTTGTGGGACTCAAATCTTCCATCATTTCGTTCAGAGCTGCTGTGAAAGGTAAGGATTCATGTTTATCTTCGTTTGTGTGATAGATTTCATGAATCTAGGGTTTCTTCTCTTCTTTTGGTAAGAGATCTAGAGTATGTGATGTCCCTTTGTGTGTATAACTTCAGATCTGGACCTTGAGAGGTCCAGAGAGTCCCTATTCCCCAGCTTTATGCAATCCTTTATGAGTTTGGAGCTTAGGTGATCATTTTAAGGGTTATTTCTCCATCTATGGCTAATTGTGGTTTGCATGAATGTAAAGTTTGAACCTTTACGTGACTTTTGAGTGCTAGAAGGTTATATCTACTAGTTGGTAAAGTAGATCTAGCCTCGGAAGGTCGAATGAGCATAGTCACGGAGGAAACTCGCCGAGTCCATGGAGAGACTCGACGAGTCGAGTCGGGGTTACCCCGTGATTCATACCAGGTGTAACTCATCGAGCTAGGGGTGTGCTCGACGTGTCAAGCGAGGCTAGAAGGAGGATTCAGTGGACATGTGTGGACTCGCCGAGTCGCCCATGTGCACTCGTCGAGTTAGGTCAAAGTTTGAACGTTGACTTTAGGGTTTTGGTCAAGACTGACTTAAGAGAGTTCAGGGAAAGGTAGAATGGTCTTCTACCCAATATTTAGAGCTGAGACAATGAGAGAGTATTGATCGGGGATGTTATTTGAATAATAGGAGAAGGTCAGGTTGGGACGTTGAGCACGAGAGTTCATCCGACTTCGTTTGAGGTGAGTCTTCTCACTATACTTTACCTTGAGTGGTAATTAGAGTTATGTGACAGAGTTATTGTATGCTATTTATGTGATGTGTTGCACTGCATTATTCTATGTGATTTATGTCGTGTGTATATCAGAGTATATTAGAGTCAGAACCGGAAGGATCACAGAGCTAGGACCAGTGGGTCCACAGAGTTAGGGTCCAAGGGCCCACAGTGTTATAGCCTCGAGTGGCTAGTGTTATGTGTTATGTGTGGTATTTTGGGGAACTCACTAAGCTTCGTGCTTACAGTGTTTTGTGCTTTGTGTTTCAGGTTTTCTTAGGATCACGGGACGGCACCGGCTTGATTGTACACACCAGAGAAAGAGTTATGTTTTAGAGGATCCTGGATTACTATTTATTTGATTATGGAGTTATGTTTTTGTAATTTAAACAAAAATGAGATTTTTACAAAAAGTGTTTTAAGATCAAAGCAAATTTAAATGAAATTTTAGTTTTGAAAATTTCTGGTGTTACAAGTTGGTATCAGAGCCTTGGTTTGAGGGATTCGGATGCACCTTCGGGTAATCTGGACTCAAACTGAGTAAGTAAGAAACTTTTTTCAAAGAAATGATATTCTAAAAGTGAATAAGAGTTCAAAGAGAAAGCAAGAAAGAGCAGTGTGTACAATCAGCCAGAGCCCGAATGGTGATTTCCTAAAATACCCTTGCTTTTGTATTATGAGATATTTATGATACATTTTATGAGATATTATGCATCCTAGAAACATGCTAGGTATTTCATATCTTAGGATTAGAGTGGCCTGATTTGTGATGCCTTAGCCTAGGAGATTGTTGTTATATGTGATGTGCTTTTGAGAATGTGATGAGTGAGAGTATTCAGTTGGAATCCTTTTAGGGGATTTAAGTAGAGGGGTAATCTTGGAGAGATTCCTAGATGAGTGTTGTGATGCTTATCGAAAGAATAGTTAGAACCCACGAGGGGTAGAGTTGCAGAGTTTGGTGGTGCTTTCGAGAATGAGCAGAGCCAGCGGAGTTATCACCCAGAGTGAGTTCCATGTATTTTTCGAGGCCTGAATGCTGCTTGCTTCGTGCTTTGTGGAACTCTTGATGATGGGAGTCAGCTACCGAGTGAATATGACGATATTCAGGAGGTACATGGCTGACATCATTAGGAGCTCTTCAGCAGTTGATGGCGGAGAAGTGGGGGGACCAAGGAAGAGCCTAGGGAGAAGTCTTAGTCAGATGAGTAAGCTGCGGAGAAGAGCATTTCGCTGAGGAGCGAGCACGCATGACGGGATTGGTGAACGAGAAGGTTGAGCTGCTACTTAGGAGCTTTGGGATGGCCCGTGTGGAAAGTATGGGTAGATATGGCATGTAGTATGGGCCCATACTACCGGAAGCAGAGGACCCATACTCGATATAGGGAGTATTCTAAAGGTTCTCAAGAGCAGATTGAGGAGTGATGTTATGGTTTGAGTACCATACATCGGAGCAGATTGAGGAGTGATGTTATGGTTTGAGTACCATACATCGGAGCAGATTGAGGAGTGATGTTATGGTTCAAGTACCATACATCGGAGCAGATTGGGGAGTGATGTTATGGTTCGAGTACCATACATCGGAGCAGATTGAGGAATGATGTTATGGTTTGAGTACCATACATTGGAGCAGATTGAGGAGTGATGTTATGGTTTGAGTACCATACAGCAGAGCAGATTGGGGGAGTGAAGTTATGGTTCGAGTACCATGCATCGGAGCAGATTGAGGAGTGATGTTATGGTTCGAGTACCACATATCGGAGCAGATTGGGAAGTGATGCCATGGATCGAGTACCATGCATCTTAGCAGATTAAGGGGTGATGTTATAGTTCGAATGCCATGCATTGTAGCATATTGAGAATAGATGTCAGGGGATGAGTACCATGGTTCTTAGCAAATGATGCTTGTGATTCTCCGGTTGTCTGATCAGGATTGATTGGTGGAGTGTGGACGCGATGAGGTTTTAGGCCTGAGGGCCATGATTGAATCAGAAGCGCCATCCCTTGAGAGGGAGGTCGAGAGCATTTTAGAGTACCTTGGTAAGAGGTCAGATGCAATCGCAAGACTCAGGGATTAGTAGCGCAAGCATTTTTAGGGGGTTGCGGTTTGAGTGAGAAACCAGTCGATGGAGGAGATGTCACCTTCTGTGACTTGTTGGGTGCTATTTATGTTTCTATGGGAAGTAGGAGAGGTGTGAGATTTCAGTTTTGGGTTTAGGAGTAAACCCTACGGGTTGACATTGATGATGATTTTTCCAGCAGAGTATCAGGCAGCATGTCTGCCTGCGAGGAAATGATCTACCATGAGCAGGTAGTCAGTGGGGATTGAGATGGTCAAGGACCATGTTTCACCCTAATTGAGTACAGTAGGGTGTGTGGTAGTGGTATCAGAGGGTAATCCAGTCTAGTATATCAGAGCGGTGGCTCTTCTGTCTATGATGGACATTGAGTATGGTAGTGGAGTCCCTATTCTCGTGATGATTCATCTGTTGGAACGGGGGTTGAGAAGTCAAGGATGAGGGTATGATGATTTATTGTTTCAGTCTAAGAGTTAATGATAGTACTGGATAGTTGGGATGTTCAGTATTGGGATGGTATAAGACTTCGAATGGCTAGAGGCAGTCGTGATGAGAAGTTCCTGAGGATTTCTTCGGAGATTTAGGGTATTTAAGGATTCTTGATCTCTGCGTGGGGAGATCATTGGGCGTTGTGTGGCACCTTCCAAGCGTAGGTGCAATGTTTCTGGAGGAAACCGTCTGTGGGGTAGAGTGTTGATGCATCAATTGGTGATGGTTCGAACCCTAAGTGGGGGAGAACTGGGTATTTTATTAGGGAAACCTGAGATTTGTGCAAGAGCGGTTAGGGGTTGGATACAAAGACTAGTGGCTCGAATTCATGAGACCAGGGTTATTGGTGATCATGGAGAGGTGCAGAGCGAGATAATGCATGTGGTGCATGTCTGAGAAAGGATAAGTGTCTCCACGACAGGTGACCGATGGTCAGGAATCGGCTGGTGGTCAGGGCCATTTCGAGTGGAAGGCTCGTAATGATGGTATGGGCAGTTGAGGACTTATGGGTCGAAGTATGGATAGAAGATTATCGAGCAGCCAACTCTCGGACCGGTATGTGTATTTTGCTTGGACTTTGAGGAGTAGGGGAAAGGGTTTTGAAGGATCATCAGCATGTTCTTAAGTGTTAGCGCTTTCTTTGTATTTCAATTCAGTGTTTGGATACACTGAAGTTGCGCATTGGGAAAAATGGAGAATTATTTATGGGGTTCAGGGGAAATGTATTGTTTTATCTGTATGGTGCTGGGAATAGGAGATCAGTGGTTGAGGCAGGACATCGTGATGTTCTGTAATGGTGTTCCGTGGTACCCGGGTATAGTGTTCCGATTTCAGAGTTATTTAGAATCTTGAGTTTGAGACAACTAGTGGTGTATCATGTATCTACGGTTCCAGTGGGAGCCCTTCGGGTATTGACATCAAGAGGGATTAATTAAGGAAGTGGACCTCCGTAGATGTAGGTATATTGTTATAGCGGTTGCCGCCAGAGTCTGTGATGCATATGTAGGACAAGTGTGCATAGCTATCTATGATAGTTTGCGGAGCACGAGTTAGTGGACGTAGTGTGGTGTTGTGATGCTACGGGGAGTCGTAGTACTCACTCAAGAGAGGGAGTTGTGATACTACGGGGAGCCGTAGTATTCACTAGTCAGAGGGTGTTGTGATACTGCGGGGAGCCATAGTGTTCACTAGTCAGAGGATGTTGTGATGCTACGGGGAGCCGTAGTACTCACAAGTCAGAAAGACGGAGTCGTGGTACTGCAGGGAGCCGTAGTAGTCACTAGTTAGAGGTTGTCGTGATGTTGCGGGGAGCAGTAGTACTCGCTAGACGGAAAGAGAGTGTGATGATGGAGTGTTCTCTGATCAGTGGATGATGCAAAAGAGTTTTAGGCTTGAGTAGCCCTAGTATTGTGTTTTTGGAGCCTGGTGGTTGAACCAGGGGTGAGACGGGGGTCTCCATCTCTGTTGGGAATCATTATATTTTGTTTTGAGTTGTGATTGTCGCAACATGAGGAAGTTGGAAAAGTGGTATTGCACGGGGCGCAAGTCGAGTCATGAGAAGAGTATCTTATTGGGTAGGGAGGTTCCAACTTTGGGTCGGACCAAACTCTAAAGTTGAGTTTGGCATTGATGGTTCATGGGTAAACGAGATGAAATTCTGGAATTCTAAGGTGAATTCTTGGATGAGGGTATCGTTGTCATCCGATGTCTAAAACCTGTATAGGTCAGTAATTAGGTACGAGAGATACCGCGAGATGCACATGAGATAAGCACAGCAGACATCAGAGGTCGGGGTTGAGTCGATCTTCGGTTGGATTATAGTTTTCGTATGAGGTAAAGGGAATTTTTGACTTGTGTTTCACTGGGCCGAGATAGTTGACACGAGAAGGATGTTAGTGACACATTCTGAAACATGTCATGGGTAACCATGGAAGTTCAACTATGGGGTTGAGGTTTTATGAGTTTTCCTATAACAACAGCCATCATTCGAGCATCGGTATGCCACCCTTTGAGCTGTTGTATGGGAGGAGGTGTTAGACCCCCCAATTGCTAGGGAGAGGTAGGGCAACGTGTGATGGGTAGTATAGAGATTGTGCTTCAGACGACTGAGCAGATTCAGCAGGTCAGACAGAGGTTGGTAACCGCTCAGAGTTACCAGAAGAATTATACGGAGAGACGACGGTCGGACGTCGTGTGGTGTTAAAAGAGATATGGAATTTGGAGCTGAGGCTCATGAATGGGATGTTTGAGGACACTTCTAATCGGGCATGGTTATGCTTTTGTGTCTAAGGACAAAATGTTGGCGATTCTTTGTTCGAAGGGTTTCTGATTGCAGTCTAGTAGATGTGCCCCGGTGGAGTGTGAACCCTTTTATTCATGGGGCGTGATTCATATGTTTTAGCATGATCGGCTTGGAGGAGAGATATCCGGTTTTTGGTTGTGGCCTTATGGGAACCAGAGAGCCAGTGAGGAATATGGGTTGATATTCGAGGAGCAAAAATCATGGTGATCGCTCAAATAGGCGGTCTGGCAGCAGATCAGGCCACTAGGGTTTCCGGTTATTGGAAGAGGTATTTTTTCTTAGCGGTGAAAGAGTTGGTTTAAACTCTGGTTTAGGAGGTTCTATGTGGTTTCAGATGTCCATAGAGGAAATATCACTGTGGTACAGAGATCATTTCGGTAGTGCCTTTCGGGTTAATGATTAGGCCTATGTATGGTTAAGGGATGATTTCGAGGGCAAAATCTAATTCAAGTGAGGGAGAAATCTAACATCCGGATTTTCAGGGTTATTATTGTGTAGTATAATCTTTTGATTAAAGGAGAGACTCGACGAGTTGAGGATCCAACTCGCCGAGTCGAGACGGTTTTTTCACGCGGATTTAATGAGTGGACTCGACGAGTCAGAGGAGGGACTCGCCGAGTAGGTGCTGGGCAAAGAAACCCTAATTTCTCGGGTTTGGGACCTATTTAAAGGTCCTTATGGCCTTCATTTGCGGCCACTACACCCTGAGGAACCCTAGAGAACAGAGAGAAATCTTGTGGTTCAAGAGCAGGGCAAATTAATCATATTTTGGTGTGTTATAGCAAGGGGAAGGATGGATTTCGTGTTAGGCTGTTTTGTGGGACTCAAATCTTCCATCATTTCATTCAGAGCTGCTGTGAAAGGTAAGGATTCATGTTCATCTTCGTTTGTATGATAGATTTCATGAATCTAGGGTTTCTTCTTTTCTTTTGGAAACAGATCTAGAGTATGTGATGTCCCTTTGTGTGTATAACTTCAGATATGGACCTTGAGAGGTCCAGAGAGTCCCTATTCCCCAACTTTATGTAGTCCTTTATGAGTTTGGAGCTTAGGTGATCATTTTAAGGGTTATTTCTCCATCTATGGCTAATTGTGGGTTGCATGAACGTATAGTTTGAACCTTTACATGACTTTTGAGTGCTAGAAGGTTAGATCTACTAGTTGGTAAAGCCGATCTGGCCTCATAAGGTCGAATGAGCATAGTCATGGAGGAAACTCGCCGAGTCCATGGAGAGACTCGACAAGTCGAGTCGGGGTTACCCCGCGATTCATGCCAGGTGTAAGTCGTCGAGCTAGGGCTTGGCTCGACGTCTCAAGTGAGGCTAGAAGGAGGATTCAGTGGACACGTGTGGACTCGCCGAGTCGCCCATGTGCACTCGACGAGTCGGGTCAAAGTTTGACCGTTGACTTTTGTTGACTTTATGGTTTTGGTCAAGACTAACGTAAGAGAGTTCAGGAAAGGGTAGAATGGTCTTCTACCCAATCTTTAGAGCTGAGACAATGAAAGAGTGTTCATCGGGGATGTTATTTGAATAATAGGAGGAGGTCAGGTCGGGACGTTGAGCACAAGAATTCATCCGACTTCGTTTGACGTAAGTCTTCTCACTATACTTTACCTTGAGTGGTAATTAGAGTTATGTGACAAAGTTATTGTATGATATTTATGTGATGTGTTGCACTGCATTATTCTATGTGATTTATGCCATGTGTATATCAGAGTATATCAGAGTTAGAACCGGAAGGTTCACAGAGCTAGGACCAGAGGGTCCACAGAGTTAAGGCCCAAGGGCCCACAGAGTTATAGCCTCGAGTGGCTAGTGTTATGTGTTATGTGTGGTATTTTGGGGAACTCACTAAGCTTCGTGCTTACAGTGTTTTGTGCTTTGTGTTTCAGGTTTTCTTAGGATCACGAGACGGCACCGGCTTGATTGTACACACCAGAGAAAGAGTTATGTTTTAGAGGATCCTAGATTACTATTTATTTGATTATGGAGTTATGTTTTTGTAATTTAAACAAAAATGAGATTTTTACAAAAAGTGTTTTAAGATCAAAGCAAATTTAAATAAAATTTTAGTTTTGAAAATTTTCTGTGTTACCTGGTGAGCACTAATGTGCCAGGATCTGTGAACCCAAGGGACACCTTGGCGCGCAATCAAGGAATTGACGGAAGTAACTCCAGCGATTCTTGGAGTCATTATCAGCCAACAACCACAGCTGAAATCAAAAAATATGATGCTTTTCGAAGGTCTTTCCAAGCTCTCAAGGAAGAACAAATCAAGTTCCTCAAACTTGATAGTTGAATCAAAGTTAAAGAGGTCACTTAGGGGGAAATTGTTGAATCATGGAAGTGACCCTCTTGAACTTAGCTACCGCAACCATCTCTCTACTGCAACCACATCAGCACCCGGAGTCAGCTACCGCAGTCATTAGCTAGATTACTTTGTTTGTCTTTTATGTAATACACTCTATTATCCTGTGTGCCTTGCATGGCTGCTTATAGAGTTGTAATCTAGTGTAGTTCTATGTCTCTATAAATAGAGACATATTCTTCTGTAATGCTTACCTCTTCTGTTCACTGATAACTTATGCATTTCATCTGAATACAAATTCTAAAGTTATCATTCTATCACTCTTCACTCTCCACTTCTTACTCAAACATATCAGATAATAATCTCTCTTCGGAGCAAGTCCTTGTGACTTATTCACTAAGTTTGATCTCACTTACTAACATTGGTTTGAATGCATTCCAAGTTATGAATCAACTTACGTGTATTCTTGATATAACAATTGCTTTCATTTACATTACTTTACTTTCCGCATCTAACTCACTAACTTCTAACTATAAATATTATTGTTGAGCTAACAGATCCTTCGAGATTAACTATTCCGCTATATACTTGTTCTAACCATTTTTTGTTCAAGTGTGTCTCAAAGTTTTGTTCTCAACACCGCCAGAGATGCAGGAGCTATCCTCACAGCCTCAGGAGTTGTTGGGGAAAGGGTTTAATCGGCCGAGTAGCTAGCCTTGGGGAGCTCCGATCCCTTTTGTCAGGAAAAAGGATGGTTCACACTGGATGTGCATTGATTACCGGGAGCTGAACAAACTGACGGTCAAGAACCGTTACCCGTTGCCAAGGATCGATGATTTGTTTGATCAGTTGCTGTCACACCCCAAAACCACGAACGGCAGAAACGTTCAGGGGTGGAGGACGTCATGTACAGTATCACAATAGTGTAATATAATAAACAAGCAACAACATCATCCATTGCATTATAAGTAAAGTTTTAATACATGTGTATTCTTTCATTGTAGTAAGACACCAAAAATATACAATCAAAATAAAAGACGAGACTTGTCTGCTCCGTCTTCTCATAACCTGGCCTCCGTACCTGTCTACTGATGACCTGAGAATACAAGTTATTTTGAAAGAGAGTATCAACTTTAAAGCTGGTGAATTCATAAGTATTTAAGTGTCATTGTCTTGCTTACTAAAAGTTGTTTTAAAAGTCATGCAAACCTTGAAAAGAAAATGTTGATGTAAGTATGAAAAGCCCTAGAAAATCCCTTAGTTTCTATCAGTGTGAAATGTAGTCTTCTACCAAGACCCGAATGTTTTGTTATGACAATGTAGTCTTCTACCAAGACCCGAATGTTTTGTTATGATAATGTAGTCTTTTACCAAGACCCGAATGTTTTGTTATGATAATGTAGTCTTCAACCAAGACCCGAATGTTTTATTAGTAAAATGATAGTTTTTCCTTCTATTGACTAGTACTAAAGTACTTAGCCTAACTCATCGTTTATGTGAAAGCATCACAAAATAAAGTAAACAGGAAAATGTACTACTGTAAGTGTTGTCACTGGGTACTAGGACCAACACAGCATCGCGTTAAGCGAAAAATGCAACCTAATGAACATCCGAAGATTGTCTAGAAAAGTAATAATGTAAGTGTCATCGCTAGGTACTAGGAGTAACACAGCATCGCAATAAGCGAAAGGTATAACCTTATGAACAATCGAAGATTGTCCACTTGTCCTCTGTAGCAGCAGCAGGTGGGTGGAGGGGTTAGCCCCGGTTATCGATCTACCTAGTATATATAGTAACCTTAGACCTCCGTAGATGGTCATCGACCACTGGTGCTAATCAGTGGGGTTCGGAATGGTAAGTCCCGCCGAGATATCCCATTGAACCGGGATAGGAAAGATAATTTACACAGAAAGTACTAATAAATCATCCCTGTAGTTCTAAGTACAAGTATCCAGGTAAGTGAATACAGGATAATGCACCTATGTAAAAGTGTTCCTGTATGGTATCCATGTAACAGGTAAGTATGTGTAAACATATTCATGTATATGGTAAACATCTGTAAGTACTCATGTATCAGGTAATGTACTAGTATAGACTCATGAATGAACTGACTCTTGTGTGATTCCTTGTAATAGGAATTATGTTTGATATCTCCAAATTATCCCTATGATAATTTACTGGAAGGTAATTGGTTGTTCAAGTAGGTTTATACACTCTTACTACTCAAGGGTGTGAGAAACTAAATGAAAGTTGTAAACTATAACATCAATACATATATAAGAATATAAGTGTACATGCATAGTTTAGTTCAAGAATGTAAAATGGTTTTGTAAGACATCTTATGGGTTTTGAACAATAATTAACAATGACTTGATGTCATTTTTAATATACATTTCAAAGGTAAAACGTTTGATAACAATGTGTTTTTAAGATTTAAAACCATTTCATGCATCACATTTTGTAGTATGTGAAATCTGTTAAATCACAAACACAGTTATAAAATACATATCAATGATTTAATAACATGTTTGTTTCAACTTTTATTCCCCCCCCCCCCTTTAAAGCATTTAAAATCATTTAAAACATTGATTAGGGGTATGAACTCACCTATAGTTGGTGATTGGGATGAACTGAACGGTATAGGATTGTTGGGTGTCAAGCGAGGACTTGTACACACACTACGATCCTAATGAACATATAATCACACATATATGCATTCAATTAGTCTTAAATCACTAATTGATAATGTTAAGACATCTAGACATAATAAACACTTTATATAAGTGTTTTAGGTCCTAAGGATTGCATTTAAGCTAATGTGGGACAAGGCACTTGTGGTTAGGGTTCCAAAGGACCCTATATGTGAGTTTACTCCCCATATACCATCACACATGGATTTTACGGTTGTAAACTCTTGAGTTTACGGCCGTAAACTCCCAACCATGGGGTATTTGTGTGTTTTGAAGTCCCAAATGATTTCTAGAATTATTCCAACTTGGTGGTTCAATTCTTGAAAGGGTTTAAGTCATAGAAACACTCCATTTAGGAGTTTACGGCCCTAAGGCCAATTACTTTGGAGTTTATAGCCGTAAACTCCCTTGGAATGGTGTTCTTGTTGTTTTAAAGTCTCAAGCATAGGTGGTTTAAGTTCTAGGCTTTTATTCCAAGCATATGAATACATTAGGCACACTTTTGTGCCATTCTTACATGTTTACGGCCCAAGAACAAAGTCTTGGCCGTGAACTCACTTTGATAAGTGATTTTGATGTGTTTAAGGCCTTAGATTAAATGGGAACTAGTCTTGATAAAAGTCTTAAAACTTTAGGTGCCTTAAAACACCATTTTCAGTTTGGAAAGGGAGTTTACGGCCTAAGAAACTCTTTGGCCGTGAACTCCCAAACTTGCGTGATTCTTGGTTGTTTTCTTGTCCCTAACACATATACATATGAGTCTAAGGCAGTTGTATAACACAAGGGTCGGTCTCGGCTTTTTTTCGGGAGTTTACCGCCCAAGAACACCTTGGGGAGTAAACTCCTAGATCTAGTGATTTAGCCGTCTAAATCAAGTTATAAACACATATAAAGCTTTCTAACACTACTAGAAAGAGTTACTCACGTTTTGGTATAAAAACCCGAAGATCCGTGAGAGAGAAAATGGCTTTTCTCTAGTTGGAAATGTGAATAATGAATGAATTTGGTTCAGAATTCTATTTATAGTCCTGAGATATTTTTGGCAGAAAATATTTTTATTCCTGAAATGATCTCTAATATAATAGAGTGTTGGAATAACAGTGTTGCACAAAACCCTAGTGCACCCACTCTCCTGATATTTCCTGAAGTGTAAACCCTGAATTACTCAAACTGACGCGAAACGTCTGAAAATTAACTGTGACTGCTATAACTTCTATTGAAGTGATATAGTTTGTACAAAATGGAAATTTCGGGTTGTCACATCATCCCCCCGTTAGAAGGAATTTCGTCCCGAAATTAGAAATTAAGCAAATAAGAAGTTACAAATAACTAAGCGAAAAGGTGAGGGTATTTCAGTTTCATCTGATCCTCACGTTCCCAAGTGAATTCCAGTCCACACTTTGCGTTCCAGCAGACCTTCACTATCGGGATACAGCTCTGCTTTGTTTGCTTGACCTCTCGGTCCATGATCTCTACTGGTTCCTCCACGAAGTTGAGGCTCTCGTTGATCTCGATCTCGTCGAGTGGAATAACAAGAGTCTCGTCGAATAGACACTTTTTCAAGTTCAAGACGTGGAAGGTAGGATGCATGTTACTGAGTTCGTGCGGTAGATTGAGTTTCTAAGCTACAGGGCCGATTCTCGCAAGAATCTTGAAAGGCCCTATGTATCTTTGATTGAGCATCCCACGCTTTCCAAAGCATATCAAGCCCTTCCAGGGTGAGACCTTCAGTAGGACTCGGTCCCCCACCTGGAACTCCAATGGTTTCCTACGCTTGTCAGCATAGCTTTTCTGTCGGTCTCTAGAGGCTTTCAGTCGTTCACGAATTTGAACGATCTTCTTTGTCGTTTCCCGAATGATCTCCGGACCCGTGAGAGTGCTTTCGGGAATTCATCCCTTAGCTAACTGGGTATCACCCACTTCAGCCTAGCACAGAGGGGATCTGCACTTTCGGCCATAGAGGGCATCGAATGGAGTTGCCTTTATGCTCGTGTGATAACTGTTGTTGTAGGAAAACTCGACAAGAGGTAAATGGGTATCCCAAGCTTTTCAAAAGTCAATCACACAGGCACGCAACATATCTTCTAAGGTTTGGATAGTTCTCTCACTTTGCCCGTCGGTCTGTGGATGGTAGGCTGTACTCATGTCCAACCTAGTTCCAAGGGAATTTTGTAATGACTGCCAGAACCTTGAAGTAAATCTACTATCTCTGTCTGAGATGATAGATAAAGGAACACCGTGCAGCCTTACAACCTCCCTAATGTAAGTTCTGGTAAGTTTCTCCATCTTGTCTGTTTCTTTGATCGGTAGGAAGTGTGCAGAGTTGGTCAGTCTATCGACGATGACCCATATGGAATCAAGTCCACCCGTCGTCTTGGGCAACTTGGTTATGAAGTCCATAGTGATCCGCTCCCACTTCCATTCTGGTATCTCTGGTTGTTGTAGAAGACCGGAGGGTTTCTGGTATTCGACCTTGACCTTTGCGCAAGTAAGGCATTTACTCATGAAGGTAGCAATATCTGCTTTCATGTTAGGCCACCAGTATAACTTTTTAAGATCCAGATACATCTTATCTGAACCCGGGTGGACGGAATAACGAGTGTTTTGAGCTTCGGGCATGACCAAGTCTCTAAAGCCACCGTGTTTCGGTGTCCAGATCCGATCCATGAGGTATAAGGCTCCGCCACCCTTGGCTTCTAAGTTCTTATCCATTCCTCTAAGGGATTCACCAGCCACGTTTTCAGGTTTCAAAGCGTCGAGCTGAGCCTCCTTTATTTGCATGGACAAGTGTGAATGGATAGTTAGAGTCAAAGATTTGACCCTACGACTAGAATATTCTTTCCGACTTAGGGCGTCGGCTACTACATTGGCTTTACCCGGATGATAACGAATTTCGCATTCATAATCGCTGAGTAGCTCGACCCACCGTCGTTGTCTCATGTTGAGCTCCTTCTGGTCCAAAATGTGTTGTAGACTCTTATGGTCCGTAAAGATCGTGCTTTATGTACCATATAGGTAATGTCGCCAGATCTTTAGAGCAAACACAACTGCTCCTAGCTCAAGATCGTGGGTTGTGTAGTTAACCTCATGTGTCTTCAGCTGTCTCGAGGCATATGACATGACTTTACCTCGCTGCATCAGAACACATCCGAATCCTTGATTGGATGCATCGCAATAGACAATGAAGTCTTCTATCCCTTCGGGGAGGGATAGTATCGGGGTGGTGCAAAAGGCTCGTTTGAGCGTTTGGAACGCTCTTTCCTGTTTCTCTTCCCAGTCAAAGGCCACGCCTTTCTGGGTCAGGGTTGTAAGAGGTTTTGCTATGCTGGAGAAGTTTTGAATGAACCTGCGATAGTAGCCAGCGAGACCTAGAAATTGATGAATTTCGGTAGGTGTCTTCGGTGCTGACCAGTTCTCAATAGCTTTGATCTTGGAGGGGTCCACGTGTATTCCCTCTTCGCTAACAACATGGCCCAAAAATTCGACCTGCCAAATCCAAATTTCGCACTTTGAGAACTTCGCATAGAGCTTCTCCGATCGCAATGTTTCTAAGATTTTACGGAGATGTTGACTATGTTCTTCCTTACTTTGAGAGTACATGAGTATGTCATCAATGAATACGATGACGAACTGATCCAAGTAAGGATGACACACCCTATTCATCAGATCCATGAATACTGCAGGTGCGTTAGTTAATCCGAACGGCATTACTACAAACTCGTATTTCCCATAGCGAGTTCGGAAGGCTGTCTTGGAAACATCCTCCTCTAACACTCGTAGTTGGTGATATCCGGATCATAGATTTATCTTCGAGAAGTAGTTGGCTCCTTGAAGTTGATCAAACAAATCGTCAATGCGGGGCAAAGGATAATGATTTTTAATGGTAAGTTTGTTGAGTTCTCTATAGTCGATGCACATGCGAAACGATCCATCTTTCTTCTTGACGAACAAGACCGGTGCTCCCCATGGTGAGAAGCTCGGTCAAATGAATCCCTTCTTGAGAAGTTTGTTAAGTTGACTGGAAAGTTCCTGCATCTCGGCCGGTGCCAGACGATAAGGAGATTTGGCTACTGGGGTAGCTTCTGGCACTAAGTCGATTCTGAACTCGACTTGGCGTTGCGGTGGTAAACCGGGAAGTTCTTCTGGGAATATGTCGGGAAATTCGCGCACTTCGGGGATGTTCTGGATGTCCTTCAGTTCTTGACTGGTATCGACGACGTGTGCTAGGAATGCATGATATTCCTTTCACAAGCACTTCTGGGCTTGAATGCACGAAATGATGCGAAGGCTTGTACTAGGTTTGTCGCCGTAGATAATTAAGGTTTCGTTGTTAGGAAGGTTAAGACGAACTGCTTTTTCAAAGCAGATGATGTCGGCGCGAAGAAGACTCAACCAATCCATACTAATGATAACGTCGAAACATTTAATTGGGACTGGCATGAGATCTATCTTGAAAGTATTGTTGGGTTTTGAGCATTCTAACACTCCTAAGTGTACATGCAACCCTAAATACCTTGGATCTATGTTTTCTCTATTATACATGCAAATAAGAACATCCAAGGTATTATCCTAATCTAGCATACAAAAACAATGAGTGTAACAAGATAGAATACATACCTCTTTGATGTAGAAAATCTTCATGAAGCTTGAGTGCCTAGCCCCAATAGTGTGGAAGCCTCAAATGGAATCACAATCACCAAAACACTTAGAATAACTTGAGAGAATTCTACAACTCATGAAATCGGCTAGCACTTTCTTACTCTCACTCTAGTGGCCGATTTGGTCAAGAATAAGATGCTTATATAGTTAGGATTACACCATGTAAACCCTAATTGACATGGCCTTTCATTTCCATGATCCATGCGTACAAATACACCATGGAGCATCCATGGACCATCCTATGGGTTTTAGCCCAACTTGATTATCCATGGAGCATTAGCCCACTATACAAGTATGGATGATTTACACAATCAACCCATATATTTAATTACTCTTCTTTTGATCACTTAATTAATCCTAGATTAATTCTTGATCAATACTAATTAAATAATCTTATTATTCTTATTATTAATATACTAGAACTTATAATATATTAATAACCATAAGTGTCTTATTTCTCTCATTATAGTCTATCCAAGTGCATGATGGTATGCAACCCAAATGGACCATGCCGGGTCGGGTCAAGTCTTACCAATTATAGTTATGGACTTAGACATTAATCCAGCAGCCTCCCACTTGGATAAGTCTAAAACTATTATTGCGTATGACTTCAGGAACCAACTGGCAATCGTAGCTCTCAAAAACTTCTGTCGAACTCTGACCTTGTAGATGAACTCTGACCTTTGTCAATGACTTGTCCATTAGATAAGGGATCATATATTCCTCCATTCTAGATATCATATGGGCTGAGACATGGATTATAATCATTCTCTCTGTCCATTTGTTGTTTCCCGATTTCCGATTTATGACGACTGACTAATTGAACAAATCAAATCAGTCCTGGCCCGGCCGAGCACTTCCATTTGTGATCATCAAATCATCGAGGGGCCCACAAATATCGCTTTTATCCCGAAGGTAAAAGGAATGGATAAACTTCGACTCATATGGCTTGTTCTACTACTTGTTGAATCATACACAAAGGCACGTTTTATAGCACCGAGTTACCAAATGCGTTTTCGTGCAATCAATGTACTATCAACTCATAGTAACAACTCATATCTCTAGGTTTGAAGAATATAAGATATTATCGTCTCATGATCACTCGTGATAAAATCCATGAAGTGATTCCAATGAGCGCGGGTTGAATCCAATACTCAGAACTTATGAGCACTCATGAGTGTTGTAGCCCTTTGTCCAACACCTTATACCTCTACAAGCCAACCCATGACAGTCTTAATTCATATCTACTTCCAACATATCACCGACTGTGGATGGTTTGAATAACTTAGTCATTCCGGAAAAATAACCTGGTTTATTCGGGAAGTCAAAACATGCAAAATGAAACACAATAATAATTGAATCCAATATGGTATCAAAACCTATGAACATAAATAAAACACCTTTTATTTATCACCATATGATTACACATTATTCATTGTATACTGTTTCAACTATCAACTTTATTCTTGAATTTAAAACAATAGTTGTCCCATGCTCCAAGCATGTACACTATGTTTACTAAACACTAGTCATGCCATACACCAAGTATGCATACTATGTTTGTCTATGATCTTTACTTTGTGAACTAGATCCGTTGAACATAACTTCCATGATTCTCTTTTCACACTCCCAAATCCTTACTGCAAATGCAAAAGTTCCAAATTCATGCCATTTACTAAAATCTTGTTAGATTCTAAACTTATATGAATTGATCCTCTTGTAGTGATTATGCACAAAGTCATAAAGACTTGACAACAAACATTACAGACCATTCCAAAGGAGATCAACTCCTTGGAAACATCCTTCTTGCATTAAGTTTCCTTAATCTTACAGAGATTGAAAAATCTAACTTTGAAACATTTCCAGATTCCATTTTCACAATCACTTCTGAACAAGAGTGGCCTCCTTACAGATTATGTCAATATGGTCCTTCCAGAATTATCACTATACTTCCAACTGTCCTTGAGCAACCAATCTTTGGTAAACCTTAGATTGTCCTCGACACTTGTTTAATCCTTTTAGTCATATCCAGTTCTAAACCTTTTCCCTTCTTAATGCCCCAGGAATTTGGAAAATTTTAGAAAGCATGAATATAGCACATGTAATCGATCCTATATCCGAAGCATATGGGACACGATTCATGATGTCTCACATAAAGACTAAACCAGTCTTTTGCTATAATATTTCCATTTCAATTTGCCAAGTTCTCATAATTCAGATTATGAAAAGGGATGCTGTAATCATAATCGAATTTTAGAACTCAAATAATGGACCCATATATAGAATTTCCTTATGTTGAGCCATTCCAACATGAAATTCATATATATATCCTTGACTCAATGATTAAAACCTCGCGATCTAAGCTTATAGATTTGAGATGAAGTATAATTTCCTCTCCCTTAATTATAGCAAAACAACTTTTCCCAATTGAAACCTTTTGTTTTCTATAATTAACATTGATAACTTGCAATACTTATCATAATTATCATGCTCCCACTAACATGATGATTATTAGCATAACACTTATGCTCCCACTAGCTCTGACATGTATTCAGAAATCAACTGACTTTCTTACCAAAGTTCAAATTTCTGATACTAGATTGTTTTGATAAGACTTTATCAAAATCATACACCTTCCCTTAGATAGCACACTTGTGTGCCTAAACAGTTATGAAGAGGGATGCCGTAATCATAATGGTTAGACCTTTTTGCCACTTCTCACAAGTCCAGGTTAGTGTGCCGGTAAACCACACACGCTCCACTAACGACTTTGAGAATGCAAGTATCACAATTGCTATCTAGCTAAATTCTACTTAGTGAAAGTGTTTCCTCACCATCATTTTCATGAATCGGAGAGAAACCTTATGACACTTAGATTTAATGGTGTATGTATTCTTATCCATGTGAATTGTCAAAACCATAGACACAAGACAAGGATAATGACAAATCCACACTCATATGGATTGAACTCAATCTTAATTTCTTGCCACGTGGCAGCTCAAGGGCCTGCCATTGCTTCCAAGTTGTTGTGCAATACATTGAGAACTCTAAGAACTCATATGCAAAGCCAACTTTAACTGGAATGGGCACAAAATATGTCAACACGATAGGTTATAAACCGCAAGTCGTGTGCTAGTGAAGAACTTCAGGTTCTATTCTTGATTAGTTCTTGAGACTTTCAAGACCTTTAAGACTCCCACTGTCCTCTTGACCTATAAGACTCCCTTGTCAAACATCCAAGAGATAGTGCAGATTCTAATCAAGACAAACACTTCACACAATTGGCCTTAGTTGGTCTTTGTTTTATCCAAAACATCACAACTTACCAATTTCAAATGTACAAGAGTAGAAAACTTTTACTCTTACATTTGACAAGTGTTTTAAGCCTTCTTTGAGACATGTCACTCAAGTTACAATCTTGGAGTATGACTCTAAGACTTGTATTGGAACGAAGTATGACTCATCTTCTTGATTTAACCATTTCAACAATTCAAGATCCCTCTTCTTAGTCATAAGAATGCACTAAGATTTCCTTAGAGAACTAATTGTGCTATGGTTTCCTAATCATTAAGATGATCACAAAACTGATACTAAAGTACTCTCCCATCTTTTCAGATTTGAGAAACTTTTATCCTTCTGCCTAAGTTGATTCTTCTTATTCGCTCCGCCATACATTGGAACCTTTTCCAATGTCTCAGAGTTACACTTAAGCTTGTAAGTATAACCATATTTACTGAACTTAAGTAAATCATAACGAATAGTCTTATCAATCTTTTGTGGTGGACTTAATCAGTGCACAAGAATGTGTACTTGATCCCTTAGTCCTTTACTTGACTCACACATCCATGTGACCAAGTAATTAGTCTTAATTTTTTCAATACTTGAAAGTTCTCATTCATCATGCTATACAACTTGCATGATTCCAAGTTCCGGTCCACTTCAAACTTGGGTGATGAGAATCTTTCCTTATTTGGTAAATTTAGACATTACCACAAATGAAAGAATCAATTTCATATTTCCACTCTTGCTATTATTGGAATCATATAAGCAACAATTTTTCCTCAAATGCCATTGTAAGGATATTTTAAAATAAATAAAATCAAAAATTTTCTTTTATTTTAAAATTTTGCGGAAAAACTTATCCTTACAATGCATATGAAAACTTGTTGTTATCTATTCCTAAGCAATATCTCATAACTCCTAAGAAGTAGCTCAAGAATCCGATCTTCAACTATTCGATAGAAATCCATCTGCGCGATCAGATTCAGCATATTCTTTCTTTAAGTTTCCTCACTTTTCTTTGATTCTTAAAACATCACCATGTGACCCAGTCACGTCATGTAGTAAGAATCTCAGAATAGAAACTTAACAGAGTTAGATAGTGGACTTTACCTGAAGTAGAGTCAAACTTATTGACTTTAACATCCTTAGGTAAATTTTGGCAGCTTCGCAACCAATGCCCCTTTCTTTGGCAATACAAACATATGGACCCTTTGATAATGGTACACGGGACTATCACGGACTTAGCTTTTTCTCTTTACCATTTGGTCAACCGAGTTGACTATGGCCGATCCCTTTCCATTGGGAAGAGAATGCTTTCCGGGATTTCCTGTGTCACTATTGTCAATGTCCATCAAGTTTTAAGGAAGTTGATCTTAACAAATAGATAAGATCATTAAGGGTCTTGTCATAGCCTGTTTCATAGGTGTCCCAAAGGAACTCACTATGTGACTTAGAAAGTGATTGAACCACCAACTTTCTCAAGACTTTGACACCCAACTCTCCCTGCTTGTCAATATGTGGCTACACCTCGAAGATGTGACCACACCTAGACCTTGCCTTGCCAATAGGGCTTGAGTGATCTTAAACTTTTCAAGAACTTGTGGGTTAGGGAGAATAATTGAAGGAGGTGAAAGAAGTATGATTTCCAAGGGACATCATCTTCATTTAGGAAAGCTTGTTTCAAGAGATTTGGGAAGATCATAACTGTCTAAACTAGACATCTTTTGGGAGATATTCATGATAGTTGATCTTAAGTCCTTAATATGACACCCAATATGAAATATTAAGGCTAGGACCCAACAAACTATTTTATAACTTAGAAGAGGTATGCCGTAATCCAAGCTATAAAATATTTGAAGGTAGGTGAATGACGATTCACCAATTTCCACCAAGATAAACGAAATGTATTATTAGGTTTTAATTGGATTTGAAACTCCTAGATCTTTGAGATTCATTGAACTGTTCAAAGGCATGTTTCAATCTCGAATGTGCCCTTCAGGTTTTGTGACTGGGATGTCGAGGATCACAAAACAAGGTGTGAATAACCATACCAATTCACTTGGTACCCTTAATATTATCACCCAATCAATGTGCCGGTTAACCACACACGCTCCATTGATCTATGACAAACATTAATTCACCCTTCGTGATCCTTACTAGTCCAAGTTAGTGTGCCGGTTAACCACACACGCTCCACCAACGACTTGGTAAGGTACAAAGTGTGAATTCCATGGGCTAGCACCATATTCACATTTTTCCTAAGTAACTAAGATTGGGTATTATTAAGAGTTTAGTTACTTAGTATTTATCATTAATACTTTTAATGAAAGGGAGAATTATAGTCCTGTCAAACCCGTTCGGCTAACGACCCTCTACCGGTCAAGCAAGCGGTGGGTGAGAGTGGACACCCATTAAGTCGCCATTTTATAGGCAACAACCTTATACCCACCTTCTAGACCGGCTTCGTGAATGAGGCGTACTAGCGGTAAGACTGACTTTACTCTTATACATATATATATTATTAACTTATAATATTATAAAGTATAAGGGTTGAATTTTAACTTTTAAAATTCTATGGGCTAACTTGGAATTAAAGTATTCATAAGTGAAAACTTTACAAATTCCAAAACTTGAGGGCAAGTTTTGAAACTATTCAAAACTAATTAATTCCATAACTTATGTGTTTAAAGTAGTTTTAATCCAAAAACTCTTCAAGTTCCATAACTTGAGGACAAGTTATGGAAGACTTTAAACTAATAAAAGAATTAACTTTTCTTTATTTTATAACTTAGAAATTAATTAAGGTTACACTTTATTTATTAATTTATTAATGAAGTGACTCTTGAACCTCCATAACTTAAAGGCAAGACTCTTCATCTTTTGTAACCATTGCCAACTTTTATGAGTTTTATGAAACTTAAATGTGACTTTTCATATAACTTGAGGACAAGTTACAAAAACACATTTTAGAATCAACTCTTAGATTAATTTGGATTGAAAACAATAATTTCACATAACTTTCTATTAATCTAAGCAACTCATAAGAACAAGATAATTCAAATCAAACTTTTTCATGTAATTAGCCTAATCACTAAACTAATTCAAAACATGAATCTATTGACAATTATCTTTGAAATTGGATTAGCATGAACATTACCACATCAAAAACAAGTTTATAAGTTCAAAAACAACTTAGGGTAATGTTCCTAGTCCATTTCTAGCCAAAAACCTCGAAAATATGCTGTTTGGGGCTCCTACTCGGCGAGTGCATGAACCTACTCGGCGAGTAGGATGATTTTACTCATGGACTCGGCGAGTTCATCACTGGACTTGGGAGTCCAGTGCCCAGAAAGCCAGAAAATCGAGTTTTTCAGCATTTTTCAGCAATTTGCATCAAGTGTAATTGAAAACAAGCCTAGGCTCTGATACCACTGTTGGGTTTTGAGCATTCTAACACTCCTAAGTGTACATGCAACCCTAAATACCTTGGATCTATGTTTTCTCTATTATACATGCAAATAAGAACATCCAAGGTATTATCCTAATCTAGCATACAAAAACAATGAGTGTAACAAGATAGAATACATACCTCTTTGATGTAGAAAATCTTCATGAAGCTTGAGTGCCTAGCCCCAATAGTGTGGAAGCCTCAAATGGAATCACAATCACCAAAACACTTAGAATAACTTGAGAGAATTCTACAACTCATGAAATCGGATAGCCCTTTCTTACTCTCACCCTAGTGGCCGATTTGGTCAAGAATAAGATTCTTATATAGTTAGGGTTACACCATGTAAACCCTAATTGACATGGCCTTTTATTTCCATGATCCATGGGTACAAATACACCATGGAGCATCCATGGACCATCCTATGGCTTTTAGCCCAACTTGATTATCCATGGAGCATTAGCCCACTATACAAGTATGGATGATTTACACAATCAACCCATATATTTAATTAGTCTTCTTTTGATCACTTAATTAATCCTAGATTAATTCTTGATCAATACTAATTAAATAATCTTTTTATTCTTATTATTAATATACTAGAACTTATAATATATTAATAACCATAAGTGTCTTATTTCTCTCATTATAGTCTATCCAAGTGCATGATGGTATGCAACCCAAATGGACCATGCCGGGTCGGGTCAAGTCTTACCAATTATAGTTATGGACTTAGACATTAATCCAACAAGTATGGCCATCTAAAGTTAGGGTACAACCTACGTATATGCAGTTAGTACTCTCCGTTTTCCCGTTAGCCATTTCTACTGTAAATGAATGGTCTAATGCACGCGGTATTTGATTAAGCAGGTGTGCAAATTTGTGGCTTACGAAACTTTTCTCAGCTCCACTATCGAAAAGTATGCAAGCATAAGAGTTATCGAGGAGAAACGTACTAGTAACTATCGTAGGATCAGCTACCGCTTCCTCGTGGCCTAGGGCCATAACTCTTCCTACTCCGCCAGCCATCCCCGCTTTAGGGCAGTTCCTCTTGTAATGGCCCACCTCGCCACATCCATAGCAAGTTTGACCCATACCGGCGTTAGGAACCTGGGCGGCCTGAGCTATTGGAGTTTGGCAGAAGCGGGTTGTGTGCCCCTTCCTGTTGCAGTTGGTGCATTGCATCTCCCTGCAAGGCCCGCGGTGGTGGAAGCTGCATTTGTTGCACTTCGGGAGAGATCCAGCATAAGTTTTTGCTGGTAAGGGGTTCGCAGGGACAACGGGAGTCACTGTGGCAGCATTGATTGCCACAAGTTGTTGTCGCTTGGAGGATCCTTGCGAAGCCCCCCTTTTCCTCTTAGACCACCCTTTCTTATTGTTGTCAGGGTTGGACTTTTGGGGTACGGGTGTAGGGTTTGTTGGGTTCTGAGGTTTCCGGTAATCTATGAGAGATTGTGCCAGTTCCTTGGCACTATCAAAAGTGATAGGCCTGGAGGCTAGCACACTTGACTGGATCTGGGGCGATAGTCCCCAGATATACCTTTCTATCTTCTTGCTCTCGAGAGCAACCATATTAGGGCATAAGTTCGCCAGATCACAGAACCTATTTATGTAGGTCGTGATGTTGGATCCAACCATTTGAAGACCCCAGAACTCCTGCTCGAGTTTCTGTACTTCGCCACGAGGGCAGTACTCTTTCATCAGCATGTCTTTCAACTTTTCCCAGCTGATGGAATACGCCACCACCAGAGTTAGATACTTAACATGGCCGTTCCACCATGTTAATGCTCTGTCAGAGAAGGTACAAGCTGCGAACTTGACCTTGTTGCCTTCTTGGCATCCACAGATCTCGAAGACATATTCCATCTTCTCGATCCACTGCCTTAACACCATAACACCCCCAGTTCCATTGAAGCTGCGGGGTTTGGCGTTCGTGAAATCCTTGTAAGTGCATTCCCGAGGGTGTCCATGGCTATTGCCGTGGTTCGAGGGAGGTGCACCTGTTCCTGATCCACTAGGGGCAGGAGCGTTGATTGCTAACACAGCAGCTGCAACTGCTGCTGTGAAAGCTGCCTGGAACATGTTGGCATCGAAAGAATTAGGTGGTTGATGTTGGATATAGTGTCTAAGTCCATAACTATATTTGGTATATACTTGACCCGACCCGGCATGGTCCATTTGGGTTGCACTTCACCCGAACAATTTATGGATAATATTTGAGAGTAGTACAAGTTATGATTTATTAATATATTATAAGTTCTAATATATTAATATAAGATCATATTATTTAATTAGTAGTGATCTATAATTAATCTAGGATTAATTTAGTGATCAAAGATATTACTAATTAAATATGGGCTTCTATATTTATATAGTGTGGGCTTATGCTTATTTGGAATGGGCTAGGCTTGGATGGAGAAGTCCATGGATACTCCATGGAGCTTTAACCCATGGATCTCATGGAAATGAAGAGACATGGGTATTAGGGTTTACATGGATGTAACCCTAATCCACCACACTATATAAAGGAGGCTTTTGCTCTTGAAATCACACTAGTTGACACATGTTGAGGTGAGGGCCAATTTCAAGAGAAGTGTGACTATTCTCTCAATGTTCCAAGTTTGTGGTGATTTGTGACTCTCATTTGAGGCATCCACATTATTGGTGCTAGGCTCCAGAAACTCCAAGGAATCAACTACAACTACAAGGTAAGTGTTTCTACTAGCTTTATTTGATTCAAGTTCCCCATGCCATGCTAGTTAGGATATAAGCCTTGGAAAAATAATTATTTGCATGTATCTTAGACAAACATAGATCCAAGGTTTATTAGGGTTGTATGTACACTTAGGAAGTGTTCGAATGCTCAAAACCCATCAGTTGAACAGGTACACGCGGTGGTATCGGTGTTTCGTTGTTTGGGTTACGCCTTGTACTTCTGCGTGGCGGCATCTTTAACTATACGTTTAAAAGATGACGAATGGATAAGAATAAATGATTTATGAATGTGTCTCATGGACTAACTCCCCATAGTCCAACAACAGGATGAATAGAATGACTAATTGAAAATGACAGTAGTTGGATAATAATTTCCATAAGATTAGATATCTGTCAATAATACTGGAATTACAGATGTAACAAGTTCGGGAAAAATGGCCTAGAAGTAGGCCTTACATCAACCAAGATGGAAAATTTTGACAGAATTAAGACTAGATCAAGACCTAAAAGGTCCAAGATTTACAAAGACAGTAAATTAGACCAAAGTTTTACATAAACTAGGTTATATCCAAAAGATGAGTCGACGAGATTCTATCGGCGACGAGAGCTACTTGCATGAGTCCTCGATCTCGACAGTAGACGTTCAATGTCCCTTATACGCCTGTTTGACCTTGCTTGCTGAGCTCGAAATTCTCTAACTTCAGCTCGGGTTTCAGCAAGTTCTCTCTGCAGATTTGCATTGCGGACCAGAGTCCTTTCATGAGCAAACTCTAGTTGGCGAATGTGGACAGTGTTAACACCAGAGTTGGCGTCAACTTCCAAAACTTGATTGATAGTCGCTTGAGCCATTATCGTGTTCCGAGAAATCCTACGCACCATGATTGGTAGGACTCTATCAGCAGAACCACCTTCAGTGAGGTTGTAGAAACTTCGGTCTCCATTGTAGGGAATGGGCTGACCTTGTTCCTGACTCCATTTAGTCAAGTTAATGGCCCACAAGGGTGTGGGTCCTTTAAACACAGGACAGGGGTTTAGGTTTGGGTTTTGAGCCGATGGGGGTAGGTTGTTGACTTCTGGCTCCGAGTCAAAACTATCGGAAAAACCCTCAGCATGGTGATCATCCAAAGGGATTGGGTGATCATCTTTTGGTTCTGCCTCTAGCCAACCAGCATTGCCTTGGTTCGGGAAGTACAGATCGCCGTGATGAAATCCAGCCATTTTAATCTACGCGAGAAAAGGGATTATAAGAAATAGCTAAATAGATGAACTGACTAAGATAATTACAGTAAGACCAAATACCCCTATGGTATTTCTTTATGGTTGTGTTGGTAAGTTTTTAGACTTGTTGCCACATCACAACCATTCTTTGGCATATGCTAATCACTCCTCGGACCAACATAGTTGATTAGGCTATTCCATTCCCAGGACTGACCATATACCCCCAGGTTTACTTGTGATATTCAACAATCGTAATACTTTTGTTCTTGTCATTGTGACACTGATTTTAGTATGAATGCAGGCACGTATACTTACTTAAATATTTTATTATTTATAAGTATAACTCTTAGACAGAGTGTTTTAATCCCATGTATTTATAGTTAGTATATCTTTTGTGGGTTGATATACTTAGTTCACTATAAACAATGCTCTGATACCAATCTGTCACACCCCAAAACCACGAACGGCGGAAACGTTCAGGGATGGAGGACGTCATGTACAGTATCACAATAGTGTAATATAATAAACAAGCAACAACATCATCCATTGCATTATAAGTAAAGTTTTAATACATGTGTGTTCTTTAATTGTAGTAAGACACCAAAAATATACAATCAAAATAAAAGACGAGACTTGTCTGCTCCGTCTTCTCATAACCTGGCCTCCGTACTTGTCTACTGATGACCTGAGAATACAAGTTATTTTGAAAGAGAGTATCAGCTTTAAAGCTGGTGAATTCATAAGTATTTAAGTGTCATTGTCTTGCTTACTAAAAGCTGTTTTAGAAGTCATGCAAACCTTTAAAAGAAAATGTTGATGTAAGTATGAAAAGCCCTAGAAAATCCCTTATTTTCTATCAGTGTGAGATGTAGTCTTCTACCAAGACCCGAATGTTTTGTTATGACAATGTAGTCTTCTAGCAAGACCGAAATGTTTTGTTATGATAATGTAGTCTTCTACCAAGACCCGAATGTTTTGTTATGATAATGTAGTCTTCTACCAAGACCCGAATGTTTTGTTATGATAATGTAGTCTTCTACCAAGACCCGAATGTTTTGTTAGTAAAATGATAGTTTGTCCTTCTATTGACTAGTACTAAAGTACTTAGCCTAACTCGTCGTTTATGTGAAAGTATCACAAAGTAAAGTAAATAGGAAAATGTACTACTGTAAGTGTTGTCACTGGGTACTAGGACCAACACAACATCGCGTTAAGCGAAAAATGCAACCTAATGAACATTCGAAGATTGTCCAGAAAAGTATAATGTAATTGTCATTGCTGGGTACTAGGAGTAACACAACATCGCAATAAGCGAAAAGTATAACCTTATGAACAATCGAAGATTGTCCACTTGTCCTCTGTAGCAGCAGCAGGTGGGTGGAGGGGTTAGCCCCGGTTATCGATCTACCTAGTATATGTAGTAACCTTAGACCTCCGTAGATGGTCATCGACCACTAGTGCTAATCAGTGGGGTTCGAAATGGTCAGTCCCGCCGATATATCCCATTGAACTGGGATAGGAAAGATAATTTACACAGAAAGTACTAATAAATCATCCCCGTACTTCTAAGTACAAGTATCCAGGTAAGTGAATACAGGATAATGCACCTATGTAAAAGTGTTCCTGTATGCTATCCATGTATGTGTGTCCGTTTAACAGGTAAGTATGTGTAAACATATTCATGTATCAGGTAAACATCTGTAAGTACTCATGTATCAGGTAATGTACTAGTATAGACTCATGAATGAACTGACTCTTGTGTGATTCCTTGTAATAGGAATTATGTTTGATATCTCCAAATTATCCCTATGATAATTTACTGGAAGGTAATTGGTTGTTCAAGTAGGTTTATACACTCTTACTACTCAAGGGTGTGAGAAACTAAATGAAAGTTGTAAACTGTAACATCAATACATATATAAGAATATAAGTGTACATGCATAGTTTAGTTCAAGAATGTAAAATGGTTTTGTAAGACATCTTATGAGTTTTAAACAATAATTAACAATGACTTGATGTCATTTTTAATATACATTTCAAAGGTAAAACGTTTGATAACAATGTGTTTTTAAGATTTAAAACCATTTCATGCATCACATTTTGTAGTATGTGAAATTTGTTAAATGACAAACACAGTTATAAAATACATATCAATGATTTAATAACATGTTTGTTTCTACTTGTATTCCCCCCCTTTAAAGAATTTAAAATCATTTAAAACATTGATTATGGGTATGAACTCACCTGTAGTTGGTGATTGGGATGAACTGAACGGTATAGGATTGCTAGGTGTCAAGCGAGGACTTGTACACACACTACGATCCTAATGAACATATAATCACACATATATGCATTCAATTAGTCTTACATCACTAATTGATAATGTTAAGACATCCTAGACATAATAAACACTTTATATAAGTGTTTTAGGCCCTAAGGATTGCACTTAAGCTAATGTGGGACAAGGAACTTGTGTTTAGGGTTCCAAAGGACCCTATATGTGAGTTTACTCCCCATATACCATCACACATGGAGTTTACGGTTGTAAACTCTTGAGTTTACGGCCGTAAACTCCCAACCATGGGGTATTTGTGTGTTTTGAAGTCCCAAATGATTTCTAGAATTATTCCAACTTGGTGGTTCAATTCTTGAAAGGGTTTAAGGCATAGAAACACTCCATTTAGGAGTTTACGGCCCTAAGGCCATTTCCTTTGGAGTTTACAGCCATAAACTCCCTTGGAATGGTGTTCTTGTTGTTTTCAAGTCTCAAGCATAGGTGGTATAAGTTCTAGGCTTTTATTCCAAGCATATGAAGACATTAGGCACACTTTGGTGCCATTCTTACATGTTTACGGCCCAAAAACAAAGTCTTGGCCGTGAACTCACTTTGATAAGTGATTTTGATGTCTTTAAGGCCTTAGATTAAATGGGAACTAGTCTTGATAAAAGTCTTAAACCTTTAGGTGCCTTAAAACACCATTTTGAGTTTGAAAAGGGAGTTTACGGCCTAAGAAACTCTTTGGCCGTGAACTCCCAAACTTAGGTGATTCTTGTTTGTTTTCCTGTCCCTAACACATATACATATGAGTCTAAGGCAGTTGTATAACACAAGGGTCGGTCTCGGCTTTGTTTCGGGAGTTTACCGCCCAAGAACACCTTGGGGAGTAAACTCCTAGATCTAGTGATTTAGCCTTCTAAATCAAGTTATAAACACATATAAAGCTTTCTAACACTACTAGAAAGAGTTACTCACGTTTTGGTATAAAAACCCGAAGATCCGTGAGAGAGAAAATGGCTTTTCTCTAGTTGGAAATGTGAATAATGAATGAATTTTGTTCAGAATTCTATTTATAGTCCTGATATATTTTTTGCAGAAAATATTTTTATTCCTGAAATGATCTCTAATATAATAGAGTGTTGGAATAACAGTGTTGCACAAAACCCTAGTGCACCCACTCTCCTGATATTTCCTGAAGTGTAAACCCTGAATTACTCAAACTTACGCGAAAAGTCTGAAAATTAACTGTGACTCCTATAACTTCTATTGAAGTGATATAGTTTGTATATAATGGAAATTTCAGGTTGTCACAGTTGCGGGGGCGTATTGGTTTTCCAAGATAGACTTGAGGTCTGGATATCACCATATGAGGGTACGTGATGAGGATATCAAGAAGACGACGATCAGGACGCGTTATGGGCATTATGAGTTCGTGGTGATGCCCTTCAGGCTCACCAATGCACCAGCAGTGTTCATGGATCTCATGAACAGGGTATGCAGGCCGATGCTGGATCGGTCGGTGATTGTGTTCATTGATGATATTCTAGTGTATTCTCGATCCCGAGAGCAACATGAGGAGCATTTGAGGGAAGACCTCGGGGTGTTGAGATCGGAGAGGCTATTGCCAAATTCTCCAAGTGCGATTTCTGGTTACGAGAGGTCTAGTTCTTAGGTTATCTTGTTAATTAGAATGGTATATTGGTAGACATGGCCAAGATTAAGGCAGTGATGAGTTGGAAGGTGCCAAAATCCGCAACCGAGATCATAAGTTTTCTAGGATTGGATGGTTATTACCGGGGTTTCATCAAGGATTTCTCCAAGATTGCAGTGCCACTTACCCAGTTGACCCGGAAATGAGTTGTTTTCTTATGGGTTCCGGAGCAGCAGACCTTGTTTGAGACTCTTTTTTGGAAGTTGTGTGAAGCCCCTGTGTTATCCCTTCCAGAGGGAGTTGAGGATTTTGTGGTATACTGCGATGCATCGATATCAGGGTTGGGTGCAGTGCTTATGCAGAGAGGGCATGTGATAGCATATGCATCGAGGCAGATGAAGCCTCATGAGGCAAGGTATCCCACTCACGATCTGGAGTTGGGAGCGGTACTGTTCGCCCTCAAGATATGGCGCCACTATCTGTACGGGGTTCGGTGTACCATGTACACGGACCACAATCGTTTGAAGTATTTGATGGATCATCCCAACCTGAACATGCGGTAAAGTAGATGGCTGGATGTGGTGAAGGATTACGATTGTGAGATCCTGTACCACCCGGGCAAGGCGTATGTGGTAGCCAATGCCTTGAGTCGGAGGACAGAGAGTGTTCCGATATGAGGTATGTGTAAGAGAATGACCGTGATGACTCTGGTGTTAGATACCATTTGTAAGGCCCAAGCAGAGGCTATGAGACCGGAGAACCGCAAGAAGGAGCGAGTGATTGGGTAGGTATCTGAGTTTGTGACTGATAGCCGAGGGCTTATGACTTTTCATGGTCGGATCTGGGTGTCGTTTATTGGCGGGGCACGTAGTGTTTTGATGGAGGAGGCACATAGATCGAGATTCTCAATCCATCCTAGGGCCACTATGATGTATTTGGATCTGAAGAGAGACTATTGGTTGCCTTGTATGAAGAGAGATGTTGCATGGATTATAGAGAGGTGCTTGACCTGTTGTCAGGTTAAGGCTAAGTACCAGTGTCCGCATGGAAAGTTGCATCCACTTGAGGTTCCCCAGTGGAAGTGGGAACAGATTTCTATGGATTTCATCACCAAACCGCCAAGAACCCCAAGGCGTATCGATGCAATTTGGGTGATTGTGGATCGATTGACGAAGAGTGCTCACTTCCTTTCTTTCAGTGAGAGCTCTTATGTAGAGAAGTTGGCAGAGATATATGTGAGGGAGGTGGTGTCTCGGCATGGAGTGTCGATCTCGATTGTGTCAGATCGAGATGTACGTTTTACTTCCAGGTTCTGGAAGAAGTTTCATGAGGAGTTGGGTACGAGATTGCATTTCTGCACTGCTTATCACCCTCAGTCCGATGGTCAGAGTGAGTAGACTATCCAGACACTCGAGGACATGCTTCGGGCATGTGTATTAGACTTCGGAGGAAGTTGGGACATGTATCTGCCTTTGGCTGAGTTTTCCTTTAATAACAGCCACCATTCGAGCATCTATATGCCTCCTATCAAAATGTTGTATCGAAGGAGGTGTCGGACTCCCATTTGTTGGGGAGAGGTAGGACAGCGTGTGATGGGTAGTACGGAGATAGTGCTCCAGATGACTGAGCAGATTCAGCAGGTCAAGCAGAGGTTGCTAACGGCCTAGAGTAGCCAGAAGAGCTACGCTGATAGCGTCGCTCAGAGCTTGAGTTTTTGGTTGGTGATTTCGTTCTCTTCAAGGTATCACCTTGGAAAGGTGTGATTCGATTCATGAAGAGAGGCAAGTTGGGACCTCGATATATCGGTCCATTCAAGGTGACAGCTAGGGTGGGCAGAGTAGCGTATCGTTTGGAGCTACCTGTCGAGCTGTTACCCTAACATGCTTAGTTGTATTTCGACTTTTCACTATACATTTTGAACCCTACAAAATATTATAAAATGAATAAAGTCTTAATTATTATGGTGATTAAATAATATGAGTTTTATTTATATGGAATAGTTTTGAGACCATAGTTAATTAGTATATTACTGTATTTCACTTTGCATGTTTTGCTTCCTGAATAATTCGATTATTCGAAATTCCATAGTCGCTTATACTTTTGGAAGTAAGTAGTGAATTAAGGTTGTCATGAACTGAATTCTAGACTGTCTATGGAGATTACGTAGTGAAATTGTTGCTACAATATTCATGAGTACATAGAAATTTGAGAGTTTAAGTATTGGATAAACCCACAGTCAGAGAATTACTTCATGTATTTTATTACCAGTAATTCTGAGGCGATAATATCTAATATTCCGAAAACCAATATATATGAGTTCTGATTTACAAGTCGGTTCTACCTTGGTATTGTGAAAACGTATCAATAACTTGGTGTTATAAAACGTAGTGTCATGTACGATTTGGTGAGTAAAAGATACAAGAATATGAGTCAAAGTTTATTCATTCTTTTTGCCTTAACAGGAAAAGTGATATCGCTGAACCCCTCGATGATTTGATGCCGACATCTGAAGTGCTTGGCTGAGCCTAGACTAAACCAGTGTGTTCAATTAGCAGTCTGATCTCAATTGTAACAAATCATGAAATCGAGAAACCGCCTTTTAGACAATGAGATTGATTTTAATCTATGTCTCATATCCAAATGATATCTCAAAGAACTGAGGAATATTTGATCACTTATCTAAAGGACATGTAACTGATCTGATCATAGTTCGGTAGTTTCTTTGGAAAACACCCTTTCCTGTATAACTTAGAAGTTATACTTGTAATTTACTTTTAGACTTATCCAAGTGGAAGACAGTTGGATTAGGTGTCTAAGACAATAACTAAATCAATATAATTTTGAATTATTAGCAAAGTCCTTTTGGGTTGCCCTCAAACCTTGTAACAAACTGGAATGTTATTTGGAGAGAGAGAGAGAGAGAGAGAGAGAGAGAGAGAATGATTTATTAATTTATTATATGATTAATAAATTAATGAGAAATCAAAATAGATAATTTATTAATATGTTTTGTGAAAAATATATTAATTAGAAATTATATTGTTTAATTATAAATTAATCAGAAATTGATTGGAATTAACTTTATGATTAATTAGAATAATTAAAAGTGGAAGGAGTAGTAATGCCAATGTCCAATAGTTCAACATTGATTGATTATAGAACCTCATTAAATGGGACATTTTTTGGGCGTTAAGGGAGCATTTCTTGGGCTCTAAGGAATTCTAGGGTTGCTTTGGGGGGATGAAAAGGGTTATGGTTATTCATAAGGAAACATGCCTTTTATGCACCTCCTTAAGCCCTATAAATACCCCCATTCCTTATGATTTTTATTTTCACTTCTTCCAAGAGACTCCAAAAGCCAAAAATCATATCCTTCCTTTCTCTCTTCAATAGCCTCCGACTTCTAGTGTTTGGGTGTGATCCATCAGAAACATTAGATTTCTGGTTCTGACTTTCTAAAGCTCTACAAAGAAGGAACTTAAGTGTATTTACAAGAATAAACTAAAAGGTATGTTTTTATAATAACCCTTCTCCTATTTTGAAAATAGCAATGTACTTTAGGGTTCTTGGATTCAAATTTTTTTTTGTAAATCATTGTGAGAACATTGATCGTCAGGGTGTACGCAAATTTAGGGTTAATGTTTTTCCACCAAAAATATGACTTTTAAAACATGTAAAACCCATCATATACCTCCTTACCAACAATAACCTATTTCATTAACGTCCAAACATTAGTTCTTTAAAGCCCCAAAGCCTTCGCATATCCGTATTACGGTCCGCGAGGCCTGAATCACTGAACGTTCTGAAACAAGGTGTTAAAAAGTTCAAAACAACTTGTGGGCTGAAAGTGATCTTCGTTTTGTTGGATTAGGTGCCTAAGCCCATAACTATTATTGCTATGTTCTTGACCCGAGAGTAGCATGGTCCATTTGGAGTGTATGGCACTAGAACAATTTGAAGGATGGATAATTGAGAAGAGGTTATTTATGGTTTATTAATATATTATAAGTTCTAATATATTAATATGAAATCATATTATTTAATTAGTATTGATCAAGAATTAATTTGGAATTAATTTTGTGATCAAAAGAGACAAATTAAATATAAGGGGTTGATTTGGCAAATCATTCATTCTTATATATTGGGATTATGATCCATAGTACCTTATGTTGGGCTAAACCTATGTGGTGACCCAGGGATACTCCATGGAGGTTAAAACCCATGGAGTATGAGGAATGTGGAAAGGCATGGCAATTAAGGCTTGCATGGTGTAACCCGAATTCCACCACACTATATAAGAAACCCCATGGTTCCTAAAATCGACACTTAAGGCTTATGAATGAGGGCTAGCCGATTTAATGAAGTGCAAGTGACCTCTTCCAAAGTTCCTTCATTTGTTGGTAGCGTTGTGTGATTCCATTTGAGGTGCAACACTTGGGGCACTAAGCTCTTTAAAGCTCCAATCAACAAGCTACAAGAAAAGGTATGGCATCTAACTTGTTTTATTACCCAAGTATCAAAGTTTTGTATGCTAGTTAGGGTAATACCTTGTAAAGTTCAAGTTTGCATGTATAATAGAGAAAACATAGATCCAAGGTATTTAGGGTTGCATGCACACCTTAAGAGTGTTAGAATGTTCAAAACCTATCAGTGGTATCAGAGTCTAGTCTTGTTTTCAATTATACTTGATGCTACTTGTTGTTTAAGCTTGAAAAATCGATTATCTGTTGTTCTACACAGTGGACTCGTCGAGTCCACTAGGGGACTCACTGAGTCCAAGCACATTTCTGACCAACTCGCCGATTTGGTTCATACACTTGATGAGTTGGTGCTCCAGAATGCAGATTTTGATGTTTTTGGCTCGAATTGGACTAAGTTCATTACCCTAAACTGTTTTTGATGTGGTAATGATGATGCTTATCCGATTTAAAAGATAAATGTCAAAGTTTCATGTTTTGTATTAGTTTATATGGTTAGGCTAATTACATAAAATTTGTTTGATTTGAATTCTCTTATTCTTATGAGTTTAACTTAGATCATTCACAAATTGTTTGATTTTCTTGTTAGAAGTTTTAATCTAAATGATTTTGATGAATTCCATAACTTGTCCTCAAGTTATGGAAAATGAAAAGTTTTCTTTTAAATAAATCATTTAAAGTCATAGGTTATGAACTTCAAAAGTCCTTTACTCATAAATGGTTTTTTGTTAACTCCATAGGTTTTGAAACGTACAAAACTTGCCCTCAAGTTAGTCTTACCGTTCCGTTACTAGGCCTCATTTACGAAGTTGAACTATAAGGGCGTATAAGGTTGTTGCCTATAAAATAGTAGTTTAATGGGTGTCCACTCTCACCCACCGCTTCCTTGACCAGTGGAGTGTCGTTAGCCAAAAGGGTAGGATATGTAACGCCCGCAGATTCAGACTAATCAATTTAGAGACAATAAGCGTCCAAAATGACTATTTAACAGAAGATTATTTAGAATAAATAAACTTAACCAAGATATATTATATGTCACAAGGGTTTCATACATATAAAGAATGCCAAAATCCGAGTTATACGAAGAAGTTATGACCCGTCGAAATTATATGACAAAACTGACACGACGCCGTGAATTGTAAAAAGTGAATTTACGATAAAATACTTTCTAGCCTTAGCGATCTAAACGAACTTCATAGTATATATTAAAACAAGAATGTGCATAAACAGAACATACAAGTCTGACTTTGTATGAGGAAGTTATGATTTTTTGTAAGATTTAACATAGCAGTGCACAACCCGAAATTCGAATTTTAGATCGGTAATTTTTTAACCAAAAACCTCTAAACGTGAAATGTAGATATCATTAATAGAAGTTCTACGATAAAAAGTCAGTCAAAAACGGAGCTCGTATGCGAAAGATATGGATGAAACTTAGTCCCTACTCTTCTAGCGCGGCGAATTCGATACAGATTTGTAAATTCAAGATAGAATGAGAATTAGTCGATGGAGTATAAATGAAATTTGTAGTACTCATAAATACTAATGCATGGATATATAGAATGTCAAGAATAGAGCTCGTATGTTAAAGATATGCATACTCTTTGAGCACAAAAAATTCGACACAGTTTTGTAAATCTGAGATAGAATGAGAATTAGTTGACAGTGTCTAAATGAAAGTTGTAGTACTCGTAAATATCAATGCATGGATATAAAAAACGTCAAAAATGGATTTCGTATGAACTAGTTATAATTTTTAACAGCACATTCACATATTAAAATAAAGCGTAAATCATATATACGTCTACATATATATACATATGTATATATCATTAGAAAGGTATCGACGATGCGGTCATTATAAGATTAATGTTGAGTACTTTCTAAATTAGTTTAGTATAAATATCATTAAATGTATTTAAAATAGTATTATTAATAGGTGTTTAGTCATTTATGTAAACATAGATGGTGGTTTTTGAAAATTTAGTTACTATAAATAAGAGCCTCTAGGCTCTCATATTTCTTGCACCATTCTCTTGATTCAAGAGTCTTTCTCTTCCTATCTCTCGAGCATTTCGGTGCCTCGTGATTCGACTTCTCTTTTTGTAGTTTTAGTATAGTAAGGTAAGTGCTAAAGTGCTGCAAGCATCTTTCTTAAAAAGGTTTAGCGACGAAGTTCTGCCCCTGCAGAGCCCGACTCCTAGCAAAAACCCCCTTGTAAATAAGTTATGCTTACCCTATTTTAAATATGGCTTATTTAAAATTAGTATTGTTATTATGAACTTATAAAACATATTTGGGACATTATTATGACTTATCTAAGTGTCCTTATAATATCTTTTTAACTACTCGCGGTATGGGGAATATTTTTTAAAGGGTCGCATAGGGTTGTTGGATTTCAAAAGTGCTATATGCCAAAATGGTCCTGCCCTCTGGTGTTTTATGTCTGGCCCCTGTCTGTACATAGTGGTTGGAAAATATTGTTTAAACGCTTATATAATAATAATAATGCTAAGACTAATAATTAGTCACGGTAAATATTAGACTAATATCTAGTGATAATAATACTAGGTTTCGTCGAAGCAAATTCTATTGTTAAGATGTGAAGTGATGTCTGAGTTTGGAATCATCACTTTAGCAAGTAAGTGCATAGTTACTTTCATCTTACATATATATATATATATATATATATATATATATATATATATATATGAAGTACTTTATATAAATTACGTGCTATCTGTGCATATTATCTGTTTATTTGAGATCTGTGTTGGATGAACAATTTTATACATGTTTTAAGTGATTTAAACTGTATATATGTATTGTATATGAACGAATATGTTGGGTAAAACATGGATAGATGAATGAGGAGGGATGAAATAGGATATAAGTAAACATTGGTGACTATGGACTTAGTACCAATTGTATAAACCATGGCGACTATAGACTTAGTGCCTAAACCCTGGTGACTATGGACTTAGTGCCTATTATATAAGCCTTGGCGACTATCGACTTAGTGCCTGTTGTATAAACCTTGGCAATGATGGACTTTGTTCCTATTCATTAGGATAATCCTTAGGAACGAATGAACGAGGAATAGCCGATTCTTAGGGTAGATCCTTAAGAGAAAAGAATATAATGGGGATGGGTAATTGGGTTGATTGTTTGATGTATAAAAATAATAATTATATTATTGTGCGTTGAAAACCCTAAGTACTCACCAGGTTTCCCAACCTGACCCACTTAGTTTATTTGTATCACAAGTGTCGATAAGAAGTTACATTACATTGAGACATTAAGGAGATATAAATCACTAGCGATAACAAATGTAAGGTTTGTTTATGCTTATGTTTCTGTATTGACGATGGCATACCAATGTTTTAAAATGAATTAAATACATTTCTTCGTAATTTCTTTAATAACGTATTTATTATGTTTTTCTGGGAACAAATTCTGAAATGCTTTTCTTTAAAAGGTTACTCTGACTTTAAAAATTAAGCATAAACAAATCGGTCTTTTCTGGTTGTGAAAATGGGGATGTCATAGTTCGTATCAGAGCATTAGTTTAAGAGAACTAGGAATAAGGATTTATTTCTAGAATTAAACTTAGAATGCTAAGTGATAGGCGTGAGGAGTGTGTATAAGATATTTTAGGAAGTACACGTGAATAAACACACCGAACATCTGATTTGGTTAATAGATCAAAATGAAAAAAACCCGAAGCAAAATTGGAAATGCGAACGAAAATCAGAATCAACATCCCCAACCCCAAGTAATTAAGCAAGTACCAATAGTAGCAGCTAGACCTGAGCCAATCATAATGGCTGGATTACAAGCCATGATTTAGGCTATGTTAGCCGGAAAAGGGAAGAGATGAGGTAGATGTTGCATGAGAACAATAAAGATGAACCCCCGAAGCCTGTTGAACAGACCGAGTTGAATGATGGACAGTCGGAAGAAGGAAAATATAGTAGGATCGTTTGTCAAGCTAAACAACCAATGGTTAGAAGGAATATCCAACACAGAAGAAACAACGAACATGGATGCAATTACAAGGATTTCATGGCATCCAAACCATCGAGTCTTTCTGGAAGCCCAACACCGGTGGAATTTATGGACTGGATCTCCGAGATGGCGACAATGTTTGAGAGTTACGAATGTAGCAACAGACAAAAGACTGCTCTCGCGGTTCCTCTGTTAAATTCTGGAGTACAAAGTTGATGGAAGATACTAGCTAATATGATGCCCAAGGGAGAAGCAAGCAAGATGTCTTAGGAAGATTTCCTGGTGCAACTAAAAATGCAATACAACTCTAAGTAATATCTTCTTGAGATGAACAATAAATTCAAGAATCTGAAGAAGGGAAGGATGAGTGTCACCGAATATGCTGCAAGTTTTACAGATAAGATGAAACTTATTCCTTACCTAATTCCAACAGAACCCCATTCACGACCGTAAATCTTGTTCACCGCTGCAAACCACTTTACGGCCGTAAACTCCTATTTACAGATATAAACATCTCATAAGTGGTGAAAAGCTTGTCCCCTCAATTCAACCAAGACCCGGTAACATTCCTTAATTGAAAACAAGTGTTTATCAAACACTTTATCTAATGAAATCGCTGATTTAGATATGTATTTATTGATATTAGGATTCCGTTAAGTGCCACGTGCATCGACTCGAGGATCTCCCACTTCAAATCCTTTGCACCCAACAAACTGTAAATTCATACCCCTAGGCTTTTATAGTTTTCAAAATGTTTTTAGGGGGAATACAAGCCAAACATAAAGGTTTTCACAATTTAATAAATGATGCAATTTCAATGGTGTTACATCAAACATTTAGATAATTTATCCCTTTTGTAACATGCGGAGTATAAGGGAAGATTTCTAAAACATAATTGCATAGTTTTCAGAACAATACATGAACAAAACATACCAGTCAAACTATAATAGGTATAGTTTGGGGAATTCATTACCAGTTTTACAGATTCAAACTACGTACAAGGTTGAACACATAAACTATGACAGATTTAGTTGATCCATTACTACATACAGATAACTAGAGTATCATATTAAATAATTATTTTGTGTATAATTATTTATACTCTACATAGTAAACAAATAGTTTCAAGTATAAGAACAACTAAACAACACGTAAACTAGTTAATACAAGATTGTGAGACCTTTGTTCATTGTACCCTTCGGGGTACATGTAAATCCTCACCTTTAGTATAACCAGAGTCTCCTGGAGGGAGAGTGTGAGATTTGTAAATAGATCTATTCGGTACCGACAATCCCACACCTGAACTGTTAGCTACAGTTAGACAGGCATGACTGGGATGACAACTTTTGTAACGTACGACGCCTGAAGAAATGTCAAGAAGGCCATCAGTCATATTAGTATGGTTATACAAACTCACAATAGTGTAAACTAACCTTAGTTTACGGGATTTTCATTCTTCAATAGTTTTATTTTAATTAATAAGACTACCTACATACTACACTGGAGGGTATTCCAGGGATACAACCTTTGGTTTTATTTTAAGTAATAAGACTACTTTACTTACTGGTGGTAGCCAGGGTTTTCAAACGGAATACATCTTACCTACTGGTGGTAGCCAGGTTTTTCTAATAGAACATGCTTTACTTACTGGTGGTAGCTAGGGTTTTAAAACAAAATTCATTTTACATACTGGGGGTAACCAGGATTTCGACAAAAACGATATTTTACTTATAATGAAAATAAACCATTTGTACAAATTCAGTGACTAGTTTTCAATATAAAAACATGCTTATGAACTCACTACCTTTATGCTTATACGTTTTCAAAACCGCTTGTATTTTCGGGACAATGATAGACGGGTACCCTTGCCAACTTTTGGAGAAGACGGAGCATGTTAGAGTTGCGTCCTTTACTTTTGCCTCATTTGATGTATACAAACTATGTTTTCAAACAAATGTAAATATTCATATGCAATGTAATGGTTGTGTTTACTTGATTACTATGATGCAATTGTTGTGATACTAGGCATGACGTCATCCACCCCCAGACGTTTCCATCGTCTGTTCTAACGATTCGGGGGTGTGACAAATTGGTATCAGAGCTATTGTTTATAGTCAACTAAGTATACCGAACCTTACATGGTATACAACTATAAATACTAAGGGGCCAAAGTGCTATGAACTAAAAGTATACTTTAAAATATAAGTGTTTTACAATAAGTATACAAGTATACCTACATACCAGAATTAATATCATGAATAGAAAAAAACAAAAGTATTTGGGTGTTTGACACCGCGGTTGAACCTGGGCAGTTATGTAATCATGTCTAGGGTCAATATAGCCTGATCAACTATATTTATTCAAGACATGACCAACATGTGCTTGGGACTGACAACGGTGTTGCAGCAGGCCTAAAACTTACCAAGTACATACAACAATGTGTCAATAGAACAAAACAGACAACTTAAAAAGCTATAGGAGTATTTTAGTCAGAGCCAAATACATTGTAGAGTTTCATTCCCAGTGTTGCTACTCATTCTTTCTTAGTGATAGTTTACTTGTATTAGTAACTTTTCCTTATTTATCGCCTAGTAGCACACTTTGCCTATCAGATAGAGATATACCTTTTTATATCTCTTGATTCAAAAGTCTAAGGGACTTACCATCTTCTTCTTCCTGATATAGAAAAAGATGCCTCCAAAGAAAAGACCCAACAGAAAGAACAACAATTCTCCAATAGATCCAACTCCACCACCTCCTGAATTCGATCCTGCTATGTTTCAAGCAGATATTACTATTGTTGTGGCTTCCGCAATGTCACAGATAAATTCTGGTGACTCTAGCGAGTAAGGAAGTGGTGCCCATCCCCTCAATCTGGAATGTGGTAGGGACATCAGAAGGAGTGTTCCTACAATGACTTTATGAACGTAAAGCCCAGATCCTTTGACAAAAATGGAGCCGTCATTGCCCTAACCCGATAGATCGAGAAGATTGAATCGGTCATCGAGATTTGTGCATGCTCTGAAGTGAGCAAAGTGAAGTTTGTTGCTTGCACCTTCACAGATAGAGCATTGACCTGGTGGAATAATCGAGTCAAATCCCTAACCCTGCCAGTAGCGAATACTATGGGTTGGGAGAGCTTAAAGGAGCTCATGCTTGCTGAGTACTGCCCACGGGGCGAGATGTAGAAACTAGAGCACGAGCTATGGAAGTTGAAGATGAAGAGTTCTGACATTGCTGCCTACACTACTAGGTTTGAAGATCTAGCACTTCTCTTCCCGGGAATGGTCACCCCGGAAAGCAAGAAAATAGAGAGGTACATTTGGGGATTGACGCCCCCAACACAAGGAAATGTTTTGGCTGCTAGGCCAACCATTTTTGACAGCGCCAAGTGCCTGGTGTAGACTCTCATAGATCAAGGAGTTGATCTTGATAAAGTGATAGCCGCTCCCGAACCAGCAAAAGAGAGTGGCGAGAAAAGAATACTCTGGAAGCAACAAAAGGGCCAGCCTTAACGAGAGCCCTCAAAGAAATAGCAAACGATGGAAGTTTACGCTGCTACTACTCCTGTCGCTGTTCCTGCCACTTAGGCACCTACCAGTACATATTTTGGTACCCTCCCTCGATGTAACAAGTGCAACTATCATCATCACAATCTAGGCCCATGGCGTGAAATGCTTTGCAGCAACTGTGGCAAGTAGGGTCACACGACTCGAGGAGCAGGTATCGGTCAAGTCTGTTATGGTTATGGGGAGGTCGGGCATTATAAGAGAAATTGTCGGCAACATAGGGAGAGTACTATCTATGGGGAAAGAGGAGGCAGTTGTTGACCTTATCATTGTTACGGGTATGTTCCTCCTCGACAACTCATATGCATGCATAGTTTTTTATTCTGGTGCAGAGAGAAGTTTTGTTTGTCATGTATTCAAGCATCTTCTCAAACATAAACCCCAATCTCTAACTGAAAGATTTACCTTCGAGATGGCTAATTGTGAGAAAGAGAGCACTAACGACATATTTGTAGGCTGTACCCTTACCCTAAATCATCATTCCTTTCCAATCGATCTTATGCCAGTTTCCATAAAGAACTTCGATATCATCATCGACATGGATTGGTTGAGACCCAATCATGCTGATATCCTTTGTTATGAAAAAGCTATCCGTCTCAATTTACCCACTAGTGAAATCCTCATGATTTATGGCGATAAACTCAGCTCGAACCTCTGTATCATTTCATGCATCAAAGCCCAAAAATATCTTCGAAAGGAGTGTCATGCATTTCTAGCCCATGTGGTTAATGAGAAACATGAAGTAAAGGACCTTGAGAGCATCCCTGACGTCTGCAACTTTCCTAATGTCCTTTCCGAAGAGCTTCCGGGAATCCCTTCTGAGCGCCAAGTCGAGTTTCGAATCGACCTAATCCCCGGAGCTACTCCCGTAGCTAAACCCCCATACCGCCTAGCGCCTGCAGAAATGCAAGATTTATCCAGCCACCTCAATGAGCTGCTCAAGAAGGGATTCATCAGACCAAGTTCCTCACCCCTGGGAGCCCCGATCTTATTTGTGAAAAACAAAGATGGATCTTTCCAGATGTGCATTGACTACCGTGAATTGAACAAGCTCACCATCAAAAACTATTATCTTCTTCCTCGGATCAACTACCATTTCGACCAACTTCAAAGAGCCAGCTACTTCTCCAAAATAGACCTAAGATCAGGGTACCATCAGTTGTGAGTCCACGAGAATGATGTTACTAAGACAGCATTCCAGACTCGATATGGTCACTACGAGTTCGTAGTAATGCCCTTCGGTCTAACAAACGCACCGACGATATTCATGGACCTGATGAGTCAGGTGTGCTGTTCTTTCTTGGACAAGCTCATAATTGTGTTCATTGACGATATACTTGTATATTCCAGAAGCGAGGAAGATCACATACACCACTTAGGATTGGTGCTGGAAACCCTAAGGACGGAGAAGCTATACGCGACATTCTCCAAGTGTGAATTATGAATTCGAAAAGTAACTTTCCTAGGTCACGTGGTAAGCGAGGAAGGAATACACATGGACCCTTCCAAAATCAAAGCGATAGAGAACTAGTCAGCACCGAAGACGCCCACAGAAATCTATCAATTCTTGGGTCTCGCTGGCTATTATCGTAGGTTTATCGAGAATTTCTCCAGAATTGCAAAACCCTTAACCACTCTGACTCAGAAAGGTGTACCCTTATGTTGGAGTGAAAAGCAAGACACTGCGTTCCAAACATAAAACCAGGCTCTATACAGCTACGTATCTTGTCCCTGCTCGAAGGGACGAATGAATTTGTTGTCTACTGTGACGCATCTAATCAAGGCCTAGGCTGTGTGCTCATGCAACGAGGAAAATTGATTGCTTATACCTCAACACAGCTGACGGCACACGAAGTCAATTATACAACTCATGACCTAGAGATGGGACAGTGGTCTTCGCATTGAAGATATGGAGACATTACGTATACTGAACCGGGTGCACTATCTTCACTGACCATAAAAGCCTACAGCATATTTTCGATCAGAAGGAGTTGAACATGAGACAATGGTGATGCGTAGAATTACTCAATGATTACGAGTGCGAAATACGCTACCATCCCGGCAAGGCCAATGTGGTGGCGGATTCCCTTAGCCAAAAGGAATGCTCAAGTCGTGGAGTGAAGGTACTGACAATGACTGTCCACTCCCACCTATCTGCACAAATTAGAGAGGCTCAGCTGGAAGCCTTAAAACTAGAGAACGTGTCGAGTGAAGCCTTAAGAGGAATGGAAAAGAAACTAGAGATCAAGGGAGACGGAGTCTATTATTTCATGAATCCGATCTGGACCCCAAGGTTCGGTGGTTATAGAGAGGTTGTCATGAACGAAGCTCACAAAACTAGATACTCTGTTCACCCAGGTTCGGATAAAATGTATCTGGACATCAAGAAGCTGTATTGATGGCCAATCATGAAGATAGTGCACCTGGTTCCGTATAGGTAATGTCTTCATATCTTCAACATGAATACCATTGTCCCAACTCTAGGTCATGAGTTGTATAATTTTCTTTGTGTGCCTTCAGCTGTTGTGACAACCGTCAAAATTCGAGTCGGTTCTAGATTTGACAAGACTTAGTTGCACATATAGGCACAACACATATTAGACTTAGTAATTAGAAGCAAAGTTATAACCTAATAGAAACTTGGAAACAGATAGAAACAATGGATGGTGTACTTAGATTTCACATTGATACGTGAATTCTACAACTACTTAACTGTAGTGACTATCCATATTCGGGTCGCTCTTTGAATCGAACACCTTTTTATGAATCATATACACACATCATGCACTTGACCTAGTGGTATAAATTAGGTCCGAGTCTCGTAGGAACTTAAGTCAAAATTGAAGACTAGGACTAGTATACTCGATTCCTCAATTTCGCTTGAATCTCGGAATCACTACATAGAATGCCAATAAACCAATAAAAATAAATTACAAACATTATTTATAACTATAAAAGAGTTATAATACCATAAGATAATTTAAAGTCTCAAATATTCTATTTATTTTGATATTAAAAGTTTATTAAACTCCAAAACCCTAAAAGCCCTAAAACTCATATTTATAAACTTTAACCTTAAAAATCCTATAAAAACAATTATGAACCTTATAATATTATCTTATCATAATAATTATTATGAAATACAATTCAATGAAAAATAAAGATTTAGTTATTAACATTTACCCTTGATTTATAAGTCAAAAATCAAGAGTTTTATGCATAAAAACTAGGTTAAGGTTCACATTTTATAAAAACTTGGATATTTTTATAAAATATTTGAATTTTTATAAAAGAAACAAGAGAGAGAGAGAGAGAGAGAGAACCTCTCCTCCCCTAAAATCGGATCCCTCTCTCCCCATATCTCTCTCACACTCTCATTCTCCAACACACACACATCTCTCTTCTTTCTCTCTCTAGAAAACTCTCTCTACATTTTCTCTCCAAACACCACTCCATTCTCTCTTCCTCCCTCTAAGAACCAAGAAATTTTCCAGAAAACAAACCCAAGAACACTCCTCAAAGTCGAAATCTTCATCATCTTGTGGTATTCTTGAAGGTAAAATCGATTTCTACTTCACTTTTCCTTCAAGTTTTGCTCTTTTCTTACACTTTCTCCTTCTTCATCTTCTTCAACCTTGTTTTCTTTTTGTTAAAATGGTTTTTACAACATGATGGATGTGTTTTAACACCATGCATGTATGATAAACATGGTTGCATGTTCATGATCTTAGTGCAAAAATCGATTTTAAGGATTAAAACATCAAACTCAAGTTAAGAGTTTTTGAGAAACAAAATTTTGTTCATAAATGCATGTATACATTTTGATAAGTTTTAATCTTTTGATCTCTGGAAACATGACTAAAATATGAGTTTATCATGATATATTTAAAATACTTGAAAAGATTTACTCAAGGAAATGATGAAAACCCACTTTTCTAACCAATCATCATGCATGCAATCTGCCAGATTTCTTTACCTGACTGTAAACTGTCATATCTCACACATTTCTTAGCCAAAATTAATGATTCTTTTTCTGAAATATAATATTTTGAGTTAGCTTTCAAACCCATCTGACCTCACTGGAAAATTCTAATATTTGGATTTTTACGAATTTTTACAAAACTGTTGCTCAAACAGCACTTTCCTTATGAACATTTGTTTTGTGTTGCATGTTCAAAGGACTTATTCATCACTAAAAATCATTCAAAAATTATTTTGAACTCTTAATATCATTTATTAATAGGAACAAAAAGATCTTATTTCAAAAGTCTTTGTAACATGTTGCAAAAATTGTCAAAGTAACATCAATAATCTTTACATAAATCACAAAAACCAAGTTTTCTCTATAAATTTTATTGAGCCTTTAGGCATGTTTTTCAACATCAAAAATATGAAAACAATTTTTCATTGTTATTAAATTGTATGAAGATGCATTCTGGAAATTTTCAGCTCAATATATATTTTCTTTATTTTTATATGAAAATAATAGGAAAATAGAGTGTTAAATCCTATAAAATACTTACACTAGTAAATAAATTCTAGGAAAAAATCTTGGATGATTCCTTAAGTTAATAAACATCTCCCATGAAGTTTCAATGACTTTTGTTACTGTTTAGTATGGTTTTTAATTTTCTTTTTATTTAGCTCTAATAAATCATAAAACAACTTTAGGGAAAGTTAAAATATAATTTCTTATTTTTCGCAGCTTGTACCCTGTATTTAAGAGTCAGAAAAATATTTTGGGAATTTGTCACAATGTATATCTATTTTTCCATGATTTTTGTGTTTATAATGAATTAAAACAAGAAAATAGTTTTACTCATCCAAAATTAATAAAAAATTTCCAGAAACTCTTATAATATGTTAGTATGATAAATAAAAATTTTGATGATTTTTATCTTCTGTATGCTATTTTTCTTCTATTCTCCCAAGATTTAATACACTTAAATGTACAAAAATCATAAAATTGGGTTAAACAGTTTATAAATCCATTTTTATATTTTTCCCAGCTTAATAATATTTAATAACAGTAATAAAAAAAATGTGGGTAATTTTGGAAACTGATTTCTATTTTTCATAAATTTGTATCTATTTAGAAGATTAAATATATGAAAAATGGTTATACATATTCATAATCCATGAAAATTTATCTAGAAGTCTTTTAGTACATTTAGAACCAGAATCTGAGTTTGGTAATTTTTATTAACTGTTTAGTATTTTTCATGATTTTATGGTTATTCAAGAAACAAAAATCGTGAAAAATAGTCAGACTAATCAAAAATTCAAGAAAAATTATCTTGAGGTCTTTGACTTCAATTGAAACTGAAATGCAAACTTTGGAAAATTTTAGAACTAATTTAATTTAGTTTTTGAATATTTAATCATTGGAACACCTCTTAATATGTTAAATATTAGCATTTCAATAACTGGAAATTTCCACTTAAATTGTTATATAACAATTGATTCATTGAAATTAAATTTTCACAGAAAAATGTTTGTAACTTATCAATATTAAATTTTGACACAATATTGGCATAATTCTATGTAGTAGTAAGTATACTAGTGTTAGATTTTGATTAGAGACTCACTAGCGAATACCATTATTGTAGGAATCGATAGTGGTACCAGTGGAGGATAGATCAATGCATCATTTGCATCATCTCACTGTATATTGTGAGTATTCACACACTCCCCTATTTTCAGGTTTTATGTTTTGGGGTGGAAAAGCATGTCCAGAAAAACTATTATTTGCATGTTGTATTTAAATTGATTTGTATCAATCATGATTTCTATTGTATTGCTATGTCTCTCTATGTATGTCTATGCAACACGGAACATGAGAACTTATCGTCCTAAGGCCCTTCCCTTATCTCTAACCATTAACTCTTTCAGCCAATGGTCATTATGGATAGCACAATTAGGAATTCATAACTCCTCACTCGCCCTATTGCTGGAGTGCATGATACCATATTCATCTATGGAACGATAAGCGTAGATCTTGATAGGGCTTCAGTCATAGGTTTGGTTGAGACTCATTGTTTGCTCATACACATACAAACTCGTTTCTCTTTATACCAATAAACTTGTTATCAATAATAGCAATCAACTGGTTTCTCATTATAGCAATAAACTTGTTTATTAATTATAGCAATGAACTTTGTTTCTCATGACAACAACGAACTTTTATTACTGAAAACTCATATACATGTTTTAGCAATGAAATTGTTTGCTCATTGTAGCAACGAAATTGATTGCTCATTTTTAGCAATGAAACTTGTTTACTCGTTTGAGTAACGAACTTTATCTTCCATGAGAATATGAATGTTGCATCCTATTCGGGCAACATACTTTATCTCTCATGATGACAAAGAACTTTGTTTTTACCAACTTATTTACTCCTTTTAACAATATACTTTTATTATTGGAAACTTTTATCAAAACTTTGATTTCAATTCATGAACCAATATTATTTTGTTAAACTTGTAAGTACTCACCAACTATTTTATAGTTGACGCTCGTTTTACATACTTTTTCCGGAATCATCGAGTAAGTGGCACTTAGGGACACTTCACTTTTAGGAGCATTCGCATGTGTTGTATTTCAATTTACATTGTAATTTCTTTTAAAAGTTGTTCAAACCCATTGTAAAATTGTAATGATTTTTAATACTATGGTTCGTGTTGTCTTTTAACTTTTGCTATGAAACCCTTTGTACTGTCACGCCCTGTGTTTCTGCTTTAGCGGGGTGTGACAGGAAATGGTATCAGAGCCGAAGGTTATAGAGAATACCGGTTTTCCTTTGGAGAACCTAAACTATAGCCAAAAAAATTTTAAACGTTTTTAAAATACTGAACATACTACTGGTATAACTAATTCGAGTACACATTAATGGACTTTAATTAAGTATAGCCTGGCCAACTATGCTTAATTAAGGAAAGTTAATGTGAGGCTCTAAACGGTTATTGTAGAATTATGTTTAAAACAATTTTCATCTTAAACTTTTGAAAAAGATAATTTTTCGGTGTGTGTACGAGCATTGCATATTATAGGCATTCATCTAGATACACTTAGAAACTAAGTGCACTTTTATAACAATGCCATTATTTAGAAATATTATTGTCCCTTATCAAGTGCTAGGTTAACCACTTAGGTTATATCACTAGCCACTATAGGAGCAATGCACATAGTACTACGAATAGGTATTCCTCAGTAGCTATTGACTTTAAATGTAAGGTTAGTAGCTAGATATACACTAGTAATAATCATAAGTCGAAACCTATACCAATTATTCCTCAATACCTCTTCATTGTCTTCGTACTAGAGTTACAACCGGGAAAGCGTTCCGATACCGACACGGATGAAAAGTGGAGCATCGCGTAACGAGGTAGATGAGTCGTTTCTAAGTAGCCACTTGGATATCATTGGAAAGCATTCCCAGTTCGACTCACGAGGAGACATGGAGGTTTAATGCATACATGAGACCTTATTACTACGCTACGATTTAGCTCTACGTTGTTTCCACCTTGAGCTTAAAACTTAACATAAGATGTCCCTTTGACCTCTATAAAAGGTCGTAAACTGTATTGACACCATAAAACGTTTTTCAAACAATTTTTCTTGTCCTTTATCTTGGGGGAAAAGACATCGACACTCGCCTTGTACTCACCTTAGTATTTAGGTACGATTGGCTACACTAACATACTTATTCCTTATCATCGATAAAATACTTTATAACCACTTTATACAACTTACTAGACCTTTCCTAACAATTTACGTCATATTCTCGCTAAAAATCTTTTGACAACTTGATTTAATTTAACACTTTTCTTCAAAACTCAATTTAACCAATATTTGTTTTAACATTGCTATTTCAATTTCATTTCAATCCATTTCAATTGATAGATGTGCTTTTAAGGGCATATAAATCATTTTAAACCTTTCTTACCATTTTGACACGTTTTCGAAAAACTTAGAAACAATTTCTTTTATAAAAGTGTTTAGACTCTATGCTATAAAGCTTAAACATATGACATTGAAGTTCATATTACGTGTAAAAGCTTTATTGGGTCTTTCAAACCACTTTTGTTTTGGTTATCCACTTCCTCATTTAGGCATTATGCTTTACTTGTGTTTTCTTGAAACCCAACATGATATTTTTACAACTTTCTAATCCAAATGTGTTTACAAGACATCACTGGTTACTACATTTACAAACACACCTTATTTGTTTATTTCATTTCAAATTAGTTTTATAATTTGTGTTTATAAAACTTACAACATTGCAAAACTTAGTGTTCACTTTTAAACTTCTAGTGACGTACTTTTGACAATGCACAATTATTCATCTAAATATGTTAAGTCTTTACCTTATCCGTTTTAACCATTGTTGTGATGGGTTTTGACCATATGAACATTCCTATGTGCACATGCAAACCCTAATGCTTGGATCTAGGTTTCTCTAATTAAACATGCTTTGAATCCAAGACTTCTAATAACTAATTAGGTATTAGAACAATACAAAATCAGATCTGGAAGTTTACCTTTGAATCACTTGTTTGATCTTGTTGTCTTGGAGCTCTAGAGTCACAATTGTCACTCCTCTAATGGCTTACAAACACCAACTAGCAAATAGGATGATTTGAGAGAGAGGAGAGGGAAGATTCGGCCAGGGTTTCCTTTCTTTAGAGAAGGTATCGAATTCCCTTGCCCATGGGGTCTATTTATACTTGTAAGGCTCTTTGAGTTTCACTCAAAAATCTTGGCTGGATAACTATTACTCAAAGCAATCTAAATCCCTTCTAAGATAAAGACTTGGACGAATTTGAGGCTTATCCTAGCCTAGAAATCGTCCAACCCTCCTTCCTTAAGGATTTACAGCCCAACGTGTAACTATCAAACAATTGACAGTTTATACCCCTTTGTTTAATTAATCTCTTTAAGTCACCAAATTAATTCCCAATTAATTTATGACTTATATCAATCAAACAATAATATTATTATTCCTTATATTATACTTATAATATATTAATAATATTTATTCTCTCATAATAAATCATCCTATCAAGTTGCTATGGTGAAGGCAACCCAAAAGGACCATGCACAATCGGGTCAATTACTTGCCTAATATAGTAGCAGCCTTAGACACTATTCCAACAGTCTCCCACTTGGATAAATCTAGTAACTATATGCACAAGTACAATTCGATTTGCAATCGTAGCTCTCAAAGACGCTGTCAAACTCTGATAAATCTTGTCCTTTAGATAAGGGATCGTACAGTCCTCTGTTAGATATCATGCTGACAATTCTATGGAATAATTAGTCAAGCATTTAGGATTCTCGATCTCCGATTTATTCGACGTAGAACTTAATTGAACACATCAATTTAGTTCTGACCGGGCCCGGCACATAAGTCAAATCAAATCATCGAGCAGCCGAGATATCGCTTTTAACCTCTTAGGATAAAAGTCACAGATAAACTTCGACTTATATGCATTTACTTATTCATTAATCAACTATACACAACAATGTGTTTTATAACACCGAGTTACTGATGCGTTTTCGCATTATCAATGTACAACCAATTAACAAATAAAAAACCATATGTCTAGGTTTTAAGACTATATGATATTATCGTCTTGCGATCACTCCTTTTATATCATATTCCATAAGGTGATTCCAGCAAGCGCGGGTTTGTTCCAATGCTCAAAACTAGTTCATAAGCACTCATGAACGTCGCATCAATCTTTTGCTATGTCTAATACCATTTAGACAATCTACGCACCGATTCATGACAATCTTCATTCATATCTACTTCCGACATATGAACGATTGTGGACAATTTGAATAATTCGATTATTCTTAATAAACTCAACTATTCTTGAAGTCAAAACATGCAAAGAGAAACAATAGTTTAACAATTAACATAAGACAGTAACATTACTCATAAATAAAACTCCTTTATTTAATCATCAAATGTTAATTACATTTATCTATTACATGTTTCTAATACTATCTAATCTATGCTAATATCATCCTTCAGCCCAATACTCCTAGCATGATGCAAGTGCTTAACCCTACTCAGTCCCTTCGTAAGCGGATCTGTTGGGTTATCTTCTGATGATATCCTCTTAACTACGAGTTGTCCTTCTTCTACACGATGTCTAATAAAGTGATATTTTCTATCGATATGACGAGATCCACCATGATCCCTCGGTTCCTTGGTCAAGGCAACCGCTCCTTCATTATCACAGAAAATCTCCATGGGCTCCTTTATGGCAGGTACAGCTCCAAGAGCACTAATGAAGTTCTTCAACCATATTGCCTCCTTTGACGCTTCGCTCGCTGCAATGTACTCTGATTTACACGTTGAATCAGCTACAGTTCCCTGCTTGGAACTTTTCCAAGTTACTGCTCCTCCATTCAGGGTAAAGACCCAGCCCGACTGCGAATGGTAGTTGTCCCTGTCGGTCTAAAAACTGGCGTCACTATACCCTCGCACCTTCAAGTTATCACTCCCTCCGAGGACTAAAAACCATTCCTTCGTCCTCCGAAGGTACTTAAGGATATTCTTCACCGCAATCAAATGAGCTCTTCCAGGATTCCCTTGATATCTGCTAATCATGCTCAAAGAAAAGGCTACATCAGGGCGAGTACAAGTCATAGCGTACATGATTGAGCCAACTGCGGAAGCATATGGTACTCGGCTCATTTCTGCTATTTCAGCTTCGGTACTCGGACTTTGAGTCTTACTCAACTTGGCATTACTTTGTATCGGTAATTATCCCTTCTTCGAGTTCTCCATATTAAAACGTTTTAGTACTTTCTCTAAGTAATTGTTCTGACTAAGTCCTATTAGTCTCTTACTTCTCTCTCTTACTATCCTTATTCCCAAAATATAGGAAGCCTCTCCGAGGTCCTTCATAGCGAAGCACTTCCCGAGCCAGGACTTAACCTCCTGCAGAGTCGGGATGTCGTTTCCTATGAGTAATATGTCATCGACATATAGAACGAGAAAGCTAACTATACTCCCACTAGCTTTGACATATACACATGATTCATCTTCGCTTCACACAAATCCAAACTCTTTGAATTTCTCATCGAAGCAAAGATTCCATCTGCGAGATGTTTGCTTAAGTCCATAAATGGACTTCTCAAGCCTACACACTCTATTCGGATTCTTCGGATCCACAAACCCCTCTAGTTGAGCCATGTAAACATCCTCAGCCAACTTTCCGTTAAGGAAAGCGGTCTTGACATCCATTTGCCAAATCTCATAATCATGAAATGCGGCAATAGCTAGCATCACTCTAATAGACTTTATCTTCGCAACTGGTGAGAAGGTCTCATCATAGTCAACTCCGGGAGTTTGAGTAAAGCCCTTCGCAACCAATCGCGCCTTATATGTGTGTACGTTTCCATCCACGTCGGTCTTCTTCTTAAAGATCCATTTGCACCCAACGGTCTTACGTCCGGGTACATTATCAACCAAATTCCAAACTTGGTTATCATACATGGATTGGATCTCGCTATTCATTGCCTCTTTCCATTTTGCAGACTCTGGGTCTACCATGGCTTCCTTAAAGCTATTAGGTTCATTAAGGTTTATTAGTGTACTATCACTAATATACGTGTCCCCTTCGGTAGTAATATGAAAACCATACAACTGGGCTTGAAACCTAACTCTTTCGGAATGTCTACGAGGTAACGATACGTCAATCGGTTCAACCGGAGTTTCCTCCTCGGGTTGAGTGCCAGTGGTAAAGGTTCCTTCATCTATCGACTCTTGAATCTCTTCAAGCTGGATTTGCCTCCCACTGTCTCCTTGGCTTATGAGTTCTCGCTCTCGGAAAACTCCTCTCCTCGCAACGAAGACTACATTGTCCTTCGGTCTATAGAAGAGATATCCAAAGGATTTCTGCGGGTAGCCGATGAAAATACATCGCTCACTTTGAGGTTCGAGCTTGTCATGAGTATCTCGTCTTACGAAAGTTTCACAACCCCAAACCTTGATATGTGCCAACAAGGAAGCTTTCCCTGTACACATCTCATGAGGTGTTTTGGCAACCTTCTTAGTAGGGACTCGGTTAAGGATATGGGCGCCAGTCTCTAAGTCATACCCCCAAAAAGAGATTGATAGTGAAGCACGACCCATCATAGAGCGAACCATGTCCAACAAGGTTCGATTACGCCTTTCTGCCACACCATTCAATTGTGGTATCCTAGGTGGCGTCAATTGTGAAACTATTTCACACTCCTTGAGATAATCGTGGAATTCAAGACTTAGGTACTCTCCTCCTCAATCGGATCGAAGCATCTTGATTTTCCTACCCAATTGATTCTCCACTTCATTCTTGAACTCTTTGAACTTTTCAAAAGTTTCTGACTTTTGCTTGATTAAATAGATATACCCATATCTACTATAGTCATCGGTAAAAGTCACGTAGAAGCGGTTCCCATCCTTCGTGGTTGATATAAACAGTCCACATACATCGGTATGTATTAGGTCCAATAGACCCTCACCCCTTTCGCAAGAACCAGCGAAGGGTGACTTAGTCATCTTTCCAAGCAAACAAGACTCGCATGTGTCATCTTCCTTAAGGTTGAATGACTCCAACACTCCATCCATTTGGAGTTGGGCTATGTGTTTCTTGTTGACATGTCCAAGGCGACAATGCCACAAGGATGCTTTATCCATACTATTGGAAGAATCTATGTTCAAAACATCATTTCCTAAGTTATCAACAATCATGACAGTTTCATAGATTCCATTACATGGTATAGTTTCAAAATAAAAGACACCATTTAGATAAGCCAAAATAGAACCATTCTCATTATTAAAAGAAAATCTAAAACCTTGTCTAAACAACCCTTGAAATGAAATGATGTTTCTAGCCATTTCTGGCGAATAGCAATAATTGTTCAAATCTAAACTTAAACCATTCCTAAGTACTAAAGAATACACTCCAATCTTGGTCACAGGCGACGATCTTCTGTTCCCCATGATTAGATTTATTCTTCCAGCCTCCACATCCCCATTTCTTCTTAGTCCCTACACATTAGAACAAATGTGGTAACCACAACCGGTATCAAGAACCCAAGAAATAGCATGAGATGAATCATTAGATTTAATTGTGTATATACCTGCGAAAGACGGCTTGATCTTTCCTTTCTTGATGGCTTGCAGGTACTTTGGGCAACTTCTCTTCCAATGTCCTATCTTGTGGCAGTGGTGGCACTCTGCCTCCTTTGGGTTAGGGCAGGGCTTAGCAGGATCAACTTTGGTACCACTAGAAGAGGCACCATCTCGGGCTTTAACCTTGCGATAGTTCTTAGACGAAGCCTTCCTCTTCTTTCCCTTTCCTTGTCCAATAGCTAAGACAGGAGCAGTGGGTGGATTGGGAGTTGCTGAAACAGACTTGTCCTTGAAGTTGCTCTCAGCGACCCTCAAGAGACCTTGGAGTTTGCTTAGGGTGACCTCCTCTTTGTTCATGTGGTAGGTCATCCTAAATTGATTTTAACTTGGAGGCAAAGAGTGAAGCACCATGTCGATCGCCAAGTCTTCCCCAAAGTCAACATTCAACTTGCGAAGACGGTCGACATACCATTGCATCTTTTGCAGGTGCACGGTAAGAGACTCTCCATGACCCATCTTAGCGGAAATCATGTTAGTGAAAATCTCATAATGCTCTTGTCTTGCGTTTTGGTGGTATCTCTCCAACAAGTCTTGGTGCATCTCGTATGGATACATGTCCTCATAGGACTTTTGGAATTCGGAGTTCATAGTAGCTATCATGATGCAATGTACCTTCGTTGCATCACGCTCATGAGTTTCAAAAGCGGTCATTTCAGCCGGAGTAGCGATTTCTGGGTTGATCTTCTCTAGCTTCTCATCGAGGACATACTCCTTATCCTCATAGCGAGCAATCGTGCAAATGTATCTTATCCATTCGCTAAAGTTCGTTCCATCGAAGGTAACCTTTCAACAAAGGCACATCAAAGTGAATGAACTAGCAGCATCGTTGTTTGCGTTCGACATCTACAAATAGAAAGGACAAAGATAGATTAGAATTTGAATCCCTAATTGTCACCCAATAAGAAAATTAGGGCTAGGATCCAACAACAATATTTACACATTAGAAAAGGGATACCGTAATCTAACATGCAAACATTTTGAAGGTAAGTGAATGACGATTCACTAATTCTCCACCATAAAACCTAACTTTAAGTCTAAATGCATTGAGAATTCCTAGGTTTGGATGAGATTCATTGAAACTTTTCAATGGCATGTTTAAAATCTCGACATGCCCCTCTTGTTTGTGAATGGGATACCGAGGATCACAAAGCGGGAGTGACTTACCATGCAAATTCACATGGTGCCTTGATTGTAACGATCACTTATTCGATGTGTCGGTAAACCACACACGCTCCATCGAACTATGATAAACAATGAATCACCCTTTGCCACCTTTGCTTATGTAACGCCCGTGTTTCTGGGCTTGCCATTGTTAGCAATGTAATAGTCTAGGTTAACCTTTGTAACCCCAATTTGAAATAATAAAATGTATTATTTGTGAATTATTTGAATTATGTGATTTATGTGTGTATTTTCTTAATTTTTATAATTTAATGAATTAAGAATAAAATAAGCGTCAAAATTAAATTGTGAGATAAGCCCGACATCTTTGCATAAAGTTGTAGTGGTTGAAACAAGGATTCCGGAGATATAAGGAATGCCAAAATCCGAGTTATAACGAAGAAGTTATGACCTGTCGAAGTTTCGCGACAAAACCGGCACGACGCCGAGTGACGTAAAATATGAATTTAAGATAGAGCGATATTTAGCCTTAGCAATCCAAACGAAAGTCGTAGATTTCGTTAAACCGAGAGCGTGCATAAAAGGAACGCCCAAATCCGACTTCGTATGAGGAAGTTATGATTTTTCTAAGTTTCGACTTAGTAGTATGCAGCCCGAATACTCGATTTGAGATCGAGCGGTTTTTAGCCGAAACAATCTAAACGAGAATCGAAGATCTTGTTGTTAGTAGCAAAACGAAGAAAAGTTAGGTGAGAATGGACGTCGGACGAAGAAGTTATGAATTTATAACGAAATTTTCTGTCCCGACCTCCTAAAAATAATTAATAAAAATAAAATTCAAAATTAGCCGACGGAGTCTAAATGAAAGTTGTAGAGTGTAGTCTCACCTTCGCATGGATATAAAGAACGTCGAAAACGGAGTTCGTATGAAGGAGATATGAATTTTTGAAGTTTATTAAATATTTAATATTTATTTTTTTTATTAAACCTCCGATATTATCCGAAGAGGAGTCAGCCGGTCTATCCGAAGTACGCCCCGCGTACTGCTGTACGCCCCGCGTACAGCGAAGGGTCACTCGAGTACTCTGGAGTCGTATGCAATGACGTAGATGGACCGACGACGTAAGCGCTGACGACCACCGAGGCGTACGCCCCGCATAGCCTCGTACGCCCCGTGTACGTGCGAGGGTTTAGCAACTATAAAAGGGGATCCGAAGGCAGCCGGGTTTCATTCACAATTTCTTCCTTCTCTCTAGTCCTTTGCCTCGTTTTGCGTGCCGTTTGTACCCCGAAGCCCCGGTAATATTCCCGAGCCCCGAAGCAATATTCAAAGCCCCGAGGATCCCGAAGAGCGTTATTCCCGAGCCGAAGCCCTGCCTGCGAGGAGCTCAGTTTTTGTGAAGATCTTCCAGATCTACAGAGAGACACTACTTATGCAAGCCGTAGTGCTGCCTGATCATCTTCTGATCAAGTGAGTGTGTAGTTATTTTCTTTCCAACGCAATATTATGAAGTATTTAATATAAAATACGTGCTACGTGTATATATTGTGTTGTTATATGTGTGAATGTATATTCACTCTCTTCTATCTCATAGATCTGATTTATTCTCTATGAAATACGTGTTATGTGTGTATGCCTCATCTGTTATGTGGAATATGTGTTGCTTAAAACATGCTATACAGGTTTTTAAACAATGTATAAAAATGTATATTTTTATCTACTAATATGTTGGGTAGAACATGGGTAGATAATTGGTGTGAAATAAACAGATGAGAGGCATCGGTGTTATTGGTGTTATTATAGTCATTCAGCAGAGTATGGATGACGACCACAGACTATTCTAGACTGTCCTATGGAACACTAGCAGGCTCATTACCTGTAGGTGTTGTGAACGACGTGTTCACCGGTGTACTCTATCCCCTACATGGTTGCCTTTAGGATACTTATTGTTGAGGAAGCCCCTCTGCAGTAATGTCCATCCCAATGAAAATCCTGAATTAGGTTCCTTATAATAGAAGTTATTTTAGGGACGTAAAGTGAGGATAACGGGAATGGGTAATCGGGTTTATTGTGGATTGTTGAAATTAAATATAATTATTGTGGGTTTGAAAACCCTATATGCTCACCAGGCTCCCAAGCCTGACCCACTCAGTTTATTTGTATTACAGGAAGTGGCGCAAGAGCTTAAGATGGGCGAATCATCAAGTTGTTTTGTTTACAAGTCTGTATATGTATATATTTGTTGAATGACTTGTAATGTTATCGTTTATGCTTTATGATCTGTATCGGAACATGACATCCCGACACTTGATTATGAAATGAAATTATATTTCTTTATGAAACGTTTTGATAAATATCTATTTTATCATGTTTTGTTTTTGGGAACAAATTCCGCATCTCTTTTAAAACTAAAAGGATTTACTCTGAAAATGTTTAAGAAGCATAAATGAAATCGGTCTTTTTTGGCTGAGATTTTGGGGATGTCAAAGTTGGTATCAGAGCATTAGTTTAAGCGAACTAGGAATTTGTAGGATTTCTAGACTTAAACTTAGGATGCTAAGTGGAGATTGTGAGATGTGTGTCTGATAAATTTTAGACACGAGCACTAGTTTATTTTAGGAAAGTTGCCTAAAATGCTTTTATGTGCTAAATGTTATATGTTGCCATACATGATATTAATTGTTCGGATCTACGGTTTGTTACCAACCGGATCTGAAGGTTTATGTGTTTAGGATTCTAAGCGTATGTATACGATATTAGAACTAGCATGTAATCGTTTGGAGTAATAAGGTGAAATTATTCGGTGTGTAGATCAAAAATGGTGAGAACAAGAAGCGGAGTTGGAAATGCTGATGAACACAGGAATCAACCGCCTGTAAATCAACAAGTACATGTCGTAGCTGCTGCACTTGAGCCGATAACAATGGCTGGTGTACAAATGATGATTCAAATGATGTTGGATCGTCAGATGGAAGAAACAAGACGCCTGCGTAGGCAGAATCGTGAAGAACCGTCAATTCAAGCGGAAGAGTCCGAGGAGAATGGAGGGCAGTCTGAAGGAGAAAACTTTAGTGGGATCATTGGTCAAGACAAACAACTAGTAGTTAGACGCAATAACCAGTATGGAGGAAATGATGGTCGTGGGTGCAAGTATAAGGATTTCATGGCATCCAAACTACCATGCCTATCCGGAAGCCCGACGCCGGTGCAAGTTATGGATTGGGTCTCCGAAATGGAGACTATGTTTGAAAGTTGCGAATGCAGCAACAGGCAGAAGACCGCTCTTGCGATCCCTCTGCTAAAATCTGGCATGTTGAGTTGGTGGAAGCTGTTAGCTGACTCTATGCCCAAGGGAGAAGCAAGCAAAATGTCTTGGGAAGACTTTGTGGAACAACTAAAACTGCAATACTGCTCCGAGCAGGACCTTCTGGAAATCAGTAATGAGTTTCAAAATTTGAAGAAAGGGAAATTGAGTGTTACTGAATACGCTGCAAGTTTCACAGAAAAGATGAAGTTTATCCCATATTTGGTGCCTACAGAACTCTCTAAGGTCAACAAGTTTGCCCTTGGACTACCGGCGGACTATGGTCCAATGGTTAAGCAAGCAACCACATTGAAAGCCGCCATCTGGGCTGCTAGAAATGTTGAGACCCAGATCAGGGAAAAGGGTCTGGAAAGGTCAGAGGTTGGTGAGAAGAGGAAAATTGATGGATTTTCAGGGTCCAGCAAGAAAAGTAAATTCTCGAAGTCTAGTTCGAGAGGAAGTGGAGGAAAGGTAGAGGCGAAATGGTGCGACAAGTGCAAAAAGAAGCATCATGGGAAGTGTGGCGGGGAAACCACATGCTTCAAATGTGGAAAGCCAGGGCATTATGCCAACGACTGCACTTTCACCAAAAATGTTTGTTATGGTTGTGGTGAGGAGGGGCACATCTCAAGGGATTGTCCGAAAAAGAAGGAAGTAGCAAGACCTAACATTCCGCCAAAGCCAAAGGCGAGAGCATTCCAGATGACACTGGAAGCTGCTAAAGATGAAGCTGATGTCGCTTCAGGTACCTTTCTCGTTAACAAATTGCCTGCCCAAATTTTATTTGATTCTGGAGCCAACTACTCCTTTATATCGCATGAATTTGGTAGAAAACTAGCTTTTCCTGTTGTTAGACTAGATAATGTTTTATTAGTCGAAGTTGCTAGTGGCAAATTTGTACCTGTTAGCCATCGTATGAAAAACATCTTAATTGAATTGAATGGGAATAAGTTCCACGAGTAATTATTGCCTATCGAACTTAATGGTTTCGACATCGTTTTGGGAATGGATTGGCTTAGCGCCAATGATGCCAAAATTTTATGCAAGAAGAAAATAGTGAAAGTGAATCCGCCTGGAAAGGAATCGTTTATGGTGTATGGAGATAAACGCAGAGTAAATTCTGGAATCATTTCTCTAATGAAAGCCAGAAAATGTTTGACCAAGGGGTGTACATCATACTTAGCATTCGTGATCGATGCTAAGAAGGAAAAGAAGGTGATGCAAAATATTCATGTTGTGTGTGATTATCCGAAAGTATTTCCGGAAGATCTTCCTGGATTACCGCCCGATCGACAAGTAGAATTTCGTATCGACTTGTTGCCCGGAACACGCGAATTGCAAAAGCACCTTATCGATTAGCACCGACGGAGATGAAGAAGCTAATGATGCAACTTCAGGAGTTATTGGACAAAGGTTTCATAAGACCTAGTTCATCACCCTGGGGAGCTCTGGTGTTATTCGTAAAGAAGAAAGATGGAAGCATGAGGATGTGCATTGATTACCGAGAGTTGAATAAGGCAACAATAAAGAATAGATATCCGTTTCCAAGGATTAATGACCTATTCGATCAACTACAAGGTTCAAGTTATTTCTCGAAGATCGACTTGAGGTCAGGATATCATCAGCTGAAAGTAAGGGAGCAGGATTTAGAGAAGACCACATTCAAAACGCGATATGGACACTATGAGTTTTTGGTTATGTCGTTTGGACTAACCAATGCTCCAGCAACATTCATGGATTTAATGAACAGAGTTTGTAATCCGTTCCTTGATAAATCTGTGATAGTGTTCATAGATGACATTCTGATTTATTCAAAAAGCCAAGAGGAGCATGGCAGACACTTGCAAGAAGTGTTAGAAGTCTTGAAGAAGTAGAAGTTGTATGCGAAGTTCTCTAAATGTGATTTTTGGATTCGTGAAGTCCAATTCTTGGGTCACGTGGTCAACCAAGAAGGGATAATGGTTGATCCAGCGAAGATCGAAGCTGTGATGAAGTGGGAACAACCGAAAAGTCCCACATAGATCCGAAGCTTTTTAGGATTAGCCGGATATTACCGAAGGTTTATCCAAGGCTTTTCTTCGATCGCTAGTCCATTAACAGTTTTGACCCATAAAGGAGCTACTTATGCTTGGAGTGATAAGCATAAAGAAGCATTCGAGAAGCTAAAGAAGAAACTATGTGAGGCACCGATACTTTCTCTACCCGATGGAGTTGAAGACTTCGCTATTTATAGCGATGCGTCTGGGGTTGGATTGGGTTGTGTTTTGACCTAAAGAGAAAAGGTGATAGCATATGCGTCTTGACAGCTAAAAGAGCATGAAAAGAGCTACCCGACTCATGATTTGGTGTTGGCAGCGGTAGTTTTCGCTCTGAAAATATGGAGGCATTACCTCTATGGCACGAAGTGCAAACTTTTTACTGATCATAAGACTCTCCAATATCTCTTTGGTCAGAAAGAATTGAATATGAGGCAACGACGCTCGCTGGAATTACTTAAAGACTACGACTGTGAGATACTTTACTACCCCGGTAAAGCCAATGTTGTCGCTGATGCTCTCAGTCGGAAAGTCAATCTTGAAAGGAGAAGGCCAAGAGCGTTGAGAATTGAAGTTGTCTTGACTATTTTGGAAAGTATCAAGAAAGCTCAAAGCGAAGCTTCTGAGAAGAATGGCCGAAAGGAGGAACGTTTGGGCAAAACGTTGGTGTTCGGTGTAAACAGTCACAGACTGAAGGTGTTCCAAGATCGGATTTGGATACCTAAGACAGGAGGAGTCAGAGATCTTCTGATGGAAGAAGCTCACAAAACCATGTACTCGATTCATCCTGGTAGCACAAAAATGTATAGGGACCTGAAACCCTATTATTGGTGGCCGACGATGAAGCTCGACATTGCGAAGTATATGGCAGAGTGTGTGACCTGTGCAAGAGTCAAGGCACAACATCAGAAACCATACGGGAGTTTAGAACCATTACATGTGCCTATGGGTAAGTGGGAAGACATTGCTATGGATTTTGTCACTACACTATCCAGAACAAAAAGTGGTCACGACATGATTTGGGTGGTCGTTGATTGATTCACTAAGAGTGCGCATTTCATAGCAGCCAATGAGAAATGGTATATGGAAAAACTTGCGAATTCTTACGTGAAGGAAATTGTGAGGCTTCACGGTGTTCCGCTAACGATTGTGTCGGATCGTGATAGCCGTTTCACCTCACGATTTTGGAAAAGTCTACAAGAGGAATTGGGTACCAAATTGTGTTTAAGTACAGCTTACCATCCGCAGACTGATGGTCAGAGCGAACGGACGATACAAACACTTGAAGATATGCTGAGAGCATGTACCCTGGAATTCCTAGGTAATTGGGATGAACATTTGCCTTTGGTAGAATTTTCCTATAATAATAGTTTTCACTCGAGCATAAAGATGGCACCTTATCAAGCATTGTATGGACAGAAGTGTCGTACGCCGTCTTGTTGGCTTGAGGCTGGGGAAAAGCAGTTTATGGGACCGGAGATAGTCCATCAAACTGCTGAAAAGTTGAAAATAATTAGGGAGAGAATGTTAGCAGCTCAGGACCGTCAAAAGAGCTACGCTGACAAAAAGCGAAGACCGATGACTTTTGAAGTTGGAGATTCGGTTTTGCTTAAAGTCTCGCCGTGGAAGGGACTTATAAGATTTAGTAAAAGGGGAAAGTTAAGTCCAAGGTTTATTGGAACGTTTAAAGTTCTTCAGAGAATTGGGAACCAAGCTTACAAGCTCGAACTACCAGAAGAACTGAATGGAATTCATAACAGTTTTCATGTGTGTTACTTGAGGAAGTTCACGGGAGAAGTTCCCGACATAATTCCGCTTTCGGAGTTGAGGATCGATGAGAACAAGAGGTTGATTGAGGAACCAGAGGCAATCGTTGACCGAAAGACTATGAAGTTGCGACGTAAGATGGTTGAGTTAGTGCTTGTCCGATGGAAACACGCGAATGGGCCGAATCTCACCTGGGAGACGGAGAGTGACATGATGAGTCGCTATCCGCATTTGTTTGCTGGTGTGTGATTCCGGGGACGGAATCATTCTAAGGTGGAGAGAATTGTAACGCTCGTCTTTCTGGGCTTGCCATTTTTAGCAATGTAATAGTCTAGGTTAACCTTTGTAACCCCAATTTGAAATAACAAAATGTATTATTTGTGAATTATTTGAATTATGTGATTTATGTGTGTATTTTCTTAATTTTTATAATTTAATGAATTAAGAATAAAATAAGCGTCAAAATTAAAGTGTGAGATAAGCCCGACATCTTTGCATAAAGTTGTAGTGGTTGAAACAAGGATTCCGGAGATATAAGGAATGCCAAAATCCAAGTTATAACGAAGAAGTTATGACCTGTCGAAGTTTCGCGACAGAACCGACACGACGCCGAGTGACGTAAAATATGAATTTAAGATAGAGCGATATTTAGCCTTAGCAAACTAAACAAAAGTCATAGATTTCGTTAAACCGAGAGCGTGCATAAAAGGAACGCCCAAATCTGACTTCGTATGAGGAAGTTATGATTTTTCTAAGTTTCGACTTAGCAGTATGCAGCCCGAATACTCGATTTGAGATCGAGCGGGTTTTAGCCGAAACAATCTAAACGAGAATCGAAGATTTTGTTGTTAGTAGCGAAACGAAGAAAAGTTAGGCGAGAATGGACGTCGGACGAAGAAGTTATGAATTTATAACGTAATTTTCTGTCCCGACCTCCTAAAAATAATTAATAAAAATAAAACTCAAAATTAGCCGACGGAGTCTAAATGAAAGTTGTAGAGCGTAGTCTCACCTTCGCGTGGATATAAAGAACGTCGAAAACGGAGTTCTTATGAAGGAGATATGAATTTTTGAAGTTTATTAAATATTTAATATTTAATTTTTTATTAAACCTCCGATATTATCCGAAGAGGAGTCAGCCGGTCTATCCGAAGTACGCCCCGCGTACAGCGAAGGGTCACTCGAGTACTCTGGAGTCGTATGCAATGACGTAGATGGACCGACGACGTAAGCGCTGAAGACCACCGAGGCGTACGCCCCGCATAGCCTCGTACGCCCCGTGTACGTGCGAGGGTTTAGCAACTATAAAAGGGGATCCGAAGGCAGCCGGGTTTCATTCACAATTTCTTCCTTCTCTCTAGTCCTTTGCCTCGTTTTGCGTGCCGTTTGTACCCCGAAGCCCCGGTAATATTCCCGAGCCCCGAAGCAAGATTCGAAGCCCCGAGGATCCCGAAGAGCGTTATTCCCGAGCCGAAGCCCCGCCCGCGAGCAGCCCGGTTTTTGTGAAGATCTTCCAAATCTACGTAGAGACACTACTTCTGCAAGCCGTAGTGCTGCCTAATCATCTTCTGGTCAAGTGAGTGTGTAATTATTTTCTTTCCAACGCAATATTATGAAGTATTTAATATAAAATACGTGCTACGTGTATATATTGTGTTGTTATATGTGTGAATGTATATTCACTCTCTTCTATCTCATAGATCTGATTTATTCTCTATGAAATACGTGTTATGTGTGTATGCCTCATCTGTTATGTGGAATATGTGTTGATTAAAACATGCTATACAGGTTTTTAAACAATGTATAAAAATGTATATTTTTATCTACTAATATGTTGGGTAGAACATGGGTAGATAATTGGTGTGAAATAAACAGATGAGATGCCTCGGTGTTATTGGTGTTATTCTAGTCATTCAGCAGAGTATGGATGACGACCACAGACTATTCTAGACTGTCCTGTGGAACACTAGCAGACTCATTACCTATAGGTGGTGTGAACGACGTGTTCACCAGTGTACTCTATCCCCCACATGGTTGCCTTTAGGATACTTATTGTTGAGGAAGCCCCTCTGCAGTAATGTCCGTCCCAATGAAAATCCTGAATTAGGTTCCTTATAATAGAAGTTATTTTAGGGACGTAAAGTGACGATAATGGGAATGGGTAATCGGGTTTATTGTGGATTGTTGAAATTAAATATAATTATTGTGGGTTTGAAAACCATATATGCTAACCAGGCTCCCAAGCCTGACCCACTCAGTTTATTTGTATTACAGGAAGTGGCGCAAGAGCTTAAGATGGGCGAATCATCAAGTTGTTTTGTTTACAAGTCTGTATATGTATATATTTGTTGAATGACTTGTAATGTTATCGTTTATGCTTTATAATCTGTATCGGAACATGACATCCCGACTTTTGATTATGAAATGAAATTATATTTCTTTATGAAACGTTTTGATAAATATCTATTTTATCATGTTTTGTTTTTGGGAACAAATTCCGCATCTCTTTTAAAACTAAAAGGATTTACTTTGAAAATGTTTAAGAAGCATAAATGAAATCGGTCTTTTCTGGCCGAGATTTTGGGGATGTCACAGCTTAGAACCAATTAGTGTGCCGGTAAACCACACACGCTCCACTAACTTCTTAGCAAGGGTGCAAAGTGTAATTTCATGGGATTGCATCAATTCACTTTTCCTAAAGTTACTAAGATTGGGAAATTTTAAAAATATGTAGTTACTTTATGTTTCTTATTATACTTTTAATGAGAGGAAGAGGTTGCCCTATCCTACCCGTTCGGCTAACGACCCTCCACCGATCAAGCAAGCGGTGGGTGAGAGTGTTCACTCATTAAGCTCCATTTTATAGGCTACAACCTTATACCCACCTTATAGATCGGCTTCATGAATGAGGCATACTAACGGTAAGACCAGCATTTTAGTTATACATATATATATATATATATATATATATATATATATATATATATATATATATATATATATCTTGTAATATTATATTAGTATAGGGTTGTATTTTAAACTTGTAAAATTCTAGGGTTTGAAATTAAATTGTCTAAATTAAACTTTTAATCACAAAACATAAATTTTAAAACTTGAGGACAAGTTTTAAACATTTAAAACATGGAGGATCAAATAACAAATAATTTTAATTAAGAATTAATTCCACAATTATCCAAATTTGATTTATTTAAGATTTCTTGCAAGATAATTACCAATTTTAATCAAAATAATTAATTAATTATCACATAAGGAAATTAAATATTTTATTAATTGATAAACATCTTTAATTAGATCAAGATTATAGTCATATATATCAAAAAATCGGATTAGGGTTGATCTAATATGATTAAGGTAAGTTTCCATAAGATAAATACCAAAAAATCCCGTTTTTATCCTTTCCGGACGCTCGGACTCGCCGAGTCAGACCAACTCGCCGAGTCCACCATGGGACTCGCCGAGTCCATGACTCAGAAACACAACATTCGAAATTTGCAAGGAAGAAACAAACAATCAAGCAACAATTTAATAGAAACCATACTGGGCTCTGATCCCATTGATGGGTTTTAGCCATATGAACATTCCTATGTGCACATGCAAACCCTAATGCTTGGATCTAGGTTTCTCTAATTAAACATGCTTTGAATCCAAGACTTCTAATAGCTAATTAGATATAAGAACAATACAAAATCAGATATGGAAGTTTACCTCTGAATCACTTGTTTGATCTTGTTGTCTTGGAGCTCTAGAGTCACAATTGTCACTCCTCTAATGGCTTACAAACACCAACTAGCAAAGAGGGTGATTTGAGAGAGAGGAGAGGGAAGATTCGGCCAGGGTTTCCCTTTCTTTAGAGAAGGTATCGAATTCCCTTGCCCATGGGGTCTATTTATACTTGTAAGGCTCTTTGAGTTTCACTCAAAAACCTTGGCTGGATAACTATTACTCAAAGCAATCTAAATCCCTTCCAAGATAAAGCCTTGGACGAATTTGAGGCTTATCCTAGCCAAGAAATCATCCAACCCTCATTCCTTAAGGATTTACAGCCCAAAGTGTAACTATCAAATAATTGACAGTTTATACCCCTTTGTTTAATTAATCTCTTTAAGTCACCAAATTAATTCCCAATTAATTTATGACTTATATCAATCAAACAATAATATTATTATTCCTTATATTATACTTATAATATATTAATAATATTTATTCTCTCATAATAAATCATCCTGTCAAGTTGCTATGGTGAAGGCAACCCAAAAGGACCATGCACAATCGGGTCAATTACTTGCCTAATATAGTTGCAGCCTTAGACAATATTCCAACACTATTTTCAAAGATTGACATTTTTACACCTTTCTTAAAATAGTATTTTACTTTGCAATTTTCAGTGAGTTCCTAAAACTCTCAAACTGGTTTTCATAAGTATTCTGACTCGTCTTAATCTTGTATTTGTTTTGACTTAGACAATTAGTCAATTTTACAAAAAGCGTAATGTCAATATTTCTAAAAAAAATCGCTTAATGATGACTTAAACATTTAACTTTAATTAATCTTTATATTATTTTACTACTTCGTTTGATCGCCACACATGTATTTTCATTATCTTGGAATTATTACATATTTTGATAATAGTGAGATTAATTATCATTTTAAAACTCACATTTTGATAATAGTGAGATTTCTATCACTTGTAAACACTTAAAATGCTATCTACACAATGTGATTTAAAATATCATAAACTTTCACCGCCTTCATTAGAAACAATGACTCTCTAATTATATATATTCTTCGAATATAGTTCCATTATTGTAAGAGTAACCATAGTAGTAATTATAGCATCGGAGATCCTCAATCATTTCGTAACTTATTTTGTAGACGACACTTAAAAAGCCTTTACATTCGAGAGGTACCAAAACTTCGTTGCCTACCCTTAGTACGTATCTTTAGGAACTTACCTTTGATCATTTATTTTCTTTCATGCTACCCCTTCTTATTTCAAATATATATCTTTTCCAGATGTAGTAGCCAACCCGGAAGTGAAAAAATTGTCCCTAATCTCTTTTTTATTAAGCGGCAAAGTTACACTTAGAGCAAATTTAGAATGCAACTTAAAGATCAATGCAGATTTAACGCTCAGTGCAGTTGGTGCATCATCGAAACTTATACCGCTCTCTTAATTCAGATAATATCCAACTAGATAATCTTTTCGACTAGGTCGCCATGGTCGGATCATGATTTCCATGATCCAAATTTCTTGCAATCTAGATTGTAGAACTCGAATTAAGGAAACATTACTTTGATTATAGATAAAGAACTGGGTTCTTCCCTTGGAGAATTAATCCAAAATAATCAAAGAGTTCTCAAAGTCACCACCTCACCAATTATACAATTGCATCCGGTTTAGTTCTAATGGAATTCGTCACAAATTGAATTTCGGGACGAAATTCTTTCAACCGGGGGAGACTGTGACAACCGTCAAAATTCGATTCGGTTCTAGATTTGACTAGACTTAGTTGTACATATAGGCACAACACATATTAGACTTAGTAATTAGAAGCAAAGTTATAACCTAGTAGAAACTTGGAAACAGATAGAAACAATGGATGGTGTACTTAGATTTCACATTGATACGTGAATTCTACAACTACTTAACTGTAGTGACTATCCATATTCGGGTCGCTATTTGAATCGAACACCTTTTTATGAATCATATACACACATCATGCACTTGACCTAGTGGTATAAATTAGGTCCGAGTCTCGTAGGAAATTAAGTCAAAATTGAAGACTAGGACTAGTATACTCGATTCCTCAATTTCGCTTGAATCTCGGAATCACTACATAGAATGCCAATTAACCGATAAAAATAAATTACAAACATTATTTATAACTATAAAAGAGTTATAATACCATAAGATAATTTAAAGTCTCAAATATTCTATTTATTTTGATATTAAAAGTTTATTAAACTCCAAAACCCTTAAAGCCCTAAAACTCATATTTAAAAACTTTAACCTTAAAAATCCTATAAAAACAATTATGAACCTTATAATATTATCTTATCATAATAATTATTATGAAATACAATTCAATGAAAAATAAAGATTTAGTTATTAACATTTACCCTTGATTTATAAGTCAAAAATCAAGAGTTTTATGCATAAAAACTAGGTTAAGGTTCACATTTTATAAAAACTTGGATATTTTTATAAAATATTTGAATTTTTATAAAAGAAACAAGAGAGAGAGAGAGAGAGAGATAGAGAGAGAGAGAGAACCTCTCCTCCCCTAAAATCGGATCCCTCTCTCCCCATATCTCTCTCACACTCTCATTCTCCAACACACACACATCTCTCTTCTTTCTCTCTCTAGAAAACTCTCTCTACCTTCTCTCTACATTTTCTCTCCAAACACCACTCCATTCTCTCTTCCTCCCTCTAAGAACCAAGAAATTTTCCAGAAAACAAACCCAAGAAAACTCCTCAAACTCGAAATCTTCATCATCTTGTGGTATTCTTGAAGGTAAAATCGATTTCTACTTCACTTTTCCTTCAAGTTTTGCTCTTTTCTTACACTTTCTCCTTCTTCGTCTTCTTCAACCTTGTCTTCTTTTTGATAAAATGGTTTTTACAACATGATTGATGTGTTTTAACACCATGCATGTATGATAAGCAACGTTGCATGTTCATGATCTTAGTGCAAAAATCGATTTTAAGGATTAAAACATCAAACTCAAGTTAAGAGTTTTTGAGAAACAAAATTTTGTTCATAAATGCATGTATACATTTTGATAAGTTTTAATCTTTTGATCTCTGGAAACATGACTAAAATATGAGTTTATCATGATATATTTAAAATACTTGAAAAGATTTACTCAAGGAAATGATGAAAACCCACTTTTCTAACCAATCATCATGCATGCAATCTGCTAGATTTCTTTACCTGACTGTAAACTATCATATCTCACTCATTTCTTAGCCAAAATTCGTGATTCTTTTTCTGAAATATAATACTTTGAGTTAGCTTTCAAACCCATCTGACCTCACTGGAAAATTCTAATATTTCGGTTTTTACGAATTTTTACAAAACTGTTGCTCAAACAGCACTTTCCTTATGAACATTTGTTTTGTGTTGCATGTTCAAAGGACTTATTCATCACTAAAAATCATTCAAAAATTATTTTGAACTCTTAATATCATTTATTAATAGGAACAAAAAGATCTTGATTCAAAAAAGTCTTTGTAACATGTTGCAAAAATTGTCAAAGTAACATCAATAATCTTTACATAAATCACAAGAACCAAGTTTTCTCTATATATTTTATTGAGCCTTTAGGCATGTTTTTCAACATCAAAAATAAGAAAACAATTTTTCATTGTTATTAAATTGTATGAAGATGCATTCTGGAAATTTTCAGCTCAATATATATTTTCTTTATTTTTATATGAAAATAATAGGAAAATAGAGTGTTAAATCATATAAAATAGTTACACTAGTGTGGTTGACTTTTGTTACTGTTTAGTGTGGTTTTTAGTTTTCTTTTTATTTAGCTCTAAAAAATCATAAAACAACTTTAGGGAAAGTTAAAATATTATTTCTTATTTTTCGCAGCTTTTACCCTGTATTTAAGAGTCATAAAAATATTTTGGGAATTTTTCACAATGTATATCTATTTTTCCATGATTTTTGTGTTTATAATGAATTAAAACAGGAAAATAGTTTTACTCATCCAAAATTAATAAAAATTTATCAGAAACTCTTATAATATGTTAGGATGATAAATAAAATTTTTGATGATTTTTATCTTCTGTATGCTATTTTTCTTCTATTTTCCCAAGATTTAATACACTTAAATATACAAAAATCATAAAATTGGGTTAAACAGTTTATAAATCCATTTTTGTATTTTTCCCAGCTTAATGTTATCTAATAACAGTAATAAAAAATTTTTGGGTAATTTTGGAAACTGATTTCTATTTTTCATAAATTTGTATCTATTTAGAAGATTAAATATATGAAAAATGGTTATACATATTCATAATCCATGAAAATTTATCTAGAAGTCTTTTAGTACATTTAGAACCAAAATCTGAAGTTTGGTAATTTTTATTAACGGTTTAGTATTTTTCATGATTTTATGGTTATTCAAGAAACAAAAATCGTGAAAAATAGTCAGACTAATAAAAAATTCAAGAAAAATTATCTTGAGGTATTTGACTTCAATTAAAACTGAAATGAAAACTTTGGAAAATTTTAGAACTAATTTAATTTAGTTTTTGAATATTTAATCATTGGACCACCTCTTAAAATGTTAAATATTAGCATTTCAATAACTGGAAATTTCTACTTAAATTGTTATATAACAATTGATTCACTGAAATTAAATTTTCACAGAAAAATGTTTGTAACTTATCAATATTAAATTTTGACACAATATTGGCATAATTCTATGTAGTAGTAAGTATACTAGTGTTAGATTTCGATTAGAGACTCACTAGCGAATACCATTATTGTAGGAATCGATAGTGGTACCAGTGGAGCATAGATCAATGCATCATTTGCATTATCTCACTGTATATTGTGAGTATTCACGCACTCCCCTATTTTCAGGTTTTATGTTTTGGGGGTGGAAAAACATGTCCAGAAAAACTATTATTTGCATGTTGTATTTAAATTGATTTGTATCAATCATGATTGCTATTGTATTGCTATGTCTCTCTATGTATGACTATGCAACACGGAACATGAGAGCTTATCGTCCTAAGGCCCTTCCCTTATCTCTAACCATTAACTCTTTCAGCCAATGGTCATTATGGATAGCACAGTTAGGAACTGACAACTCCTCACTCGCCCTATTGCTGGAGTGCATGATACCATATTCATCTATGGAACGATAAGCATAGATCTTGATAGGGCTTCAGTCATAGGTTTGGTTGAGACTCATTGTTTGCTCATACACATACAAACTCGTTTCTCTTTATACCAATAAACTTGTTATCAATAATAGCAATCAACTGGTTTCTCATTATAGCAATAAACTTGTTTATTAATTATAGCAATGAACTTTGTTTCTCATTACAACAACGAACTTTTATTACTGAAAACTCATATACATGTTTTAGCAATGAAATTGTTTGCTCATTGTAGCAATGAAATTGATTGCTCATTTTTAGCAATGAAACTTGTTTACTCGTTTGAGTAACGAAGTTTATCTTCCATGAGAATATGAATGTTGCATCCTATTCGGGCAACATACTTTATCTCTCATGATGACAAAGAACTTTGTTTTTACAAACTTATTTACTCCTTTTAAGAATATACTTTTATTATTGGAAACTTTTATCAAAACTTTGATTTCAATTCATGAACCAATATTATTTTGTTAAACTTGTGAGTACTCACCAACTATTTTATAGTTGACGCTCGTTTTACATGCTTTTTCAGGAATCATCGAGTAAGTGGCACTTAGGGACACTTCACTCTTAGGAGCATTCGCATGTGTTGTATTTCAATTTACATTGTAATTTCATTTAAAAGTTGTTCAAACCCATTGTAAAATTGTAATGATTTTTAATACTATGGTTCGTGTTGTCTTTTAACTTTTGCTATGAAACCCTTTGTACTGCCATGCCCTGTGTTTCCACTTTAGCAGGGTGTGACAGCTGTCTTGAGGTATAAGCAATAAATTTTCCTCGTTACGTGAGCACACAGCCTAGGCCTTGATTAGATGCATCATAGTAGACAACAATTTCATTCGTCCCTTCGTGCAAGGACATGATAGGTGCGCTGCATAGGGACTGCTTTAATGTTTGGAATGCAGTGTATTGCTTTTCACTCCAACAAAGGGTACACCTTTCTGAGTCAGAGTGGTTAAGGGTTTTGCAATTCTGGAGAAATTATGGATAAACCTGCAATAATAGCCAGTTAGACCCAAGAATTGACGGATTTCTGTCGGCGTCTTCGGTGCTGACCAGTTCTCTATTGCTTTGATTTTGAAAGGGTCCATGTGTATGCCTACCTCGCTTACCACGTGACCTAGGAAAGTTACTTTTTGAATCCAGAATTCGTAGTTGGAGAATTTCGCGTATAGCTTTTCCGTTCTTAGAGTTTCCAACACTAATCTCAAGTGTTGTTTGTGATATTCCTTACTTCTAGAATAGACAAGTATATAATCTATTAACACGATAACAAACTTGTCCAGGAAAAGACGGCACACCCGATTCATCAGGTCCATGAATACTGTCGGTGTGTTGGTTAGACCGAAAGGCATTACTACGAACTCGTAGTGACCATAACGAGTCCGAAATGATGTTTTGGGAACATCACCCTCGTGGACTCACAGCTGATGGTAACCTGATCTTAGGTCTATCTTCGAGAAGTAGATGGCTCCTTGAAGTTGATCGAGGGAGGTCATCGATCCGGGGAAGAGGATAACGGTTTTTGACGGTGAGCTTGTTCAATTTGCGGTAGTCAATGCACATCTGAAAAGATCCATCCTTCTTTTTCACAAATAAAAACGGGGCTCCCCAGGGTGAGGAACTCTATCTGATGAATCCTTTGTTGAGCAGCTCATGGAGCTGGCTGGATCACCCTTGCATTTCTGTTGGCGCTAGGCGATATGGGGGTTTAGCTACGGGGGTAGCTCCGGGGATTAAATCGATGTGAAACTCAACTTGGCGTTCAAGAGGAATTCTCAGAAGCTCTTCATGAAAGACATTAGGAAAGTTGCAGACTTTGGGGATACTCTCGAGGTCTTTAACCTCGTATTTCTCATTAACAAAATGGGCTAGGAATGCACGACACTCCTTTCGCAGAAGTTTTTGGGCTTTGATGCACGAAATAATCTAAAGGTTTGAACTAAGTTTATCACCATAGATCATAAGGGTTTCTCCAGAAGGGAGATTGTGACGGATGGCCTTTTCGAAACAAAGGATATCAGCACGATTGGGGCTCAACCAATCCATGCCAATGATGACATCGAAACTTTTTATGGAAACTAGCATGAGGTCGATGGGAAAAGAATAGTCATTTAGGGTAAGGGTACAGCTGCGGAATATATCGTTAATGCTCTCTTTCTCACTGTTAGCCGTTTTGACGATGAATGTTTTGGTTAGATGTTGAGGTTTACGTTTGAGGAGATGTTTGAATGCATGACTAATAAAACTTCTCTATACACCAGAATCGAAAAGAATGCATGTGTAAGAGTTGTCGAGGAGGAACGTACCCGTAACAACGGTAGGGTCAACGACTGCGTCCCCTTGCCCCATCGTTAGAACTCTCCCAGTGTTGCCAGTTGTTGTTGCTTTGGGGCAGTTTCTCTTGTAGTGCCTGACCTCGCTACAACCATAACAGGCTTGACCGACATTTGCTCCGGTTTCCTAATTGGTTGATTGAACCGATGTCCTGTAGTTTCTTACCATGTGGCCCTTTTTGCCATAGTTGTTGCAGAGCATTTCGCGACATGGTCCGGGAATGCGATGATGATAACTGCACTTGATGCACCAAGGAAGAGTTCTAGTATATCCACTGGTAGGTACTTGAGTTGCAGGAGTAGCAGCAGGAGTAGCGGCAGCATGGATTGCCACCGTATGTTGTTTATGTTGGGTTTTGAGCATTCTAACACTCCTAAGTGTACATGCAACCCTAAATACCTTGGATCTATGTTTTCTCTATTATACATCCAAATATGAACATCCAAGGTGATGAGTTATAAACTAACTTGAAGATTGATTAGATCTTTATAACAGGTAAAAAGATGAATGCGAAAACTATAAATAACACAAGTATGGATCAAGAAATGTCGAATGATTAATTCAAACAATCCTCAGCAGAGCTCGACTAAGAACTTCCACTGTAGAGGATTTAGGGTTACAAGAACGATAATAAAACTTCTGAATAATGCTGTGATCGATCTATTCTTTCGTTACAATCGTTAACCTAAGATGCATGCAAGCACCTATATTTATAATAAACCCTATTATACTTCACGGTTGGACAGGCCCATACCGGAGTTACAAAACTGGACTAACTAGCGAGCCCAATCGACGCAATACATAACAAAATGCGACCCAACAATCTCCCCCTTTGCGTCAAATTGGATCGAGACTACTTCTTGTTCTTGCTTGGGCCAGCAGCAGGAACTTTCTTCGTGGTATCAAACAGACGAGAGATTAGCGCAAGTATCGTCTGTCTGAACCGAATGTACCAATGTATCATGTCATCGAAGTACTTGATATCATCCGCTGTGTTTTGCTTGCATATGTGGATGATCCCCAAAACATGCTCTAAGCAAGCAGTTGTCAGCCAAGGCAAAAAGACATATTTGTCCTTCGTTCCTGGTGAACATGACTGTATTCCTTCTCGAGTCAATTTTTCCCGTCTGCATTTGGTTCAGATCACTGGCAGAGCCAACAGGAGATATAGTTGGTTTCTTCATGAAGACGCTTGCTATCTCCTGATCCATCAGTGCAACTTCCATGATGTAGCACACGAGCATCCTTTTGAAATGGTCAATGATCGGACCGTATTCAGCTTCGTTGGTTAGAAGGATGTTGTGCAAGATTATCCAATAATGGGGATTGAGGTTCGGAAGATCTGCTAAAGAAATGTCATGTTCAGACTTGGCAGATCCCCGAAGCACCTTGAACCGAATATTGATGAAGTTTCCTTCAGTATACGGCTTCAAGACCCGAACGTTGACAATTTTCTGAGCGCTCCAAGTTTGATATTGTGGTTGAGCAGCCTTCAGATAAAAATCAATTAAGTCCTGATCAACCTGTGGATGAGGATGAGGGAACTCTGCAACGTTGGAGAAGGCGTGAAAGATGAACGCCTTTCGGGTCAGTGGCATGTTAAACTGATAGTCGACAGTATTGGAACAATCAAGTGAAATCACAGGTTCCAGCCACAAGATGCTCGGAGTGTCGATGGCTCTCTTTATCATCCTCTCAAGAGTCCAGACAGGAAAAAGAGTTTTCCTACTCTCAAGAAGGTCGTGGGCTTCCTTCTGTTTTCTTTCAGCTTCTCTAGCCACACGAGCACTGATATCAGCATCATCAACTCGACGTTTTCGCTTTAAAAGATCGGCGATAGTCTCTTTGTCTTCATCTTCATCTTCCTCAACAATCTTCTTGCCTTTATCTTTCACACCAGAACCAGAGGCTTGGCCTACTGGAGGAGGTTCGGTAGTGTGAGTTGCTTTTGAGGAAGGAGGTGGTTGAGATGTTGACTTCTTCTCTCCCCCTTGTTTCAGAATGGACACGAAATCAAGTAGCCCTTCGATTTTGCTTAGTAGGGAAAGGGCGGGAGCGAGCTTCTCTTCAAGGTCTCGGCTCACAGTGTAGTTCAGGATAGGATCATGTGCTTCGAGGATGTTGGATATGGCAGAGTGGACATCCGAAACACACGACTTAATCACCTCCCTTTCGGACCGAAGAGAGTCAACCTCCTGTTGAGAGTTAGAGAGTTGAAAACTCTTGACCTTCAAAGCGGTGGTCTTCCTGGCTATTACATCCATGAGAGAGTTCTCAGCAGCCAAATCTTCTTGCAGCTTTGAGAGACGCTCGTCAATGGTAGCACGGAATGCTGAGTTGTCATCTGAAAGCATTTGACGAAATGAAGCGAAAGACTTCAACTCAGTTGAGACAAACGTTGTCAATTGTTGAAAAATTGGTTCCAACGTAGTCTTAGCATCATTTGCACTCTCCTGTAAAGACTTTAACAGGCCAGAGGCATCAGAAAATAGTTTATCGACTTTTTCGGTCGCAGCCTGACAGGCTTTTGTTGAGGCATCAATGGCGGAGGTTGCAGAAGCGAGAGAGTCTTGCTGAGCCCTGGAGAAAGCATCAGCAAGCTTCTGAACTGCATCTTCAGAAAGTGATGATTGAGACGTGGAAGAGGAGGCGATGAGCATGTCAACCTTGTCATGGAGCTCCTTGAGATGTTTCTTTGTAACCGGAGCGTCATCATCATCATCGCTCTGTACTTGAAACGGACTATAGTAGACCGAGTCAAACGTCATATTTTCCCCGCCAAGAAATTTTTCTTCTCCCTCTGAGGCATGACCAGGAGAAGATGGTGGTGGAGAAGCTGGTGGTGCAGTAGTATGGGTAGGTTCGGGTTGGGTTGTTTCAGGTGTAGGTGTGGGGGTAGGTTCGGGTGCTTTTGTGGTTTCAGGTGCTTTGGTGGTTTCGGGTGCAGCAGTATGAACCCTCGTATCAGATACGTTGGCTCTAACATGTGCAGTGGTTGTTGTGGTTGCGTCGGTGAATATTGGTGGTGGCATTGGGATTGAAGTTTTTGGAATGTGTGTAAAGGGGTTTATGGTGGGAATGGAAGTAGGAATAGTTTTCGGAGGAGAAGGAATTGGAGAAGGAGGGATTTGAATTTCAGGGGTAGGAGATCTGGGTGATGTGTTGCCTCGTGGAGAGTCGTCAGAATCTAAACTCTCACCCTCAGACTCGCTTGAGGAAGAAGCGATGACCAGCTTTCTCCTGGGTTGGGTTTTTCTCCTCTTTTGTTGTGGAGACTGAGCAGCTTTGGATGGTTTCCTCTTCTTTGGAGATGGGCCTTTTGCTCCTTTCGCCACCTGTTTCCCTTTATCAACCTTCTTTCCTCTTGGAGCAGGCTTTTCGGCATCATGAATAGACTTCAACATCTCCGGAGTGAGATCCCTCGGACCAGAACGCTTAAATTCTTTGTAAGTCCTGATGATTCGACTATCAGCAGGAACATTGCCATACATTGTTTCCGGAATGGAACCGTTGAATGGAAACTTGGAAGCGTCTGAGACAATGATCTTCGTGGTATGGAATGTACCAATCGAAGACATTGGAGCACCGGCTACAATGAGGACGTGGTACTTGTCCATCACCCATTTCGTGATCAAGGTCCAAAACCTAGCGTAAGAAACCTCTGAATGCCTGGAGGTAGAGGAAAGACTCTGGATGAGTTGTTGCCACAGAACAGACCCATAATCTACGTTGATGCCATTGTAGATTCCATACATGATTGATAAAAATAGCCGATTGGCACCATCAGAGCTAGCACTTCTTTCAGAAAGCCCTTTGAAGAGAATAGTGAACATTCCGTTCCACTGTGGAGGTAGGCACGACTTCTTGAATTTTGTGACTGAAGTAAGCACCTCCGTATAACCCATGTTATAAAACATGTTGAACAAATGCCCCAGTGGAATCGTCTCAGGATTAACCCTCGTAGAATCAGCCTCAAACCCTAACAGGGAGCAAAACCGTTGCTTGGAAATTGATGCTTTGTGTTGGAAAACATCAAAGAAGAGTCTGTCAACAGCCTTGTCGTAATGAGCAGTTGCGAAGATTTGCGACAAGAACTCCATCGGAATAGATTCAGCTCTTGTAAGTGCAGGAGCGATCGGAGAAAACCGCAAGTACTCGATTATGGGGAACATGAAGGCATCATTGGCATGAGGGGTTAAATCAATGATGAGGCTTTGTTGTGGGCGAATGGGTAGTATGTGGGATGTTGCGTGAACAGAAGATGAATCTGCCATTGCTTGAAGAGAGTGAAGAAGATGATGAACAGTGAGGAAGTAAGGGATTTTTGCTCTCTGGGAATTTTGATTGCGGTAAAGAAGTAAATGAAGGATTGTGTTGTCTTTTATACTGGGGTTTAAGGAGAGAGAAAGATCTTCCCAAATCTTCGATTGAGAATGGAAGGGTTTTTCGGAGTTGACTGATGCGTGACAGTTGGGGGGTGCCGATGATCATGCATGAGAGAGAATGTCAGACCCCTAAGAACACGCCTCCCATCAAGCGCCGTTTGAATATAAACTGTTTCAAATTCACACGCGCTCCTGCTGCGCCATTTGGAGATGAGACATTTCCAATTCGCACGCGTTCCCTTTTAGCGCCGTTTGAAATCAAATCGATTAGACTCCCGCCTGAGTCAGCATGTCATCATCTTATCCCTTTAAATTGTAACGACATCTTTTGAACAATGCTCCCACGTGGATTAAAGTTAACCACAACTTTTAATTAATCACCAATCCAATGAAAATGCCTGTAATTAATAGAACCTAAATTTTGGAAAATCAAAGATTTCCGTGCTAAGAGTGTAAAAGAAAAGAAATAAAACAATACTTTTAGGGAAAGTATGTGATGTCAATAAAGACACGAAACAAATGATCCTGGGCACGAATCTCTTTCTTCAATGTCAAGAGAGACCTTAAAGTGTTTGTGTGGTTTCCCGTTGATTAACGATCAGACACTTATTAAGAAGTTTTGAAAGGCTTCTTTTAACTAGGCTTAATAGGGTGGCTTTTTCTTCAATTCAAAATTCCTAATCTTGATATAAGATAGAAAGTGAATGAAGTACTTGTGAGACCAGTGTAGTCTGTTGAACAAGTAGGTTGGTAATAATTTTAATTTGGCTGGGAAATATAAAATCTCAACAAAAATTTTAAACTGGATCCCAAGGGAAGAAACGTTATTGGTTTTAACAATTTCATAGGAGTCACACAAAAGAAAATTTTGAGATTTCATGAAGATACGTCCATCAATTCATTAGTGAAAACTAGAGCAAATTGATTGTTCACCGTCAATTCGGATGTGGTATTGAATTTTGGGTTTCACTCAGCTCGTAGTGGCACGAAATTAAGATCATGAACACAGAAATTGTGTAACCATAAACCTCAGTGGTAAGTTCTGAGAGTCTCAAGGGTTACGTTTCTGAAACGAGTGTGATGGAGAAATGCATTTTAGATGGTGTAAGAAATAAAAGTACCTCTACTGTTAAAAATAGGACCAAGCAGAAAACTTTTATCCCTTGTGAGAAGAGAGTTAGGTAGCTCATGATTAGAATAAATGTGATAGCCTAATTGGGAAGACAAGGTTTGTGTATACCAAGTCATTAAGGCTATTATTCAGAATCAGATGAGGCTTTGGACACATACAACAACATGCTTCTAGGGACACTTAGCTAATTCAACAATTTCCCCATAAACGAACACACAAATAAAATTAAAGCCAAAAGAAAATAAAGAATAAAATATTTTTGGAGTTTTTGAATTTTATATAATGAAAAATATTTTTGGAATTTTTGATAAATAAGGAGAAGGAAATAAAAAAATAAAAAAAATAAGACTAAAGAAAAATAAAATAAAAAAAAACTTTGCAACCGAACCCGAGCGTTCGGTCTATTTCGGTTGTGAAAAACTTTGGAACCGAACCCGAGCGTTCGGTTTATTTCGGTTGACAAAAATTGTGGAACCGAACCCGAGCGTTCAGTCTATTTCGGGTGAGAAATTTTTTGGAACCGAACCCGAACGTTCGGTATATTTCGGTTACCAAAGAAAATAGATTTAAAAAGGAGAATAACTTTGAAAATAAGATAAATGATTTTAGAGCAAATATACATAAGATCTACAACCAAGAAAACTACCTTAGATTGATGAGCGAAAAGCAGATTGTTCAACCGAACCCGAGTGTTCGGTTCATTTCAGTACTTAAGTACAAGACCCGAACCCGAACGTTCGTTCTATTTCGCTTCTTACTTTTGAGTTTGAGAGGTAATTTGTGGTACTGACTCTGATTCCATCATACCTAGCCCTTGTAGAATTTTGTTGAATAATGCTTCAGGAAGAGCTTTGGTGAAGATGTCAGCCAGTTGTTCTGTGGTTCGAACAAAATGTATTTTGACGTTCCCATCTTCCACATGATCTTTAATGAAGTGATACCTCAGCGCTATGTGCTTGGTCTTGGAGTGTTGCACTGGGTTATGACAGATCCTAATTGCACTTTTAGAATCACAATATAGTGGGATCTTTTTCATATTGAGTCCATAGTCCCTAAGTTGACTTTGAATCCAAATCACTTGAGAAGTACAAGAGGCAGCTGCAATATAGTCTGCTTCAGCTGTAGACAAAAACACACAGGTTTGTTTCTTTGATTGCCAGCTAACCAACTTCCCGTCAAGGAATTGGCCGCCTCCCGTGGTGCTTTTCCTGTCTAGTCCACAACCTCCAAGGTCTGCATCTGATTAGGCTTGAACGAAGAAGTTTGAGTTGGATGGATACCATAGGCCTAATGAGGTAGTTCGCTTGAGATAACGGAGTATGTTCTTCACTGCAAGCATATGAGGTTCACGTGGATTCGCCTGAAATCTAGCACAGTAGCATACAGAGAAAATTATATCAGTCCTGCTAGCAGTAAGATACATCAGAGAACCGATCATCTGGCGATATAGCGTAATATCAACTGCTGGCTTATCTAAGGATGGAGTGACCTTGGTGCCGAACGCCATTGGAACTTTAACCTTTGATTCTCCCATCATGCCAAATTTTGCAAGGAGAGTCTTTGTATAAGCTTCCTGATTAATGAAGATGCCTTCGGGTCCCTGTCTAATATTTAAACCAAGGAAAAAGTTAATTGGACCCATTGAGCTCATTTCAAATTTAGTCTCCATCAGCTTTCTGAATTCAGCCGTTAAGCTAGGATTCGTTGAGCCAAAGATGATATCATCGACGTAAATTTGAACAATCATAAGGTGGTTACCTTCCTTCTTACGAAAAAAGGTTGGGTCAACCGAACCTTGTTTGAATTTGGACATCTTTAAAAACTTGGTTAGCATTTCATACCAGGCTCTCGGAGCTTGTTTCATGTGACATCCCCAAATTTCTCGGCCAGAAAAGACCGATTTAATTTATGCTTTTTAAAAATCAAATCAGAGAAATCTTTATAAAAGATGTTGCGGAGTTGGTCCCCAAAACAAAATATGATAAAAGTTTGTCAAAACCTTTCTTTAAGAAATATATCATTTCTTTTTATATCAAAACCTCGGGATGTCATGTTCCAATACAGATCAAAAGTATAAACAAGACATTATAAGCCTTACGACAATTATTTGTAACTACTGGCCTATAATCCAAAATTCACTCATCATCATCATCCGACTATGCTCGGGGTCCTCTACCTGTAATATAAACAGCTGAGTGGGTCAGGCTTGGAAGCCTGGTGAGCATATAGGGTTTTCAACCCACAATACATAAATTTATTATGTTTATACATCAATCAATCAACCTAACTACCCCAAACCCCATTATTTTATTTATTTCTTAAGGGTTTACCCTAAGAATCAACTATCACTCCTTCCTAAGGATTCATCCTAAGGAATAGACACAAAGTCACCTCGTGACGGGGGTTTATACAACGGGCACTAATTCCATAGCTGCCAAAGTTTATTCAACATGTGCTAAGTCCATAGCTCTCATTTATCGACAATATTATTTACAGGTGTTCTCTCCTGCAATACATGTCAATGGGTTTTTAGAGTACAGCAAATGAACATATAGTTCATTACTCCTACAGGTTGCGGGCCTGCTAGTGTTCCATAGACTGTCTATAATAGTACATGGTTGTCATCCATACTCTGCTGAATGACGGGGGCCAAAAATTTGGGTAAGTGATTCTCTCAAATTTTCACCACTCACCCTCAACTCATGATCAATATTATTGATCATCTCCTTTATCCAACTCACCTTTCATCATACCCACTATTTCATCTACCCATGTTCTACCCAACATATTTTGTAGATAAAAAGCATATACAGTTTAAAACTTGTATAAAACATCAATTCAACAGTCACCTCAGTCAAACAATTAATATATTTACACATAACACGTATTTCAAGGTAAATACTTCATATCTATGTGTAAATTGAAAGTAACTACACACTCACTTATTTTGGTGAAAATCGGGCAGCAATTTGTTTCCTAAAACGATCGTTTCTAATAAAACCGGGAGTTTTATTGAGAAACCGGGCTCTGCGAAAGGTCGGGCTTTGAAACCGAAAAGATAAATTTTTCGGGCTTCTCGGGCTCTTCGTGGGGTATTCCGGGCTTTACAATTGATAACGGGGCTTTGCGGGATGTTAAGATGAAGAAAATATGGAGAGAGGGGCTAAAAATGGCTAAATTCCAAAAGTAACCGGAAACCCTCGCAGGTACCCTTCTATTTATAGGGTCCGAAGTTTGATCCAACGGCTGAGAAGTCTCCGGATCCGACGGCTAAGAGGCTTCGCAGAGGGTCTCGCACATGCCCGGCATGGCTCACACCTGGCTCGCACATGCGAGGGCTCGATGTCGGCTTCTAAGTGGACCGCGGCTTGCTGGCGCACCTGCGAGGCTCGGAGCTAGGCTATGCGAGGCTCGGACACACGCGGCAGCTGGGCGAAGCTTCGGCTGGGGAGCTGGCTGCTTCGGATTGGGCCTCCTCCTCGGTCGAATCAGAAGAGGACACGTGGCTCGCATGACTCAGCAGCCTCGGTGACTCAGCAGCCTAATGACTCAGCAGCCAGGTGACTCAGCAGGACACGTGTCACTTTCTAAGCGAGGGTGACGTGGCAATTGTGTGACTATGCGAAATTTCTCGGTTTTCGTGCCAAAACTTCTAAAATCCATAACTTTCGCAAAAGAACTCCGTTTTTGACGTTCTTTATATGCACGCGTAGCTAAAATTACGATCTACAACTTCCGTTTAGACTTCGTCGGTAATTTTGACTTTAAATTTTATATTATTATTTTTAACAGACCGGGACAGGAAATCCGTTAAAAATTCATAACTTCTTCATCCGACGTCCGTTTTCGTCAGACTTTTTACTGTTGTGCTCCTAATGACGAGACCTTCAATTCTCGTTTAGGTTGTGTCGGCTAAGAATCGCTCGATCTAAAATTCGAGTTTTCAGTTGTCTACTGCTGCGCTGAAACTTCGAAAAATCATAACTTCCTCATACGAAGTCAGATTTGGGCGTTCTTTTTATCGAACTTCTCGGTTTAACGAATACTACGACTTTCGTTTAGGTTACTAAGGCTAAAAAGTAGTTTATCAAAAACTCACTTTTTACGACATTCAGCACCGTGCCGGTTTTGTCGCGAAACTTCAATAGGTCATAACTTCTTCGTTATAACTCGGATTTTGGTATTCTTTATATCCCCGAAATCCTTGTTTCGACCACTACAACTTTATGTAAAGATATCAGGCTTATCTCACACTTTAATTTTGACGCTTATTTTTATTTTTAATTAGTTAAACCCTAATAATTAAGCATAAAACACATAATTCACATAAAATTCACATAATTCCTTTTCATTTCTTCTAAATGAGTTACAAAGGTTAACCTAGACCATTATGTCAATATTAATGCCTAGCCTAGAAACACGGGCGTTACAACTCTCTCCCCCTTAGGATGATTTCGTCCCCGGAATCACACAACGACAAACAACTACGGGTAGCGACTCACTATGTCACTCTCCGTTTCCCAGGTGGGATTTGGACCATTTATAAGTTTCCAACGTACAGGCACTAAATCGACTATCTTATGTTACAACTTCTTAGTCTTATGGTTAACGATTGCCTCAAGTTCTCCAATTAATCTCTTGTTCTTGTCCAACCTTAACTCAGAAATGGGAATTATGTCGGGCACACTTCCCGTGAACTTTCTCAAATAACACACATGAAAGGTGTTATGAATACCCTCTAGTTCTTCCGGTAACTCTAGCTTGTAAGCTTGATTCCGGATTTTCTTAAGAACTTTAAATGGTCCAATAAACCTTGGACTCAACTTTCCCCTTCTACCAAATCTTATAAGTCCCTTCCACGAAGAGACTTTAAGTGAAACCGAATCTCCAATTTCGAATGATATCGGTTGTCTTTTCTTGTCAGCATAGCTCTTTTGAGCAGCTAACATCTTTTTCCTAATCACTTACAACTTTTCAGCAATCTAATGGACTATTTCAAGTCCCATAAATTGTTTTTCCTCTTATAGACTCCTCCAAATCATTGAGGTAAAACAGCTGTCACGATCGGATACAATCATTAACAAAACACCGTGAAGCCTCACACTTCCTTCACATAGGAATTCACGAGTTTATCCATAGACCATTTCTCGATGGCTGCTATGAAATGCGCACTCTTAGTGAAGCAATCAACGACTACCCAAATCATGTCGTGACCGTTCCTTGTTCTGGGCAGTTTAGTCACAAAATCCATGGTGACGTCGTCCCATTTACCCATGGGTACGGGTAAAGGTTCTAAACTCCCATACGGTTCCTGATGTTGTACCTTAACCCTAGCACAAGTTACACACTCGGCCACATACCTAGCAACATCGAGCTTCATCGTCGGCCACCAATAATAGGGTTTTAAATCCCTATACATTTTTCTACTGCTGAGATGAATCGAGTACATGGTCCAGTGAGCTTCTTCCATCAGAAGATCTCTTACTCCGCCCGTCTTAGGTACCCAAATCCTATCTTGGAATACCTTCAACTCTTGGTTGTTTGTACCGAATACTAACGCTTTGCCCAAACGTGCTTCCTTTCGGTCATTTTTCTCTAAAGCTTCCTCTTGAGCTTTCTTTATACTTTCCACAATTGTCGAGACAACTTCAATTCTCAACGCTCTTGGCCTTTACTTTTCAAGGTTTACCTTCCGACTGAGAGCATCAACATCCACATTTGCTTTACCAGGGTGGTAAAGTATCTCGCAGTCGTAATCCTTGAGTAACTCTGGCCAGCATTGTTGTCTCATGTTCAATTCCTTCTGATTAAAGAGATATTGAAGACTCTTGTGATCAGTGAAAAGTTTACACTTTGTGCCATAAAGATAATGCCTCCATATCTTTAGGGCGAATACTACCGCTGCCAACTCCAAATCGTGAGTGGGGTAGTTCTTTTCATGCTCTTTCAATTGCCTCGATGAATATGCTATCACCTTATCCATTTGGGTCAGAACACATCCTAACCCAACTCCAGAGGCATCACTATAAACTGTGAAGTCATCAACTCCTTTGGGTAATGAAAGAATCGGTGCTTCACACAACTTCTTCTTTGACTTCTCAAAGCTTCCAATGCTTCTCATTCCAAGTATAGATAGCTCCTTTGTGGGTCAAAGCTGTCAATGGAGTCGCGATCGAAGAAAAGCCTTGGATAATTCAGTAATAATATCCAGCTAATCCTAAAAAGCTTCAGATCTTTATAGGACCTTCAATCGTAATCTTCGAGTTACAAAATAATTCCTTATTGAGGACTCCTTCTTCTTCTTGGAATAAGTACTTTCCTTCATTTATTATAACAGACCAATGGGTCATGTTCTAATGATCTCTCATTGTATACTGCACTACTTAGACTCAGATCTCCTTGGGACAATTTCCAAAACAAACTACACCTTCCTTCATGTTCTAATGTGATACAATCACAGTTCAACATGTATGATTCCTAAATATCAACTTCTTTAACAATGAGTGCGATACTTCTTTTGATCGCTTTAATCATCTTTTACTTCAATCTTCTGGCTTAAGTCAAATGCTACATCGAACTTGGTTCTCTGAACCACGTAACATACTCATATTAGTCGGACTCGATTCAATATGACCTCTTAGGTCGGAATAACAATCATCTTCTTAGTCATTACCGAAACGATGGTAACGACAGACTAGAACAAGACGGAATCAAATAATAGCTTCTTGGTAACCTTGTGACTTTCCCTGATCCAAGTGCGAGTCCTGTGCTTCCAGTAGTATAGATCTCTACTACTATTCACACCTACTCATACTCGTCCCAAGTACTGTCTCGCAGTCCCCAAGTCCTAAAATCACAAAACAATTTAACACATACAAATGTGTCCAATTAATAATAAAAATTTTCCTAGACTCTACTAGGACTTCTTTCACGCGTATCTTCAATGATCAACTCTACTTCAACTTGGTTGATGATGGAAATTTCAGATGATTGGGACAACTTCAAAAATTACACCAGCCATTCTATTCATCAGACGACAAAACCAGGGTTTATTTTATTTCCTTGAAACGATTACACAAAGGTTCAAGTTTACCCTATACTATGCCTCTCATAGGCTAAACTACTTGTTACTATTCACATTACTACTTCGTAACTTGATCTTTGGGTATTAAGTCATGACTTCTACTTCCTAGTGTTATTAATCGCTTCTTCAAGGATATCCTGAAATTCCTTTGGCATTGATGGTGCACTTGGCTTTGTTACTTCTTTGTTCTTCTGACAATTCATAGAAATATGGCCTTCTTCTTTACATCCGTAGCACACCTCCTTGGGAATCATACACTTATTGGCATAATGCCCTATTTCTCCACATTTAAAGCACTTCACCTTCCCGTCACAATTCCCAGAGTGTTTATTTTTGCACTTCCCGCACCATTTTCCTTTATCTCTTCTTTTGCCAAACTTTGTGGATATGTTGCTCTTGTTGGGCCTTGAAGACCCCTCAAATTTCCTCTTCTTGCCAACTTCAACTTTGTTGGCGGTTGTGTCATTGATCATTAGCAACCCTAATAGTTGCCTCAAGAACAGATGCCTGAAGTACTGGCACAATAAGTTCATCCTTACTTTGTTGAAGTAAACATTTTGTTTCTTCCATCTGTTCACCTAACATCGTACGTACCATTGCCTGCACTCCAGTCATCGTGATTGGCTCAGGCTGTGGATTATCACTTCCGAACCCACTTTGAGTACTCGGCATTTCGATCTATACACCAATCGTAGGTGAATTTAGATCTTCATTTTTGTTAGATGTTAAGTCTTCGAAACGTTTATATGTTAGTTCCAATATCGTAGTCATACGTTTAGAATCCTACACACATAAGGTTTCCAGATCCAGTCGGCAACAGACCATAGATCCGAACAAATAATAGCATCATTATAGCTATAACACAAAACATTTAGCACATAAGGGCATTTTAGGCATCTTCCCTAAAATAAACTAGTGCTCGTGTCTAAAATATGGTAGAAACTCATCTCACAATCATCACTTAGCATTCTAAGTTCAAGTCTAGAAATTCTACAATTTCTTAGTTCGCTTAAACTAATGCTCTGATACCAACTGTGACATCCCCAAATATCTCGGCCAGAAAAGACCGATTTAATTTATGCTTTTTAAAAATCAAATCAGAGAAATCTTTATAAAAGATGTTGCGGAGTTGGTCCCCAAAACAAAATATGATAAAAGTTTGTCAAAACCTTTCTTTAAGAAATATATCATTTCTTTTTATATCAAAACCTCGGGATGTCATGTTCCAATACAGATCAAAAGCATAAACAAGACATTATAAGCCTTACGACAATTATTTGTAACTACTGGCCTATAATCCAAAATTCACTCATCATCATCATCCGACTATGCTCGGGGTCCTCTACCTGTAATATAAACAGCTGAGTGGGTCAGGCTTGGAAGCCTGGTGAGCATATAGGGTTTTCAACCCACAATACATAAATTTATTATGTTTATACATCAATCAATCAACCTAACTACCCCAAACCCCATTATTTTATTTATTTCTTAAGGGTTTACCCTAAGAATCAACTATCACTCCTTCCTAAGGATTCATCCTAAGGAATAGACACAAAGTCACCTCGTGACGGGGGTTTATACAACGGGCACTAATTCCATAGCTGCCAAAGTTTATTCAACATGTGCTAAGTCCATAGCTCTCATTTATCGACAATATTATTTACAGGTGTTCTCTCCTGCAATACATGTCAATGGGTTTTTAGAGTACAGCAAATGAACATATAGTTCATTACTCCTACAGGTTGCGGGCCTGCTAGTGTTCCATAGACTGTCTATAATAGTACATGGTTGTCATCCATACTCTGCTGAATGACGGGGGCCAAAAATTTGGGTAAGTGATTCTCTCAAATTTTCACCACTCACCCTCAACTCATGATCAATATTATTGATCATCTCCTTTATCCAACTCACCTTTCATCATACCCACTATTTCATCTACCCATGTTCTACCCAACATATTTTGTAGATAAAAAGCATATACAGTTTAAAACTTGTATAAAACATCAATTCAACAGTCACCTCAGTCAAACAATTAATATATTTACACATAACACGTATTTCAAGGTAAATACTTCATATCTATGTGTAAATTGAAAGTAACTACACACTCACTTATTTTGGTGAAAATCGGGCAACAATTCATTTCCTAAAACGATCGTTTCTAATAAAACCGGGAGTTTTATTGAGAAACCGGGCTCTGCGAAAGGTCGGGCTTTGAAACCGAAAAGATAAATTTTCCTGGCTTCTCGGGCTCTTCGTGGGGTATTCCGGGCTTTACAATTGATACCGGGGCTTTGCAGGATGTTAAGATGAAGAAAATATGGAGAGAGGGGCTAAAAATGGCTAAATTCCAAAAGTAACCGGAAACCCTCGCAGGTACCCTTCTATTTATAGGGTCCGAAGTTTGATCCAACGGCTGAGAAGTCTCCGGATCCGACGGCTAAGAGGATTCGCAGAGGGTCTCGCACATGCCTCGCATGGCTCGCACCTGGCTCGCACATGCGAGGGCTCGTTGTCGGCTTCTAAGTGGACCGCGGCTTGCTGGCGCACCTGCGAGGCTCGGAGCTAGGCTATGCGAGGCTCGGACACACGCGGCAGCTGGGCGAAGCTTCGGCTGGGGAGCTGGCTGCTTCGGATTGGGCCTCCTCCTCGGTCGAATCAGAAGAGGACACGTGGCTCGCATGACTCAGCAGCCTCGGTGACTCAGCAGCCTAATGACTCAGCAGCCAGGTGACTCAGCAGGACACGTGTCACTTTCTAAGCGAGGGTGACGTGGCAATTGTGTGACTATGCGAAATTTCTCGGTTTTCGTGCCAAAACTTCTAAAATCCATAACTTTCGCATACGAACTCCGTTTTTGACGTTCTTTATATGCACGCGTAGCTAAAATTACGATCTACAACTTCCGTTTAAACTTCGTCAGCTAATTTTGAATTTAAATTTTATATTATTATTTTTAACAGACCGGGACAGGAAATCCGTTAAAAATTCATAACTTCTTCATCCGACGTCCGTTTTCGTCAGACTTTTTACCGTTGTGCTCCTAATGACGAGACCTTCAATTCTCGTTTAGGTTGTGTCGGCTAAAAACCGGTCGATCTAAAATTCGAGTTTTTAGCTGTCTACTACTGCGCTGAAGCTTCGAAAAATCATAACTTCCTCATACGAAGTCAGATTTGGGCGTTCTTTTTATCGAACTTCTCGGTTTAACGAATACTATGACTTTCGTTTAGATTACTAAGGCTAAAAAGTAGTTTATCAAAAACTCACTTTTTACGACATTCAGCACCGTGTCGGTTTTGTCGCGAAACTTCAATAGGTCATAACTTCTTCGTTATAACTCGGTTTTTGGTATTCTTTATATCCCCGAAATCCTTGTTTCGACCACTACAACTTTATGTAAAGATATTGGGCTTATCTCACACTTTAGTTTTGACGCTTATTTTTATTTTTAATTAATTAAACCCTAATAATTAAGCATAAAACACATAATTCACATAAAATTCACATAATTCCTTTTCATTTCTTCTAAATGAATTACAAAGGTTAACCTAGACCATTATGTCAATATTAATGCCTAGCCTAGAAACACGGGCGTTACATTTCAGTCCATATACGTCTTTGTCTAAAATGTAACAATGATTGGGGTACCTTTCATTGACGAATCCAGGAGGTTGCTCTACGTCCACTGTTTCTTCAAGTTCTCCATTTAGAAATGCACACTTGACATCCATTTGGTAGACCTCAAAGTGTTTCTGTGCAGCATAGGCAAGAAATATTCTAATGGATTCCAGCCTAGCTACAGGAGCAAAAGTTTCTTCATAATCGATGCCTTCCTCCTGACAATACCCTTTCACCACCAGACGAGCTTTGTTGTGTATCACGTTGCCTTCCTTGTCCATCTTATTTCTGAAGACCCATTTGAGACCAACAACTGAGGCATCTTGAGGAGTTGGAATGAGGCGCCAAACTTTATTCCTTTCGAATTCATTCAGTTCGTCTTGCATAGCTTGAACCCAATCAGAGTGATCAAGAGCAGTGTTAACTGTCTTTGGTTCAACTTTTGAGACGAAGGAGTTAAACATACAAAATTCCACTTTTGAAAATAAGGAAGATTGTTTTGCCTTAAGTTGTGATCGGGTCAGGACCTTTTCAGAGACATTGCCGACAACCTGGGAGACAGGATGATCTCTGGTCCATTTGACAAGAGGAGGGTAATTTGGATCATAAGACGGATCCAATTCAGCGTTTATCATCTCTTCAGGTTCAGACTGACTTTAATCGTCATAGAGCATATCAGCATTCTCCCCCTCGACAGATGAGCTTTCAGGTAGGTCTTGAGTATCTTGAGCTACAGGGGTTTCGGGTGGTGTCGAGCTTTCGGGCGTTGACGCACCTTCGGGTGTTGTAGCACTTTCGGGTGGTGTGGTACTTTCGGTTGTTGAAGTGCGTTCGGGAGCAGCTTGAGAATTGTTCTCCCCTTCAACATGTGAACTCGGCTGTGATGACGAAGATGGATCCTCCCCTTCAACTGAGGCATCATGCTGTGGAGGTTCGTTGGAACTTGATCCTCCTTCATTCATTCGCTTTGCAGCATCTTCGACAAGTTGCTTCAGATGATCTACTTTGTTGTCTGCTGCACTGGCTTCCGAGAGAGTGGCCTTCTCTGATTCATCAAATAACTCGACAAATTTCTCAAAGAGGTTTGCGATCGAGGCTGTGACTTGGCCTATTTGAGGAAAGATTTCTCCAGCTGTGTCTTCGTTGGTCTTTAGCTTTTTGACATAGCTATCATCAAAAGTCACGTAATAAGTCTCTTCTATTTTCCTCGAGCGCTTGTTTAATACCCTGTACGCTTTAGAAATGAGAGAGTAGCCCAGAAATATCCCTTCATCGACTTTGACATCGAACTTGTTACGATGTTCTTTAGAATTGAAGATGAAGCACCGTGAGCCGAATACATGGAAGAATCTAACATTTGGCTTCCTGTTGTTGATGATCTCATAAGGAGTGAGAGTGAATCGCTTATTGAGATATGACCTGTTCTGCGTAAAACAAGCAGTAGCAATAGCATCATCCCAAAAATATAAAGGTAAAGAAGCAAAACTTAGCATAGTTCGGGCCGCCTCACACAAAGATCGGTTTCGTCTTTCGACAATCCCTTTTTGTTGAGGGGTGTAGGGAGCTGAGAAGTTGTGACTGGTTCCTTTTTCCGCCAAGAATTCTTCGAATTCTTTATTTTTGAATTCCAGCCCATTGTCGCTCCTAATGTTGCGAACGACTTTCTTCAGCTGTACCTCAACCTGCTTGATAAACATCTTTAGCTTTAGAGTCGCTTCAGATTTGTGCTTCAGAAAGAACACCCATGTAAAGCGCGAAAAGTCATCAACAATAACAAGAATATACTTGCTACCGCCGATACTTTCGACAAATGATGGACCACACAAATCAATATGAATTAATTCTAGTGGTTCAACAACTTTGGTGTTTACAATAGATGGGTGACTTTGACGACTCTGCTTCCCCATTTCACATGCAGCACACAAATGTTCTCTATCATACTTCAGCAATGGAAGACCTCGAACATGACTTCCAGTGACAAGTTTGTTTATGTCCTTAAAGTTGAGATGAGAGAGCCTTCGGTGCCACAGCCAGCTTTCGTCAGATTGTGCTTTGGATAACAGGCAGATAGCAGGATTCCCTTTGATGGGTTTGAGGTTCAGGGGAAACATTTCTCCTTTTCGCTCTGATTTGAGAATAATTCTTTTCGTTTTCTTCTCAATTATTTCTGAACCCTCATCATCGAATGAGACCTTGAGACCGGTATCTCCAACAAGCTGAGATACACTGATGAGGTTGTGCTGTAGTCCTTCAACGTATGCAACTTTCCTTATCGTAAAATCACCATTAGTTATCATTACATAGCCTTTTATTGTGCCGAATGAGTTGTTCCCGAACTTGACATTTCCACCGTTTGAGAGAGACCGAAATTCCCTCAGCTCTTCCTTCCTTCCTGTCATGTGACGTGAGCAGCCACTGTCAATATACCATTCTTCGTCAAACTGCTCGTCACTGATAACCTGCAAGAATTAAGCAGATTTAGGAACCCAAAGTTTCTTGGGTCCATGTGAGCCTTTCACAGGAACAGGAATAGTAAGAGAGATGTCAAAAAGATATGTTCTTTTTATTAGCGTTGTCTCATCTTTCTTTTTGATGGTGAAAACCTTAATTTTATTGGGATTTGTTACTTTTGCTTTGGATTCTGGTTTAGGTATTTGGACTTTAGGATGATTTTGATTTGTTTTAATTGACGAAACCTTTGATTTTCCTTTCAGATCTGTTGATGATTTAGGTTTTTGAGTGCGAACAGAATTGAATTTAGAAAGTGGTTGAGAGGAATTAGAAGAATTAGCAGAAGAAGAACAAGAGAGTTTAGAATGAGAGGATTTCTTGGCTTGAGGTTCTAAGTGACCCTTTTGTTTTTGATCATTAGTGGGACCGAACCTAGAACTCTGGTCTCTTTTGCTCTCGGAATGAACCTCTGCTTTCAGTAGCTTGTGTTCTCTGAACCGAACCTTTGCCTTCGGTTGTCATAATTTTTAGAACCGAACGTATCCTTTCGGTTGTTACGACCTTCAGAACCGAACCTCTCCCTTCAGTTGTTATTACTCTCTTGAGATCTAACAGTACTTTTCTCTGACTTTAAATTTCTATCACGATAAGAGAAATAGGCGTTTTGAGATTTCCAAAACTGTTTTCTTTCAGAGAGATTCTTCTTGTATCTCTGATTCCTTTGCTGTTTTTGATTTTTCACCTGCTTCGGCTGATGATGGATGTTTGCTTTTTGTTTTTGCTTTTTGTCAGCTGGTTCACCTTGAACTGATGAAGTTTCACTTGAGGGAGTGACTTCTTTTGCAGGAACTCCTTTTTCTTCAGGAACTTCTTTTGTACCACTTGTGCTTGGCACGTCGAAGCTATCAGGCTTGTTCAAAGGCTCTGGCACATATCTGCCTTTGGTTTTCCATGACGTCCTTTCTGACAGACCAACTATTTTGTCAGCATTGTCGATAGGAGCTGGCCAAAAGAACTCATCGCAACCATCAGTATTATCTTCGTTTACAATGGCTGTGAGTTCGGCTGTCTGATATTCGGTTACACCTGTGACCTTATACACCTGATTTGGAGTGGTTCTAACCTTTTGGTATACTACAACCTTTTCTTCAAGGATCGGGTACTTTTGTTGGGACAAACGAGCAAACTCCACAGAATTTTCTGAAATAAGATTCTTGTGGTTTTTGGGTTCGCTCTTGACAAACTCAAAACAGTCAACTACGTCCTCTATAGAAATTTCATTCATATCATCGTCATCATTAAGCTCAGATGCATTTTCAACATCAGTTTTATTTTCTGAGCTTAAGTTGGTACTCAATGAGTCAAACTTTTGTATGGTTTCGGTCCTTAGTTTCAGTTTATCATTTTCATCCAAAAGGTTTTTCAGCATGTCCTTATGGTCCTTCGACTTTATGAAAGATTCGATTTTGTCTAGACCATACATATATGTCGGATTAACATCCTCAGACGAAACAACACTTTCACAATTATATGCTTCAGCATCAAGTTCATCCTCCTTAAACTCAAGGAAGGGTAAAATCATGCGATGAATTTTTTGCCCTATTTCACAATCCAAATGAAGCTGAGTGATATTAGTGTAAAGACGCTTAGCAATTAAACAAAAGACATTTCTCTGTTTTAAAAGTTTTAAATTGTCTCTTTGCAAATAAATGTTTTCGTCCTTGATTTTGATTAATTCCGACTCCTTCAGCTTGATCCACATCCTCCGTTCCTCACTTTTCGAAGACACCCTGCTTATTTGGTCAGTTAGGTTAGAATTGGTGACCCGAGTTTAAGTTAAGCTACTGTCTAGATGAGATATTCTTGAATTCACATTTTTTAATTCCTTTTCGTATGAACACTGTGGGACTTTGAATGAAACAAAAATGGATTGTACCTTCTTGATCAGTTCATCAAGTTCGTTGAACTGCACGCTGAGCGGTTTTGCTGTGAAGCACAAGTCCTCTCGCTCCTTTGTGTCTTCATTCCCACCATCTGTGTTGTATCCCCTCATCTGAGATACATCTGACACCATCAAACATTTGCCACCACTCCCTTCATCTTTCGCAACATAAGCCTTTCCATGAGAAGGCTTCCTTACTTCATCATCCTCAGAGTCGGTTGACCAGACCTCCACGCCACCGAACTCATCATCCGCTACCGAACCTTATACAATTAAAGCATTCATAGAAGGGTTAGCAGTAGATTTCTTTCTCTTGATCTCTTCAAGCTTTTTCAACAACACAGCTTCTTCATCTTTCTCCTCATCCTTTTCTGCCATTTTCTTGAGGACACAATCTTTTGCATAGTGGTTCTTTCCTCCACAATAATAGCAGCTCACACCCGAATCTCCTTCCGCTTTCGGTTCCTTCTTTGATTCTGCTGTCTTCGGTTCATCCCTGATCTTTTCAGAACTATAACTTCCATGCTAATTTTGGTTCTTATTGGTAGGAAATCTTTTCTTGATGAACCTCTTAGGGTTTGACACCATCATAGCATAGTCTTCATAGGTAAGGTCATAGTCCTCCAAGTTAAGGTCTTCATCTTCCATCACCCCTTTGCTTTTAGACAGAAGAGCCAATGATCCCAAGCTAGAAACCACATTTTTCGCCTGCAGGATAATATTTTCTTGGGATTTCAAAATCCCTACCAGCTTTGCCAAAGAGTAAGATTTGAATTGCTCGTGTGCTTTAACAGTGGACACAACAGCTCTCCATTCAGATCTAAGGCCGTTTAAAAATGTAACCTTTTGTTTAATCAACTTTCTTTCAATATCATGTTTGATCATCTTGCTAAGAAGATGTTTGAAGCGATCGAACGTTTGAGTTACAGTTTCTTCTGGACCCTGCTTAAATTCACCAAACTCGGACAGGAGTAAGGTTTGAATGGAATGCTGGAGATCTTCGTCTGTTGAATATAACTCTCGCAGCCTATCCCATATTTCTTTAGTAGTGCTGCACGAACTCACCAGCCTGAATGTATCAGATTGAAGAGCGAATCTGATTAGTCTCAATGCCTTAATATTGCACCGAAACTTATCTTTTTCGTCATGGGTGATATCTTTAACGTCTTTCAATAGATCATTATACTCTTTCTGAGTTTTAATAATCCTTGAAGTTGCTGAATGAGTGAAAGGTCCAGTTACGATGGCTTCCAGATGAGGTATCCGTTGTCCTCAGATCCAATAACATAATCTTCAAAGTGATGTGCCCAGACTTCGTAATCCTGGGTGTAAAGGATGGGAATCTTTGTTGTTGATCCAATGTTGTTTGAGATGTTAATGGGATTTGATTGTGACTCGTCCATGCTAGATCGAATAACATGTTTAAAAGATCAGACTTGTAATGTATTAAATTAGGGCTACACAAATAAATGTTGAGTTACGTCAATTATGGATGACGGCTCAATAAATATTAGTTAATGCGGAATAACCCTAATCGCAACCTTTTTCACAGAAAAGATGTGTATGAATTACACAGCCTCCTGCTCTGATACCAATTGATGAGTTATAAACTAACTTGAAGATCGATTAGATCTTTATAACAGGTAAAAAAATGAATGCAAAAACTGTAAATAACACAAGTATGGATCAAAGAATGTCGAATGATTAATTCAAACAATCCTCAGCAGAGCTCGACTAAGAACTTCCGCTGTAGAGGATTTAGGGTTACAAGAACGATAATAAAAACTTCTGAATAATGCTGTGATCGATCTATTCTTTCGTTACAATCGTTAACCTAAGATGCATGCAAGCACCTATATTTATAATAAACCCTATTATACTTCACGGTTGGACAGGCCCATACCGGAGTTACAAAACTAGACTAACTAGCGAGCCCAATCGATGCAATACATAACAAAACGCGACCCAACACAAGGTATTACCCTAATCTAGCATACAAAACAATGAATGTAACAAGATAGAATACATAACTCTTTGATGTAGAAAGTCTTCATGAAGCTTGAGTGCCTAGTGCCCCAAGTGTGACACCTCAAATGGTTCACACAACACCAAATACACTTGGAATAACTTAAGAGAAATCTACACGTCATGCAATCGGCTAGCCCACTCTAGCATGATCCTAGTGGTAGATTTTGTCAAGAATAAGATCTTTATATAGTGTTACAATTAGGGTAAACCCTAATTGTCATGACTTTCCAATTCCTTGGATCCATGGGTTAAAATACATCATGGAGCATCCATGGACCATCCTATGGGTTTTAGCCCAACTTGATTATCCGTGGAGCATTAGCCCACTATACAAGTATGGATGATTTACACAATCAACCCATATATTTAATTAGTCTTCTTTTGATCAGTTAATTAATCCTAGATTAATTCTTCATCAATACTAATTAAATAATCTTATTATTCTTATTATTAATATACTAGAACTTATAATATATTAATAACCATAAGGGTCTTATTTCTCTCATTTAGTCTATCCAAGTGCATGATGCCATGCAACCCAAATGGACCATGCCGGGTCGGGTCAAGTCTTACCAATTATACTTATGGACTTAGACATTAATCCAATAGTCTCCCACTTGGATAAGTCTAAAACTATTATTGCGTATGACTTCAGGAACCGACTGGCAATTGTAGCTCTCAAAAGCTTCTGTCGAACTCTGACCTTGTAGATGAACTCTGACCTTTGTCAGTGACTTGTCCATTACATAAGGGATCATATATTCCTCCATTCTATATATCATATGGACTGAGACATGGATTATAATCATTCTCTCTGTCCATTTGTTGTTTCCTGATTTCCGATTTATGACGACTGACTAATTGAACAAATCAAATCGGTCTTGGCCCGGCCGAGCACTTCCATTTGTCATCATCAAATCATTGAGGCGCCCACATATATCGCTTTTATCCCGAAGGTAAAAGGAATGGATAAACTTTGACTCATATGGCTTGTTCTACTACTTGTTGAATCATACACAAAGGCACGTTTTATAACATCGAGTTACCAATGCGTTTTCGTGCAATCAATGTACTATCAACTCATAGTAACAACTCATATCTCTAGGTTTGAAGAATATAATATATTATCGTCTCATGATCACTCGTGATAAAATCCATGAAGTGATTCCAATGAGCGCGGGTTGAATCCAATACTCAGAACTTATGAGCACTCATGAGTGTTGTAGCCCTTTGTCCAACACCTTAGACCTCTACAAGCCAACCCATGACAGTCTTAATTCATATCTACTTCCAACATATGACCGACTGTGGATGGTTTGAATAACTTAGTCATTCCGGAAGAATAACCTAGTTTATTCGGGAAGTCAAAACATGCAAAGTGAAACACAATAATAATTGAATCCAATGTGGTATCAAAACCTATGAACATAAATAAAACACCTTTTATTTATCATCATATGATTACACATTATTCATTGTATACTTTTTCAGCTATCAACTTTATTCTTGAATTTAAAACAATAGTTGTCCCATGCTCCAAGCATGTACACTATGTTTTTTTTTTCTAAACACTAGTCATGCCACACACCAAGTATGCATACTATGTTTGTCTATGATCTTTACTTTGTGAACTAGATCAATTGAACATAACTTCAATGATTCTCTTTTCACACTCCCAAATCTTTACTGCAAATGCAAGAATTCAAAATTCATGCCATTTATTGAAATCTGTTAGATTATAAACTTATATGCATTGATCCTCTTGTAATGATTATGCACAAAGTCAGAAAGACTTGACAACAATCATTACAGAGCATTCCAAAGGAGATCAGCTCCTTAGAAACTTCCTTCTTGCATTAAGTTTCCTAATCTTACACAGATTGAATAATTTCTAACTCTAAAACATTTCCAGATTCCATTTTGACTTATCACTTCTGAACAAGAGTTGCCTCCTTACAAACTATGTCAATATGGTCCTTCTAGAATGATCACTATACTTCCAACTGTCCTTGAGCAACAAATCTTTGGTAAACCTTAGATTGTCCTCGATAATTGTTTAATCCTTTTAGTCATATCCAGTTCTAAACCTTTTCCCTTCTTAATGCCCCAGGCATTTGGAAATATTTAGAAAGCATGAATATAGCACATGTAATCGATCCTATATCCGAAGCATATGGGACACGATTCATGATGTCTCACATAAAGACTAAACCAGTCTTTTGCTATAATATTTCCATTTCTATTTGCCAAGTTCTCATAATTCGGATTATGAAAAGGGATGCCGTAATCATAATCGAATTTTAGAACGCAAATAATGGACTCATATACAGAATTTCCTTACGTTGAGTCATTCCAACATGAAATTCATATATATCCTTGACTAAATGATTAAAACCTCACGATCTAAGCTTATAGATTTGAGATGAAGTATAACTTTCTCTCCGTTAATTATAGCAAAACAACTCTTTCCCGATTGAAACTTTTGTTTTCTATAATTAACATTGCTAACTTGCAATACTTATCATAATTATCATGCTCCCACTAACATGATGATTATTAGCATAACACTTATGTTCCCACTAGCTTTGACATGTACTCAAAATCAGCTGACTTTCTTACCAAAGTTCAGATTTCTGATACTAGATTGTTTTGATAAAACTTTATCAAAATCATACACCTTGCCTTAGATAGCACACTTGTGTGTCTAAACAATTATGAAGAGGGATGCCGTAATCATAATGGTTAGACCTTTTTGCCACTTCTCACAAGTCCATGTTAGTGTGTCGATTAACCACACAACTCCACTAACGACTTTGAGAATGCAAATATCACAATTGCTATCTACTTCAAATCTACTTGGTGGAAGTGTTTCCTCAACATCATTTTCATGAATCGGAGAGAAACCTTATGACCCTTAGATTTAATGGTGTATGTGTTCTTATCCATGTGAATTGTCAAAACCATAGTTACAAGACAAGGATAATGAAAAATCCAAACTCATATGGACTGAACTCAATCTTAATTTCTTGCCACCTGGCAGCTCAAGGGCCTGCCATTGCTTCCAAGTTGTTATGCAACAAATTGAGAACTCTAAGAACTCATATGCAAAGACAACTTTAATTGGAATGGGCACAAAATATGTCAACAGGATAGATTATAAACCTCAAGTCGTGTGCAAGTGAAGAACTTCAGGTTTTATTCTTGATTAGTTCTTGAGACTTTCAAGACCTTTAAGACTCCCATTGTCCTCTTGACCTATAAGACTCCTTTGTCAAACATCCAAGATATAGTGCGGATTCTAATCAAGACAAACACTTCACACAATTGGCCTAAGTTGTTCTTTGTTTTATCCAAAACATCACAGCTTACCAATTTCAAATGTACAAGAGTAGAAAACTTTTACTCTTACATTTGACAAGTGTTTTAAACCTTCTTTAAGACATGTCACTCAAGTTACAATCTTAGAGTATAACTCTAAGAATTGTTTTTGGAATGAAGTATGAATCATCTTCTTGATTTAACCACTTCAACAATTCAAGTTCCTCTTCTTAGCTATAAGAAGGCTCTTAGAGGATGAATTGTGATAAGGTCTCTAAATCATTAAAGTGATCACAAAACTGATACTAAAGTACTCTCCCATCTTTTCAGATTTGAGAAACTTTTATCCTTCTGCCTAATTTGATTCTTCTTATTCGCTCTGCCTTACATTGGAACCTTTTCCAATGTCTCAGAGTTACACTTAAGCTTGTAAGTATAATCATATTTACTGAGCTTTAGTAAACCATGACGAATAGTCTTATCGATCTTTTGTGGTGGACTTGACCAGTGCACAAGAATGTGTACTCAATCCCTTAGTCATTCACATAACTCACACATCCATGTGAAAAGTAATTCGTCTTAATTTTCCAATACTTGAAAGTTCTCATTCATCATGCTATACAACTTGCATGAATCCAAGTCCCGGTCCAATTGAAACTTGGGTGATGAGAATCTTTCCTTATTTGGTAAATTTAGACATTACCACAAATGAAAGAATCAATTTCATATTTCCACTCTTGCTATTAATGGAATCGTATAAGCAACAATTTTTCCTCAAATGCCATTGTAAGGTTATTTTAAAATAAATAAAATCATCATTTTTTTCCTTTTATTTTAAAACCTTGCGGAAAAACTATCCTTACAATCCATATGAAAACTTGTTGTTATCTATTCCTAAGCAATATCTCATAACTCCTAAGAAGTAGCTCAATAATCCGATTTTCAAACTACGCGATAGAAATCCATCTATGCGATCAGATTCGGCATATTCTTTCTTTAAGTTTCTTCACTTTTCTTTGATTCTTAAAACATCACCATGTGACCCAGTCACATCATGTATCAAGAATCTCATAATAGAAACTTAACAGAGTTAGATAGTGGACTTTACCTGAAGTAAAGTCAAACTTATTGACTTTAACATCCTTAGGTAAATTTCGCAGCTTCGCAACTAATGACCCTCTGCCTTTGGCAATATAAACATATGGACGCTTTGATGATGGTACACGGGACTATCACAGACTTAGCTTTTCTCTTTACCATTTGGTCAACCAAGTTGACTATGGCCGATCCCTTTCCACTAGGAAGAGAAAGCTTTACTGGATATTCAATGTCATCATTGTCACTGTCCATAAAGTTTTAGGAAGTTGATCTTAGCAAATGGATAAGATCATTAAGGGTGTTGTCTTAGTCTATTTCATAGGATTCCCAAAGGAATTCACTATGTGACTTAGAAAGTGATTGAACCACCAACTTTCTCAAGACTTTGACAACCAACTCTCCGGGCTTGTTAATATGTGACTACATCTCCAAGATGTGACCACACATAGACCTTTACTTGCCAATAGGGCTTGAGTGACCTTAAACTTTTCAACAACTATTGGGATAGGAGAATAATTGGAGGAGGTGAAAGAAGTATGATTTCCAAGGGACATCATCTTCATTTAGGAAAGCTTGTTTCAAGAGATTTGGGAAGATCATAAATGTCTAAACCAGACATCTTTTTGGGAGATATTCAAGATAGTTGATTTAAAGTCCTTAATATGACACCCAATATGAAATATTAAGGCTAGGACCCAACAAACTATTTTATAACTTAAAAGAGGGATGCCGAAATCCAAGCTATAAAATATTTGAAGGTAGGTGAATGACGATTCACCAATTTCCACCAAGATAAACGAAACGTATTATTAGGTTTCAATTGGTTTTGAAACTCCTAGATCTTTGAGATTCATTGAATTGTTCAATGGCATGTTTCAATCTCGAGTGTGCCCTTCAGGTTTTGTGACTGGGATGCCGAGGATCACAAAACAAGGTGTGAAGTAACCATGCAAATTACTTGGTACCCTTAAGTTTTTACCCCTCAGTCGATGTGCTGGTTAACCACACACGCTCCATCGATACTGTGATAAACATTAAGTTACCCTTTGCCTACCTTGTTAAATACGAGTTAGTGTGCCAGTTAACCACACACGCTCCACTAACCGACTTAAACAAAGTGCAAAGTGTAATTTCATGGATTAGCACCTTATTCACATTTTCCTAAGTAACTAAGTTTGGGTATTTATAAGAGTTTAGTTACTTAGTATTTGTCATTAATACTTTTAATGAAGGGAGAATTATAGTCCTGTCAAACCCGTTCAGCTAACAACCCTCTACTAGCCAAGCAAGAGGTGGGTTAGAGTGGACACCCATTAAGTTGCCATTTTATAGGCAACAACCTTATACCCAACTTATAGACCGGCTTCGTGAATGAGGCGTACTAGCGGTAAGACTGACTTTACTCTTATACATATATATATTGTTAACTTATAATATTATAAAGTATAAGGGTTGAATTCTAACTTTTAAAATTCTAAGGGCTAACTTGGAATTAAAGTATTCATAAGTGAAAATTTTTCAAATTCCAAAACTTGAGGGCAAGTTTTGAAACTATTCAAAACTAATTAATTCCATAACTTATGTGTTTAAAGTAGTTTTAATCCAAAAACTCTTCAAGTTCCATAACTTGAGGACAAGTTATGGAAGACTTTAAACTAATAAAAGAATTAACTTTTCTTTATTTTATAACTTATGGAATTAATTAAGGTTACATATTTTATTACTTAATGAAGTGACTCTTGAACCTCCATAACTTAAGGACAAGACTGTTCATCTTTTGTAACCATTGCCAACTTTTATGAATTTTATGAAACTTAAATGTGACTTTTCATATAACTTGAGGGCAAGTTACAAAAACACATTTTAGAATCAACTCTTAGATTAATTTGGATTGAAAACACATAATCAATTAACTTTTCTATTAATCTAAGTTACTTATAAGAACAAGATAATTCAAATCAAACTTTTTCATGTAATTAGCCTAATCACTAAACTAATTCAAAACATGAATCTATAGACAATTATCTTTGAAATTGGATTAGCATGAACATTACCACATTAAAAACAAGTTTATAAATTCAAAAACAACTTAGGGTAATGTTCCTAGTCCATTTCTAGCCAAAAACCTCGAAAATATGTTGTCTGGGGCTCCTACTCGGCGAGTGCATGAACCTACTCGGCGAGTAGGATGATTTTAATCATGGACTCGGCGAGTTCATCAGTGGACTCGGCGAGTCTAGTGCCCAGAAAGCCAGAAAATCGAGTTTTTTAGCATTTTTCAGCAATTTGCATCAAGTATAATAGAAAACAAGCCTAGTCTCTGATACCACTGTTGGGTTTTGAGCATTCTAACACTCCTAAGTGTACATGCAACCCTAAATACCTTGGATCTATGTTTTCTCTATTATACATGCAAATATGAACATCCAAGGTATTACCCTAATCTAGCATACAAAACAATGAATGTAACAAGATAGAATACATACCTCTTTGATGTAGAAAGTCTTCATGAAGCTTGAGTGCCTAGAGCCCCAAGTGTGACACCTCAAATGGTTCACACAACACCAAATACACTTGGAATAACTTGAGAGAATTCTACACTTCATGAAATTGGCTAGCCCTCTCTAGCATGATCCTAGTTGCAGATTTTGTCAATAATAAGATCTTTATATAGTGTTACAATTAGGGTAAACCCTAATTGTCATGACTTTCCATTTCCTTGGATCCATGGGCTCAAATACACCATGGAGCATCCATGGACCATCCTATGGGTTTTAGCCCAACTTGATTATCCATGGAGCATTAGCCCACTATACAAGTATGGATGATTTACACAATCAACCCATATATTTAATTAGTCTTCTTTTGATCACTTAATTAATCCTATATTAATTCTTGATCAATACTAATTAAATAATCTTATTATTCTTATTATTAATATACTAGAACTTATAATATATTAATAACCATAAGTGTCTTATTTCTCTCATTTAGTCTATCCAAGTGCATGATGCCATGCAACCCAAATGGACCATGCCGGGTCGGGTCAAGTCTTACCAATTATAGTTATGGACTTAGACATTAATCCAACAGTTTCTTGGAAGGATCCTGTGAAGATTGACTCTTTCGCTGCTTCCAGAACTTTCTCTTCTTGCCACTCCCTATTGCTGGTTCGAGAGTGGCTGTCACTTTTTCAAGACCAATGCCATGATGTATGAGAGTCTGCGCCAAACACTTGGCGCTATCAAAAGTGATTGGCCTAGCAGCTATGACATTCCTTTGGGTTGGGGGCATCAATCCCCAAATGTATCTCTCTATCTTCTTGCTTTCTGGGGTGACCATTCCCGGGCAATGAAGTGCTAGGTCTTCTAACCTAGAACTGTAGGAAGCAATGTTGGAACACTTCATTTTTAGGTTCCAGAGTTCGTGTTCCAACTTCTGCATCTCGCCCCGAGGGTAGTACTCAACAAGCATGATCTCCTTCAGACTCTCCCAACCCATAGCATTTGCTACTGTCAGGGTTAGGGATTTGACCCGACTATTCCACCAGGTTAGTGCTTTGTTGGTGAAAGTGCAATTGGCGAATTTCACCTTGTTAGCTTCAGAACAATAGCAAATTTCGAAGATAGACTCGATCTTCTCAAACCATCGAGTCAAAGTAATAACACCTCCAGTGTCGTCGAAAGATGAGGGCTTTGCATTCATGAAGTCCTTATAGGAGCACTCCCTCTGATGCCCTTGACTTCCTTCGTGACTTTGGGAATGGTTACCACTCCCGGGACCACTAGAACGACGAGAATTTATCTGTGACAAAGCAGCAGTCACAGCGGCAGTAACGACTGCTTGGAACATTTTGGGGTCGAACTAAGGAGGTGGTGGTGGTGTTGGATCCCTCGAAGAATTATTGTTCTTTTTGTTGGGTCTTTTCTTTGGAGCCATCTTGTTCTATATCAGGAAGAAGATGATGAAAACTCCCTTTGACTTTAGAACCAAGAGATATGAAACAAGATATATCTCTATATGATAGATAAAGTGTTCTACTAAGCGATAAACAAGAAGGAGTTATTAAAACCAGTAAACTATCACTAAGAAAGAATGAGTAGTAACACTTGGAATGAATCTCTACAATGTTTTCAGCTCTGACTAAAATACTCCTATAGTATTTTATGTTGAATGTTTTGTTCTATCGATATCTTGTGGTAGAAATACTAGGTAAGTTTTTGGCCTGTTGCAACACCACAATTACTCCCAAGCACATGTTGGTCATGTCTCGAATAAATATAGTTGATCAGGCTATATTGACCCTAAACATGATTACATAACTGCCCAGGTTTAACCGCAGTATCCAATATCCAAATACTTTTGTTTGGTTCTTTTTACGGTACGGTTTTTGGTATGTAGGTATACTTGTATACTTGGATTAGAAATACTTATATTATTTAAGTATACTTTTAGTTCAGAGCGCTTCGGCCCCTTAGTTTTTACAATTGTATACCATCTAAGTTTTGGTATACTTAGTTCACTATAAACAATAGCTCTGATACCAATCTGTCACACCCCCGAACCATCAGAAACAAACGTCCGGGGGCAAGTGATGTCATGTGTAGTATCACAACAATCGTGTCATAGCAATCAAAGTAAATACAACAATTACATTACAATATGAATATTTACATCTATTTGAAAACATAGTATGTATATATCGATATAAACAAAAGATAAAGACGAGATTCCAAAATGATCCGTCTTCTCCAAAAGCTGGCAAGGTACTTGTCTATTGTTGCCCTGAGAATACAAGCGGTTTTTTAAATGTATCAGCATAAAGCTGGTGAGTTCATAAGCATGTTTTATATTGAAAACTAGTCAGTAAATTTGAATAAATGGTTTCTTTTTATTATAAGTAAAATATCGTTTGTATCGAAAAACTGTTATTATCAAGTTCTGTATATGAATGCATGTTTACCAAGAAAATCCAATATTTTCTAACATGTTTGTTGATTTCTGTTTGAAAAGTATGTTCCGTTTGAAAACCCTGGTTACGACTACTATGTAGTTTAAGATCTATTCGAAAACCCTGGCTACCGCCAGTATGTATAGTATGACCCGTATGAAATCCCTAGTTACTACGAGTATGTATAGTAGTTTTATTACATAAAATAAAACCAAACATTGTGTCCCTGGAATTCCCTCCGGTAAGTAGATAAGTAGTTTTATTAATTAAAATAAAACTATAGAAGAAAGAAATCCCGTAAACAAAGGTTAGTTTATACTTATTGTGAGTCGTATAACCATGTTAATATGACCGGTGACCTCCTTGACGTTTCTTCAGGCGTCGTACGATTACAAAATTTGTCACCCCAGGCGTGCCCGCCTAACTGTAGCTAGCAGTACAGGTGTGGTATTGTCTGTCCCGAATAGATCTATTCACAAATTTCACGCTCTCCCTCAAGGAGACTCTGGTTATACTACCAGTGAGGATTTATTGGTACCCCGAGGGGCATAATAAAGATAAGTCTTACAATCCTGTATTAACTAGTTTACGTGTTGTTTGGTTGTTCTCAGGTTCGAATCGTTCGTAACGGTGTAGAGTATTAATAATTATACACAAAATAATTATTAAGCAAGATACTCTAGTTTTCTGTACGTAGTAATGGATAAACTGAATCTGACATAGTTTATATGTTTGACTTTGCATGAAGTTTGAATCTGTAAGACTGGTATTAAAATCCCAAACTATACCAATTATAGTTTGAATGGTTTGTTGCGTTTAGGTACTGTTTTGAAAACAATGAAATTATGATTTGAAAACGTCCCTTATGCTCCACATAATACAAAAGGGATAAATGTATTTAAATGTTTGATAGAAAACCGTTGTAATTGCATCAGATTTGAAGTTACGAAAACCTTTATATTTAGCTTGTATCCCCCCCCCCACCCGAAAACATGAAAAACTCGGAAAAGCGTACGGGTATTAACTCACAGGTGGTTGGATGTAGAGGATTGAACTGGACGATCCATGAGTTGATGCATGTTGCACTTAACAAAATCCTAATATCAAATAAATACATATGTGTATTCAAATTAGCGATTTCGTTAGATAAAGTGCTAGATAAACACTTGGTTTCGGTTATGGAATGTTGTCGGGAATTGGTTGGATTGAGGAAAATAGGCTTTCTCCCACGAAAGAGCTGTTTACGGCCGTAAAGGGAGTTTAAGGCTGTGAACTGGGTTTGCTACCCAATGGTGTACGGCCCAAGTGTTTGCGATCCATGGGTTTACGGCCCATGTGTTGCGGCCGTAAACACTTCCATGAGAAGTGTGATTTTTAGTGTTTTAGGGTCCTTTCTAGCCTCTTGGAATTATTCTAAGCCTTGTGCAAAGCTCAAAGTAGGGTTTAAATGCCAATACTCGGCCTAAAATGGAGTTTACGGCCATTGAACGATGTATGGCCATACACATGGTTTTACGGCCATAACCTATTTCGAGTTCATGATTTGGGTTGATTTGAGGTTAAAAATCAGTGGTTTCTAGTAAACATTGAGCATAGAGGGTAGTTACTTACTGAAAGAGGCTTGGAATGAGGTTTTTAGCCACCAAACACTAGTGTGTGTTCTTGGTGTTATTGGTGAGAGAGAATATCTAGCAAAGATGAGGTAATATGGAATGAAACATCGATTCATCATTAGAAAAGAGATTAAAACACAAGAAAGGTGAAGAATCACTTACATTCTTGAGGGTTCTTGATCAAACTCGAAATTGTAGAGAGAGAGTAGAGAGAGAAAGTCACAAGGTTACCAAGAAGCTAGTAATTGATTCCATTTTGTTCAAGTATGCGTTACCATCGTTTCGGTAATGACTAAGAAGAAGATTGTTATTCCGACCCAATTGGTCATATCAATTTGTGTCCGACTAAGATGAGTATGTTACACGGTTCAGAGAACCAAGTTCAATGTAGTATCTGACCTAAGCCAGAAGATTGAAGTGAAAGATAATCGAAGCAATCATTAGAAGTTCCGTGATCGTTGTTAAAGTAAGAAGCTTGTAGCTAGAATTGCTTCATGTTATAATATGATTATTTCACATTAGAACATGAAGGAAGGTATATTCCTTTCTTGAATTTGAATCTAAGAGACCCGAGTCTAAGCATTGCATCATATGATGAGAGGTCATTAGAACATGACCCATTGGTCTATTATAATAATCAAAGTAAAGTCTTTCTATGAAGGATTAGGAGTTTCCAATAAGAATCAAGAATATAACTCGAAGGTTACAATTGAAAGTCCAACACCGTATGAAGAGAGGGTGCAAGATTGAGCACCGCCAATAGTTAAGAAATCCAAGAGTTAAATACTAGTTTCAAATGACTTAAGAGTTACGATTATTACCCAGTATGAAGAGATAACGTATGGATTCATTATACAAGCCATGTTTTGTTGATGATTTCGGGACGTAATCATCCTAAGGGGGAGATAATTGTAACGCTGAAAAATTCGGGCTAGTCAATTTAGAGAAAATAAGCATCAAAAATGGCTTTTTAATAGAAGATAATTTAGAATAAATAATCTTAACCAATTTATTGTAAAGGTCACAAGGGTTAAGCACATATAAAGAACTCCGAAAACTGAGTTATAACGAAGAAGTTATGACCCATCAAAGTTTTACGACAAACCCTACACGACACTGAGAATCGTAAAAAGTGAATTTATGATAAAATACTTTCCAGCCTTAGTGATCTAAACAAAAGTCATAGTATATATTAAACCAAGAGTGTGCCGAGAGTTTCCATAGCTGACGAGAGAGCGGTGTGTGCCACCGAGGTGGTCCGAGGATGTGTACTCGAGATTTTCGGCGTCAAATTTCCTATTGATCTAGTTCCTATTGCGATGGGAGATGTCTGTGTCATTGTGGGCATCGACTGGTTGAGCAAGTTTGGAGCGGTTATCGACTGCGAGAGACATCTGGTGACCATACGAGACCCTAGTAGGGGAGTTCTTACCGTGTACGGCGAGGGTACGCATTCTGGGTCGGTATTTTGTTCAGCCGCTAGAGCGAGACAGAGACTACAACAGGGTTGTAAGGGGTTTGTAGCATATGTGATGGATACGAGGGTTGATTCAAACAGACCAAGGTCAGTTGATGAGGTACCGATAGTGCGTGAGTTCCCGGATGTATTTCCGGAAGAGTTACCAGGTGTGCCTCCCGAAAGGCAGGTTGAGTTCAGCATCGATTTGGTCCCGGGAGATGCGCCTATCGCCAAGGCACCTTATCGCCTTGCGCCTCCAGAGATGCAAGAGTTGTCCTCGCAGCTTCAAGAGCTGCTGGGGAAAGGGTTTATTCAGCCGACCAGTTCGTCATGGGGAGCGCCTATCGTTTTGGTTAAGAAGAAGGATGATTGACACCGAATGTGCATTGATTATAGGGAATTGAACAAGCTGACGGTCAAGAACCATTACCCGTTGCCGAGGATCGACGATTTGTTCGATCAGTTACAGGGAGCATCTTGGTTCTCCAAGATCGATTTGAGGTCGGGATACCATCAGGTGAGGGTACGCGATGAGGACATCCAGAAGACAGCGTTCAGGACTCGTTACGGGCATTACGAGTTCGTGGTGATGCCTTTCGGGCTCACCAATGTGTCAGTGGTGTTCATGGACCTCATGAATAGAGTATGTAGGCCGATGTTGGATCGCTCGGTGATCGTGTTTATTGACGACATATTGGTGCATTCGAGATCCAAAGAACAGCATGAGGAACATCTGAGAGAGATCCTCGGAGTTTTGAGATCGGAGAGGCTTTACGCCAAATTCTCCAAGTGTGATTTTTGGTTACGAGAGGTCCAGTTCCTAGGGCATCTTGTAAACCAGAAAGGGATATTGGTCCATCCGGCCAAGATTGAGGCGGTGATGAGTTGGGAGGTGTCGAGGTCACCTACAGAGATCAGGAGTTTCCTAGGATTGGCAGGCTATTATCGGAGATTTATCAGGGATTTCTCCAAGATCGCCGTGCCACTCACCAAGTTGACCCGGAAGGGCGTTGCTTTCTCATGGGGCCCAGAGAAGCAGGCCTCCTTTGAGACACTTCGTCAGAGGTTATGCGAAGCCCCGGTGTTAGCCCTTCCAGAGGGAATGGAAGACTTCGTGGTATATAGTGATGCGTCAATATCAGGGTTGGAACGGTGCTTATTCAAAGGGGGCACGTGATAGCATTTGCGTCGAGGTAGCTGAAGCCTCATGAAGCAAGGTATCCCACCCACGATTTAGAGTTGGGGGCAGTGGTGTTCGCCCTCAAGATCTGGCGTCACTATCTGTATGGGGTCTGATGTACCATATACACGGATCATAAGAGCCTGAAGTACTTGATGGATCAGCCCAACCTGAACATGCGGCATAGGAGATGGTTGGATGTGGTAAAAGATTATGATTGTGAGATCCTATAGCACCCGGGTAAGGCTAACGTAGTAGCCGAGGCCCTGAGCCGTAGGGCGGAGAGCGTCCCAATGCGAGATGTTTGTATGAGATTGATAGTGATGACTCCGGTTTTGGACACCATTCGAGGGGCCCACGCCGAGGCTGTGAGACCAAAAAACTAAAATAGGGAGCGAGTTATCGGGCAGGTATCGGAGTTCGTCACCGATAGTCGGGGACTTATGACATTTCAGGGTCGAATTTGGGTACCGTTTGTGGGCGGGACGCGTACCATTTTGATGGAAGAGGCACATCGATCGAAGTTCTCGATCCATCCCGGGGCCACTAAGATATATCTGGACCTAAAGAAGGAGTATTGGTGGCCCTGTATGAATAGGGATGTTGCATGGTTCGTTGAAAGGTGCCTAACCTGTCGCCGGGTTAAGGCCGAGCACCAAAGACCGCATGGTAAGTTGCAGCCGTTAGAGGTTCCCGAGTGGAAGTGTGAACACATTACTATGGACTTTATCACCAAATTTCCAAGGACTGTGAGGGGTGTCGATGCAATTTGGGTGATTGTAGACCGGTTGACGAAGATCGCTCACTACCTTGCTATTAGCGAGAGCTCTTCTGCGGAGAGACTGGTAGAGTTGTATGTGAGAGAGGTGGTCTCGTGGCATGGAGTTCTGATCTCGATTGTCTCGGATCGAGATGTGTGTTTCACTTCCAGGTTCTGGAAGAAATTTCATGAGGAGTTGGGTACGTGGTTGCATTTTAGTACCGCATATCACCCACAGACTAACGGGCAGAGCGAGTGGACAATTCAGACACTCGAGGACATGCTCCGAGCATGTGTGTTGGATTTTGGCAGGAGTTGGGACACATATTTGCCCTTGGAAGAGTTTTCATACAGCAACAATCATCATTCGAGCATTGGTATGCCACCCTTTGAGCTGTGGTATGGGAGGAGGTGTCGGACCCCCATTTGCTGGGGAGAGGTGGGGCAACGTGTAATGGGTAGTACGAAGATCGTGCTTCAGACGATTGAGCAAATACAACAAGTCAGGCAGAGGTTGTTGACCGCTCAGAGTCGTCAAAAGAGTTATGCGGACAGGCGTCGGTCCGAGCTCGAGTTTCAGGTCGGTGACTTCGTACTCTTGAAGGTCTCTCCTTGGAAAGGAGTGATCCAATTCAGGAAGAGGGGCAAGTTGGGGCCTCGATATATTGGACCTTTTAGGGTGCTCACGAAAGTAGGCAGGGTAGCCTACCGTTTGGAGTTACCTGCGGAGTTGGGTCAGATTCACGACACTTTTCTTAGAAAGATCTAGCGACTAAGTTCTTACCCTGCAGAGCCCGGCTCCTAGCAAAACCCCCCTTGTAAGTAAGTTATGATTACCTTATTTTAAATAGAGCTTATATTTAAGATTAGTATTGTTATTATGAACTTATATTAAATATTTGGGCTATTATTATGAATTATATAAGTGTCGTTATAATATCTTTTTAATTACTCGTGGAATGGGAATCTAGTTTAAAGGGATGCATAGGGTTGTTGGATTTTAGAAGTGCTATATGCCAAAATGGTCCACCCCTCCGGTGTTTCATGTGTGGCCCCTGTCTGTACATAATGGTTTGAAAATATTGTTTAGCCTCTTATATAACAATAATAATGCTAAGACTAATATTTAGTCACGGTAAATATTAGATTAAAATCTAGTGGTAACAATACTAGGTTTCGACGAAGGAAATTATATTGTTAAGAAGCGAAGTGTTGTCCGAGTTTGGAATCATCACTTTAACAAGTGAGTGCATAGTTACTCTCGTCTTACACATAGATATGAAATATTTTATATAAATTACGTGCTACGTGTGCATATTATTTGTTTATTTGAGATCTATGCTGAATGAACAATTTTATACGTGTTTTAAGTGATTTAAATTGTATATGTATTTTATATCCACAGATATGTTGGGTAAAACATGGGTAAATGAATGAGGAGGGATAAAAGAGGATATAAGTAAACAATGGTGACTATAGACTTTGTGTCAATTGTATAAACCATGGCGACTATGGACTTTGTGCCTAAACCCTGACGACTATGGACTTAGTGTCTATTATATAAACCCTGGCGAATATGGACTTAGTGTCTATTATATAAACCCAGGCGACTATGGACTTAGTTTCTATTATATAAACCCTGGCGACTATGGACTTAGTTCCTATTCCATAAACCTTGGAGTCGATGGACTTTGTGACTATTCGTTAGGATAATCATTAGGAACGAATGAACGAGGAATAGTCGATTCTTAGGGTAGATCCTTAAGAGATAAGAATATAATAGGGATAGGTAATTCGGTTGTTTATTTTATCTTTAAACATAATAAGTATATTATTGTGGGTTGAAAACCTTATGTACTCACTAGGTTTCCCAACCTGACCCACTCCATTTATTTGTATCACAAGTATCGATATGAAGTTACATTACGCTAAGAGATTAAGGAGATATAAATCACTAGTGATAACAAATGGAAGGTGTGTTTATGCTTATGTTTTTGTATTAACGATGACATCCCAATGTTTTAAAATGAATTAAATACAGTTCTTAAGAAATGCTTTGATAACGTATTTATCATGTTTTTTTGGGAACAAATTCCGAAACACTTTTCTTTAAAAGGTTACACTCATTTTCAAAATAAAACATAAACAAATCGGTCTTTTCTAGTCGTGAAAATAGGGATGTCACAGGATAGGAATCCAGTTCTCCTTTAATTAGAAGTATAATGATAAATATAAAGTAATTAAACACTTATAAATTCTCAAATCTTAGTTACTTAGGAACATGTGAACGTGGTGCTAACCCATGAAATTGCACTTTGCACCATTTTAAGTCGTTAGTGGAGCGTGTGTGGTTAACCGGCACACTAATATGAACTGACTGTGTGGGGCAAAGGATAGTTTGATGTTAATCATAAATCAATGGAGTGTGTGTGGTTAACTGGCACATTGATTAGGTGGTTGTAAGATTGGGTGTACCAAGCTAATTAACATGGTTATTCACACATTCTTTGTGATCTTCGTCATCCCAGTCACAAACTTGAAGGGAACACTCGAGATTTAAACATGCCATTGAAATTTTCAATGAATCTCAAAGTATCTAGGAGTTTCAATTCATTTAAAACCTAAAATTCTTTTTTGTTTTTCGTGGTGGAAATTGGAAAATCGTCATTTACCTACCTTTAAATATTTTGCAGTTTGCATTACGACATCCCTCTTCCAAATTGTATAATATTGTGTTGGGTCCTAGCCTTAATATTTCATTTGGGTGTTATACTAAGAACTAAATCAACTAAATTGAATTTCTCTTATTATAGATGTCTACTTCAGACAACTGTGGTCTTCCCAAATCCTTTGGAACAAGCTTTCCTCTTGAACATGACGTCCCGCGGTTGGATCGTGGAAGTCATACTTCACTTCCTCCACCTCCAATAATTCTCCCTAACCTACAAGTTCAAAGCCTTGAAAATTACAATGTCACTCAAGCCCTACTTGCAATGAAACATCAAGATGGAAGGCGTGTGTGTACTCACAACTTGGAGATGAAGTCACATATTGGCAGGCTGAGAATATTAGGATGCGTTGTCTCGAGGAAGTTTGTGGTTGAATGGCTTCTTTAATCACTTCTTGAGTCATATAGTGAGTTCATTTAGGACTACCATGTGACAGACCATGACATTATCATTATTGATCTTACCTCTTTGATTGTTGTTGCTGAATCATCAATGATTTGGCATACAAGAAAAGCAAATTTGATTGGAGGATCTAGTCCCCAAACTTCCATGGACATTGACAAGGGAAACATTAGAAGTCCAGAAAAGATTTCTCTTTCCAAGGGAAAGAGGAAGGTTAAGTTTGAGACTATCTCGTGTACCATTCCCAGAGAGTCTATATGTTTCTTTTGCCAAGAAAAGGGGCATTGTTTGCAAAGTTGCACTGACTACCTGACAGATCTGAGAAAAGGTAGAATCGAAAAGTTTGACTCTGCTTCAGGTATGTCTATTGTCTAACTTTATTAAGTTCCTAATTTTTAATTCTTAGTACATGATGTGACAAGGTTGCATTTTGATGTCTTCTAGGATCATGCAAAGGGAAGGAAGCTTAAAGGAAGAGTATGCTGAATCGGATCGCGAAGATGGGGTTCAATCGTATGGTTCGAAGATCGGATTTTAGAGCTGCTGCTCAGGATTTATGATAGATTGCAAGCAAATATGTAATTGCATAGTTTTCACTTGTAATTGCATTGTAAGGAAAAGTTTTTTTCTAAATTTTATAAATAAATAATTTTTTTATTTTATTATATCTCCTTGTGTAACATCCGGATTCCCAGGTGTATTATTCTAATATTTTATTTTTGGAATTTGTGAAGGAACTCGGCAAGTTGATGCTTAGACTCGTCGAGTAGGGTCGCGGATTATCATCCAGGTTCGCGTTTGGACTCGGTGAGTCCACGCTGTTTAATGAAACCTTAATCCTCCGGGGTTGGAGCCTATTTAAGGGCACTCTTAGCCTACCATTGCGGCTACCAGTCCCTTGAGAGCCCCCTAAGTGAGCTAGATCGTTTGGGAGGAAGGAGAAACCATATTTAATCTTTCTATCTTTGGTTTAGCAAGAAGAAGGTGATCAAGAGCAAGAGGAGATTGAAGGAGGTGTGATTTTAGTGGTTTTAGAGTCCAGAGACTTCAATTTGAGGTATTTATCCGGACCTTCTTCAGTTTTGGTATTGATTCATAGAGTTAGGGTTTTCTAACCTCTTTTGAGGATGATTATGTGGATCAATTGGTCCCTTATCGAGTTTATGCTTTGGATCTGGACTCAAAGAGGTCCAGAGACCTTAACCCTTGGAGCTTTATGAATTATCTTGGGAGTCATGATCTTAGAATGTCATTTTTGTGGCTAAATCACCAAATGAAACCATCTAGGTGATATATGGGTGTCAAGGTCTGGACTTTACGTGATTATTATGCTTGGGAAGGCCAGATCTATGGATTAGAGGAACAGATCTGACCTCAGGAGGCCAATGGAGTTTGTGCATGGCATGTACTCCCCGAGTTGTTCTTGAGACTCGGCGAGTTGAGTCGGGGTGGCCCCGCGATTCTTACCAAGGGACTCGTCGAGTAAAGGGAGGGACTCGACGTGTTAAATGGGACTAAGGAGTTAAGTGGACATAGGTGGACTCGTCGAGTTGCTCAAGTGGACTCGCCGAGTCGAGTGAAAGTTTGACCATTCACTTTGGTTGAATTTTAGGGTTTGGTCAACAATGAGGACCTTTGAGCCAAAGGATGGGTAAAATGGTCTTTTACCCTTCTGAGGGTGCCTAGAGAGAGTGGAGTTTAGTTCTGAGAGTTATATTTATGAGAGTATTACTTTATGTGTTTAGGCGGAGGCTAGATCGTATTTCTACCGAGTTAGTTATTTACTGGGACATCTGAGGTGAGTCTTCTCACTATACTTTAGCTGGAGTGGTAATAAGAGTTATGTGCCAGAGTTATCATATGTTATTATGTGATGTGTTGTACTGCATTGTTTCTATGTGATTTATATCAAAGTATATCAGAGTTAGAACTGAAAGGTTCACAGAGTTAGGACCAGAGGGTCCACAGAGTTAGGGCCCACGGGCCCACAGAGTTATAGCCTCGAGTGGCTAGTATGTGTTATGTATGGTATTTTGGGGAACTCACTTAGCATTATGCTTACAGTGTTATGTGTTATGTGTTTCAGGTACCAGTGATGATCGCGGGAAGGCGCCGGCATGATTCGTACACACGCATGGATTTTTATGTATTTTGATCTTGGGAAATATTTTGTGAACCAAAGTTATGATACATTGGGATTTTGTTGTTAAATGTGTTTGTTAAAACGTGTTTAAAAATGTGAGATTTTTTTTTGAATTTTACGGTGTTACACCTTGCAATGGAATTTGTGAAAATTGATGTTATCAATATGAATTTGATTCTTTCGTTTCTGGTAGTGTCGAGTATTTGCCAAATAAGGAAAGATTATCATCACCCAAGTTTCAATTAGATAGATACTTGCAATCATACAACTTGTATTGTATGATGAATGAGAATTTTCATATTTGGTAAATTAAGACTAATTCCTTGTTCACATGTATATGTGAGTCAAGTGAAGGACTAAGGGATCGGGTACACAGGGTGTGTGCTGGTCAAGATCCACCACAAAGAGCCATAAGACTATTCATATTGATTTACTAAATTTTAGTAAACAAGGTTATGCTCACAAGTTTAAGTATAATTTTGAAATGTTGGAAAAGGTTTCTCCAATCTGAAAAGATGGGAGAGTACTTTTGAATCGTGTTTTATGATCATCTTAATGGTTATGGAAAAGCCATATCACAATTGATCCTCTAAATACATCTTAGTGCATTTATATGGCTAAGAAGAGGAAATCATCAATTGTAGAAGTAGTTTAAATCAAGAAGATAAGTCATACTTCGTTCCCAAAAGAAGTCTTAGAGTCATAGTCCATGATGGTAACCTTGAGTGACATAATCTCAAAAAGGGTTTAAAAAACTTATCAAATGCAGGGTAAAAGTTTTTGTGCCCTTGTGCATTTGAAATTGGTAAGTTGTGATGTTTTGGACAAACAAAGACCAACTAATGCCAATTGTGTGAAGTGTTAATCTTGATAAGAATCCGCACTAACTCTTGAATATTTTTTTGTCAAGGAATGGATCATGACAAGAACCTTATATATCAAGAGGTCAATGGGAGTCTTAAAGATCTTGAAAGTTTCAAGAACTAATCAAGAGTAAAATTATTTTTAAACACTAGAACACGACATGAGGTTTGTAACATATCGTGTTGACATATTCTTTGTTCTGTGCCCATTCTAGTAATGTTAACTATGCATATGAGTTCTATGAGTTCTCAGTTGTTCTCATAACAACCTAGGAAGAAATGGTAGGCCCTTGTTTTGCCAAGTGGCAAGAAATTAAGATTGAACAAGTTTAGTCCATGTGAGTATGGATTTGTCACTAACCTTGTTTTGTGATTATGGTTATGACAAATTCACTTGGATAGCAACACATACACCATAAAATCTAGATGTCATAAGGGTTCTCTCCGGCTCATAAAAATGATAGTGAGGAAATGCTTTCACTAAGTAGATTTTCAGAAGTTAGAATTGTGATAATTGCATTCTCAAATTCAATTATGATTATGGCATCCCTTTTCATAATTTGAATTGTGAGAAATGACATAGGGTCTAAGCATTACAGATTTAGGGTTGTAAATTCTGAAATTGTTTAGACACACATGAGAGCTATCTAAGGAAACGCGTATGATTTTGTGAAGCCTAGATAAATTCTTATCGAAGCATCTTGTATCAGAAATCTGAACTTTCGTAAGAAAGTCAATAAGTATTGATTTCTAGAAGTCCAACTGATTTCTGGGTACATGTCAAAGCTAGTGGGAGCACAAGTTTTATGCTAGTAAGGTAATAATTATAATGCTAGTGCGAGTATAATTATCATGGAAAATGTTGCAAGTCAGCAATTTTCATTATAGAAAACAAAAGTTTCAATTTGCAAAGATGCATGGTTTGAAAAGTTGTTTTTCTATAATTAAGGGAGTGGAATTCATATTTCATTTCAAATCTAAAAGCTCAGATTGAGATTTTAATCATTTTAGTCACACACACACACACACATATATATATATATATATATATATATATATATATATATATATATATATATATATATATATATATATATATATATGAATGTTATGTTGGAATGGTTCAACATAAGGAAATTATATATATGGAAAGGTTAATTGCATTCTCAAAAAATTGGTTATGATTACGGCATCCCTCTTCATAATATAAAATTTAAGAACATGGAAAATAGAAATTTTATAGCAAAAGAATGATTAAGTATCATGTCTTTATGTTAGACATTATGAATCGTATCCCATATGCTTCGGGTATAGGATCGATTACATATGCGATAATATTCTTGTGTTCTAATTTTCCAAATGCTAAGGGAATTAAGAGGGAAAAAGGAATAGAACCGGATATGACTAAAGTGGTTAAACAACTGTTAAGGACAATCTAAGGTTCGCCAAATATTGGTCGCTTAAGGACAGTTAGAAGTACAACAATGGAAGGACCATATTGACATTATTATGAATAGACATGAGTCTATTAATAATGAGTTGTCGTATGGCAAATATGGGATGTTTCCATATTGGGAGTTGAAGAATAGATGAGAATGTTAGAAACTTTCATGCAAGAAGGATGTTCAAAGGAATGTAGTTTGAATCTGAGACTTCATTTCCGTGGAATTGTCTTGTAACATCTCCAAAGGAATATTTTGTAATATCATTGGTCAAGTCTCTGTGACTTTTGGCACCTAGACATCACAAAAGAATCTTGGCATGATAGTTTACAATCTGACACTTTCTAGTAGTGACAAGAATTTGGAATTCTTACACTTGCAATAAGGATTTGGAATTGTGAAATGAGCATCATTGAATGTTTTCAGTTGATCTATTTCAAAAAGTCAGGAGCATAGACAAACATAGTGTGCATGCTTGGAGCATGGAATAACTATTGTTTTAATTCAAGTATTAAGTTTATTATTCGAAACATTGTGCAATGAATGATGAGTAATCAATATAGCTTAAAAGTTTTAGGGCCATATAGGATTAGTATTATTCTTGTGTTTCACTTTGCATGTTTTGACATCCGGAATAACTACGTTATTCAAACCATCCACAATCGATCATACGTTTGAAGTAGGTATTAAGGTAAGAATGACACGAATGGGTCTGTAGTTTGTCTAGGACAAAGTGGCTGCAGTGTTCATGAGTTCTTGTGGAATAAGATTCGAGTATTGGATTCAACACACGCTCATTTGAATCATTTCATGGATTTTATCACGCGTGATCATGAGACGATGATATCTTATATTCTTCAAACGGAAATGTGTGAGTTGTAGTTGCGAGTCGGTTCCACATTGACATATGTAAACAACCAGTAACTAGGATGTTATAAAAAATATTGTTGTGTATAATTTGATGACTGAGTACAAGAGAGCATTTGGGTTAAAGTTTATCTGTTCCTTTTACCCCATGTGGACAAAAGCAATATTTGTGGCCCCTCGATGACTTAATGATGACATCAGGCCTGGACTGATTTGATTCATTTAAATAGTTAGTCGTCATAAATGGAAATCGGGAAACAATAGATGGACATGGAGAATGATTATAATCCATGTCTCAGTCCATAGGATATCTATAATGGAACAATATATGATCCCTTATCTGATGGGCACATCATTAACTAGCTCAGAGTTCGACAGCTGCTTTTAAGAGCTACGATTGCTAGTCGGGTTGGAGTCATGCTTGCAACAATAGTTATTAGAGTTATCCAAGTGGGATACTATTGGATTAGGTGTCTAAGCCCATAACTATTGTTGGTATGTATTTGACTCGAGAGTAGCATGGTCCATTTGTGTTGCACGGCACCGGAACAATCTGAAGGATGGATAATTGAGAAGAGGTTATTTATGGTTTATTAATATATTGTAAGTTCTAATATATTAATATGAAACCATATTATTTAATTAGTATTGATCAGGTATTAATTTGGAATTAAATTTGTGATCAAAAGAGACTAATTAAATATAAGGGGTTGATTTGTATGACAACTCGACACTTTTACATTGTGAAATCGATCCAGATATCTATAATTCACGTGAATTTAGCATCTTATAGCAAAATGTTGGGTCTGCGTGAGTGTTTTAGGCTTAGTATATCATAGATGTGGGCCATAGGAAGGGTGTTGTATCGCAAAATCCAGCCAAACACACTAAGAGAGGTGTGTGTAGCCACACATTAGTATGTGCGGCCAGCCAGCCGCACACCCAACTGCAAACCCCCTCCAGCCTCACACCCGACCCTCTATATAGTAGAGGACCCCTTTCCATTCACTTTTGGCCGCACTCTCTTCCTCTCTCTACTTTCTCTCTCTAAAAACATCACCCAAGAACACTTAGAAGGCCTCCAAAATGTGAAGAACATCATCTTTCAGCTTGTCATAAAGGTAAAACACTTGAATCCAAGCCCAAAACTCATAGTGTTCTTCGTGTTCTTCACTCCTTGAAGGAGTGCGGCCGCACACCTTCATCAGGTGGCCACACACATTCAAAACACCCTCCAAAGTGAGAGTATGGCCACACAATCGACACATGGGACTCAAACAAGGAGTGTACGACCGCACACCCCTGTGTACAACATAGCCGCACACACACCCTGTATGGTTGGACACTCTAGTGTGCAACCTCACACACAAGTCTGACCGTATTCCTTAGCCGTACACTCACTTTTATGGTTATACACCCACCCTAATACTCATATTTGGCCTTAAACTTGCATAGATCATTGAGTATAGAACACGAGACACTTAGTCCTAGTGATTCCAAGTCCTTAGAGTGATTTCCCATCATTTAAGTCATGAAACACCCTAGCTCTAACTTTTATATGTGTGTCACCATATGATTAATAGGGGCTACTTGCGTTCAGAACATCCATTGACACTCGACACCCATATCGATAGCACACTTGAACCCTACGTCAAACGGTGAGTTCATACGCCTTAATTAACCTTTCAAATGTTTTTAACTGCTTTTATGGGGGGGGGGAATACAAGTTGAATCCGATAAATTGCAGTATCAATTACACGTGATTAAGACTTGTTATCAAAAGGATTTTCTACATTTTTAAAGTATCTTGTCAGTAAAGTTATTTCAAATGTTTATCAACCTCATTTTCACGAATCAATTGTCTCAAAACTGATTTTCAATGTTTTCAAGCCTTAAATTATTTCTAAATCATGTCTACGCCAATATATTTATATAAGTAAGTATTGAAAGACTTAGAACTGATAGCTGGCCTTATTTCCTGTCGTTATTTGATTGTGGACTTAGGGTGTTAGGTTATATGTCCGATTGTCGTTTAATACTTAGTTATATATCTTGTATATTTGTGTTAGATATAAAAGTATTCATTCTTGTTCGATACTCCTACATATCGAAGACACTCAATTAAGTACTCTATTTAACTATAATAGGTATAGTTAAGGGTTACCGTTCATTACCGATGTTACTATCACACTATGGTCAGTAGAATTATAAGACTATAAGTACAATACACTGTGTGAAAAGAACGCTATATATACTATACAAAACTAAGGTAACACTATGCACTACATGAAGAAACACTATAAACTACATCAACAGAACATTACATAGTTCACTAAGAGAATACTATATACTATACGAGAGAAAATACTACAATGGAATGTGATGCACTATTTCTCTATATGACACTTTTCTATGTAACTGTCGGGTAACCATCGCTTCCTGGAGGGAGAGCGACCACTACATGTATAGATCTATACGAGACGGATTTTCCCCCATCCCGACTGCTAGCTACAGTCCGAGCCTTTGGCCTAGTGATGACATAACACTAGTACACTATCGGTGACCTGGAGGGTCAGTCGCTGTATTACTATCCCTCAGTATGATTACATATCAGATCACATTCAAACCTTAATTAAACACACATCCCGAGGTGTATACAAAATTAATACTATCTGGAGTTTACATTCACTATTACATATAGCCGGCAGGGACGCTGCTGGGGGTGAAACTCTATTCCTTCTCTATAATGAAAGAGTTTAAAACTATATCTCTCATTACTGATGTTTTCACAAGAAGACTATTACATTTTCAAAGAAACGAACTTACAAATAACCTAGTCTTGGTAAAATACTACTTTTGTTGGAAAATATATGATTTTCTAGGAATCAAACTACTTTCAAATTTTAATAACAGCCATTACACTACATAATTTTAAACATTTTATACAAGCAACGACACTAAATACTTATGAACTCACCAGCTTTATGCTGATACTCGTCTTCAAAATACTTATATTCTCAGGTCAACAATAAACAGGTACTGATGCAGCTTTTGGGAAGATGGAGCACATATAAGACCCATCTTTTATTTTGTTTATACTTTTGGATTCTAACAAACTATACAAAACATGCTTGTATTTCAATTATTATATTAATGCAATGGATGTGGTTGCTTGTTTTTACTATTATGCATTGTTATGATACTGTACATGACGTCCTCCACCCCAGAACGTATTCTGCCATTCTCGGTTTTTGGGTGTGACAGATTGGTATCAGAGCATTGTTTATAGTGAATCAATTATATCAACTCATAAAAGATATACGAACTATAAACACTTCGGGACTAAAACTCTCTGACCAAGAATATATACTTTTAATACTAAAATATTTAACTAAGTATATATATACATCCACGAATACAAAGGGTCAGTATCATACTAGAACAGAACAAAAGTATTAAAATTGTTGAGCAGCACAGATAGGCTTAGAGACATATAGTCACATCTGGGTGAAATGTAGCCTGATCAACAACATTTTTCTAGGAGTGACTAACACGTGCCTAAGAGTGGTTGTGGTGTTACAACAAGTCTAAAAACTTACCAACACTACCACAAAAACTCTAACACGAGAATACTATAGGAGTATTCTGCATCACTTTAATTTACATATGTGAGAACTAAAAATGTCATTATTAGGAGAGCAATAGTTGCTAAGTGGATACGCTATGGTTACATGTGACTAATACGTTATAGACTTAGAATCTGTGGTCTTTTCTTTACTTCCTGTTCCTTGTTTGGTTGTGGATTTAGAGTTAGGGTCGCTTATTCGAAGGTCTATCTTGTTTCGGTCGCATGTAATTAGTATGCACTATGCAAGTATTGGTGTGACTAATAATGATTCTCTTATAAGCATCTTATATTAGTATGTCTATTAACTATTCTTTCCCTTTTCTCACATAGATACCACGGCCGGATTTCATCATGGTGACCCATACTTCCCAAATCACGGCAATGCGAGATGGCTTGAATAAGAGCCCGATGAGGAACATCCAATCCCTTTGGATGACCACCAAGCAGAAGGCTTCTCGGATGGGTCTAACTCTGAACTCAAAGTCAAAAACCTACCCCCTGTGGCTCCAGTTCCAAACCATAACCCCCGCCAGGCCTTCCACGGCACGACGCCAGCATGGGTGGAATGCATAGAAATGTGGGGTGAGGAGCAAAATCAGCCCATGCCCTTCGATGGAGACCGAAGCTTTTACAACACAAGTGAATGACGATCGACGGACAGAGTCTTACCCATCCTGGTCTGAAGATTTGCCCGCAATGAAATTCAAGGCAGGACAGCTCTCCAGCGTATCGCAGAGGTTGATACGAATGGAGGACTGCACTCCCTTCGCACCAGCCGCCTGGAGCATGCTAGGAAGAGGTCCACAGCAGACCATGAGGCCTTGCTACAAGCATTATCCAAGACCTGGGCTGAAGTCATAGAACTCCGAGTTCGCCAGAGGGTCTACGAACGACACCTCCTCGACATGGAACGCCAACTAACCGATCATCGAGTTCACCCGAGAAACATCCGCTGCCACCGCTAAAATATGACTAGCGCATCTTTTCTTTTGACTTAGGGATAGCCTTTAGCATCTTCTTTTGAATGAAACACTTGTCTATATAATATTCTCATCTTTTAGTATGCTATGTAGTCATCTAGATTGTCAATCATTTTCCCCTTATGGTTTGATGTAAGGTCTACCGTTAGGCCATTTTTCTAGAAATTTTACATCAGTAATACCATTGATATTGACAGTTATCTAACCTATTGGGAAAATTCTATACTCTTATGTCTCCCTACTCGGTATATGACTTTTTCTGACAACTTGTATATGGTGGTTTAATTCATAAAACACTCTCATCATACTTACAATTGTTTCTCACTATTGTCTTCATCCCTATAAATTTTCAGCAAAAGATGCCTCCCCGTAAGCGCCCAAACAGAGGCAGACCTGCGGCTCAAACTCCTCCACCACCACCCCTCCACAGTTCGATCCGGTGATGTTTCAAACGGCTGTAACCGCAGCAGTGACTGCAGCTCTGGCTCAAATAAATTCTGGTGATGCAAGTGGTGCTGGAATGGGTGGCAATTCTAGACATGGTGAAGATCATCAATGGACACAGGGTTGCACCTATAAGGATTTCATGAACTACAAACCAAACTTCTTCAATGGGACTGGAGGAATCCTTGCATTATCTCAGTGGTTCGAAAGAATAGAGGCCGTCTTTGAGATGTGCTCGTGCCCCGAGGAAAGCAAGATTAAATTCATAGCTTGCACCTTCGCCGAAAGGGCCTTGACGTTGTGGAATAGCCATGTTAAATCACACTCCATGGTAACAGCCAACGCCATGGGCTGGGACACACTGAAGGACCTATTGATGAGAGAGTACTGCCCTAGGGGTGATGTTCAAAAACTCGAAGAAGAACTATGGAACCTCAAAATGAAGGGGACCGAGATAGTGACTTATACTACCAGGTTCCGCGACCTGGTAGCTATGTGTCCTAACATGATCCCTTTTGAAAGCAAGAAGATTGAGCGATACATTTGGGGTTTGGTGCCCCCGTATTGAGGAAACGTTTTAGCATCATGCCCTACGACCTTTGACAGCGCCAAGGAATTGGCTCAAACGTTGATTGATCATGAAGTTGCTTCCACCCCATCAACAACTACAACGGTTGCCACTGCACCAACCACGTCATCCGAAAACAAGAGGAACTGGTGGGACCGAAAGAAGAGCAAGTCAACTCAATCATCCTCCAAAAACCAGCAGACGATGGCTCTCCATGTTGCCACTACTCCTGCTGCCCCTACACCAGCCAAAACCTATGTTGGAAACCTGCCCAAATGCACCAAGTGCTCTTTCCATCATCACGGCCCCTGTCGTGAAATGCACTGCACTAACTGTAACCGGAAGGGTCATACCGTCCGGTTTTGCAGGTCTCAACCCAAACCCATCAGCCAAGTTCCTAGTATCGGAGTGAGTCAAACCTGTTATGGCTGTGGAGAGGTCGGACGCTTCAAAAGAAACTGCCCGAAAGCTGGGAATGTGGGAGGAACAGGAAGACTACTTGCTATCGGTCACAACGAAGCGGTGGCAGACCCCACAGTAGTCACGGGTACATTCCTTCTTGATAACTCTTATGCTTGTATCATCTTCGATAGTGGAGCAGAAAGAAGTTTCTTCGTAGAGATGGCTAACGGAAAGACAGAAAGTTCTAACTAGATCTACATAGGTTGTACCCTCATGCTAGATGATCGTTCATTTCCTATCGACCTCCTACCAGTATCGATCAAGAGTTTCGACGTCATCGTGGGCATGGACTGGTTGATTCCTCATTGCGCCGATATCGTGTGCATCGACAAAGCCATCCGTCTAAATCTACCGAATAACAAAACTCTATTAATCTACGGAGACAAACCCAGTACGAGTCTTCATATCATTTCCAGTATTCAAGCCCAGAAGTACTTACGTAAAGAATATTGTGCGTTATTGCACACGTTGTCGACACGAGTCGGAAAATGAAAGATCCAAAAGACTTCCCCATAGTAAGCGACTTTCCTGACGTCTTCCCTGAGCAGTTACCAGGTTTGCCTCCGCAACGTCAAGTCGAGTTCAGGATCGACTTAATTCCAGGAGCTACCCCTGTAGCCAAATCGCCCTATCATCTAGCGCCTGCTGAGATGCAAGAACGGTCCGGTCAACTTAACAAGTTGTTCAGCAAGGGCTTTATAAGACCGCGTTTCTCACCCTGGGGAGCGCCGATCTTGTTCGTAAAGAAGAAAGACGGATCGTTCCATATGTGCATCGATTACAGAGAACTCAACAAACTGACGGTTAAAAATCGTTACCGTCTTCCTCGTATAGACGATCTCTTTGACCAACTACAAGGGGCGAGTTACTTCTACAAGATTGATCTAAGGTCCGGATACCATCAGTTGCGAGTGCTCGATGAGGATGTTCCGAAAACCGCCTTTAGAACTCGTTACGGGCACTACGAGTTCGTAGTGATGCCATTCAAACTGACCAACGCGCCCGTAGTATTCATGGCCTTAATGAATAGAGTGTGCCGTCCTTACTTGGATCAGTTCGTCATCGTCTTCATTGATTACATACTGGTTTACTCTTGAAGTGAGGAGGAGCATAGCGAGCACCTACGACGAGTCCTAGAAACCGTACGATCAGAGAAGCTATACGCGAAATTATCTAAGTGCGAATTTTGGATCCGAAAGGTCGAATTCTTAGGACACGTGGTTAGTGAAGAAGGTGTTGGGCTGAAAAGAGTTTTGATGTTGCGTCTTTTGGGCTCGTTAGATTAGCCTTTTATTCTCCGGTTTGGGCCTGTCCAACCGAGAGCCTTTTATGTATAGTATTTAAGTTAATGCTTGCATGCATATTGGTTCAGATTCTAGAGATTATCGATATAGCGATTGATCAAGAGTACAATATTTTCTGTAATCGTTCTTGTAATCTTCCAATCCTTTACAGTTGATGTTCTTAATCGAGCTCTTCTAAGGATTTTATTTAATCATTCGACACGTTTGATTCAAGCTGTTTGTTCTTATTATTGCGTTTTTACTGTTTTATATTGATATACTTGTTCAAGATCTAATCGATCTTCTTAGATTAAAAGTTGTTATAATCCCATCAATTGGTATCAGAGCAGGAGACTGTGTAATCGATACACATCTTTTCTGTGAAAAAGATTTCCGTTAGGGTTTTTCCGCAATCATTGATATTTATTGAGCCGTCATCTTAATTGACGTATCTTAGTATTTATTATTTTGCCCTAATCTGCTTTATTACAAGTCTGATCTTTGAACAGGTTTTTACGATCATTATGGACGCAACGCAATCAAACCCTATTAATATTTCCAACAGCATCGGTTCGACGACAAAGATTCCAATCTTGTACACCCATGACTATGAAGTATGGGCGCATCATTTCGAAGATTATGTGATTGGATCGGAGGACAATGGTTATCTCATATGGGAAGCCATCATCAGTGGACCGTTTTCTCATTCTACGACGTCCAGAATCATTAAGACGCAAAAAGAGTACAATGATCTGCTCAAGGACGTGACGAATATCGCGCAAGATGAAAAAGACAAACTCCAGTGCAATATTAAGGCACTTAGGTTGATCAGATTCGCCCTTCAGTCCGACACATTCAGGCTGGTCAGCTCATGCACTACGGCGAAAGAAGTGTGGGATAGACTTCGCGAACTGTATTCCACAGACGAAGATCTTGAACATTCCATCCAAACCTTGCTTCTATCTGAATTTGGTGAATTCAGGCAAGGGGCCGAAGAAACTGTGACCCAGACGTTTGATTGCTTCAATCATCTTCTCAGCAAGATGATCAAACACGACATTGAAAGGAAGCTCATCGAACAAAAGGTTACTTTCTTGAACGGACTGCGATCTGAATGGAGAGCAGTTGTTTCCACAGTCAAAGCCCATGAACAGTTTAAATCATATTCTTTGGCGAAACTGGTGGGTATTCTAAAGTCCCAAGAGAAGATTGTGGTTCAAGAGAAGAATGTTGTCTCCAGTCTTGGTTCGTTGGCCCTCCTATCTAAAAGTAAAGCTGTGGTGGAGGATGAAGAGCTCAACTTGGAAGAATATGACCTCTCAACTGAGGATTATGCCATGATGGTATCCAATCCTAAGAGGTTCATAAAGAAGAGATTCCCCAGCAACAAAAACCGAAACTGGCAGGGGAGTTACAGCTCGGAAAAAGCGAACAATGAACTGAAAGCTGAGGAGCCCAAAAAGGAACCGAAAGCAGATGGCGATTCCGGAGTAAGCTGTTTCTATTGTGGTGGCAAGAACCACTACGCTAAGGACTGTGTTCTTAAGAAGATGGCTGAAAAGGACAATGGAAATGATGAGGAAGCTGTGCTGCAGAAGAGATTGGATGAGTTGAGAAAGAAGAAGTCTACCGCTAACCCTTCTATTAATGCTCTTATTGTGCAGGGTTCGGTCAATGACGATGAGTTCGGTAGCACTGAAGTTTGGTCTACTGACTCAGAAGACGAAGAAGTGAGGAAGCCTACTCATGGAAAGGCATATGTGGCTAAGGAGGAATGCAGTGGTGGAAAATGCTTCATGGTGACTGAAGTGTCTCAAATGAGGGGATACAACACCGATGGAGGAAGCAATGGACCGAAGGTGCAGGAGGATATGTGCTTTACGGCCAAACCACTCAGCCAGCAGGTCAATGAACTCGATGAACTGATAAAGAAGGTACAATCTGCTTTTATTTCATCTAAAGTACCACCATCCTCTTACGAGAAAGAACTAAGAAATATTAATACAAGAATTTCTCATTTAGATAGTAGCCTAACTCAAACTCGAGTCACCAATTCTAACCTGACTGATCAATTAAGCAGGGCGGCGTCGAAGAGTGAGGAGCGGCGAATGTGGATTGAGTTAAAAGAGTCGGAATTAATTAAAGTTAAAGACGAAAACATTTATTTGTAGAGAGACAATTTGAAATTGTTAAAACAACGAAATGTTTTTTGTTTAATAGCTAAACGTTTATATTCCAATATTACTCAACTTCACTTGGACTGTGAGATAGGCCAAAAGATCCATCGCATGATTTTGCCCTTTCTAGAATTTAAGGAGGATGAAATCGATGCCGAAGCTTACAATTGTGAGAGTGTGATATCGTCTGATGATGTCAATCCAACCTATATGTATGGACTGGACAAAATTGAGTCCTTCATTAAGTCCAAAGACCACAAGGACATGCTCAAAAACCTTTTGGACAAAAATGACCGACTTAAACTGAGAACCGAAACCATGCAAAAATTTGACTCTCTAAACGCCAACGTAAGCTCAGAAAACAAAATCGATGTTGAAAATGCATCTGAGCTTAACGAGGACGAAAACATGAGTGAAATTTCTGTGGAGGATACGGTTGACTGCTCAGAATTTGTTAAAAGCGAAACTGAAAACCACAAAAATCTTATTTCTGAAAACTCTGTGGAATTCGCTAGATTGTCCCAACAACAAAAGTCCCCGAAATTAGTAGAAAAGGCTGTTGTGTATCAAAAGGTCAGGACCACTCCAAATCAGGTATACAAGGTGACTGGAGTAACCGAACATCAAACAGCTGAACTCACAGCTATTGTTAACGAAGACAATGTTGATGGCTGTGATGAGTATTTCTGGGAAGCTCCTATTGATAATGGAAACGAAACTGTCGGTCTTTCTGAAAGAACCTCCTGGATGAAGAAAGGGAGGTACATACCTGAACCCTTGAACAAGCCCGATAATTTCAGTGAACCAAGCACCAGTGGTACCAAAGAAATTCCTCAAGAGGATGATCGTTTAGCAAAAGAAGACATTCCTTCAACACCTACAGCTCGAAGCGAAACTTCATCAGATACTCCTTCCACTTCCTCAGGGCAAACTGAATCTTCTTCAGATATTCCATCTGTTCCCTCTGCTCAAAGAAAAACTCCTGAAGTTCAAAAGGAATCAGTCAAAGTGACAGCAAAAACAAGAGCGAACGTTCATCATCAACCTAAGCAGATGAGGGATAAGAAGATAGAGAGGAACCAAAGATACAGGAAAAATCTTTCTGAAAGGAAACAATTCTGGCACTCCCAGAACGCATACTATACACACAAGGACAAGAATCTGAAGTATGAAAACAATCCTGTACGAAAGCCTGAAAGTTCCTCCAACCGAAACCCAAGGTTCGGTTCACAAGAAAATAACAACCGAAAGCCAAGGTTCGGTTCACAAGAAAATACCAACCGAAAGCCAAGGTTCGGTTCTGAAAAGGACTTCGACCGAAACCAAAGGTTCAGTTCCAAGAACAACTCCAACCGAACACAGAGGTTCGGCTCCGAAATAAAAAGGGAACAAGACTCAAAGGTTAACCCCACCAACGATCAAAAGCAAAAGGGTCACCTAGAGTCATCAGCAAGGAAGACATCTCCATCCAAATCCAAATCCTCTCTTCCTAATTCTTCTCGTTCTTCTACTTCCAACCATTCATCTCCATCTTGCTCTAATGCTAATTCCGTTGGTTCTCAAAAACCTCATCCATCTGTTGAACAGAAGGGAAAGCAGAAGGTCGATGAATCCAAACCTGAGTCCAAAACGAACATCCCTAATGTCAATAAAATAAAAGTCTTTACCATTAAAAAGAAAGATGAAACAACTCTAATAAAACGAACATATCTAGTTGACATCTCTCTTACTATTCCTGTTCCCATGAAAAGCTTACATGGACCCAAGAAACTTTGGGTTCCTAAATCTGCTTAATTTTTGCAGGTTATAAGTGACGAGCAGTTTGACGAAGAATGGTACATCGACAGTGGCTGCTCGCTTCACATGACAGGGAGGAAAGAGGAGCTCAGGGAATACAGATCTCTTGCAAATGGTGGCAACGTTAAGTTTGGAAATAACTCTTTCGGCACCATAAAGGGATATGGGATGATAACGAATGGTGATTTTACCATAAGGAAGGTGGCCTATGTGGAAGGACTTCAACACAACCTCATCAGTGTATCTCAGCTTGTCGGAGGTACAGGTCTCAAAGTTTCATTCGATGATGAAGGTTCTGAAATCATAGAGAAAAAGACAAAGAAAGTGATTCTGAAGTCAGAGCGAAAGGGTGAAATGTTTCCTCTGAACATGAAACCCATCAAAGGAAACCCAGCCATATGTCTGCTATCAAAAGCTCAATCCGACGAAAGCTGGTTGTGGCACCGAAGACTCTCTCATCTCAATTTCAAAGACATCAACCGACTTGTCACTGGAGGTCACGTTAGGGGTCTTCCATTGCTCAAGTTTGACAGAGAGCATTTATGTGCTGCATGCGAAATGGGAAAGCAGAGTCGTCAAAGTCACCCATCCATAATTAACACAAAAGTTGTTGAACCACTCGAATTGCTTCATATCGATTTGTGTGGTCCTTCATCTATTGAAAGCATCGGTGGTAGCAAGTACATTCTTTTTATCGTTGATGACTTCTCTCGATTTACATGGGTGTTCTTTCTAAAGCTCAAATCTGAAGCGACTCAAAAGCTGAAAGTGTTTATCAAGCAAATTGAAGTCCAGCTCAAGAAGGTCGTTTGAAACATCAGGAGCGACAATGGTATCGAATTCAAGAACAGGGAGTTTGAAGAGTTTCTTGCAGAAAAGGGAATTAGTCATAATTTCTCAGCTCCCTACACACCACAGCAGAACGGGATAGTCGAAAGACGAAACCGATCTCTGTGTGAAGCTGCCCGAACTATGTTAAGTTTCGCTTCCGTACCTCTTTATTTTTGGGCTGACGCTATTTCTGCTGCTTGTTATACACAAAACAGGTCCTATCTCAACAAGCGATTCACGCTCACACCATATGAGATATTAAACAACAGAAAGCCCAATGTGAAATTTTTCCACGTTTTTGGCTCAAGGTGTTTCATCTTTAACTCTAAAGAACACCGCAACAAGTTTGATGTCAAAGCCGACGAGGGAATTTTTCTGGGGTACTCACTCACATCCAAGGCGTACAGGGTCCTAAACAAACGATCAAGAAGGATTGAAGAGACATACTATGTGACCTTCGACGATAACTACGTCAAGAAGCTACAGGCCATAGATGACACTGCCGGGGAAATATTTACTCAAACTGGCCAAGTCACAGTCTCAATCGCCAATTTGTACGAGAAATTTCTGGAACTCTTTGATGAACCGGAAAAAGCTTCTCTCTCAGAAGCAGGTGCAGCTGACAACAAAATTGATCATATGAAACAAATTGTCGAAGATGCTGCGAAAAGAACGCATGAAGGAGAATCGCTCACTGATGAATCTCCAACCAACACTGCTTCTGTCGAGGGGGAGCCAAGCTCACATGTCGAGGGGGAGCCAAGCTCACATGTTGAGGGGGAGCCAAGCTCACAAGTCCAGGGGGAGCCAAGCTCTACTACTTCAACCAAAGGTCCTTCACCAACCGAAGGTGCCTCTCCAACCGAAGATGCCCCTCCATACGAAGGTGCTTCAACGTCTGAAAATCCAGCACCACAACAAAATCCTGAGCCTCATGTTTCTCAAGACTCATTATTTGAGGGGGAGCATGATGATATGACGCTTGATGACGATAGCCAATCTGAGCCCGAAGAGATGATCAATGCTGAAGTAGATCCAACCTTCGACCCGAATTACCCTCCTCTTACCAAATGGACCAGAGATCATCCTCTCTCTCAAGTAGTTGGTGATGTATCTGATAAGGTCTTGACCCGATCTCAACTGAAGGCAAAACAGACATCTTTATTCTCAAAGGTAGAGTTTTGTATGTTTAACTCATTCGTATCAAAAGTTGAACCGAAGACAGTGAACACTGCCCTCGATCACTCTGATTGGGTTCAAGCAATGCAAGACGAATTGAACGAGTTTGGAAGGAACAAAGTCTGGCGCCTCATTCCAACTCCTCCAGATGCTTCGGTTGTTGGTCTTAAATGGGTTTTTAGAAACAAAATGGACAAGGAAGGTAATGTCATAAGGAACAAGGCTCGTCTGGTTGTCAAGGGATACTGTCAGGAGGAAGGGATAGATTACGAAGAGACGTTCGCTCCAGTAGCTAGAATCGGTTAGAATATTTCTGGCCTATGCTGCTCACAAAAACTTTGAGGTTTTCCAAATGGACGTCAAGTGTGCATTTCTCAATGGCGAACTTGAAGAAACTGTGTATGTGGAGCAACCTCCTGGGTTCGTGAACGAAAAGTATCCGAATCATTGCTATATTCTGGATAAAGCTGTGTACGGCCTCAAACAAGCTCCGAGGGCCTGGTATGAAACGCTTACAAAATTTTTAAAGATGTCCAAATTCAAACAAGGTTCGGTTGACCCAACCTTCTTTCGCAAAAAGGAAGGTAACCACCTTATGATAGTTCAAATTTATGTCGATGACATCATCTTTGGCTCTACGAATCCCAGCTTAACAGCTGAATTCAGAAAGTTGATGGAGACTAAGTTTGAAATGAGCTCAATGGGTCCTATTAATTTTTTCCTTGGTTTAAATATAAGACAGGGACCCGAAGGCATCTTTATCAATCAGGAAGCTTACACAAAGACTCTCCTAGCAAAGTTTGGCATGATGGGAGACTCAAAAGTCAAAGTCCCAATGGCATTCGGCACCAAGCTTACCCCTTCTCTAGACAAACCGGCTGTCGACATCACGCTCTATCGTCAAATGATAGGCTCACTGATGTATCTAACTGCTAGCAGGCCTGATATCATGTTTTCTGTGTGTTATTGTGCTCGATTTCAGGCTAACCCACGCGAACCTCACATGCTGGCAGTGAAGAACATCCTACGCTATCTCAAGCGAACCGCCTCCTTAGGTCTATGGTATCCATCCAATTCAGGCTTCTTCGTTCAAGCCTATTCTGATGCTGACCTTGGAGGATGTGGACTCGACCGCAAAAGCACAACTGGTGGCTGTCAATTTCTTGATGGGAAGTTGGTCAGCTGGCAATCCAAGAAACAAACATGTGTGTCGCTGTCTACTGCTGAAGCGGAATGCATTGCCGCTGCATCCTGCACATCACAAGTGATTTGGATCCAGAGTCAACTTCGAGACTATGGACTCAATATGAAGAAGATCCCACTATATTGTGACTCTGAAAGTGCAATTAGGATCTGTCATAACCCAGTGCAACACTCTAAAACCAAACACATAGCACTGAGGTATCACTTCATCAAAGATCATGTGGAAGATGGAAATGTCGAAGTTCACTTCGTAAGAACCACTGATCAACTAGCTGATGTCTTTACCAAAGCTCTTCCTGATGCATCATTCAATAAAATATTGCAAGGGCTAGGTATGATGGAATCAGAGTCAGTACCTCACACTACCTCTCAAACTCAACCGTAAGAAGCGACACCAACCGAACGTTCGGGTTCGGTTCAACCATCTGACTCGCTCATTACTTCAAAGGTAGTTTTTCTACGTTGTATATTTCTTGTACAATCTTGTTTTCCTTTGTGTTAAAAGTATTTATATCTTGTATATCTAAAATCCTTTGTTTTTCAAAATTTTGTGGTACCGAAACCAACCGAAGGTTCGGGTTCGGTTTTTCAAAATTTTGTGGAACCGAAACCAACCGAAGGTTCGGGTTCGGTTTTTCAAAATTTTGTGCAACCAAAACCAACCGAACGTTCGGGTTCGGTTTTCCAAAATTTTCTACAACCAATTCCAACCGAACGTTCGGGTTCGGTTTTTCTTTTTCACCAAAGTTTTTTTTATCGTATTTTTTTCTTTTCACTCTTTTATTTTTATTATCTATCACAAATCCAAAAATATTTTTCTTCTTTCGTGTGCTTATTCGTTTATGGGAATATATTTGATCTCTTACTTAAGTGTCCCTAGAAGCATGCTGCTGTATGTGTCCCAAGCCTCAAAAGATTTTGAATAATCGCCTTCATGACCTGGTATACACAAACCTTGTCTTCCCAATAAGGCTAACATATTTATTCTAATCGTGAGCTACCTCACTCTTTTCTCACATGAGTTAAGAGTCTCCTGCTTGGCCCTTATTTTCGCAGCAGAGGTACTATGTTTCCTTACACCATCCCTATAACTCTTCTCCATTACATTAGTTTCCTCACTGTAGCCCTTGAGACTCTCAGAAACTACCACTGAGGTTTATGGTTACACAACATCTGTGTTTATGATCTTAGTTTCGTGCCACTACGAGCTAAGTGAAACCCAAAATTCAACACCAAAGAATTGACGGTGACAAATTAATTTGATCAAGTTTTCACCAATGAATTGACGAATGTACCTTCATGGAGTCTCAATTTTTTTTTCTCTTTGCATGATTCCAATGAAATTGTTACAAACCATAACATTTCTTCCCAAGGGATCTAGTTTTAAATTTTTTTATCTGAGATTTCATATTAATCCAAGCCACTTCAAAATCAACTCCAACCTACTTGTTCAACAGACTACACCGGTCTCACAAGTACTTTGTTCACATTCGTTCTTATATCAAGAATTGCATTGTTGAATCAAAGCGAAACCACCATTAATTCGCCTAATTAAAAGAAGCCTTTCAACATTTCTTAATAAATGTTTGATCGTAATTCAACGGGATTCCACATTAACACTTTGAGGTTCTTCTTAACCTTGAAGGAAGAGATTCGTGCCCGGGATCATCAGTTTCGTGTCCTTATGGACATCACAGATTATCCTAAAAAGAGTTGCTTTATTTCTTTTTCTTTTACACTCTTTGCACGAAAATCCTAGATTTTCAAAAATTCCGTTACTAATTACTTTACAGGCTGGATTATTACTGAAGCGTTACTAATGAAGTTGAGGCCAAAAATCAGCCACGTGGGTCCTCAATTGAATACAGCTAATTAAAAAGGGGAAAAGACAAAAAGTTGCTGACTCGGCGGGAGTTAAATGGATAGAAATTCAAACGACGGTAAAAAGGAGGGCACGTGAATTTGAAACGGTCGCGTTTCTTCTGACACTTGAGGACGCGTGTGCAATGTCGAAGCGTCATATCTCTGAAGTTACAGGCGCGTGTGGAAATGGAAACGATTTCTTTCTCTGAACCGGCGCTTATTGGGCGGCGTGATCCTAGGAATCTGACACTCTCTCTCCTACGTGATCATCGCACGTCCCAACTGTCACCAATCAGTCACTCCAAAAACCCGTTTTGTATTTCCATAAGAGATTTGAAACAATTTTTCTCTCTCCTATCACCTACTATAAAAACCCATCAACACCACCTTTTACCTCTTTACTGCCCCCATAATTTCCAAAGCAAAACTACTTCCAAACTCTCTCCCGGTCATCTTCTTCTCCCAACCTGCAACAATGGCTGACTCTTCATCTGTTCATGCAACTTCTCAGATTCTTCCCATCCGACCACAGCAATGCCTGGTGATTGATCTCAACCCACTGGCCTATGATTCCTATATGTCGCCGGTCATCGAGTGTCTCAAATACTCCCAGCTTGCTACTGCACTGTCAAGGATTGAAACGGTGCCAATGGTGGCCTTATCTCAGGTCTACGCAACGGCTTACTACGACAAGGCCGTCGACAGGGTATTCTTCGAAGTGGCGGAACACAAAACGTCGATTTCTCGCCCCCGCTTCTGCACCATGCTTGGGTTTGCTGCTGACCCATCGCGAGTTCACCCGGAGACCATTCCGGTTGGTATGCTGTACAACATGTTCTACAACATGGGCTACACGGAAGTTCTCACCTCCGTCGCAAGGTTCAAGAAGTCTTACCTACCGCCCCAGTGGAATGGGTTATTTACAGTTCTCTTCAAGGGACTGTCAGAGAGGAGCTCAGGATCGGACGGGGCCAGTCGTCTTTTCCTGTTGATTATGTATGGGGTGTACAACGGGATCAATCTGGACTATGGGTTTGTCCTTTGGCAACAACTGATTCAGAGCCTCTCTTCCTCTTCCCGACACTCCGAGGTGTCGCTGGCCCGGTTCTGGATCTTAATCACAAGATGGGCCATGGACAAGTTTAACGTTCCCACAACCAACGATGCACCGATGTCTTCTATTGGTACCTTTCATACCAAGAAGATCATCGTATCCGATGCATCAAAATTCTCCTTCATTGGCTCTATCCCGGAGTCGATGTATGCCGATGTGCCCGCTGATAGCAGACTGATCAGAACGATCAAGGAGTTTCGCCAAACTGGTCCGCAGGAACTGACACCGGACATGCTGCGATCGATTCATGATGCCGACAAACCGGTGGCCAGGGGCAAAAAGGGTGACAAAGGGAAGCAAGTGTCCAAAGCTCCAAAAGGACCTTCGCCCAAGAAGCGTAAACAACCGAAGGCTGCTTCATCCCCTCAACCGAAAAGGAGGAAGACCCAACAGAAGCGAAAGCTCGTCCTTCCCTCCTCATCAAGCGAATCTGAAGGTGGGAGTTCGGACTCTGAGGGATCCCAAGGAGACGAATCTCCTCAACGAGGCAACACACCCCCTCGGTCCCCAACCCCGGACATGGAACTTCATCAATCCCCAGTTCCTTCTCCTCCACCCACAATCCCTATTTCCATTCCCACCATAAACCCCACTATCCCCCCTACCTCATTTCCTATACCCCCACCCATATTCACCACATCAACCGAAACACCACCTGTAACCGAAACCCCTCCCGTAACCGAACCTCCACAAACCGAAACTCATACACCACCACCACCCGAAACTAACCCCCCACCCACTCAACCTGAACCAACCAAACTCACAACACCCCCAGCTTCACCACCACCTCAATCTCCAGAAGACGCCTCTGATGGCGATGATCAATACCTTGGTGGTGATCACATGAACTTTGATTCGGTCTACTATAGTCCATTTCAAGTTCAGAGTGATGAGGAGGATGATGCTCCAGTGACAAAGAAGCATCTCCGCGACCTTAACGAGAAGGTTGATCAGCTTCTCGCCTCCTCTTCCAACCAGCAGTCATCTATGTCTGAAGCTGCCCTTCAGAAGATCGTTGACGCCTCCTCCAGGGCTCAACATGATTCCGAGGCCTCAGCTACTGCTGCGATAGACGCCTCCACCCGAGCCTGTGAGGCAGCGACCGAAAAAGTCGATAAACTATTCTCCGACGCTTCTGACCTGCTGAAGTCTCTGCAGGAAAGCGCCACTGCCACAAAGACAACTCTGGAACCGATTGTTCAGCAATTGGCCAAGTTCGTCTCGACGGAGTTGACTTCGTTCGCTGCCCTCCGACAAAATATCAGCGACGACAACTCGGCACTCCGTGCCTCCATCGATGCCCGTCTGGCAAAACTACAAGAGGATCTTGCGGCAGAGAACTCTCTGATGGACGTTCTGGCGAGTAAAACAACTGCCCTAAAGGTCAAGAGCACGCAACTTTCCAACTCCGAACAACAATTGGAAGCTCTTCGATCCGAGAGGGAGGTCATAAAGACGTGTGTTTCGGATGTCCACGCAGCTCTATCTAACATCCTGGAAGCACACGACCCCATCCTTAATCATTCGGTGAGGCGCACCCTCGCTGAAAAGCTCTCCCTGGCCATGGACCTCTTAAGCAAAATTGAAGGCCTACCCAGTTTCGTGTCCATTCCGAAACAAGGGGGAGATGAGAAGAAAGGATCGAAACCACCTCCGTCCTCCAAAGCTACTCACACAACCGAACCACCCCCAACTGGTCATGCCTCGGGTTCGGGTGTGAAGAACAAGGGCAAACACATAGCAGTGGATGGAGATGAAGATGAAGATGAAGACAAGGAGACCATTGCGGACATGTTAAAAAGAAAGAACAGTCGCAATGCTGAAGACGATGCCAGTTGTGTGGCGCGTGAGGCTGAAGAAGCCGAACGAAAGCAAAAAGAAGCCCACGATCTCCTTGAGAGCCAAAAGTTGCTCTTCCCTGCCTGGACCAAGGATCGTTTGATAAAAGAGGCCATAGAGACTCCAAGCATACTGTGGCTCGATCCGGTGATATCTTTCGACTGCAACAACACTATTGATTCGCAGTTTGATATGCCGCTAACTCGAAAGGCGTTCATCTTCCACGCCTTCTCTAATATTTCTGAAGTTCCGCATCCGAACGATGAGCTTGACAGGGAGCTCATTGACTTCTACCTGGAGGCCGCTCGCCCTTAATACCTTACATGGAGCGCCCAGAAGATTGTCAATGTTCGGGTGATGAAGCCTTTTGCCGTGGGGAGATTCACAAACGTCAATTTCAAGCTTATCCGAGGATCTGCAAGAACTGCTCACATGATCTCTCTGGCGGATCTGCCCAATCTGAACCCTCATGATTGGATAGTCTTGTACAACATCCTGCTGACAAATGAATCTGAATATGGTCCCATCTTAGACCATGTCAAAAGGATGCTGGCATGCTATATCATGGAGGTGGCCCTAATGGATCAGGAGGTTGCCACAGTTTTTAAGAAGAAACCGAAAGTCAAGCCTGTGGGATCGGCCAGTGATCTGAATCAAATGCAAATGGGCAAGATAGATTCGAGGCGAAACTCTGTGATGTTCACTAGAGCCGAAGGACAGAAATGTCTCTTCGCTTTAGCTGACAAACATCTTTACCCTACAACTTGCTTGGAGCACATCTTATTCATCATCAAGCAGTGTAAAGACAATTCGGCTGATGATATCAAGTACTTCAATGATATGATCAATTGGTACATCCGGTTTAGACAGACCATCCTTTCCATAACCAAGTGTCTGTTTAGTACCGTGAAGAAGAAGGTACCAGCTTCAGCCGCCGGCCCAAGTAGAAAGTGAAGGTCTCGCTCCAAATTGACGCAAAGGGGGAGATTGTTGGGCTGAAAAGAGTTTTGATGTTGCGTCTTTTGGGCTCGTTAGATTAGCCTTTTATTCTCCGGTTTGGGCCTGTCCAACCGAGAGCCTTTTATGTATAGTATTTAAGTTAATGCTTGCATGCATATTAGTTAAGATTCTAGAGATTATCGATATAGCGATTGATCAAGAGTACAATATTTTCTGTAATCGTTCTTGTAATCTTCCAATCCTTTACAGTTGATGTTCTTAATCGAGCTCTTCTAAGGATTTTATTTAATCATTCGACACGTTTGATTCAAGCTGTTTGTTCTTATTATTGCGTTTTTACTGTTTTATATTCATATACTTGTTCAAGATCTAATCGATCTTCTTAGATTAAAAGTTGTTATAATCCCATCAGAAGGAATCCACGTGGACCATCCAAGATTAAAGCTATTAAGTACTGGTCAGCACTGAAGACGCCTACAAAAATTCGTCAATTCCTAGGTCTCGCTGGCTACTATCGCAGGTTCATTCAGAATTTCTCCTAGATCGCGAAAGCTCTTACAACATTAACCCAGAAGGGTGTGACCTTTGACTGGGGAGAGAAACAGGAGAAGGCATTCCAAACCCTGAAACGAGCCTTTTCCACCGCGCTGATACTATCCCTTCCTGAGGGAACAGATGATTTTGTGGTTTACTGCAATGTGTCCAATCAGGGGCTCGGTTGTGACAATCCGAAAATTTCCGTCACTGTAACCCGTTTTTGTCAATAAAGCCCATTTGAAATTCAATTTTTCCGTTAACTTTTGGATTAAGTTAATTAAATTGAGACCTTTATTATGAGTTCATGATTGTCCAAACACGTGAAAACACCCTCGATATTCAATTGGAAAATTTTTAGTTAGGACCACGTCGGGTTACGACAACTTAATCGGGTACGACCATAAGCCTCGTTTAACGTCAGTATCGGGTAGATTTCCGCCGGGCCTCAAACTCAAACCCTATATAAGGGTGAGTAGACTTCATTTGAATCTTTTTCACTCTCTCTCTCTACTCTCTCTCTCTACAATCCATGTTTTGATCCAAAATCACCCATTTCAAGCTTCAAATTGGTAAGTAATCCATCCTAGTTTATAGTTTAGCTTGTTTAGCTTACAAATCTGTGTCTAAATCATCAAAAAGGACCAAAGACATATGTTTATAGCCCACGAACAACCCCAAACCGCAAACACCTATAAATGGGGTTTTGAAGCCCTAAAACCCTTCCAAATCACTTTTGGTGCTTAGCTATGACTTATGGGCTTACATGTACAAACTTAGAACACCAAAAACTTAATATTTGGGGAGTAACCATGAGTTTACGTCCCAAGATCATTCTTGGACCGTAAACACCCCTTCAAAGGTTGTAAACACATTTTAAGGTGTTAAAATGCCCCTCAAACACCTCTTATGGCTTGGAATAATGTCTAGAACTAACCACCACTGCATTAGAGACCTTAAACTTGAAGGAAACCTTGCCCTTAGGAGATTACGGCCGTAAACCCCCCAAGGAATGGTTCCTTGGCCGTAAACTCCTCTAAAGTGGTCAAATGGTGCCCTAACTTCCTCCCATGGCTTGTACATTGGACTAGAATCACTTGTTCTTAACCTAGGACCATCAAAACACAAAAGGAAAATGCATATAAGAGTTTACGGCCATAAACTCCTTGTTTACAGTCGTAAGCTCCCCATAATGGTCCATTTAATGGTTTAATCCCTTCCATTGCCTTAGAACTGAACCTAGCCTAATTACACTAGTGTTGTAAGAACATTAAGCACCCAGGAACACACCACCCATGAGTATACGACCGTAAACTCATGGGGATATGGTCATTGGGCCGAAAACTCCCTTAGGATGTTACTCTTGAAGTGCAAACTCCATATCTAGGCCTTACACCCCCTTAGATGCAACCCAAATCACTCTTAACACTTGAAATAAAGTGTTTCCATGTCTCGGAGCGTATATTCTTATTTAATTAGTAGTTCAAAGTCTAATTAGATAAAATTATATATCTCTTCATATTACATAGGAACCTCATGTGTGTTCAAGCCCTGAACTGACAATTAGCATCCTAACCGGCACATTTCTCGTCTGGTGAGTTCATACCCCTACACCTTTTTCCGTGTTTTCCAATGTTTTTAGGGGGGGGGGGGGAATACAAGCAAATCATAAAGATTTTTGAAAACTTAAAACATATGTTATTATAGGATTTCCTGACAAACTTTAAATACTCAATCCCTTTTGTAATATGCGGAGCATAAGGGAGATTTTCGGAATGTAATTGCATAGTTTTCAAACAATTTGGGAACTTATCAAATCATCTAATTTATAACCTATCTAATCATTCAAATTATTAAGGGAATAATTTGGGTTCGTCATTACTTGTTTTATGGATTCAAACTTCGTGCAAAGTCAATAATATAAACTATGTCTGATTTATTTCTTCCATGTTTAATCTAGAGTATCTTGTTAAATAATTATCTCGTATTTGATTATTTAAACTTTACCTTGTACCAAACTATTTCAAAACTCGAGAACAATCTATTATCCCGTGAAATAGTAATACTAGCTTGTGAGATTGGTCTTCATTATTCCCTTCGGGGTACCAGTAAATCCTCTCTGGAAGTATAACCAGAGTCTCTTGGAGGGAGAACGTGAAATTTGTGGATAGATCTATTCGGGACTGGCAATCTCACACCTTAACTACTAGCTACATTTAGGCGGGCACGCCTGGGGTGACAAATTTTGGAATCGAACGACGCCTGAAGAACGTCAAGGAGGTCACGGGTCAAATTAGTATGGTTATACGACTCACAATACGTATTAAATTAACTAACTTTATTCACGGATTCCTTTCTTTCTTCTATAGTTTTATATATTAAAATTACCTAGTTATTAGTCTTATATACGTGTTAAAACTAATGTACTTTCAAAGATAACCAGGCTTTCAGGATATTCCACTTAACGCTACAAGTATGGTAGATACTTGTATACTGCATTCAGAATCGATAACCAACCACCAACTTCTAAGGAAAATAAGGGTTTTTCCTGAGATAACATAACTGTTCTTAACCAAACTGTGTAACAAATGGATAACTAAACTTTTCTTATAAGAAAATATGGGATTTTCTTGGATAACAACTTTTTTAGAAAACCAAAGGAAACTTGTTCTTTTACAGATACAAACTGCTTATGAACTCACCAGCTTTATGATGATATTTTTAAAACTGCTTGTATTCTCAGGTCCTCGTTAGACAGGTATCCCGCGTTTTTTTGGAGAAGACAGAGCATTTTTAATAGTCTCGTCTTTACTTTTGTTATATTGATGTATATGTAAATCATATATTACCTTACTTTCAAACAAATGTAATTATTCCTATGTAATGTAATGGTTGTGTTTACTATGCTTACTATGTACATTGGTTGTGGTACTTTACATGAAATCCTCTGCCCCGGAACGTTTCCGGCATCGGTTTCGGGGTGTGACATTGGTTGTGTTCTTATGCAACAAGGTAAGGTCATCGCCTACGCTTCAAGACAGCTGAAGACACACGAAGTCAACTACACCACACACAATCTCAAATTAGGAGCGGTTGTGTTCGCTCTAAAGATCTGGATACATTATCTGTACAGTACGAAGAGCACAATATACACCGATCACAAAAGCCTCCAACACATACTTAACCAGAAAGAGCTCAATATGATACAACGATGGTGGGTCGAACTACTCAATGATTATGAATGCGAAATTCGATATCACCCGGGTAAAGCCAATGTAGTAGCAGACGCCCTGAGTCGGAAAGAATATTCTAGTCGAAAGGTTAAATCACTGACAGTTACTATTCATTCTCACTTATCTTTGCAAATCCGTGAAGCCCAGATGGAAGCCCTAAAACCATAAAATGTCATAAACGAAACTTTGAGGAGAATGGATAAGAATCTTGAGATCCGAGGAGACGGAGCTTATTGTTTCATGGGCTGGATCTGGACCCCAAAGTTTGGTGGTTACAGAGAGGTTGTCATGAACGAAGCTCACAAGACCAGGTACTCCGTTCACCCAGGTTCGGACAAAATGTACCTTGATCTCAAGAAGTTATATTGGTGGCCAAACATGAAAGCCAAGATCGCTACCTTCGTGGCCAAGTGCCTGACTTGTGCCAAGGTGAAGGTCAAATATCAGAAACCCTCGGGCCTACCCCAACAACCCGAGATACCTGAGTGGAAATGGGAGATGATTTCTATGGATTTCAATACCAAATTACCCAAATCTCCGAGTGGGTACGATACCATTTGGTTAATTGTCGATCGATTGGCGAAATCCGCCCATTTCATGCCAATCAAAGAAACTTTAAAGATGGAAAGACTCACACAAATCCACATCCAAGAGATTGTTCGACTACATGGTGTTCCTATATCTATTATCTTTGATAGGGATAGTAGGTTCACTTTGAGATTATGTCAATCACTGCAAAGCGCCCTAGGAACGAGGTTGGACACGAGTATAGCCTGTTGGATTAGTGTCTAAGGCTACAACTATATTTGCTAAGTACTTGACCCGGTTGAGCATGTTCCTTTTGGGTTGCCTTCACCATAGCAACTTGACAGGATGATTTATAATGAGAGAAGAAATATTAATAATATATTATGAGAATAATATAAGGAATAATAATATTGTTATTTGATTAAAATAAGTTGTCACACCCCCAAACCTGAACGGCGGAAACGTTCGGGGGCGGATGACTTCATGTGGTAACGTAACAAATGAATACATAGTAAAGAAAGCAATACAACCATCATATATATAATTGAAAGTTTACATTTGTCAAAAAGTTACATGTTCAAAAACAATTACAATATGATGTCAAAATATGAGATTAAACTGGCGCCGCAGCATCCCTTCATCAAAAGCATAATGATACCTGAAATTATTGATTCCCTGGGACATACAAGTAATTTTGAAAGAGTAGATCAACATTTAAGCTGGTGAGTTTCATAAGTATTTAAATGACAATGTTTGTATGAAATGAAATGTTTTGTTCTTGTTTGTTTGAGTTTAGAAAATCCTATATTTTCTACTAGTATAAAAGTAGTCTTCTCTTAAGACCAATGTTTGTTTCTAAAATGTAGGTAAGTGTAAAATAATCAATGTGTTTGAAAACCTTGTAAATCAATGCATTTTTAATACCCCATGTGAGTTTTATAACCATACTATTGACTCGGAATGCCTATACACAACGTTCTTCAGGCGTTGGAATGTTATGACGTTTGTCACCCCAAATGGTGGACTGTAGCTAACAGTCAAGGCGCGGGTTGTCAAGCCCGTATTGATCTATACACAAACACCATGCTCCCCCTCCAAGGGATTCAGGTATATAATACAGGACTTGAAATTTGTACTCGAACGTACGTGAAGTTAGTGTCTCACAAAAACCGTGGTATAAAAACAGATCTACTTGTTAAAATGTTACGTTTGTTCTTGTATACGAAAGTGACTTCTTGAAATTCATGTTTCTAGTACATAAGAGTTAGGAATTTGTTCGTAAAACTATACCTATTATAGTTTTCTAAAAGTGTGTCTCGTTTGTTTAGAAATACCTTGAAAAGGAATCATTTGTTATAAAAGCATAGACTTTTGTGTAGAATCCAAGATAGGCAAGTATACATATAATCTAAGAAAATGTTTAGTTTATACATGCACTACAACAATTTATATTTCAAAAGATGGATTATTATTATAACATATTTTATATATATGAAAGTTCCCTATAAAGTTTATAAATCACATATGATTCTACTTAATAAAAGTGTATAAAATCTTTATATAATACACCCGATAGTAGTCGTGTGTTTTACTTGTATTTCCCCCCTTTAGAAAGCATATAAAAGCATTTAGAATAATTAAAAAGGGTTAATTAAGGGGTATGAACTCACTTGAAAGTTTGAAGATAGCGAGATGGAAAACCGGGCAGAGTTTCGTCTCGGGAAACGGATTTTTCTTGGGATTCTCGGAAATCTCAGGAGTAAAATCGACCTTCAGGACTTGAGTAAAAATGGCCAGGGCTTCGGGTTTGAACGGGCACGGAAAACGAGGCAAAACGCAAGGGAAATGAGAAGAAATGAGCAAGTTTTTCGGAAATCCTCGCATTCTATTTATAGGGGTCTGAGAAGCCTCGGTACGCGGGGCGTACGCTCGTATGCAGCGCGTACGCGTACGTCATGCATGACCGAGTCCTCGACTGCCTCGACTTCGGATGGGACGGAAAGGTGGTAGCTTCGCATAAGGGCGACGTGGACGGTCCGAGACCAAGGCCCTCGGGTATGCGGGGCGTACGGGGTTACGCAGCGCGTACCTCGGATGAGGACGCTAACTCCTCCTTCGGATATTACCGGATTTTTGATTTATTTTTATATATAATTTATTTAATAAACTTCAAAAAATCATATCTTCTTCATACGAACTCCGTCTTCGATGGTCTTTATATCCACGCGTAGGTGAGACTACGCTATACAACTTTCGTTTAGATTCCGTTGGCAAATTCCGAAATTATTTTTATTATTTATTTATTAAAATGACGTGATTAAGGAATTTCTTTAAAAATTCATAACTTCTTTATCTGACGTCGGTTTTTGCCAGACTTTTTACCGCTGAAATACCATTGTCGAGACCTTCAATTCTCGTGTAGGTCATTCCGGCCAAAAGTCACTCGATCTACGATTCGAGTTTTCAGTTGTCTGTTGCTAAGCCGAACTTGGAAAAATCATAACTTCAATATACGAAGTCGGATTTGGGCGTTCTTTTTACGTACGATCAAGGTTTAATGACATTTAAACATAGAAGGAATTTAAATAGAAACTTTTTGGACATTTTATTATCAATGTTAATTTTATTAACTCAAAAGTGGTTACAATACTTGACCTTTTAGGTCATTACAAAGAGTTGAAATATCGGGTTGTCACATAATCCCCCCGTTAGACGGAATTTCGTCCCGAAATTTAAAGTAGTAAGGATACTAGTGAACATGAAAGAGATGAGGGTACTTTTGCTTCATCTGATCTTCGCGTTCCCATGTGAATTCAGGTCCCCGCTTGGCGTTCTAGCGAACCTTCATGATGGGTATGCGACTTTGTTTTGTTTGTTTGACCTCTCGGTCCATGATTTCTACTGGTTCCTCCACAATGTTGAGGATCTCGTTGATCTCGATTTCGTCGAGTGGAATACCAAGAGTCTCATCGGACAGACACTTTTTCAAGTTTGAGATGTGGAAGGTTGGATGTATGTTACTAAGTTCACGTGGTAGGTTAAGCTTGTAAGCCACAGGGCCGATTCTGGCAATAATTTCGAAAGGCCCTATGTATCTAGGATTTAGTTTCCGACGCTTTCCAAAGCGTATTAAACCCTTCCACGGTGAGACCTTTAATAAAACGTGGTCTCCTACCTAGAATTCCAAAGGTTTCCTCCTTTGGTCAGCGTAGCTTTTCTGTCGGTCTCTAGAGGCTTTCAATCGTTCACGAATGTGAACGATCTTCTTTGTCGTTTATTGTATGATTTCTGGACCGGTGAGAGTGCTTTCAGGAACTCTTCCTCTAGCTAATTGGGTATCGCCAACTTCAGTCCAGCACAGAGGGGATCTGCACTTTCGACCATAGAGGGCTTCAAACGGAGCCGCCTTTATGCTTGTATGATAACTATTGTTGTTGTTTGGATTAAAACCCTAATTTAGATTTGATGAACAAGATGCGGAAAATAAGAACAAACACAAATATGAAGATTATGTCGAATGATCACTCGATTTATTCAAATATGAGGAATAAATTACACTTTCAGCATAGACTAAAGAATCTAACACTACATAAGAAACCTCACGTGGCGGCTACATTTTGTCTCACTCTTAACCCTAATTGTAAATAATACATGACTATTTATAGGGAAAAGTCAAGTCTTGGGCTTTTAACCTAGAATTCATCAAAGGGGCCCATTGCCATCATTCATGGAGTGCTTTGAAACCCTACAATCTCCCCCTCAAAGTATGGAATGGATGACAATGCTTTAACTTCCTAAACAAGCATCTAGCAAATAAAAAGATCTGCAACGAGGAATATATGAAGCAATCCACGAATCTTGATTTTTCAATAGTCTTCAAACACGGGCTCTAGGATATATAAATAAAGCACTGAAGTAATGTCTTTAAACTTCATTTTCGAATGTAATCCCAAAGAATCTTCATGAAAACCAAACCCGCCATAAAAACCCATTTCAGAACAAAGAAACTGAATCACTTCTTGTATTTGAAGAGCTCCCCCTCCAAGTCACAATGATCTTCAAATAAGCTAATGATATAAGCCACCAAGAAATATCATGTAACAACCCAAACTTTAAGATTCGTAACGCCACTTGATCGAGAAAATACAAGAAGTCGGAGATATAACAAGTCCTTAGCAGAGCTCGATAAAGAACTTCCGCTGTAAAGGATACTTCTCTGTAAAAGCTTTAGCAGAGCTCGATGAAGAACTTCCGCTGTAAAAGCTACCTTCATAATTCTACCACAAGCTTTATCAAAAATCTTCAAATTTGAAAAGTTACAAATCCAATTTCGAATGACCATACCAAATTCTCCCCCGATTTATAATAAAAAACATGATTATAAAGTCTTCAAATGGTCATGAGAATGATCTTGAATGGATAAAAATTTACTAAGCTCCCCCGCGACAAAATGATATACACAATGAAGTATAAAATCCGAAAAAAGTCGTGAAAATTTGACATTATCACGAAAAACGACTTTTCGAACTGCCAAGACTTGATGGAATCTTTATTTTTTTTGTTCACAAAAAATTTGTGCGTTAAAAAAATTCAAAACTGTTCACCGGCCCTCAAATTTGTAAACTTTTCTGAATATTGGGCAGAAACTGTCACTTGCTGAAAGACAGGGACTGAAAAAGTAATTATGCATCATTTTCTCTTTGATTTGTAACAATTTATGAATTTGAGCAAAAATTGCCAAGCTGTGAAAATAACAGGGTCCAAAAGTGTCAAATCGTTGAAGCTCGAGGGACCAAAAATGAAACTTGAGTCATCTTCATCAATAAAGCTTTTGTGATTTAACTGGAATGGCGACTCATACAAGTGTTCGCACACGAAACTACAATTACGATTCCAATCAATTCTACCTACTTTTGTTCCGAGCACATGATTAGAATTCCGAATCTGAGTGCAGTCATAATTCCAACTCCAAGACCGTTCATCCCAAATCAACCGATCATACTTCCGATCACAAATCAACAGTTCATTCTGAATCAAATAATTCCGATTGCAAGAGTCGTTATACTACAAACCATAAGAACTATGAATCACCAATTTGCGAACAGATGAGAACACCATTCAAAAGAAAACCACAATTTCAGCGTTGACTATCAATTGCGAACAAAAACACACAACCATGCTGATTCTGAGTGATTACTGATTTCGAGTCGCCTTACATATTAAATCTGAATCCTCAAACATCTTTTCCAATTGTGAATCCAGTTTATTCCGATTGTTTTAAGCACCGATGGAAATACCCAGATCAACAACCCACTATCTTCGTTTACATAACTCGATTTTGACTTTTCTTTTTAGGACCATCAAGACCGATTATTGATTAATACCAAAATCGTCTTTCTTAGATCAATCCTTTCACTATACAACATCGACATTCAATGAAAGAACAGATTCACAAGATTAAACCAAAAATCAATAAAATCAAAAATTGATTTTGACAATAAACCCATGTACAGATAACGACTCAAAAACGAAGGAACAAAGAATTCAAAACGTGATCTTTTACGGATGGATCGATTTGAAGTATACGATATTATTGAACCCTTATTCCATAGTTTAATATTAGTGGGCAAAAGCGTAGTCAAAAATTAAATCATCGATTTTGTTGAGTCAAACAGCGATAAGAAACCATCGATAATGGGCTCAAGAATAAACAGTGAACAAACGAAATTGAATAAACGGATTAAATCAAAGGAAATAAATCCATTAACATCAAACGATCCGATCAACCTAATGAACAGTAAAACAAAACAGAGTAAAAGATATACTAGATGAAGAGAAGAAGAACACCTTAAATCATCATGAACAGAAGAAAAAAAAACTTGATTCCAAACCGCCAAAATACCAATAATCTTCAATAACTTATGTAGAAAATCACCAAACCAAGAACCAATACTTCAAAAATCAATAGATCTTCAAAGACCTGCTCTGATACCACTTGTTTGGATTAAAACCCTAATTTAGATTTGATGAACAAGATGCGGAAAATAAGAACAAACACAAATATGAAGATTATGTCGAATGATCACTCGATTTATTCAAATATGAGGAATAAATTACACTTTCAGCATAGACTAAAGAATCTAACACTACATAAGAAACCTCACGTGGCGGCTACATTTTGTCTCACTCTTAACCCTAATTGTAAATAATACATGACTATTTATAGGGAAAAGACAAGTCTTGGGCTTTTAACCTAGAATTCATCAAAGGGGCCCATTGCCATCATCCATGGAGTGCTTTGAAACCCTACAGTTGTATGAAAATTCGACAAGGGGTAAATAAATATCCCATGCCTTTCCAAAGTCAATCAAATAGGCTCTCAGCATATCTTCTAAAGTTTCTATCGTTCTCTCACTTTGCATGTCTATTTGTGGGTGGTAGGCTGTACTCATGTCTAGCCTAGTCCCCAGGGAATTCTGTAGTGACTGCCAGAATCTTGAAGTGAATCTACTATCTCGATCGGAGATAATGGATATCGGAACACCATGCAGTCGCACTACTTCCCTTAAGTAAGTTCTCGTAAGCTTTTCCATTTTGTCAGTCTCCTTGATGGGTAGGAAATGCGCGGATTTGGTCAATCTGTCGACGATGACCCATATGGTATCGAGTCCACTCGTCGTCTTGGCCAACTTGGTTATGAAGTCCATAGTAATCCGCTCCCATTTCCATTCTGGTATCTCTGGTTGTTGTAGTAATCCTGACGGTTTCTGATACTCGACCTTAACCTTAGCGCAAGTAAGGCATTTACTTACGAAGGTAGCAATTTCTGCTTTCATGTTAGGCCACCAGTACAGTTTCTTAAGATCCAGATACATTTTATCTGAACCTGGGTGAACGGAATATCTTGAGTTGTGTGCTTCGGTCATGACTACGTCTCTGAAACCACCATGTTTCGGTGTCCAGATTCGGTCCATGAGATAATAGGCTCCGCCACCCTTGACTTCTAGATTCTTTTCCATTCCTCGCAGGGATTCACCCGCCACATTTTCAGGTTGCAAAGCTTCCATTTGTGCCTCCTTAATTTGTGTGGATAAGTGGGAATGGATAGTCATAGTCAGAGATTTGACCCACTGACTAGTGTATTCCTTTCGACTGAGGGCGTCAGCTACCACGTTGGCCTTTCCAGGATGATAACGAATTTCGCATTCGTAGTCATTTAGTAACTCAACCCATCGTCGTTGTCGCATGTTGAGTTCCTTCTGATCGAAAATGTGTTGACGGCTCTTGTGATCGGTGAAAATAGTACTCTTTGTTCCATATAAGTAGTGTCTCCAGATCTTCAGAGCAAATACAACTGCTCCTAACTCGAGATTGTGTGTCGTATAGTTCACTTCGTGTGTCTTAAGCTGTCGGGAGGCATAAGCAATAACCTTCCCTCTCTGCATAAGAACACAACCAAGTCCTTGATTTGACGCATCGCAATACACTACGAAGTCTTCTATCCCTTCGGGGAGGGATAGTATCGGTGCGGTGCACAAGGCCTGTTTTAGCGTTTGGAACGCCTTCTCTTGTTTCGCTTCCCAGTCAAAGGCCACGCCTTTCTGGGTTAATGTAGTGAGAGGTTTCACAATGCTAGAGAAGTTCTTTATGAATCTGCGATAGTAGCCAGCGAGACCTAGAAATTGACGAATTTCTGTAGGTGTCTTTGGTGCCGACCAGTTCTCAATGGCCTTAATTTTGGAGGGGTCCAGATGTATTCCTTTCACGCTAACAACGTGGCCCAAAAATTCGACTCTTCGGATCCAAAATTCGCATTTAGAGAACTTCGCATAGAGTTTCTCCATTCGCAGTGTTTCTAGGACTTTTCGTAGGTGCTGACTGTGCTCTTCCTTACTTCGGGAGTAGACAAGTATATCATCGATGAAGACGATGAAGAACTGATCCAAGTAAGGACGGCATACCCTATTCATTAGGTCCATAAATACTGCTGGTGCATTGGTCAATCCGAACGGCATCACTACAAATTCGTAGTGTCCATAACGAGTTCGGAAAGCTGTCTTTGGAATATCCCCCTCTAGAACTCGTAATTGGTGATATCCGGATCGTAGATCTATCTTTGAGAAGTAGTTTGCTCCTTGAAGTTGATCGAATAGGTCGTCAATGCGGGGTAGAGGATAACGGTTCTTGACAGTAAGCTTGTTCAATTCCCTGTAGTCGATGCACATGCGGAACGATCCGTCTTTCTTCTTTACGAACAAGACCGGTGCTCCCCAATGTGAGAAACTTGGTCTTATGAATCCTTTTTGAAGGAGTACATTAAGTTGACTGGAAAGTTCCTGCATCTCTGCTGGTGCGAGACGATAAGGGGACTTCGCTACTGGGGTAGCCCCTGGAACTAAGTCGATTCTGAATTCGACTTGGCCTTGTGGTGGTAATCCTGGTAGTTCTTCTGGAAAGATATCGGGAAATTCGCGTACTACTGAAATGTTCTTGATATCCTTTAGTTCTTGACTTGTATCAACGATGTGCGCTAGGAATGCTCAACAATCCTTCCACAAGCACTTTTGAGCTTGGATGCACGAAATGATGCGAAGGTTTGTACTTGATTTATCGCCGTAGATAACTAAAGTTTCGTTGTTAGGGAGATTAAGACGGACTGCTTTCTCAAAGCACATGATGTCGGCGCGAAAAGACTCAACCAATCCATGCCGACTATGACGTCGAAACTTTTAATTTGGACCGGCATGAGATTGATTGGAAATGAATGGCCGTCTAAACTTAACGTACAGCCCATGTATATGCAATTAGTGTTTTCGGTTTTTCCATTGGCCATCTCTACAGTGAATGATTTTTCTAACTTGCTAGGTTTAGGTTTAAGTAAGTGAATAAAGTTTTGACTCACGAAGCTTCTCTCCGCTCCACTATCGAATAATATGCATGCATATGAATTATCGAGAAGGAATGTACCAGCAACTATAGTTGGGTCAGCTAGTGCTTCGTCATGGCCTATAGCCAAAACTCCTCCCATACCGCCGGTGCCTGCTGCCTTAGGGCAGTTCCTCTTGTAGTGGCCCACCTCGCCACAACCGTAGCAAGTCTGGCCTACACCCGCACTGGGAACTTGAGTGATCGGCTTTGCGGGGTCCTTGCAGAAACGGGCTGTGTGTCCCTTTCTGTTGAAGTTGGCGCACTGCATTTCCCGACAAGGTCCATGGTAGTGGTAAGTGCATTTGGTGCACTTTGGAAGGTTACCAACATAAGGCTTTGTTGGGTAGGTATTTGTAGGAGCTGTAGTAGGTACAGTGGCAGCATTCACCGAAACCAATTGTTTCTTTGCTGGCTCTTGGGAAGACCCACCCTTCCCTTTATTCCATACCCTCTTCTTGTTATTGTTGTTGTTGTTGTTGTTGTTGTTGTTGTTGTTTCCTTTTTGTGGTTATGGTGTAGCAACCGTTGAGTTCTGATGACCTCCATAATCAACAAGAGATTGTCCCAGTTCCTTGGCACTTTCAAAGGTGTCAGGTTTTGAAGCTAACACGCTGGACCTAATTTGGGGAGACAGTCCCCAAATGTATCTCTCTATCTTCTTGCTCACAGGAGCAGTCATATCTGGGCAAAGAATTGCCAGATCGCAGAACCTATTGGTATAGGTAGCGATGTCGGTACCAACCATTCCGAGAGTCCATAGTTCGTGTTCGAGCTTTTGAATCTCTCCCCGTGGGTAGTATTCTCTCATCATCATGGCTTTTAGGCTCTCCCAGCTTATGGAGTTTGCCACAATCAGGGTAAGTACCTTAACGTGGCCATTCCACCAAGTTAAAGCTCTATCGATAAGGGTGAAAGTTGCAAACTTGACGTTGCTGTGCTCGGGACATGAGCAGATTTCAAAGACTGCCTCCGTCCTCTCAATCCACTGCCTCAGGGCTATCACATCACCAGTTCCATAAAACATCCTGGGCTTGGCATTAGTAAAGTCCTTATAGGTGCATTCTCGGGGAGGTCCATGACTCTCGCCATGGTTGGATGGGTGTGTGCCAGATCCCGAGCCATTAGTACTCGAGTTATTGATCTGTGACATGGCAGCTGCTACCGCTGCGGTGACTGCTGCTTGGAACATAACAGCATCAAATTGAGGTGGTGGAGGTGGTGGTGGTACAGGTGTTTCCCCACCGTTGTTTCGCCTTGGGTTCCTACGCGGAGGCATCCTTCAACTATAGGTTTAAAAGACAAGGATAAGAATTCCATAGAATAGAAAATGCATGCGTCTCATGAACCAAATTGCTATAGTTCAACAACAGATGCTAGTATGAGTCTTAAAATAGAAGAATGAAAGTTATTTGTAAGACTGAAAGTATGAAACAAGTATTTGGTTTCTCAAAGACTTTTCAAGGTTTGAACGAAATACTCAACGTAGTAATAATAGTGTCACTTATATTAATATAAAAGTTGATACAACGATCATGAAAATTTGACCCCTAAAAGGGCCTCCGATTACAAAGTTCGAGAAATTTAAATACTTTTAGCCGAGGTCCTAAGCTATAACAAAATTTGAGTCTTTGACAAGCACTACTTGCGACGTAGGTTGCGCTTGGAGCTTGACTCCGCAACTGATTGCTTCGACTCCATTAGACGCCTATCAAAATCGGCTTGTTGTTCCCTCAGTTCAGCGAGGGCTGCAATCATTTGTGCTTGGAATGCCTCAGTTTGGAGTTGAGCATTTTCTTGTATCCTGTCCAGCCTACGGATGTCAGAAGTGTGAACCTGCACTTCCACGTTGACATCCCGGAGTCGGCTAGCTTGAACTCCGGACTGATAGGACAGATTGTCTAGCTTACCCACCATTACTGGGAGTGCCCGATCAGCCGAACCTCCACCACAGACATCATAGAAGTCCCGACACATGCCGTAGGGAGGGCGTATGCCTTGTTGTTGGCTCCAATGATGGAGGTGACTTCCCCAGACAGGAGTCGGTCCTTGAAAGTTCCTTACGAAGACGGGAGGTTGAATGGGTGGTGGATCGATCATTTCCGGCTCTAAGTCGGTACCGGAGTCATCACCCACTTCTATGGGTTCCTCTTCCTCTTCGGGATCATCCTCGATCCATCCTCCGTTGCCTTGGTTGGGAAAGTAGGGGTTGCCAGGGTGGTGAAATCCAGCCATTTGACTGTACGAGAAATAGGGTTATAAGAATTGAATAAAGTTGAGACATGCAAAACATGTAAGTTAAACTAGTTTAGGTAGCAACTACTCCTATAGTATTTAAATTCTTGTGTTTGATTCTTGTAATGGTTTGGTAAGTTTTGACTTGTTGCTTACTACGATCATTCCTCGATATACGTTGGTCCAATCTCAGGCAAATATAGTTGACCACGCTATATTTGTCCAAAATCTGATTACATATATCAAGTTTTAATCGTAGTGTCAACTTGTCTAAATACTTGTTGTATAGTGAGATATCATGAAAATAATTTGTTGTATGCGTGTAATTGTACTTAAATGAACTATCAATTTTAAGTTAAACTCAACGCTGCCTAAGCGTAAAAAGAAAAATGTTTTGTCAGAGAGTATTAGTCCCTTAAGCATTTATAGTTTGTATATCTTATGTGGTTCGATATACTTAGTTCACTATAAACATTGCTCTGATACCAATCTGTCACACCCCCAAACCTGAACGGCGGAAACGTTCGGGGGCGGATGACTTCATGTGGTAACGTAACAAATGAATACATAGTAAAGAAAGCAATACAACCATCATATATATAATTGAAAGTTTACATTTGTCAAAAAGTTACATGTTCAAAACCAATTACAATATGATGTCAAAATATGAGATTAAACTGGCGCCACAGCATCCCTTCATCAAAAGCATAATGATACCTGAAATTACTGATTCCCTGGGACATACAAGTAATTTTGAAAGAGTAGATCAACATTTAAGCTGGTGAGTTTCATAAGTATTTAAATGACAATGTTTGTATGAAATGAAATGTTTTGTTCTTGTTTGTTTGAGTTTAGAAAATCCTATATTTTCTACTAGTATAAAAGTAGTCTTCTCTCAAGACCAATGTTTGTTTCTAAAATGTAGGTAAGTGTAAAATAACCAATGTGTTTGAAAACCTTGTAAATCAATGCATTTTTAATACCCCATGTGAGTTTTATAACCATATTATTGACTCGGAATGCCTATACACAACGTTCTTCAGGCGTTGGAATGTTATGACGTTTGTCACCCTAAATGGTGGACTGTAGCTAATAGTCAAGGCGCGGGTTGTCAAGCCCGTATAGATCTATACACAAACACCATGCTCCCCCTCCAAGGGATTCAGGTATATAATACAGGACTTGAAATGTGTACTCGAACGTACGTGAAGTTAGTGTCTCACAAAAACCGTGGTATAAAAACAGATCTACTTGTTAAAATGTTATGTTTGTTCTTGTATACGAAAGTGACTTCTTGAAATTCATGTTTCTAGTACATAAGAGTTAGGAATTTGTTCGTAAAACTATACCTATTATAGTTTTCTAAAAGTGTGTCTCGTTTGTTTAGAAATACCTAGAAAAGGAATCATTTGTTATAAAAGCATAGATTTTTTGTGTAGAGTCTAAGATAGGCAAGTATACATATAATCTAAGAAAATGTTTAGTTTATACATGCATTACAACAATTTATATTTCAAAAGATGGAATATTATTATAACATATTTTATATATATGAAAGTTCCCTATAAAGTTTATAAATCACATATGATTCTACTTAATAAAAGTGTATAAAATCTTTATATAATACACCCGATAGTAGTCGTGTGTTTTACTTGTATTTCCCCCCTTTAGAAAGCATATAAAAGCATTTAGAATAATTAAAAAGGGTTAATTAAGGGGTATGAACTCACTTGAAAGTTTGAAGATAGCGAGATGGAAAACCGGGCAGAGTTTCGTCTCGGGAAACGGATTTTTCTCGAGATTCTCGGAAATCTCGGGAGTAAAATCGACCTTCGGGACTTGAGTAAAAATGACCAGGGCTTCGGGTTTGAACGGGCACGGAAAACGAGGCAAAACGCAATGGAAATGAGAAGAAATGAGCAAGTTTTTCGGAAATCCTCGCATTCTATTTATAGGGGTCTGAGAAGCCTCGGTACGCGGGGCGTACGCTCGTACGCTGCGCGTACGCGTACGTCATGCATGACCGAGTCCTCGACTGCCTCGGCTTCGGATGGGACGGAAAGGGGGTAGCTTCGCATAGGGGCGACGTGGACGGTCCGAGACTAAGGCCCTCGGGTACGTGGGGCGTACGGGGTTACGCGGCGCGTACCTCGGATGAGGACGCTGACTCCTCCTTCAGATATTACCGGATTTTTGATTTATTTTTATATATAATTTATTTAATAAACTTCAAAAAATCATATCTTCTTCATACGAACTCCGTTTTCGATGGTCTTTATATCCACGCGTAGGTGAGACTACGCTCTACAACTTTCGTTTAGATTCCGTTGGCAAATTCCGAAATTATTTTTATTATTTATTTATTAAAATGACGTGATTAAGGAATTTCTTTAAAAATTCATAACTTCTTTATCTGACGTCGGTTTTTGCCAGACTTTTTACCGCTGAAATACCATTGTCGAGACCTTCGATTCTCGTTTAGGTCATTCCGGCCAAAAGTCGCTCGATCTTCGATTCGAGTTTTTAGTTGTCTGTTGCTAAGCCGAAGTTGGAAAAATCATAACTTCAATATACGAAGTCGGATTTGGGCGTTCTTTTTACGTACGATCATGGTTTAATGACATTTAAACCTAGAACGAATTTAAATAGAAACTTTTTGGACATTTTATTATCAAAGTTAATTTTATTAAGTCAAAAGTGGTTACAATACTTGACCTTTTAGGTCATTAAAAAGAGTTGAAATATCGGGTTGTCACATAAGTCATAAATTAATTAGGAATTAATTTGGTGACTTAAAGAGGTTAATTGAATAAAGGGGCATAAACTGTCAAATGTGTGATAGTTGTATTTTGGGCTATGAATCTTTATGGATAAGAGGGTGGATGATTTTAGGGTTTGGAGAAGCCTAGAAATCGTCCAAGGCCTAGTCTATAGGGATTATTGGATTGCTTAGGACCTAAGTTATTCAATTAGGGTTTAAGGTGTAACCCTAGTAGCCAATAGTATATATAGACCCTTTGGGTGGAGGAAATCGGCACTCTTGTATCCCAAGAAACCCTAGAGCGATTTTTCTCACCCTCCTCTCTCCCTATTATCATCCTCTTGCTAGTTGGTGTTTGTAAGCCATTAGAGGAGTGACAATTATGACTCTAAGCTCCAAAGACAAGAAGACTCAAGCAAGCAACTCAAGGTATTCCTTTAGATCTGATTTCATATGTTATGATTTGAATGTTTACACTAGATCTATCAATATAAGTCTTGGATACATTGCATGTTCAATTAGAGAAACCTAGATCCAAGCATTAGGGTTTGCATGTGCACATACGAAAGTTCTTATGGCTCAAACCCATCAGTGGTATCAGAGCCTTGATTGGTTTCTGTTGAATTGATGCATTGGTTGATTACTTGTTAATTGCAAAATTCGATTTTGTCCATCTGCCTGATGAACTCGGCGAGTTCCATAGTGGACTCGGCGAGTAGGCCTCAACTCGGCGAGTCCATTGTGGTACTCGGCGAGTTCGAGCATCAGATGGAGCTAGTTTCAGGATTTCTTGGTGTTTTTCTTATGAAAACTTGCCTTAATCTTTATGGGTCAATAAAAATCGGATTTTAACATATATGTGAGTATATTTTTGACGTAAATAAAGATATTTACCAATTAATTGAATAATAATTTCGTTATGTGATAATAAATGATTATTTTAATTAAATTGGTGAATTGTTTTGCAAGAAACATTTAAATAAATCAAATATGGATAATTATAAGATTAAATGGTTAATTTAAATTATTTGTTATTTGGTGAATTGGTGAATTGTCTTCAAGTTTTGAAATTTAGTTTTGTGATTAAAAGTTTAATTTGGACAACTTAAATTTCAAAACCTAGAATTTTACAAAGTTTAAATTCAACCCTATACTAATATAATATTACAAGACTAATATATATATATATATATATATATATATATATATATATATACATATATATATATATATATATATATATATGTGTGTGTGTGTGTGTGTGTATAATTAAAATGCTAGTCTTACCGTTAGTAGACCTCATTCACGAAGCCGGTCTATAAGGTGGGTATAAGGTTGTTGCCTATAAAATGGTGCTTAATGGGTGTACACTCACACCCACCGCTTGCTTGACCGGTGGAGGGTCGTTAGCCGAACGGGTAGGATAGGGCAACCCAAATCTCCTCATTAAAAGTATAATGTTAAAATACAAAGTAACTACATGTTTTTCAAATTCCCAATCCTAGTTACTTTAGGAAAAGTGAATTGATGCAAACCCATGAAATTACACTTTGCACCCTTTCTAAGAAGTTAGTAGAGCGTGTGTGGTTTACCGGCACACTAATTGGTTCTAAGCAAAGGTCGTAAAGGGTGATTCATTGTTTATCATAGTTCGGTGGAGCGTGTGTGGTTTACCGGCACATCGAATAGGTGATTGTAACAATGAAGGCACCATGTAGATTTGCATGGTTATTCACACCCACTTTGTGATCCTCGGCATCCCAGTCACAAACGAGAGGGGCATATCGAGATTTAAACATGCCATTGAAAAGTTCAATGAATCTCCTCGAAATCTAGGAATTCTAATTGCACTTAAAACTTAAGATTATGTTTTCATGTTGGAGAATTAGTGAATCGTCATTCACTTACCTTCACATTGTTTGCACGTTGGATTACGGCATCCATTTTCTAATGTGTAAATAATGTTGTTGGATCCTAGCCCTAATTTTTCGTATTGGGTGATAATTAGGGATTCAATTCTATTCAAACTTTGTCCTTTTCTATTTGCAGATGTCGAACGCAAACAACACTGCTGCTAGCTCCTTCACGTTAATGAGCCTTTGCCAAAAAGTGACTTTCAATAGAACGAACTTTAGCGAATGGATAAGATACATTCGCACGATTGCTCGCTACGAGGACAAGGAGTATGTCCTTGACGAGAAGCTTGAAAAGATCAATCCAGAAATCGCTACTCCGGCTGAAATGACTGTATTTGAGACTCATGAGCGTGATGAAACGAAAGTTCATTGCATCATGATAGCCACAATGAACGCCGAATTCCAATAGTCCTATGAGGACATGTATCCGTACGAGATGCATCAAGAGTTATTGGAGAGATACCACCAAAACGCGAGGCAAGAGTGTTACGAGATCTTCACTAACATGATCACTACCAAATTGGGAAGTGGAGAATCTCTAACCGTACAGTTGCAAAAGATGCAAAGTTATGTCGATCGTCTTCACAAGTTGAATGTCGAATTTGGGGAAGACTTGGCTATCGACATGGTCCTTCCCTTCTTTCCTCCGTGTTACAACCAATTTAGGATGACGTACCACATGAACAATGAACAAGTCACCCTAAGCAAGCTCGAAGGGCTCCTAAGGGTTGCTGAGAGCAACCTTAAGGACAAGTCTGTTACACAAACTCCCAATCCACCCGCTGCTCCTGTTTTGGCTATAGAGCAGGGAAGGGGCAAAAAGAGGAAGGCTCTATCAAAGAGCCACCGCAAGGGAAAGTCCCGAGATGGTTCCTCTTCTAGTGGGACCAAGGTTGATCCTGCTAAACCCAACCCTAACCCGAAGGAGGCAGAGTGCCATCATTGCCACAAAATAGGGCATTGGAAGAGAAGCTGCCCGGAATATCTGCAGGCCATCAAGGATGGAAAGATCAAGCCATCTTTTATAGGTATATACACAATTAAATCTAGTAATTCATCCCACACTATTTCTTGGGTTCTTGACACAGGATGTGGTTACCACATTTGTTCTGATTTGCAGGGACTAAGAAAAAGTAGAGATGTGGAGCTCGGAAGAATAAATCTAATCATGGGGAACAGAAGATCGTCGCCTGTTACCAAGATTGGAGTGTATTCTTTAGTGCTTAATAGTGGATTGAATTTAGATTTAAATAATTGTTGCTACTCACCAGATATGGCAAGAAACATCATTTCTTTTCATGGGTTGTTTAAACAAGGATTTCGATATTCATTTAATAATATGAATGGTTCTATTTATTCTTATCTAAATTGTGTTTTATACTGTGAAGCAATGCCTTGTAATGGAATTTATTAAACCGTTATGGTTGTAGATAACCTAGGAAATGATGTGTTGTGTATGGATTCTTCCAATAGTATGGATAGAGCATCCTTGTGGCATTGTTGCCTTGGACATGTCAACAAGAAGCGCATAGCCCAACTCCAAAATGATGGAGTGTTGGAGTCATTCGACTTTAGGGAAGATGACACATGCGAATCTTGTTTACTTGGAAAAATGACCAAGTCACCCTTCACTGGCACATGTGAAAGGGGTGAGGGATTATTGGACCTCATACATACCGATGTATGTGGACCCTTTAGATCTACCACAAAGGATGGGAACCGCTTCTACGTGACTTTTACCAATGATTATAGTAGATATGGGTATATTTACTTAATCAAGCACAAGTCCGAAACGTTTGAAAAGTTCAAAGAATTCAAACATGAAGTGGAGAATCAATTGGGCAGGAAAATCAAGATGCTTCGATCCGATCGAGGAGGAGAGTACCTAAGTCTTGAATTCCACGACAATCTCAAAGAATGCGAAATAGTTTCGCAATTGACGCCACCTAGGACACCACAGTTGAATGGTGTGACATAGAGGCGTAATCGAACCTTGATAGACATGGTTCGTTCTATGATGAGTCGTGCTTCACTACCTATCTCATTCTGGGGGTATGCCTCAGAGACTTCCGCCCATATCCTTAACCGAGTCCCTACTAAGAAGGTTTCCAAAACACCTCACGAAATATGGACAGGGAAAGCTCCCTCGTTGGCACATATCAAGGTTTGGGGTTGCGAGGCTTTCGTAAGACGAGATACTCACGACAAGCTCGAACCTCGTAATGAGCGATGTATTTTCATCGGCTACCCGCCCAAATCCTTTGGATATATCTTCTATAGACCGAATGATAATGTTGTCTTCGTTACGAGGAGATGGGTTTTCCGAGAGCGAGAACTCATAAGCCAAGGAGACAGTGGGAGGCAGATCGAGCTTGAAGAGATTCAAGAATCGAGTGATGAAGGAACCTCTACCGCTGGCATTCAACCTGAGGAGGAAACTCCGGTTGAACCTATTGAACAGTCCTTACCTCTTAGACGTTCCGAAAGAGTTAGAGTTCAACCCCAGTTTTATGGTTTTCATATTACTACCGAAGGGGACACATATATTAGTGATGGTACACTAATAAATCTAGATGAACCTAATAGCTATAAGGAAGCCATGGCAAGCCCGGAGTCTGCAAAATGGAAAGAGGCAATGGACAGAAAGATTCAATCCATGTATGACAACCAAGTTTGGAATTCGGTTGATAATGTGCCCGGACGTAAGAACGTTGGGTGCAAATGGATCTTCAAGAAGAAGACCGACGTGGATGGAAATGTACACACATACAAGGCGCGATTGGTTGCGAAGGGCTTTACTCAAACTCCCGGAGTTGACTATGATGAGACCTTTTCACCAGTTGCGAAGATAAAGTCTATTAGGGTGATGCTAGCTATTGCCGCATTTCATGATTATGAGATTTGGCAAATGGATGTTAAGACTGCTTTCCTTAACGGGAAGTTGGCTGAGGATGTTTACATGGCTCAGCCAGAGGGTTTTGTTGATACGAAGCATCCAAATAGAGTGTGTAAGCTTGAGAAGTCCATTTATGGACTTAAGCAAGTGCGTCGCAAATGGAATCTTTGCTTTGATGAGAAAGTCAAAGAGTTTGGATTTGTACGAAGCGAAGATGAATCTTGTGTATATGTCAAAGCCAGTAGGAGTATAGTTAGCTTTCTCGTTTTGTATGCCGATGACATACTGCTCATAGGAAACAACATCCCGACTCTGCAGGAGGTTAAGTCCTGGCTCGGGAAGTGCTTCGCTATGAAGGACCTCGGACAAGCTTCCTATATATTGGGAATAAGGATAATGAGAGAACGAAGTAAGAGACTAATAGGACTTAGTCATAACACTTACTTAGATAAAGTACTGAAACGTTTTACTATGGAAAATTCGAAGAAGGGAGAATTACAAATACAAAGTAATGCCAAGATGAGTAAGACTCAATGTCCGAGTACTGAAGCCGAGATAGCAGAGATGAGCCGAGTACCTTACGCTTCTGCAGTTGGATCAATCATGTATGCTATGACTTGTACTCACCCTGATGTGGCCTTTGCAGTATGGTCAGTAGATATCAAGGGAACCCTGGCAGAGCCCATTGGATTGTGGTCAAGAATATCCTTAAGTACCTTCGGAGGACCAAGGAATGGTTTTAGTCATCGGAAGGAGTGATTACTTAAAGGTGCGAGGGTATAGTGACGCCAGCTTCCAGACCGACAGGGACAACTACCGTTCGCAGTCGGGCTGGGTCTTTACCCTGAATGGAGGAGCAGTAACTTGGAAATGTTCCAAGCAAGAAACCGTAGCTGATTCAACGTGCGAGTCAGAGTACATTGCAGCAAGCGAAGCATCGAAGGAGGCAATATGGTTGAAGAACTTCATTGGTGATCTTGGAGTTGTACCTACCATAAAGGAGCCTATGGAAATTTTCTGTGATAATGAAGGAGCGGTTGCCTTGACCAAGGAAGCAAGGGATCATAGTAGATCTCTTCATATCGACAGAAAATATCACTTTATTAGACATCGAGTAGAAGAAGGACATCTCGTGGTTAAGAGGATATCATCAGAAGATAACCCAGCAGATCCGCTGACAAAGGGACTGAGTAGGGTTAAGCACTTGCAGCATGCTAGGAGTATTGGGCTGAAGGATGATATTAGTTTAGATTAGAGAGTTTTAGAAACTTGTAATAGACAAATGTAATTGACATTTGATGATTAAATAAAAGAGTATTATTTATAAGTAAAGTTACTGTCTTATGTTAGTTGTTTATCTATCGTTTCATTTTGCATGTTTTGACTTCCTGAATAATTGAGTTATTAAGAATAATTGAATTATTCAAATGTCCACAATCGTTCATATGTTGGAAGTAGATATGAAAGAAGATTGTCATGAATTGGTATGTAGATTGTCTAAATGGCATTAGACATAGCAAAGGTTTGCTGCAACGTTCATGAATGCTTATGAACTAGTTTTGAGCATTGGAACAAACCCGCGTTTGCTGGAATCACTTTAAGGTATATATAAGTGATCGCAAGATGATAATATCATATAGTCTTAAAACCTAGATATATGGTTTGTTATTTGTTAATTGGTTGTACATTGATGATGCGAAACCGCATCAGTAAATTGATGTTATAAAACGCATTGTTGTGTATGATTAATTAGTGAATAAGTAAATGCATATAAGTCGAAGTTTATCTGTTACTTTTATCCTAAGAGGGTAAAAGCGATATCTCGGCCGCTCGATGATTTGATTTGTCTTATGTGTCGGGCCCGGTCAGAATTAAATTGATGTGTTCGATTAAGTTCTATGTCGAATAAATCTGAGATCAAGAAACTAAACTTTGGACTATGATTGTGTCTGCATGATATCTGAACAGAGGACTGTACGATCCATTATCTAAAGGACAAAAGATTGAAAAGATCAGAGTTGACACCATCTTTGAGAGCTACGATTGCTAATCGGTTTGAGTTTGCATATATAGTTACTAGACTTATCCAAGTGGGAAACTGTTGGATTAGTGTCTAAGGCTATAACTATATTTGGTAAGTACTTGACCCGGTTGAGCATGGTCCTTTTAGGTTGCCTTCACCATAGCAACTTGACAGGATGATTTATAATGAGAGAAGAAATATTATTAATATATTATGAGAATAATATAAGGAATAATAATATTGTTATTTGATTAATATAAGTCACAAATTAATTAGGAATTAATTTGGTGACTTAAAGAGGTTAATTGAATAAAGGGGCATAAACTGTCAAATGTGTGATAGTTGTATTTTGGGCTATGAATCTTTATGGATAAGAGGGTGGACGATTTTAGGGTTTGGAGAAGCCTAGAAATCGTCCAAGGCCTAGTCTATAGGGATTATTGGATTGCTTAGGGCCTAAGTTACTCAATTAGGGTTTAAGGTGTAACCCTAGTAGCCAATAGTATATATAGACCCTTTGGGTGGAGGAAATCGGCACTCTTGTATCCCAAGAAACCCTAGAGCCGATTTTCTCACCCTCCTCTCTCTCTCTCTCTATTATCATCCTCTTGCTAGTTGGTGTTTGTAAGCCATTAGAGGAGTGACAATTGTGACTCTAAGCTCCAAAGACAAGAAGATTCAAGCAAGCAACTCAAGGTATTCCTTTAGATCTGATTTCATATGTTATGATTTGAATGTTTACACTACATCTAACAATATAAGTCTTGGATACATTGCATGTTCAATTAAAGAAACCTAGATCCAAGCATTAGGGTTTGCATATGCACATAGGAAAGTTCATATGGCTCAAACCCGTCACAGCCTACCATCCGCAGACTGACGAACAAAGTCAAAGGACTATCCAAACTCTGGAAGACATGATGTGAGCTTGTGTGATCGATATTGGTAAGGCGTGGGATACCCACTTACCCCTGGTCGATTTTTCCTACAAAAACAGTTACCACACGAGCATCAAGGTAGCTCCATTTGAAGCCCTCCACGGCCAAAAGTGCAGATCCCCTCTGTGCTGGGCTGAGGTGGATGACACCAAGTTAGCTAAAGGACGGATACCTGACAGCACTCTCACAAGTCCGGAGATCATTCGAGAAACAACCGAGAAGATCGTTCAGATTCATGAAAGATTAAAAGCCGCTAGAGACCGACAGAAAAGCTACGCAGACAAACGAAGAAAACCCTTGGTGTTCCAGGTGGGAGACCGAGTCCTTCTGAAAGTCTCACCCTGGAAAGGCACGTTACGCTTTGGAAAGCGTGGAAAGCTAAATACAACGAAACTCTTGTAATTCCACTCGACGAGATCGAGATCAACGAGAGCCTCAATTTCGTAGAAGAACCGATGGAGATTATGGATCGAGAGGTCAAACGAACGAAACAAAGCCGCATCCCTAGTGAAGGTTCGTTGGAATGCCCAACAAGGACCGGAGTTCACTTGGGAGCGCGAAGATCAAGTGAAAATTAAATACCCCCATATTTTTACTTGGTTATTTGTAATAACTTAACTACTTGAACTCTAAATTTTGGGACAAAATTTCCCTAACGGGGGGAGAATGTGAGAACCCGACACTTTTACATTGTGAAATCGATCCATATATCTATAATTCTGCTGTATTTAGCATCTTATAGCAAAATGTTGGGTCCGCGCGAGTGTTTTAGGCTTAGTATATCATAGATGTGGGTCATAGGAAGGGTTAGGAAGGGTGTTGCATCGCAAAATCCAGCCAAACACACCAAGAGAGGTGTTTGCGGCCGCACACTAGTATGTGCGGCCAGCCAGCCGCACACCCAACCGCAAACCCCCTCTAGCCTCACACCCAACCCTATATATAGTAGAGGACTCCTTCCCATTCACTTTTTGATGCACTCTCTTCCTCTCTCTACTTTCTCTCTCTAAAAACATCACCCAAGAACACTTAGAAGGCCTCCAAAACGTGAAGAACATCATCTTTTAGCTTGTCATAGAGGTAAAACACTTGAATCCAAGCCCAAAACTCACAGTGTTCTTCGTGTTCTTCACTCCTTGAAGGCGTGCGGCCGCACACCTTCATCAGGTGGCCGCACACATTCAAAACACCTTCCAAAGTGAGAGTATGGCCACACAATCGACACATAGGACTTAAACAAGGAGTGTACGGCCGCACACCCCTGTATACGGCCGCACACATACCCTGTACAACCGCACACTCTAGTGTGCAGCCTCACACACAAGTCTGGCCGCGTTCCCCAGCCGCACACTCACTTTTATGGTTATACACCCACCCTAATACTCATATTTGGCCTTAAACTTGCATAGATCATTGAGTATAGAACACGAGACACTTAGTCCTAGTGACTCCAAGTCCTTAGAGTGAGAGCGACCACTACGTGTATAGATCTATACGCTTCCTGGAGGGAGAGGGACCACTACATGTATAGATCTATACGGGACGGATTTTCCCCCATCCCGACTGCTAGCTACAGTCCGAGCCTTTGGCCCAGGGATGAAAAAATACTTTTACACTATCGGTGACCTGGATGGTCAGTCGCTGTATTACTATCACTCAGTATGATTACATACGAGCTCACATTCAAACCTTAATTAAACACACATCCCGAGGTGTATACAAAATTAATACTATCCGGAGTTTACATTCACTATTACATATAACTGGCAGGGACGCTGCTGGGGGTGAAACTCTATTCCTTCTCTATAATGAAAGAGATTAAAACTGTATCTCTCATTACTGATATTTTCACAAACAGACTATTACATTTGCAAAGAAACGGAATTACAAATAACCTAGTCTTGGTAAAATACTACTTTTGTTGGAAAATATAGGATTTTCTAGGAATCAAACTACATTCAAATTTTAATAACAGCCATTACACTACATGATTTTAAACATTTTTATACAAGCAACGACACTAAATACTTATGAACTCACCAGCTTTATGTTGATACTCGTTTTCAAAATACTTGTATTCTCATGTCAACAATAAACAGGTACTGATGCAGCTTTTGGGAAGATGGAGCACATATAAAACCCATCTTTTATTTTGTTTATACTTTTGATGTCTAACAAACTGTACATAACATGCTTGTATTTCAATTATTATATTAATGCAATGGATGTGGTTACTTGTTTTTACTATTATGCATTGTTATGATACTGTACATGACGTCCTCCACCCCAGAACGTATTCTGTCGTTCTCGGTTTTGGGGTGTGACAATTTGGTGTAACCATAATTCCACCACAATATATAAGAAACCCTATGGTTCCTAAAATCGACACTTAAGGCATATTCATGAGTGCTAGCCGATTTTATGAAGTTCAAGTGACCTCTTCTCAAGTTCCTTCATTTGTTGGTGGTGTTGTGTGATTCCATTAGAGGTGCAACACTTAGGGCACTAAGCTCTTAAATCTCCAAGAAACAAGCTACAAGAAAAGGTATGTCATCTAACTTGTTTTATTACCTAAGTATCAAAGTTTTGTATGATAGTTAGGGTAATACCTTGGAAAGTTCAAGTTTGCATGTATAATAGAGAAAACATAGATCCAATGTATTTAGGGTTGCATGCACACCTTAGGAGTGTCAGAATTCTCAAAACCTATCACATTTTTCTCTTCTACCATATACATTTAGATTCGTAAACTCCTTATCAAATGAACATGCCATTTCAAAAAGACTGTAGGAACTGTACTTAAGAGATGTATATCAAATATATTCCGTACAAACAACTCTTTTTTCAGAATTCAAATCATTCAAACAGACATTGTATGAGACAATTGATCAAGCTTCTAACATATTTAATCATTTGTTGAGTAGAATGTTAAAATCCAAGTCGGAAAGATTAGTTATCGAGCAAAAAACAACTTTTATGAATGCATTAAGATCGGAGTCGAAGTTGATGGGGGTAAAACCCGTGTTCCAGTATGGTTTAGCTTTTATCCTCTAGGGATAAAGATTGAGTTTTTTGGAAAAATTGTGACAACCCGAAATTTCTACCTTGTACAGTCAATCAATTCAATCAAAGTCATACTTGTTTATGCTATCTTTTAGCACTGTTAAGAGTCTGTTTGAGTGTTCTAAGCCTAGTACATTCAAGAATCGGGTGTTAGGAAGTATCTGCTTGAATCCATTGTGCCTAAATCAAGCTTTAAACCCATTAAATGGAGTTTACAGCCAAACCTTCATGTTTGGGCCGTAAACTCATGAGTTTAGCCGTGAACTCATGTTAAATACTTGATTTTACATCATTCTTATCATTTCCTTCCATATCAAGGCAAGAAACCCCATTTCTCTCTCAAGTATCATAAGATCTTTATCCCGATCTTCCAAAAATGTAAGAATCCTTTCTCTTGATTTGTTGTTACAACACTTTATCTAGTGATTTCACATGATTTCATCCATGAAATCCTTTCATTTTTATAGATCTTTGAGTGTTCTTCAGTTCACCAAGAACACCAAGAACACACACTAGTGTTCTTGGACCTTAAACAACCTTGCAAGCATCTTATAAGTAAGTATAATACTCTTAGCATATTATATGCTTGAATTACTTGAAAAACACTTAGAAAACATCAAGAAAACTCAAGAACACATGGTGTTTATGGCCAAGGCAATCACCTTGGGCCATAAACACTAATTAGTGGTGCAAATGTGCCACCACTCCTTGCTAAGGCATAGAATCGAACCTAGAACACTTCATTGTGACTTGTAAGACCTTGAAACAACATTTGGTACAAAATATCATGAGTTTACAGCCGTCATGGGGGTTTACCCCTGGGTCGTAAACTCATGTAATACATCCATGTTGGTTGTAAACTCCAATGTGAGGCCATACTTCCCTTAGATGCAACCCTTGTTACTTCTAGCACTTGAATCAAAGTGTTTTCCATGTCCTAGGGTGCCTATACATGCTAAATTAGTTGTTTAATCACTAATTAGATGCATATATTTGTCATTATGTGCTAACTAGGATCCGTGTGTGTGCTCAAGTCTTCACTTTACACCTAGCATCTTATACCACTTATTCATCCAACCTACTCACTATAGGTGAGTTCATTGTTGGATAAGGTGTCTAAGTCCATAACTATTTCTGGTATGTACTTGACCCGACTCGGCATGGTCCATTTGGGTTGCATGGCACCATGCAATTGGATAAACTAAATGAGAGAAATAACACATATGGTTTATTAATATATTATAAGTTCTAATATATTAATAATATTATTTAATTAGTGTTGGTCAAGAATTAATTTAGAATTAATTAAGTGATCAAAAGATAACTAATTAAATACATGGGTTGATTATGTAAATCATCCATAACTTATATAGTGGGCTAAAAGGCTCCATGGATAATCAAGATGGGTTGGACCCATTGGATGCTCCATGGAGGCTCCATAGGGGTTACAAACCCATGGGTCATGGAAATGAAGAGTCATGACACATTAGGGTTTACATGGTGTAACCCTAAATGTGTCAACACTATATAAAGCTCATGTGTTCTCCCAAAAATCAGTTAGACAAGAAACAAGAGGGCTAGAGCCGATTTTAGTGTGTTATACACTCTCTCCAAGTTCACTCCATAGCATTTGGTGTTGTGTGAAGCATTTGAGGCATCAAACTTGGGGTGCTAGGCTCACAAGATTTCAAGGAACACTTCCAACAACAAGGTACGTAGTTTTATCTTTTATTTAAGTTAAAATTGTTTCCCCATGTATGCTAGATAGGATCATAGCCTTAGAAATCAACTTTGCATGATAATTAGACAAACATAGATCCAAGGTTATTACAGTTGCATGTACACTTAGGAAGTGTTAGAATGCTCAAAACTCATCAGTGGTATCAGAGCCTAGGCTTGTTTGTTTCTTATTTGTGCTAAAAAGTTGGAAAAAAAGTCGATTTTGTGCAATCTGTCTAATGAACTCGTTGAGTCCATGGGGGGACTCACCGAGTTCATGTGTATCTTCATCCTACTCGCCGAGTAGGTTCGTGCACTCGGCGAGTAGAAGCCTCAGGATGCAGATTTTCGACATTAGTTGCTGGAAATGGACTAGAAACATCACCCTAAACTGTTTTGGTACTTGAAAACTCATTTTAGATGGTGTAATGTGTTTGCTAATCCATTTACAACAACAAGTTATCAAAATTACAAAGTTTAAATGTAAGTTTTGATTCATGAAAGTGTTCATATTCATGTTCTGGATCCTATGATGTTTAGATGATCATAGGAATTATTTGTAACCTATGTGGTAGATTAATTCATGATCATTATCTGTTTTAATGGAGTCCATAACTTGTCCTCAAGTTATGGAAAAACCAAAAGTCACTTTGTTTTAAGAACCATTAAAGGAACACATGGGTTATAAAAAAATTGAAGAGTCTTCATTTTTAATACCCTAATAAACTCATAAGTTACAAGAAATGAAAAGTTTTGAAAGTTTACAAAACTTGCCCTCAAGTTTTGGAACAAGTAAAGTCTTGATTAAAACTTTAGTTCCAACCCTTAGAATTTTAAAAGTTAAAATTCAACCCTTATACTTATAGTATTATGATTTAATAATTATATATATATATATATATATATATATATATATATATGTATAAGAACAAAGTCGTCTTACCGCTAGTACGCCTCATTCACGAAGCCGGTCTATAAGGTGGGTATAAGGTTGTTGCCTATAAAATGGCAACTTAATGGGTGTCCACTCTCACCCACCGCTTGCTTGACTGGTGGAGGGTCGTTAGCCGAACGGGTAAGACAAGGACTTATAAATTCTCATTAAAAGTATAATGATTATTATAACGTAACTAAATGTTTTATAAATTCCCAATCTTAGTTACTTTAGGAAAAATGTGAATAAGGTGCTAATCCATGAAATTACACTTTGCACCTTGTTTAAGTCGTTGGTGGAGCGTGTGTGGTTTACCGGCACACTAACTTGGATTTATCAAGGAAGGAAAAGGGTGACTTAAGGTTTTTCATGAGGTCGGAAGGGGCGCGTGTGGTTTACCGGCACAACGATTAAGTGAAAAACATTAAGGGTACCAAGTAATTTGCATGGTTACTTCACACCTTGTTTTGTGATCCTTGGTATCCCAGTCACAAAACATGAAGGGCACACTCGAGATTGAAACATGCCATTGAAAAGTTCAATGAATCTCAAAGAACCTAGGAATTTCTAAAAGCCAAATAAAACCTAATAATTTATATTTCGTTTTCATGGTGGAAATTGGTGAATCGTCATTCACCTACCTTTCAAATATGTTATAACTTGGATTACAGCATCCCTCTTCTAGGTTATAATATATTGTGATTGGATCCTCGCCTTAATATTACATTTGGGTGTTTTATTAAGGACTATCCCTATATCTAAACTAAACTACTTTCTTCTTTTCAGATGTCTTCCAACAATGTTACTCCTGGCTCAAACCCTACTGGCTCCTTCTCTCTCATGAACCTTTGTGGGAGAGTCATCTTTGATGGATCCAACTTTACTGACTGGATCAGGAACATCCGGATGGTCACTCGTTACAAGAACAAGGAATATGTTCTTGACAAGGAGCTCAAGGTGCCTAAGCCAATTGCTACTCCTGAGGAGTTTGCTGAATATGAGGCACATGAAAGAGATGCAACCAAAGTGGCATGCATCATGATGGCCACCATGACAGCCGAGCTCCAAAAGTCCTATGAGGACTACTATCCTTTTGAGATGCACCAGGATTTGATGGACCGCTACCATCAGAGTGCTCGTCAAAAGCGATATGAAATCATCTCCTCTATGATCACAACACAGATGAAAGATGGAGAATCCATCACAAGCCACATGCAGAAAATGCAAAGGTATGTGGATAGATTAATGAAGTTGAATGTGAATTTCCCTGAGGAGTTAGCAATAGATACTATTTTGCACTCCTTACCTTCGTGTTATGATCAATTCCGCATGACATACCACATGAATAAGGAGGAAGTTACACTTAGCAAACTTCAGGGACTCCTAAAGACCACAAAATCAGGTCTTAAAGGTAAGTTGGTTGTGACCACTGCTGCTACTACTCCAAACTTAGCACCTGTCCTGGCAATCGGGAAAGGTAGAGGGAAGAAGAGAAAGAACCCTTCGAAGGGTACCAAGGGTAAGACCCTTGATGGCTCCTCTTCTAGCGGAACCAAGAAAGGTTTCGTTACACCTTCTTCTGATCCCAAAGAGGCTGAATGCTTCTACTGCCACAAAAAGGCGCACTGGAAGCATAATTGCCCAAAGTACCAGCAAGACTTGAAGGATGGGAAGATTAAACCCAACCATGTAGGTATTTACACTATCTCATCTAATAATTCACTCTATTCTAACTCTTGGGTCCTTGATACCGGTTGCGATATTCATATTTGTTCTAAATTGCAGGGACTAAGAAGAAGTGAGAATGTGGAGCATGGAAAGATAAACTTGACCATGGCGAATAGGAAAGTTTCACCTATCACCAAGATTGGAGTTTATACTTTGTTGCTTAGTAGTGGATTTACTTTAGATTTGAATAAATGTTGTTATTCGCCAGAAATGGCAAGAAATGTTATTTCCTTTCATGCTTTGTATAAACAAGGTTTTACCTTTTCTTTTGATAATGAAACTGGTGGAATAAATGCTTTCTTTAATAATGTGTTTTATTTTAAAGCATTACCTTGTGATGGTGTGTATGAAGCTGTGCCTGTTGTAGATAACTTAGGAAATAATGTATTGTGTATTGATTCTACTAATGATAATAACTTGGATAAATCATCATTATGGCATTGTCGTCTTGGACATATAAGCAAGAAACGCATAGGCCAACTTCAAAAGGATGGAGTCTTGGAGTCATTTGACCTAAATTCAGATGATAGTTGCGAATCATGCTTACTTGGAAAAATGACAAAGTCACCCTTCACTGGTTCTTGTGAGAGGGGTGAAGGTTTGTTGGATCTTATACACAAGGATGTGTTTGGACCCTTCAAACATGCCATAAGGGATGCTAATCGTTATTATGTGACTTTTACGGATGATTATAGTAGATATGGATATGTCTACTTAATCAAGCATAAGTCAGAGACCTTTGAAAGGTTTAAAGAGTTTAAACATGAAGTCGAGAATCAATTGGGCATGAACATTAAGATGCTTCGATCAGATCGTGGTGGTGAGTATCTTAGTACTGATTTCCTCGACTATCTAAGGGAATGTGGGATTGTCTTACAATTGACACCTCCCAGGACACCACAATTGAATGGTGTAGCTGAGAGGCGTAATCGAACCTTGTTGGATATGGTTCGTTCCATGATGAGTCGAGCTACGCTACCAATCTCATTTTGGGGGTATGCCTTAGAGACTGCCACCCATATCCTTAATCTGGTCCCTACAAAGAAGGTTGCCAAAACACCTCATGAGATGTGGACTGGAAAAGTTCCTAGTCTAGTCCACATCAAGGTTTGGGGTTGCCAGGCTTTCGTGTGACGCGAGACTCATGGCAAGATCGAACTCGAAGCGAGAAGTGTATTTTCATCGGCTACCCACAAAAATCCTTTGGTCACCTCTTCTACAGACCTAGTGATAATGTGGTCTTTGTAGCAAGGAGGGCTGTCTTTCGAGAGAGAGAGAGTTCATAAGCCAAGGAGACAGTGGGAGGCTAATTGACCTTAAAGAACTTCAAGAGTCAAGTGGTGAAAGAACCTCAAACCCTAGCAGTCAACTTGAGGAGGAACCTCCTGTTGATCCAATTATACCTCCAGTTGTACCTCTGAGGCGTTCCACAAGGGTTAGGAATGTACCTGAGCATTACTATGGTTTCCATATTACTGCGGAAGGTGAGACACTTATTAGTGATGAGACACTAGTAGGTCTGGATGAACCTAACAACTATGTGGAAGCCATGGCAGGCCCTGAGTCTGCTAAATGGAAAGAGGCAATGGATAGCGACATACAATCCATGTATGACAATCAAGTTTGGAACTTGGTTGAGAATGTACCGGGTCGTAAGACTGTAGGGTGCAAATGGATCTTCAAGAAGAAGACCGACATGGATGGTAATGTACACACTTATAAGGCTCGACAGGTAGCAAAGGGCTTCTCTCAAACTCCTGGAGTGGATTATGATGATACATTTTCTCCAGTAGCCATGATTAAGTCTATTAGGGTATTGTTAGCCATAGTTGCATTTCATGACTATGAAATATGGCAAATGGATGTCAAAACTGCTTTCCTTAATGGAAAGTTGGCTGAGGATGTTTACATGAATCATCAAGAGGGTTTTGTCAGCACAGAGTACCCTAATAGAGTGTGTAAGCTTGAGAAATCCATCTATGGATTAAAGCAAGCACCTCGCAGATGGAACCTTAGCTTTGATGAGAAGGTCAAAGAGTTTGGCTTCTCTAGGAGTGAAGATGAATCTTGTGTATATGTCAAGGCTAGTGGGAGTATAGTTAGCTTTGTGGTGTTGTATGTGGATGACATACTACTCATAGGAAATGACATCCCAACTCTGCAGGAAGTTAAGTCCTGGCTTGGGAAGTGTTTTGCTATGAAGGACCTAGGAGAAGCTGCCTATATTCTAGGGATAAGGATTTTGAGAAACCGGAGTAAAACTCTAATTAGACTTAGTCAAAATACCTACTTGGACAAGGTGTTGAAGAGATTCAGCATGCAAGATTCCAAGAAAGGAGAGTTACCCATCTAGAGTAACACTAGACTGAGTAAGACTCAGAGCCCGAGTACTGAGGATGAGATAGCAGAGATGAGTCGGATACCTTATGCTTCGGCAGTAGGCTCGATCATGTATGTTATGACCTGTACTCGTCCTAATGTAGCCTTTGCTTTAAGCATGATTAGCATGTATCAGGGGAATCCTAGTAAGGCTCACTGGACAGCGGTAAAGAACATTCTCAAGTACCTGCGAAGGACTAAGGATTGGGTCCTTACCCTTTGTGGGAGTGATGACTTGAGAGTTGTAGGGTATAGTGATGCTAGCTTCCAGACTGATAGGGATAATTTCCACTCTCAGTCGGGCTGGGTCTTTACCTTAAATAGAGGAGCAATCTCTTGGAACAGTTCCAAGTAGGAGATAGTAGCTGATTCAACTTGCGAATCAAAGTATATAGTGGCAAGCGAGGCGGCAAAAGAGGCTATGTGGCTAAAGAACTTCATTGGAGATCTTGGAGTTGTACCAGCTATATCGAAGCCTATAGAGATTTTCTGTGATAGTGAAAGTGCAGTTGCCTTAGCAAAGGAACCAAGGGATCATGGGAGATCCAGACACATCGACGTAAAATATCATTTCATCAGACATCATATAGAAGAAGGACTTCTCGTGGCAAAGAGAGTATCATCGGATGAGAACCCGGCAGATCCCCTCACGAAGGGACTGGGTAGGGTTAAGCATCTCCAGCATGCTAGGAGCATACGGCTGAAGGATGATATTAGTTTTAGTAGTTAGATAATTTTGAAATTTGTAAAATGTACTTGACATTTGATGATGAATAAAAGTTGTGTTTATTTATGAGTAAAGTGTTGCTATCTCTTGTCAATCGTTTACTATTATTTCTTTTGCATGTTTTGACTTCCAAAATATTTATGTTGTTTTACATATTATTCAAATTATCCACAGTCAGTCATATGTTGAAAGTAGATATGAAGTAAGACTGTCATGAGTTGGTTGTAGAGGTCTAAGATGTTGGACATGGCCTCAACACTCATGAGTGCTCATAAGTTCTGAGTATTGGATTCAACCCACGCTCGCTGGTATCACTTTATGGAATTTATCTCGAGTGATCGCGAGACGGTAATATCATATAAATCTTCAAACCTAGAGATATGACTTGTTAAATATGAGTTAGTTATACATTGAACGTGTGAAACCGCATTGGGAACTCGATGTTATAAAACGTGTGTTTGTGTGTAATTTAACAAGTAGTAGAACAAGCATATGAGTCGAAGTTTATCTGTTCCTTCTTGGATTAGAAGCTGATATCTGGGCCCCTCGATGATTTTGTTTTGACCTATGTACCGGGGCCGGTCAGAACTAAGTTGATGTGTTCAATTAAGTTCTATGTCAAACAAATCGGAAATCGGGAAACAAACTGCTGGACAATAAGCAAGACTAATGTTCCATGTGTTTGTCTGGCTGATATCTAGAACAGAGGATTATATGATCCCTTATCTGAAATGGCGTACCATCATCTTCTCCGTTCCGAGAAACCTTGAAAAGAGTTATGATTGCCGATCGGTTCCTGAAGTCATAGTTGCAGTTATAGTTATTAGACTTATCCAAGTGGGAGACTGTTGGATAAGGTGTCTAAGTCCATAACTATTTCTGGTATGTATTTGAGCCGACCCGGCATGGTCCATTTGGGTTGCATGGCACCATGCAATTGGATAAACTAAATGAGAGAAATAACAGATATGGTTTATTAATATATTATAAGTTCTAATATATTAATAATATTATTTAATTAGTGTTGGTCAAGAATTAATTTAGAATTAATTAAGTGATCAAAAGATAACTAATTAAATACATGGGTTGATTATGTAAATCATCCATAACTTATATAGTGGGCTAGGAGGCTCCATGGATAATCAAGATGGGTTGGACCCATTGGATGCCCCATGGAGGCTCCATAGGGGTTACAAACCCATGGGTCATGGAAATGAAGAGTCATGACACATTAGGGTTTACATGGTGTAACCCTAAATGTGCCAACACTATATAAAGCTCATGTGTTCTCCCAAAAATCGGTTAGACAAGAAACAAGAGGGCTAGAGCCGATTTTAGTGTGTTATACATTCTCTCCAAGTTTACTCCATAGCATTTGGTGTTGTGTGAAGCATTTGAGGCATCACACTTGGGGTGCTAGGCTCACAAGGTTTCAAGGAACACTTATAACAACAAGGTATGTAGCTCTATCTTTTATTTAAGTTAAAATTGTTTCCCTGTGTATGCTAGATAGGATCATAACCTTGGAAATCAACTTTGCATGATAATTAGACAAACATAGATCCAAGGTTATTAGGGTTGCATGTACACTTAGGAAGTGTTAGAATGATCAAAACCCATCATTCATACCCCTTAATCTATCTTTTAAATGATTTTATGGGGGGGGGGGGGGGGAATACAAGTAGAAAACATTTAGTTATATAATCAATCACATGTGATTTATAACTGTGTTTCAAACAATAGATTTCATATACTTCAAACTGTTTTTCAATTAATAGATTTCATATACTTTAAATTGTGTTATCGAAAAAACTACTTTTAATTAGTTTTATAAATTGACATCAAGTCATCAATGTTTATTATTTTACACTTCAAATGTTTTACAAAACTTCATTTAAACTTATGTATTGTCAAATGCGTGTCTATATATGTATAGTAATATAAGTAATGCTTAAAGGACTTAGGACTGGTAATTCGCTTTATTTCCTTTTCCTTGCTTGGATGTGGCCTGAGAGTATCCGTTATTTGTCCGAATGTTGTTTAAATATTAGTTATATATTATGTATACAGATGTAGATATAAAAGTACTATCAGATAGTTCAATGCCTTTGAGTAGCAAAGGTACACCGTAATTCATTCAAATCACAAACATTATTAGTAATCTATTATAGGTATAGTTTACGAAAATACTATCATATACAAGTACATATAGAGAATACTATAATTAGAATCAATACTTACTATAAAGAGAAACAGATAGAGAATACTATAATGAGAAACTATACAAATATACTATGATGAGAAACTAAGAGAACTTACTATTATGAGGAACTATACACCCGTACTACGAGGAGAAACGGATAAACAATACTATAATGAGAAACAATACATACTAAGATGATATAGCATACAAGAACTACATGATCTAATTATACCAATGAATCACTAACTCATTGTTCTAAACAAAAGGTGATAGTTAAATTGGGTATACATGATCATATAACTTTAATATGGATGTACACGATGCAACCACCGGTTTGCCAAGTCGCGTTTGGTTCCCAGAATCTTTTGACAAGGAGAACGTTTAGTACGGGAACTAGCCATCACATTATATCTTAAACAAATCGATTTAAGGCAATAAGTAAAGCAATGGTTACTATAATACAGTACTACAGTACCTTGATATTTTCCCCATTGCATTCATTTTCTGATCTTCTCACATAATCGGTAATGTATAAACTATATTTGTTAATGATATTCACACTTGGGAAAAATACACACTTTTACAACAAACAAACATACAGCACTTTTGATGCTTTGGTAGAAGGCTACTTTTAGTAGAAAATATATGATTTTCTAGGAGATACAATCATTTACTACAAACAAAGACACTAAATACTTATGAACTCACCAGCTTTTATGTTGATAAATTCTTTCAAAATAAATTGTATTCTTAGGTCATCAGTAGACAGGTACAGTCGACCCGGTTTTGAGAAGACGGAACGTGTTCAAGACTCGTCTTTTATTTTGATTACTTGTTTTCATGTCTTATTACTATGAAAGAACATACTTGTATGAATTATTACTATTATTGCAATGGATGATGTTGTTGCTTGTTTACTATTTTGCATTGTTATGATACTGTACATGACGTCCTCCACCCCTGAACGTTTCCGCCGTTCCGGTTTTGGGGTGTGACAGATTGGTATCAGAGCATTGTTTATAGTGAATCAAGTATATCAACCCATAAAAGATATACAAACTTTAAACACATAGGGATTAAAATACTCTAACAAGAGTTTATACTTTTATGTACTAAAATACTTAACCTAAAAGTATACATAATTACATACCTACATACTTACTATAAAACAGTGTCATACCATAACATAACAAAAGTATTAAATTGTTGGGCACATTAGTCAAACTTTGGCAGTTATGTAATCATATCTAGGGTAAATATAGCCTGATCAACTATATTTATTTGAGATATGGTGAACGGGTGTTTGGGAGTGATGGTGCTGTTGCAACAAACCTAAAACTTACCAAATTCTAGGTCCAAAGAATTCATTAGAACAAAACATAAAATAAAATATCAGGAATATCTTAAATAACTGTAAATAGCTATGTGATGATTAAAAGACTTTTACTGATAGGTCTATAATTACAGAGTGTATACATCCTAAGGTTATATATAATAAAGATCTCATAGACTTAGAATGTGTGGGTTTGCTTTACTTACTTTTCCTTCTTTGGATGTGGATTTAGAGAAGTACCACATATTCAAATGTCTATTAGATCCGAATTATATATACCTTGTATACACTAGGTGATGATAGAAGTGTTGGATAAGGTGTCTAAGTCCATAACTTATTTGGTATATACTTGACCCGACCCGGCATGGTCCATTTGGGTTGCACTTCACCCGAACAATTTATGGATAATTTTATGAGAGTTATACACATATGTTTATTAATATATTATAAGTTATAATATATTAATATGAAGTTATGTTATTTAATTAGTCTTAGTCTTAAGTTAATTATGAATTAATTTAGAGATTAAAAGGAAGACTAATTAGATTATGGGCTATTGGTTTTATATAGTGTGGGCTAATACTCATTTGTTAATGGGCTAGGCTTATATGGAAGTCCATGGATGATCCATGGAGCTTTTAACCCATGGATCCTTGGAAAAGGAATTGTCATGGGTTATTAGGGTTTCACCCTAACCATGCACACTATATAAGCATGCTTATGTTGCATGAAATGGCAACTAGTGAACTAGTGTGTGTGTGTGTGCTTGTGTGTGGCCGAAAATACTAGTGTGTATACTCTCTCAAAGTTTTCCAAGTATTTGTGGTGATTTTTGATTCCATTTGAGGCATTCACATTATTGGTGCTTGGCCCTCAAACTCTTCAAGAATCAAACTCATCAAAAAGGTATGTAATCTCTTCTAACTCTTTTATGTTTAAAAGTACGCCATGCCATGTTAGATATGTTATGAACCTTGGAAAATTATTATTTTGCATGTATTTAGACAAACATAGATCCAAGGTTTATTAGGGTTGCATGCACACTTCGGAAGTGTTAGATTGCTCAAAACCCAACAGTGGTATCAGAGCCTAGGCTTGCTTGTTTGATACTTGATGCAAAATAGTTGAAAGAGTCGAAAAACTTGCTGTTTGCGTGATGAACTCGCCGAGTCCATGGGGGGACTCGCCGAGTTCATGTGTATCTTCAACCTACTCGTCGAGTAGGTTCATGCACTCGACGAGTAGGAGCCACAGAGTGCAGATTTTCGACTTTAGCTGGTGGAAATGGACTAGAAACATTACCCTAAACTGTTTTGGTGTTTTAGAACTTGTTTTAGTTGGTGTAATGGTTGTTCTAATCCATTTACAATAGCATATATCAAAATTCCATGATTTTATGTGTTCATATAATTCTTGAAATTTTGATGACCATGTTCATGTTCTTATGAATTTAGAAGATGATAGGAATTATTTGCTGAATTGTTTGGAATTAATTCTTGATCATTTATGTGTTTTAATGGAGTCCATAATTTGTCCTCAAGTTATGGATATCCAAAGGTCACTTTTCTTTAACACACACATTTAAACATATAAGTTACATGAAAATGAAGAGTCTTCATTTTTATGAACCTTTAATTCATAAGTTATGAAATGAAAAGTTTTGGATAGTTACAAAACTTTCCCTTAAGTTTTGGAATTTGTAAAGTTTCACACACTTTAATAAACTTTAATTCCAACCCTTGGAGTTTTAATAGTTAAAATTCAACCCTTATACTATTTATAACATTAATGGTTAATTATTATATATATGTATAAGAATAAGTCGTTCTACCATTAGTAGGCCTCATTCACGAAGCCGATCTATAAGGTGGGTATAAGGTTGTTGCCTATAAAATGGCAACTTAATGGGTGTCCACTCTCACCCACCGCTTGCTTGATTGGTGGAGGGTCGTCAGCCGAACGGGTAGGACAATGACTTTAAATCCTCATTCAAAGTATAATGATTATTATAAAGTAACTAAACCTTTTTTAATTCCCAATCTTAGTTGTTTTAGGAAAAATGTGAACATGGTGCTAGTCCATGGAATTCACACGTTGTACCTTACAATGTCGTTGGTGGAGCGTGTGTGGTTAACCGGCACACTAACTTGGACTAGTAAGGATCACGAAGGGTGACTTAATGTTTGTCATAGATCAATGGAGCATGTGTGGTTAATCGGCACATTGATTTGGTGATAATATTAAGGGTACCAAGTGAATTAACATGGTTATTCACACCTTGTTTTGTGATCCTCGGCATCCCAGTCACAAAACTTGAAGGGCACAATCGAGATTGAAACATGCCATTGAAAAGTTCAATGAATCTCAAAAGAATCTAGGGATTTCAAATCCAATTAAAACCTAATAATTCATTTTGTTTTTCATGGTGGAAATTGGTGAATCGTCATTCACCTACCCTTCAAATATTTTATTACTTAGATTACGGCATCCCTCTTCTAAGTATAATACATTGTGATTGGGTCCTAGCCTTAATATTATATTTGAGTGTCTTATTAAGGATTCTATATATCTAATCTAAACTTGCTTTCTTCTTTCAGATGTCTTCCAACACTAATGCTTCAGGCTCTAACCCAACTGGTTCTTTCTCTCTCATGAATCTTTGTGGGAGGGTCATCTTTGATGGTTCCAACTTCATGGATTGGATTAGGAACATCGGGATGGTTACTCGTTATGAGGACAAGGAATATGTCCTCGATAAGGAGTTAAAAGAGCTTGATGAGTCTACTGCTACCCCTGAGGAGATCGCTGAATTCAGGACTCATGAGAGAGATGCTACTAAGGTGGCATGTATCATGATGGCCACGATGACAGCCGAGCTCCAAAAGTCATATGAAGATTTCTACCCTTTTGAGATGCACCAAGACCTGATGGAAAGGTACCATCAGAGTGCTCGTCAGGAGCGGTATGAAATAATCTCCTCCATAATAACTACCCGCATGAAGGACGGTGATTCCATCACGACTCACATGCAAAAGATGCAAAGGTATGTGGACCGTTTGTTGAAGCTGAATGTGAACATCCCTGAGGAGTTGGCAATTGACATCATTTTGCACTCCTTACCTTCTTGTTATGACCATTTTCGTATGACATATCATATGAACAAGGAGGAAGTTACCCTCAGCAAGCTTCAAGGACTCTTGAAGACCGCTGAAACCGGTCTTAAGGGCAAGGCGGTTGTTACCTCTACTACTCCTACTCCAACATCTACCCCTGTTTTGGCTATCGGGCAAGGCAAAGGGAAAAAGAGGAAGCACCCTTCGAAGGGTACCAAGGGAAAGTCTCTTGAAGGCTCCTCATCGAAGACCAAGAGCGGTCTTGTCACTCCTTCTGCCATTCCCAAGGATGCTGAATGCTTTTATTGCCATGAAAAGGCACACTGGAAGCGAAACTGCCCTAAGTACTTGCAGGATTTAAAGGATGGGAAAGTGAAACCCACCCATGCAGGTATTTACACTATATTGTCTAATTACTCAACATATTCTAACTCTTGGGTGCTTGATACAGGAGGTGGTATTCACATATGTTCTGATTTGCAGGGCCTAAGAAGAAGTGAGGATGTGGAGCACGGGAAAATAAACTTGATCATGGGGAATAGGAAGGCTTCACCTGTTTCGAAGATTGGAGTTTATACTTTGTTGCTTAATAATGGGTTAAAATTAGATTTGAATAAATGTGTGTACTCGTCTGAAATGGCGAGGAATATTATTTCTTTTCATGCTTTGTACAAACAAGGTTTTACCTTTTCGTTTGATAATGAATGTGGTGGTATTAATGTTTTCTTTAAAAATGTGTTTTATTTTAAAGCGTTACCTTGTGATGGTGTGTATGAAACTGTGTCGATTGTAGACAACTTAGGAAATAATTTGTTGTATATTGATTCTTCTAATAGCCTAGATAAAGCATCATTGTGGCATTGTCGTCTTCGACATGTAAACAAGAAACGCATAGGCTAACTCCAAAAGAGTGGAGTCTTGGAATCATTCGACCTTAAATCGGATGATAGTTGTGAATCTTGTCTACTTGGAAAGATGACAAAATCACCCTTCACTGGAACTTGTGAAAGGGGTGAGGGTTTGTTGTAGCTAATACATACTGATGTATGTGGGCCATTCAAAACCGCCACAAGGGATGCTAATCGGTATTATGTGACTTTTATTGATGATTTTAGTAGATATGGGTATGTCTACTTAATCAAACATAAGTAAGAAACCTTTGAAAGATTTAAGGAATTCAAACAGGAAGTAGAAAATCAATTGGGCAGGAACATTAAGATGTTTCGATCCGATCGAGGTGGTGAGTATCTTAGTACCGAGTTCCTTGACTATCTTAAGGAGTGTGGGATTGTCTCACAATTGACTCCTCCCAGGACACCACAGCTGAATGGTGTAGATGAGAGGCGTAATCGAACCTTGTTGGACATGGTTCGCTCTATGATGAGTCGAGTTTCGCTACCAATCTATTTTTGGGGGTATGCCTTAGAGACTGCCGCCCATATCCTTAATTTAGTCCCTACAAAGAAGGTTACCAAAACACCTCATAAGATGTGGACTGGGAAGGTTCCCAATTTAGACCACATGAAGATTTGGGGTTGCGAGGCTTTCGTGAGGCGTGAGACTCATGATAAGCTTGAACCCCAAAGTGAAAGGTGCATTTTCATCGGCTACCCATAGAAATCCTTCGGTTACCTCTTCTATAGACCCAGTTAGAATGTGGTCTTTGTAGCAAGAAGAGGGGTCTTTCGTGAGAGAGAATTTATAAGCCAAGGAGACAGTGGGAGGCAAATTGATCTTGAAGAAATTCAAGAAGCAATTAGTGAAGGAACCTTAGACACTAGCAACCAACCTGAGGAGGAAACTCCTGTTGAGCAAGCTGACATGTCTATACCTCCGAGGCGTTCCACATGGGTTAGGAACACACCTTCGTTTTATTATGGTTTTCATATTACTACGGAAGGTGATACGTTTATCAGTGATAGTACACTGGTAAATTTGGATGAACCTAGCAGTGTTAAGGAAGCCATGGCAGGCCCGGAGTCTGCTAAATGGAAGGAGGCTGTGGACAGCGAGATACAGTCCATGTATGACAATCAAGTTTGGGACTTGGTTGACAATGTACCAGGCCGTAAAACATTCGGGTGCAAATGGATCTTCAAGAAGAAGACCGACATGGAAGGAAAAGTGCATACTTATAAGGCTCGACTGGTTGCGAAGGGTTTTACTCAAACTCAAGGTATTGATTATGATGAAACCTTCTCGCCGGTAGCAAAGATTAAGTCTATTAGGTTTATGCTGGCCATTGCTGCATTTCATGATTATGAAATATGGCAAATGGATGTCAAAACCGCTTTCCTTAATGGAAAGTTGGCTGAGGATGTGTACATGAATCAGCCAGAGGGTTTTGTTACTGCAGAGTACCCTAATAGAGTATGCAAGCTTGAGAAATCCATTTATGGATTAAAACAAGCATCTCGTAGCTGGAATCTTTGTTTCGATGAGAAGGTAAAAGAGTTTGGCTTCGCGAGAAGTGAAGATGAGTCTTGCGTGTATGTCAGAGCTAGTGGGAGTATAGTTAGCTTCTTGGTACTGTATGTGGATGACATACTACTTATAGGAAATGACATCCCAACCTTGCAGGAGGTTAAGTCCTGGCTTGGGAAGTGCTTTTCTATGAAGGACCTAGGGGAGGCTGCCTATATCCTAGGGATAAGGATATTAAGAGAAAGGAGTAAAAGACTAATTGGACTTAGTTAGAGTACCTACTTTGATAAGGTGTTGAAAAGGTCCAACATGGAGAATTCCAAGAAAGGAGATTTACCGATCCAAAGCAATGCCAAACTAAGTAAGACTCAGAGTCCGAGTACAGAGGCAGAGATAGCTGAGATGAGCCAATTACCGTATGCTTCCGCTGTTGGCTCGATCATGTATGCTATGACTTGTACCCGCCCTGATGTGGCCTTTGCTTTGAGCATGGTCAGCAGGTATCAGGGGAACCCTGGCAAGGCTCATTGGACCATGGTAAAGAACATTCTCAAGTACCTGCGGAGGACTAAGGATTGGATCCTTACCCTTGGTGGGAGTGATGACTTGAGAGTATTAGGGTATAGTGATGCTAATTTTTAGACTGATAGGGATAACTTCCGCTCTCAGTCGGGCTGGGTCTTTACCTTAAATGGAGGGGCAATTTCTTGGAAGAGTTCCAAGCAGGAGACGATGGCTTATTCGACTTGTGAATCATAGTATATAGGAACGAGTGAAGCAGAGAAGGAGGCGATATGGCTGAAGAACTTCATCGGAGACCTTGGAGTTGTACCAGCTATTAAGGAACCTATGGAGATTTTCTGTGACAGCAATAGTGCAGTTGCCTTAGCCAAGGAACCAAGAGATCATGGCAGATCCCGACACATTGACAGAAAATATCACTTCATAAGACACAAGATTGAAGAAGGACTCCTCATGGCAAAGAGGATATCGTCGGATGAGAAACCTGTAGATCCCCTTACGAAGGGACTGACGAGGGTTAAGCATTTTCAGCATGCATGGCGCATTGGGCTGAGGGACGATATTAGTTTTACAGATTAGATAGTTTTTCCTGAAACTTGTAAAATGTAATTGATGTTTGATGATGAATAAAATTTGTGATTTATTTATGAGTAAAGTGTTGCTGTCATTGTCAATTATTTACTATTGTTTCAGTTTTGCATTTTTTGACTTCCAGAATAATTAATTATTCAAACCTCCACAATCGATCATACGTCGGAAGTAGGTATGAATCAAGATTGTCATGAATTGGGTTTGTAGATGGCTAAAGGCGTTTATACATGGCAATGGTTACTGCAACGTTCATGAGTACTCATAAGTTATGAGTATTGGTATAAACCCACGCTCACTTGTATCACTTCATGGAATTTATCTCGAGTGATCGTGAGACGATAATATCATATAAGTCTTCAAACCTAGAGATATGAGTTGTTACCTATGAGTTGGTTGTGCATTGATTGCACGTAAAAGCATCAGTAACTTGATGTCATAAAACGTGCCTTTGTGTACAATTCAACAAGTAGTAGAACAAGCATATGAGTCGAAGTTTATTTGTTCCTTCTAGAAATAGAAGCGATATCTGGGCACCTCGATGATTTGTGTTGACCCATGTACCGGGCCCGGTCAGAACTAAACTGATGTGTTCAGTAAAGTTCTTTGTCAAACAAATCAGAAATCGAGAAACAGCTGCCAGACAATAAGCAAGACATAGTTCCATGTGTTTGTCCGGCTGATATCATGAGAACAGAGGATTATATGATCACTTGTCTTAAAATGGCGCTTCATAGTTCAACGGATTTTTCGAGAGCTACGATTGCTGGTTGGTTCCTGAAGTTATATAGGCAAATACAATTATTAGACTTATCCAAGTGGGAGTCTGTTGGATAAGGTGTCTAAGTCCATAACTTATTTGGTATATACTTGACCCGACCCGGCATGGTCCATTTGGGTTGCACTTCACCCGAACAATTTATGGATAATTTTATGAGAGTTATACACATATGTTTATTAATATATTATAAGTTATAATATATTAATATGAAGTTATGTTATTTAATTAGTCTTAGTCTTAAGTTAATTATGAATTAATTTAGAGATTAAAAGGAAGACTAATTAGATTATGGGCTATTGGTTTTATATAGTGTGGGCTAATGCTCATTTGTTAATGGGCTAGGCTTATATGGAAGTCCATGGATGATCCATGGAGCTTTTAACCCATGGATCCTTGGAAAAGGAAAGGTCATGGGTTATTAGGGTTTCACCCTAACCATGCACACTATATAAGCATGCTTATGTTGCATGAAATGGCAACTAGTGAACTAGTGTGTGTGTGCTTGTGTGTGGCCGAAAATACAAGTGTGTATACTCTCTCAAAGTTTTCCAAGTGTTTGTGGTGATTTGTGATTCCATTTAAGGCATTCACATTATTGGTGCTTGGCCCTCAAACTCCTCAAGAATCAAACTCATCAAAAAGGTATGTAATCTCTTCTAACTCTTTTATGTTTAAAAGTACCCCATGCCATGTTAGATAGGTTATGAACCTTGGAAAATTATTATTTTGCATGTATTTAGACAAACACAGATCCAAGGTTTATTAGGGTTGCATGCACACTTAGGAAGTGTTAGATTGCTCAAAACCCAACAAGAAGGACTCAATAAGGGTCTCAATTATAAAATTTAGTACTAGAAATAGTTTAATTATTCTCATAGATTCTTTAGACATTTTGCATTCTCGCACTGACAACATAACTAGAGACATCACCTCACTAGGATAATCCATAAAGGAGTACGAAACTAGAGAAATACCAGAAGGCGCCACAGGAATATATGAGTTCATCAGATTACTTTCTTCGGGAGTAGGACGGAGAACAGAGTAAACCACTCGTGAGTCATATGGAGTAGAAGAAAACCTTATGCGTCGCCCTAATAGCTAAAAGATCTATACGACCTAGTGAGTTGGTGAATACACTACTCATGCTATGTGATAGACTCAAAGTCTTTATAATTACAATTTTTAAACATTGAATCACAAAGTTTTATTAAGATTCATTATATTTATCGATTACTGTATTTAGTTACGAATTCATTTTCCTTTCATGCACCAGAACCATGTCTTCGCACGGAAATAACCGTTTAGTCAAAGAAACCCCAATTTTGCACATAGATGGCGCTACTTTCCAAGCTGCGGTAACAGTTGTTGTAAGGGCTGTACTAGCACAATTTCACATTAGTAACGCGAACAACGATGGAAATGGAATCGACAATTCAAATCGTTGTAACAATTCGGGAAATCAACAAATGATAACGGTCACAAACACCCAAAGCCACAACTCGGAGTTTAAGAAATGAAAGCGTCAAGCCCAAAAGGAGCGCAAGCGATTTCAAAGGCTTGCCATGCAACAATAACAAGTAACGACTCCTGCCACCTCAACACCGATCAAACGATATGACAGAACACTCCCGATGTGTAACAAGTATAACTATCATCATAATGGAGCTTGCCGTGTATTGCAATGCAACAATTGCAACAAAATGGGGCACACTGCTCGTGGCTGTAGAACCACCTCCATCATCGGAGCCAGCCAGGCTTGCCATAGTTGTGACGAAACCAGGCACTATTATAGGGATTGTCCAAAAGGGAGGAACAATGAAGGTGCTCATATCCACATGAATCTGCACATCACTTCCACCACTGACGCTGGTAAAAGCCAGATCTACCATATATGCGGGGAGATAGGACATCTCAAGAAGGATTGTCCAATAACAAAGAACTCTGGTGCAGACGGGAAAATACTAAGGATCACTGCTGCAGGAGAGACTACTCCGGACCCACATTGAAATACTAGGGCGTTTCATTATAGCAGGCTTATAAACGGGTAAAAACTAGTACAACTTGAGTCTTATCTTTAGCAAGATGCCGACAGTCAAGGGACTCTCGTGCTGTGTATACTTGCTTTTTGTAGTATACCCATTTCGCAGCAGTAGTCTTGTAGATAAACTAAAGTACTGAAACTCTGTCAAAGTTGTGTCGTTATGTTTTTGTAACAACTTTCTACATTAGTCTAACGCCTTTCATTCCATGTAGTCCAACATTATCATGTAACTTGAGTCAATTCGATCCTCTCATTACCAGCCTCGTGCAAAAATTCTTTTTCCCCATAATCACCTTTCTAATGAAGCCGTCATTCCAGAACTCCGAGATACACATGTGTCGAGTATCTTATGGTTCATATCCTTCCCGAAGAAACCTCCCTGGAATACCACTCATACAGTACGTCAAGTTCAATCCGAAGACCGATGCGGTTAATCTATCGCTGAGGAATGTATACTCAAGGGTGGTATATAATCAAGGTTCTACAGGCTAAGAGTTGATGATTCCGCTTTAACTTCTTTTCCTTGTTTGGATATGAGCTTAGAGAAGAATCATTTAATCGACTGCCTTTTCAGTCTTAATTATATACGACTCGTATACGCGAAGCTGTGATTGATGAACCAAATATGACTTCTAATATAAACTTCAGGACAGAGACTGCCCAAGACTACGAGTCATTGCACTGCCATGCGAATAAATTTAGAACCCAAACTAATACCCTTTCCACCGATTGGGAAAATGATGCAGATGGAAGAGAAGTACTTACGAAAGAAATCTCACGCATTCCTTGCACACATCGTAGTAACAAGCCAAGGAGTGAAAAACATTCAGAACATTTCTGGAGTACGCGACTTTCCCGACACCTTTCCATGAGAACTCCCAAAAATTACCTCCGCGATGTCAAGTCGAGTTTATAATCGACTTAATTTCAGGGACTACCCCAGTAACCGAATCGCCCTACTATTTAGCACCTGCTGAGATGCAAGAACTGTCCGGTCAACTTAACGAACTGCTCAACAAGGGCCTTTTAAGACCAAGCTTCTTACCCTGGGGAGCACTGGTATTGTTCGTCAAGAACAAAGAAGGATCATTTCGAATATGCATCAACTATATAGATCTCAACAAGCTTACCATTAAGAATTGATACACTCTGCCTCACATAGATGATTTGTTCGACCAACTGCAAGGGGCGAATTACCTTTCAAAGAAAGATCTGAGATCCGGGTATCACCAGTTATGAGTGTTAGAGGATGATGTCCCGAAGACAACCTTCCGAACTCGTTATGGACATTACGAGTTTGTAGTGATCCCATTCGGATTGACCAATGCACCCGCAATATTCATGGGCTTAATGAATAGGGTATGTCGTCCTTACTTGGATCAGTTCGTCATTGTCTTCATAGATGACATAATTATCTACTCTCATAGTAAGAAAGAGCATAGGAAACATCTACGTCAGGTCTTGTAAAAGTTACGATCAGAGAAGCTCGACGCGAACTTCACTAAATACGAGTTTTGGATTCGAAGAGTCGAATTCCTGGGTCACGTTGTTAGTGAAGAGGGAATTCATGTGGGCCCTTTCAAAATCAAATCCATTGAGAAAAGGTCAGCACCGAAGGCGTTTATAGAAGCTCTCAAATTTCTAGGTCTTGCTGGATACTATCGTAGGTTCATTCAGAACTTCTCTCGAATTGTGAAACCTCTTACGACTTTGACCCAGAAGGGTGTGACCTTTGGCTGGGAAGAGAAGCAAGAGAAATCGTTTCAAACGTTGAAACGAGCCTTATGCACCAAACCGATACTATCTCTCCCAGAAGGAATAGAAGACTTCGTGGTCTATTGCGATGCATCCAATCATGTCACACCTTGGAATTTTGATGCTTTGTAAACAATGAACAATGATAACATGGTGATTAAAACTTGAAATCATGTATGATGCTTATTCAATGACAAAAAAATTCCGTCAAACACTCCATACAAGCAATCAATTAGTCAACAAAAGGTTGGAAACCCTAACAATCCCGGATTAAGTCCATTTTGAATTGGGATTTCCTTATTGAGCCTAATGGACCAATAAGCTTCCAATTTTAATATTTTGGCCTTAGAACTATAAAATGGGCCCTATTTTAGACCCATTTGCATGAAACATAATATTTTGGGCCTCATAAGCCTAGAATGGACAAGTTATCTTTAATGGGCCTTATTGGGCCATAACAAATATAATTAGCCCTAATGGGCCATAAAACTCATCCTTTGATGTATTTTGGGTCGTGAGTTACTCTAAAGGCCCAATAGGCCGAAAATCATCAAGTTAGGCCTCATATTATGGATCCAAACACAAAAGGCCCAAGTCTTTCTTTCCCTTCTCTCACTCTCGGCCCAACTACAAAAAAGGGGAAAAATAGTTGACTTTTAATGGTGCCACCTCATAATTATACATGGGGTATCCATGCAATCTTCTCATGTTTCGATGCATGTCAAATCAACTCACTCTCTCCTCTCTCCCCTCCTCTTATTTCGGCCGAGACACACTCACCTTCATCACCATTGAAAAGTTTCTTCAAACTCTCTCTAGAACACGTTCACTTTTCCTCCAAAATTTCGAAAATCACAAGGGCTCCAAGAATATCTTTCCCTAATATCACTAATCCTTGGTAACTTGTAGTTTGATCCATACTTTAACTTCATGATTACCTCAAAAATCTCCCTTAACTCATGCAAAATTCGTGATCTTGCTTCTTAGAACACATCTAAGCCAAAGACCTTCCAAGAAGCTTGCTAGTCCAAAAGTTTGGATTTTTGGCCAAAATTGTAAAAGTAGCAAAAAGTTTTTGGATTTTGGGCCAAAATTGTAAAATTTGCAAACTGTTTGGGATTTAACTAAAAAACACTTTTCTGGAAGGGCTGAAACTGCCAAAGAATAAATTTTGAGCTAAAAACATCACTTAAACAAGTCATTGGATCAAAAGTTTCAAGAAAATGGTTTAAGGGCTTAAAATGCCTTTTTTTATAAAGGACTAAAATTGTCATTTTTACTAAAGAAGGGCTGAAAGGGTTCAAACCAATATTTTTTAATCAATTATTTTATTTTTAAGATATTGAGTCAAAAACACCAAATTACAACTTACAAAAATAGAAAGACAAATATACATTAAATTCTAAATATTGTTATAAACAACTGATCGGCCTCATGCCATTACAAATCTAAAAATCAATCTTTTCGAGAATTATACAATACCTCATGGTTATTGGGCCTTTGTGACCCATTAACATGACGTTTGGGCCCAAATGATAATAATAAATGTTATTGGGTCTTCTATGATCCAATTTCATATTCAAGGGACCCTCAATGGCTTTCAAGTGCTATTAGGCCTTAGTGGCTCATTAGCATTGCTAGTAAGGTCCAAATAAATCAAATGCGAAATGGGCCAACGTGCCCTTCGTATACCCAATAGCCATAAATAATATGTGGGATTAGTAGGACTTTATAATCCTCTTCTCCTCGTTTATTAGGCTTACATTCAATTCAGTAAACATATACAGGTCGTTAATCAATCGTAATCAAATTCATGTTAGATTGAGTGAGTAATAGCGGGCGGCACCTCTATGGGTCGTTTGTAGTCTATAGTTATAATCAAAGTCTCCTGGAGGGAGAGCAAGAGTTTATGTATAGATATATATTGGGGTGACTCCCCCACACCTCAAATGTACGCTACAGTTAGACTCGGCTAGTCTAGGGTGAAAAATTCTTAAGATCAATTCCGGCATTCGTTAGAATGCCAAGACAGACGAACTAGTCATTATCATGCATGGTTATAACGACTCACATAAAAAATCTATAATAACGGAGTAATCAAGGAAAAATCATAATCATTCGTTGTGACGGTATAACATTTTGAAACAATTATATTTTCTAATCAGAAAACATCAGGTTTTTCGAGGAAATCAACACCATTCATTTGTACTTTTCAATAACTATAATGCAAAACTTTTCATTTATACGCGCTTTGAAATCATTCATGCATAAACTTATGGATCTTTACACTTTGGTATAAACAATTTTCTTTCAAGAAAATATCGGATTTTCTGGGTTTTATAAACTACACAAAACGTTTTCATAACAACCATGCTTATGAACTCACCAACATTCCATATGTTGACGTTTTTCAAAATCACTTGTATTCTCAGAAAACTATCAAACAATTTATGTTATAGATATGTAATATTTAAACAATGTACTTGATGTGAACAATTTCAGTTGTAATATATTGATGCATGGTGATGTTTATGTTATGATTCATGTATATTCATTGTGAAGTCACGTGAGCCCTCAGACGTTTCCGCTATCTGGTTCGGGGTGTGACAGGTTGGTATCAGAGCTCTATTTATAGTGAACTGGCATATCTAACCACACATTGATATGCAACTATAAACCGAAGAAGGACTAAAACAACTGTGAATAAAACAAAACAAATAAAACACAACGATAAAACACCTCTACTTGTACGATATAGGAAAGATAACCTAATACCAAATCAAATAAGACGATGCTGACATCTCGGTTAAGTCAGGACTATTCATAGTGGTATTATGGGGTGAATGTAGCGTGATCAAGTACAGTTCCTCCGAAGTACAACTATCACATGCCCCGAGGAAATCACGATGGTCGGTAAACCTAAAACCACACCCCTTTGATTTCCAAGAAGAGAACATCAACTAAATTTACATAATAATCAAAACATGACTCGTTCCCGCACCCCATGCAGTCACCATAGATGATAATCAGCTGTAACGCCTCGATTCTTGTATGTTATTTAATATTATTATTTATTCAAGTTTCAATAAGGACTCGATGAGTTAGTAGCCCGACTCATCGAGTAGAGACGGGATTTCGAGCATGTTTGAGTTGGCGACTCGGCGAGTCCATATCCTGGACTCGGCGAGTCCATCAGTCTGAATGAAACCCTAAATCATCGGGTTTTGCACCCTATTTAAGCCATGTTATGAGCCCCAACCTCGTCCCCTTCACCCTCGGAACATCATTTAGCAAACCCTAACCTTTCCTTGAGCATTTATTGTGTGAATCTTGAGGTTTTGGAAGAGAAGAAGTAGCTAGATCCAAGGGAGTAGAAGAAGGTCCAAGATCTTGCTTCTATTGCAGAGTTATTGAGGTAAAAACTGGATTCCCTCTGCTTCTATGATTGATTCTCCTTTCTTGAATCAGATTTAGACCATTTTATCCATTCCTTAGCTTATTTATGGTAGAGAAATCACATTGGGGTGATTAGACTTTGGTTCTAGCCATGTTTCAGTCCCAAAGTCGTGGATCTAACACCTTTACGGAGCCTTTTTGCTTGAAAGCCCTAGATCTATTTCTTTAAGTGTCTTTTTAGCCTTTAAATCCATTTTCATACATTTGTACACATAAAGTTGGAAACTTTACGTGGTAGATAAGCTTTATGAACCCAGATCTATAAGTTCTATGCATTAGATTTGAGTATAATCACCGGAGTAGTGTTGCATGCAACTGACTCAGTGATTTGTTCTTCAGACTCAGCGAGTCGGGTCGCGAGTCCCTGAGTTCTTCCCCTTTTATGTGTTATGTCGAGTGGAATCAGTGAGTTATGGGAGGACTCAGTGAGTCGGAGATCGGACTCATTCATGAAGGGACTCGGTGAGTCAATGCCCTAACTCGGCGAGTCCAAGGTAATCTTCACACCTCAAGAACAGACTTGACGAGTTGTTCATACAACGCGGCGAGTCACAGCCAGCGTGTTCATGTGTTGAAGGAGGACTCGATGAGCTTTTGATACAACTTGGCGAGTCGGATGCAGATTGACTGGGTGTTAGCATCAAAGAGGAACTCGTTGAGTCTATGCCAAACTCGACGAGTAGTAGCAAGCAGAAGCAAGAAAGTGAGAGTACGGACTCGACGAGTTAGTGACCCAACTCGACGAGTCAGGTCAATTGTATGTTGACTCTGACCAATAGGTTGACTTTGACCATGGGTAAAATAGTCATTTTACCCTCGGTATAGTTATCAGTGATTGATTGAGTGTACTTATGGAAATTGTAGCCGGGGAGATACCGGAGCAGCAGCAGACATTTTCCCAAGCAGTTCATTCAACAGCCAGTTTACGAGGTGAGTTCCTTCCAGTAAGAACGGGTCTACGGCCACAATGCCGGCCCGATTAGCTAGCAGTAGTTTCCGGACTTCGGTCTGATGCAGCAGATAGTGTGCTTGATGCCTTTATGGATCAGACAAGATTTATGTGTTATGTGTTCCGGGCTACAGCCTGATGCAGTATGCAGTATATGTGTTTATGCTAGATGATCTGTGTTATGCTAGTTGATATGTGTTATGCTATGTTATGATCAATTAGTTTCGGACTTCGGTCTGATGCAATCAGTTCTGGACTTCGGTCCGATGCAGTTAGTTCTGGAGACCGGTCCGATGCAGGGGACAAGGTCCCAGTCAGTTCCGGACTTCGGTCCGATGCAGTTTCCGGACTTCGGTCCGATGCAGTAGGCAAGGCCCAGTATGTGATTTATATGTATAGTATGGTATGTGGTAGTTTGGGGGAGCTCACTAAGCTTCGTGCTTATAGTTTTAGTTTTGGTTTCAGGTACTTCTGCAAGTAAAGTGAAGAGCTCAGGTTGAGGGCATCGCACACACCACAGCTTCAGTCTTTGTCCTGGGAGTTTGTTTTGATTCATAGTCTGATTTGATACAGTTGTTTCACGACATTTCATTATGATTTGAGATATTTAACATATGGTTTTATGATATGACGTTCAGTATATGATTTTTATTCTTATTAAATCAAAAAATTTTGGGTCGTATTTTTGGATGTTACAAGTTGGTATCAGAGCCTTGGTTTGAGGGATTCGGATACACTCTTTGGTGCGTCTGAACTCAAACTAAGGAAATGGTAAAAGGTTTTAAAAGAAAAACATTTTTGAAAAGAACTCAGAAAGAAAAGAGTTTTGATAAAGAGAAAAGGGTGCGGTACATGCGATCAGCCGAGCTCAAGTAAGTACTCCCAAATTACCCATACAAGTTTATGAGTATCATTTTCAGTTTTAGTTTTAGTTCCAGTTTCAGTTTCAGTTTCAGTAGAACAGCATGCTAGTATAGGACTAAGGATCTAGGAGGATGCCTTATGTGCCTGCTTTATGTGTTTCAGCCTTATGAGAATTGCATGCTAGAAATTGAGTAGACAGCAGTAAGATAGCCTGTTTAGGTTATGCCTGATAGCATGAGCTTAGCATTGTATGCTAGTATAGTTTCTCATTATGAGGATAGAATTGCTTGAGTAGTTTTCCGTGTCCGAATGTTGTTTGCTTCGTGCTTTGTGGGACTCTGAGTGATGGGTGTTAGCCATTAGGTGAATATGCCACATCACATGTGAACAGGGTTGAATAATCTCATAGTGTTGGATTTGTCCCTGCTGCGCAGCTCTTGTTTGAGTCTAACCGTTGTGGGGACGAGTCTTTTACTCGAAGGATTATTTGAGCCTCGCCACATGTGATGGTATTCGGTAATGGTTAATTAGCATTACAAGGAGGCCTTCAGCAGCTGAGGACCGGTTGGGTTGAGTCAGAGACTTCCCTAGGGAGAGCCTAGGATGAGAGTAGTAGAGATCAGCAGCAATAGTAGTGGCTAGGTGGAGTCGAGGCAGTTCTTGAGGAAAGTACAGATAGATGTGGAAGGTAGTAGGGGCCTATACTACTGAAAGCAGAGGATCCGTACTTGAATCGAGGAAGGCTGAGATGAGACCGAAAAGCTGGTAGTAGTAATGATCCCTCGAGTCATATCAGTGTCCTGACGTTTATTGTGATGTGTTTTCAAAATGGTGGTTTTATGCCTTAGACCAGCAGGCGGCAGTTCAGGTGCCGGAGAGGGATCGGGATCAGGCTCGGGAGCCTAGCAGTTGGATGAGCAGACTAGAGAGTTCTTCACTTCTGAGGTTACTCGTATCATTCTTGAGTAAACTCCAGTGATCTTTGGTTCGATCAAGGAGGGTATATTAGAGTTGATGTAGGAGAAGCTAGGCACATATCGTGCTGAGGTGGCGGCCATGGTGGGGTCGTGCACGCTTACTTTCAGGAAGTTCCGGGCATGTGGAGCTCCAGATTACCATGGGGCCCGGGACCCCATAGCGAGTACCAGATGGTTGGCAGACGCGGCCAATGCTTTCCGCACGAGCAGGGGTCCCGAGGGGGACACGGTCAGGTTGGCGTCCTGTCTTCTGAAGGACAGGGCACGGGATTGGTGGGAGGAGGTTGGTCATGCCAGAGGGAGTGATGCAGCTTTGGATGCTCTGACCTGGGCAGACTTTACCACCAGGTTCAAAGCTGAGTTCGCACCCGTTATTGAGGTGCAGCAGTTAGCACGTGAGTTCCAGGATTTGACCCAGACTACAGAGACAGTGGCAGAGATTACCGCCAAGTTTAGGGAGAGGGCACTTCTCATTCCTCAATACGCAGCAGATGAGGAAATGAAGAAAGCCCGTTATCATGAGATGCTTCGGAGTGATATCCGCCAGTTTGTGAGCCGCTCCAGATGTAAAACGCTGGATGACATGATTGCTAGAGAGAGAGAGAGAGAGATTGACCTTGAGATGGAGAGGAAGAGGAAGCCGGAGGCGGCTTCGAGTACAGGGAGCTCGGGCAAAAAGCCCAAGGTTTCAGATCACAGATCCAGGAGTCAGCAGAGCCACACTTGGTGTGGAAGTGTGGGAGATTGCACGACGGGGTGTGCAAGGCAGGGAGTTCCGGGTGCTACAAGTGTGGCCGGACTGGGCATATGAGAAAGAATTATACCGCCACTACCACCGCCACTGCGACGTCAGATCTGATTTGCTTTCAGTGTAATCAGAGGGGACATAAAAAGTCCCAGTGTCCGAGTTTAGCAGCTGCAGGGTAGGTGTCAGCACCTGCCCCTGCTACTTTGAGGATTACAGATGGCCGTCAGGGCCGATTTGAGACGTCGGTGGCGAAGAGTAGGGCTTTTCAGCTGACAGCAGAGGAGGCGCGAGCGACTCATGACGTGGTGGCGGGTACATATTTCTCCCTTATCTCTGCATTTATTATTGATTGTTTCTTATGGTTATATGTTTTGTATAGGGTCGTTTTTAGTGAACGGCATTTCAGCTACAATATTGTTTGATTCGGGGGCTACCCGATCATTCGTCTCTCTTGCGCTTAGCAAGAGGTTTAGCAGAGCTCCAGGGGAACTAGATTGTCCACTTGAGGTTGAGATAGTTGCTGATAGGACCATTAGGGTTGCAAGGGTACACAGAGGATGTTCTCTACAGTTATTTGATGAGCAGTTTCCAGTGGACTTGGTCCTTATTCCCATGCGAGGGAATAAGGTTATAGTAGGCATGGATTGGTTGAGCCCTAATGGGGTGGTGATAGATTGTGAGCTGCAGTTAGTGAGGGTTCACACTCCTAGTGGGGGAGAGTTAGTGATTCAGGGAAAGAGGCCACAGCGCGGACCAGTTTTGTGTTCAGCGGCGAGAGCGAGGCGCTATTTTCAACAGGGTTGCGTCGGTTATGTTGCCTATGTTTTAGATGCCCGGGAGAAGGGCAAGACGACAGTTGATGATTTTCCGGTAGTGTGAGACTACCCGGATGTATTTCCAGAGGATTTGCCTAGAATACCTCCAGAGAGGCAGGTCGAGTTCGGGAATGACCTAATCCCTGGTGTGGCTCCGATAGCCAAGGAACCGTATCGGTTGGCTCCCCCAGAGATGCAGGAGTTATCTACGCAGGTGCAAGAGCTGCTAGACAAGGGTTTTATCAGGCCGAGCAGTTCTCCCTGGGGTGCACCGATTGTTTTTTGTGAAGAAAAAAGACGGGTGGCACCGCATGTGTATAGATTAACGGGAGCTGAATAAGGTAACGATGAAGAACCATTACCCACTTCCGAGGATAGATTATTTGTTTGATCAGCTGCAGGGAGCGTCTTGGTGTTCCAAGATCGATTTACGCTCCAGGTATCATCAGATGCGAGTCAGAGGCGAGGATGTGCAGAAGACTGCTTTCAGGACCAGCTATGGACATTATGAGTTCGTGGTGATGCCATTTGGGCTCACCAACGCCCCAGCCGCGTTCATGGATCTCATGAACCGTGTGTGCAGGCCGATGTTGGATCGGTCTGTGATAGTATTCATAGATGATATCTTGGTGTATTCCAAGACTCAGGAGCTGCACGAGGAGCACCTGAGGGAGGTGCTGGAGATTTTGAGGAGGGAGAAACTTTTCGCAAAGTTTTCCAAGTGCGAGTTCTGGTTGCGCGAGGTGCAGTTTCTTGGACACCTCGTCAACCAGAAGGGTATTTTGGTAGATCCGGCCAAGATAGAGGGCGTGATGTAGTGGGAAGTCCCGAAGTCTCCATTTGAGATTCAAAGTGTCCAAGGTTTGGTAGGGTACTACAGGAGATTCATCCAGGATTTCTCCAAGATAGCAGTACCGCTCACCCGACTAACCAAGAAGTCGGTGGGGTTTCATTGGGGGCCTGAGCAGCAGGAAGCCTTTGAGACCCTCAGACAGAGATTGTGCGAGGCACCGATTCTTACCTTGCCGGAGGGAATAGAAGATTTTGTAGTCTACTGTGATGCCTTGATCACAGGTATGGGAGCAGTGCTAATGCAGCAAGGCCGTGTGATAGCTTACGCCTCGAGACAGTTGAAGCCTCACGAGGATAACTATCCTACGCATGATTTAGAGTTGGGGGCAGTGGTGTTTGCCCTCAAGATTTGGAGACATTACCTCTATGGGGTCCGATGTACCATTTACATGGATCACAAGAGCTTGAGTTACCTCATGGATTAGTCGAATCTGAACATGAGGTAGAGGCGATGGTTAGATGTGTTGAAGGATTATGACTGTGAGATCCTTTATCACCTAGGGAAGGCCAACGTAGTGGCCGACGCCCTGAGCCGCAAGGCAGCTGCGGCCCCGATCAGAGATATTTGTTTGAGGATGACAGTGAATACTCCATTTTTGGAGCAAATCAAAGAGGCGCAGGCCGAGGGCCTCAAGGAGGAGAGGCAGAAGTGTGAGAGGATTATGGGCGGAGTAGCTTCTTTTGATTACGACAGCCGGGGATTGTTAACCCTTCATGGGAGAGTGTGGGTACCGTACTGGGGCGGAGTACGGCAAGTGTTGATGAACGAGGCCCATAAGTCTCGATTTTCCATCCATCCGGGGGCAATGAAGATGTATAGGCATCTTCGACCCGATTATTGGTGGCCCTGCATGAAGCGGGATGTCGTCTGGTATGTGGAAAGATGCCTGACCTGCAGGTTGATTAAGGCGGAGAACCAGAGGCCTCACGGCAAGATGCAGCCATTGGACATTCCAGTATGGAAATGGGAGGATATCACTATGGATTTTATCACTAAGCTTCCCAGGACCACACGTGGAGTGGATTTGATTTGGGTTATAGTGGATCGGTCGACGAAGAGTGCTCAATTTATACCAATCCAGGAGAGCATATTGGCTGAGAAGCTAGCCGATATATATGTGCAAGAGGTTGTGGCCTGGCATGGAGTGCCTGTATCAGTGGTGTCAGACAGAGATGTCCATTTTACTTCCAGATTTTGGAAGCGGTTTCACGACGAGATGGGTACTCGTCTCCATTTCAGCACCGCTTTCCACCCTCAGACGGACGGGCAGAGCGAGAGGATGATTCAGACTCTTGAGGACATGCTCCAGGCATGCGTCCTATATTTCGGTGGCAGTTGGGATACGTATCTTCCATTAGCGGAATTTTCATATAACAACAGTTATCATGCGAGTATTGACCGCCCTCCCTTCGAGATGCTTTATGGGAGAAAGTGCAGGACCCCGATTTGTTGGGGCGAGGGAGGTCAGCGCATCATTGGGAGCACCGAGGTGGTGCTCAAGACGACAGAGTTGATTCAGTAGGTTCGTAGTAGACTACAGACTTCGCAGAGTTGGTAGAAGAGTTACGCCGACAGGAAGCGTTCAGACTTGGAGTTTCAGGTGGGCGACATGGTCCTTCTGAAGGTATCACCCTGGAAAGGTTTCATCAGGTTTCAAAAGAGGGGCAAGTTGGGCCCCAGGTTCATCGGTCCTTTTAAGGTTTTGGCCTGGGTGGGTCGGGTCGCTTATCGGTTGGATCTTCCGGCAGAGCTTAGCCAGATCCAAAACACTTTCCATGTTTCCCAGTTGCGGAAGTGTTTGGTGGACGAGTCAGCAGTCATACCGTTAGAGGACATTCAGGTTGATGGCAGCCTAAATTATACTGAGAGACCGATTGCGATCTTGGATCGAAAGACGAAGACCTTGAGGAACAAGGTGGTTCAGTTGGTAAAGGTGTAGTGACAGCACCGGAAGGGATCTGAGTAGACATGGGAGGCAGAGGAGGAGATGAGGGAGCACTACCCAGAGTTGTTCCCAGATGCAGCAGCAACAGACTTCAAGGACGAAGTCTGAGACAAGTGGGGGAGAGTTGTAACGCCCCGATTCTGGTATGTTAATTAATATTATTATTTATTCAAGTTTCAAGAGGGACTCGACGAGTCAGTAGCCCGACTCGTCGAGTAGAGATGGGATTTCGAGCACGTTTGAGTTGGCGACTCGGCGAGTCCATCAGTCTGAATGAAACCCTAAATCCCCGGGTTTTGCACCCCATTTAAGCCATGTAATGAGCCCCAACCTCGTCCCCTTCACCCTCAGAGCATCATTTAGCAAACCCTAACCTTTCCTTGAGCATTTTGAGAATTTATTGTGTGAATCTTGAAGTTTTGGAAGAGAAGAAGTAGCTAGATCCAAGGGAATAAAAGAAGGTTCAAGATCTTGCATCTATTGCAGAGTTATTGAGGTAAAAACCGGATTCCCTCTGTTGCTATAATTCATTCTCCTTTGTTGAATCACATTTAGACCATTTTATCCATTCCTTAGCTTATTTATGGTAGAGAAATCACATTGGGGTGATTGGACTTCGGGTCTAGCCATGTTTCAGTCCCAAAGTCGTGGATCTAACACCTTTATAGAGCCTTTTTGCTTGAAAGCCCTAGATCTATTTCTTTAAGTGTCTTTTTAGCCTTTAAATCCATTTTCATGCATTTGTACACGTAAAGTTAGAAACTTTACATGGTAGCTAAGCTTTATGAACCCATATCTATAAGTTGTATGCATTAGATTTGAGCAGAACCACTGGAGTAGTGTTGCATGCAACCGACTTGGCGAGTTGTTCTTCAGACTCGCTGAGTCGGGTCGCGAGTCCCCGAGTTCTTCCCTTTTTATGTGTTATGCCGAGTGGAATCAGTGAGTTGTTGGAGGACTTAGTGAGTCGGAGATCGGACTCATTCATGAAGGGACTCAGCGAGTCAATGCCCTGACTCGGTGAGTCCAAGGCAATCTTCACACCTCAAGAACAGACTTGACGAGTTGTTCATACAACTCGGCGAGTCACAGCCAGAGTGTTCATGTGTTGAAGGAGGACTCGACTAGTTGTTCATACAACTCGGCGAGTCGGATGCAGATTGACTGAGTGTTAGTATCGAAGAGGAACTCGTCGAGTCTTTACCAAACTCGACGAGTAGTAGCGAGCAGAAGCAAGAAAGTGAGAGTACAGACTCGACGATTTGGTGACCCAACTCGACGAGTCAAGTCAACTGTATGTTGACTCTGACCAATAGGTTGACTTTAACCAGGGGTAAAATAGTCATTTTACCCTCAGTATACTTATCAGTGATTGATTGAGTGTACTTAAAGAAATTGTAGCCGGGGTGATACCGGAGCATCAGCAGACTGTTTCCCAAGCAGTTCATTCAGCAGCTAGATTACGAGGTGAGTTTCCTTCCAGTAGGAACGGGTCTACGGCCACAATGTCGGCCCGATTAGCTAGCAGTAGTTTCCGGACTTTGGTCTGATGCAGCAGATAGTGTGTTTGATGCCTTTGTGGCTTAGACAGGATTTATGTGTTATGTGTTCCGGGCTACGGCCTGATGCAGTATGCAGTATATGTGTTTTTGCTAGATGATATGTGTTATGCTAGTTGATATGTGTTATGCTATGCTATGATTAGTTAGTTCCGGACTTCGGTCCGATGCGGTCAGTTCCGGACTTCGGTCCGATGCAGTTAGTTCCGGACACTGGTCCGATGCAGGGGACAAGGTCTCAGTCAATTCCAGACTTTGGTCCGATGTAGTTTCCGGACTTTGGTCCGATGCAGTGGGTAAGGCCCAGTATGTGATTTATATGTATTGTATGGTATGTGGTAGTTTGGGGGGCTCACTAAGCTTCGTGCTTACAGTTTCAGTTTTGGTTTCAGGTACTTCCGCAAGTAAAGTGAAGAGCTAAGGTTGAGGGGATCACACACACCACAGCTTCGTGCTTACATGGCGTTGGGCCCGACGAGTACATGGACTACGTGTTTGATGGGAATGATGACAACATGGAGGAAGAACAAGACACAGGCGAGGATTCTGTCACACCACCTACCAACGAGATGCAGCAGAACCACCCTGGCCCACCCGGGAATCCCACAAGAGAGAATCGTTCTTTGGAGGCTGAGATTGCCGCTCTGCGGCAACAACTATTCTCCATGGAAGCACAAGCGGTGCAGGCTGAATAGGAAAGAGATGAATTCATTTTAGAAATGACTGAGATGGCCCAGTTGTTGGCTCAACACTTCGGTGTATGACCTCGCTGCCGGCGTCGGATGCTCCTTGGAGTGTTAGGACCCGCCTTACCCTACTAGTACTATGATATATGCTATGTATCATCGACTCTACGTTTAAGTGATTACATTACTCGTAGAGCTGTTACGCTGCTGAACTTGCAGCACTTATGTATACTCTTTCGAGCAAATTTTCATGTATCAAAGTACATATATTATTAGTGGAAAAATATATGGGTTTTATTGTGATGTTGTTATCCATTATGTGTTATGTTTCCATGATTGTATGTTAATATGTGAAACTACTTGAGTACATGTTATACACGTCGTCTATAGGACCACAAACTCACAAAATTCTAGGCACTCAACATCTTTCCACTCCATGACAAAAAGATGCCACACCGACCTGCTTGTAGGAACCCTGGGCCAACCCCACCAGAAATCAACTCAGCGGCATTTCTAGCAGAGGTATCTGCGGTAGTTACAGCGGCACTAGCACAGACCAACAATGGGAACAATGGTGGAGCCAATGGACAAGGGGCTGGAAGTTCGAACAATGGAATAAATAAAGGACCTACCAAGACATGCTCTTACAAAGACTTCACCAATGCTAAGCCACGAACCTTTAATGGAATGGGTGGAATGATAACCCTAAAAAGATGGGTAGAGAAAGTGGAATTGGTATTTGATATATGCGAATGCCCCGGGGAGATGAAGGTGAAGTTTGTCGCATGCATGTTCGTTGATCAAGCTCTCACCTGGTGGAACGGACATGTAGAAGCCGCGACTCTCCCCGTAGCCAACTCCATGTCGTGAGCGGAGTTGTAAGAAATGTTGATGGCTGAGTACTGCCCGTGAGGCGAAATTCAGAAGATGGAGCAAGAGTTGTGGATCCTTACTGTCCGAAACTCCGATATTTATGCATACATATCAAGGTTTAGCGAATTGTCACTATTGTGCCCTGGTATGATTACTTCAGAGGGAAAGAAAATTGAACGATTCATCTGGGGATTAACATCCCCAATTCAAGGAAATGTGATAGCTGCAAATCTGGAAACATTCGACAGTTCCAAGAGGTTGGCCAAGAAACTGTACGACCACAACAACAAGAGGGGTGAGAAACCAGGGGAAACTGAAGGCAAGAAGGAGAGTGACAACAAGAAAGGAAAGAATAACAAGAGAAAGGGGTGAAAAGGCTCAGAGTCACCAAAGAAACAACAAATAGTGATAGTCAATGCTGCAACCACCCAAGTTCACTCCACACCACATGCTCCAGTCTCAGCTACTCCAAGTACCCCTAGGCAATATTCTGGGAATCTCCTAAAGTGCAACAAGTGCAATCTCCATCACCATGGCGAATGCAAGGAGATGCATTGTACCGGTTGCAATCAAAAGGGTCACACAGCAAAATATTGCAGGACCTATCCTTCCCAAAACCAGCAGCAAGGAAACAAAAATAACGACAACAAATGCAACAACAACAACAACAACAACAACAACAACAACAACAACAACACCAACAATAGCGACAATAATGTGGGACCAAGCCACACCTTCTATGGATGTGGAAAGACTGGGCATTTCCGTCTAAACTGCCCCAACAACAACAACCTTGGGAATGGAGGAACAGGAAGAGTGCTGACCATGCGTCAGGGAGAAGCGGTTCATGACCCCGCTGTTGTCACCGGTACATTCCTCCTAAACCACACTTATGCATACATCCTATTTGATACCGGAGCAGAACAAAGCTTTGTGAGTAATAGATTTGAACACTTGTTAAAACAACAACCCCAGAATCTTAATGAAACCTTTACGGTGGAAATGGCTAATAGGAAAACAGAATCCATTGGGGAAATCAACATCGGATGCAACCTAACCTTGAACCAACACGTCTTTCAAATAAACTTAATGCCTGTTTCCATTAGGAGTTTTGATGTGATTATCGGCATGGACTGGTTAAGCCCCCACCATGCTGAAATTATGTGTCACGAAAAGGCCGTTCGCCTTTATCTTCCAAATCACGAAACCCTAATTATATATGGAGACAAACCTAGCACAACCTTCATCTTATCTCGTTCATTAAGGCACATAAATATCTACGAAAGAAAGATTTTACGTTTCTAGCTCATATAATGGATAAGTCCAAAGACAAGATCAATATTCGAAACATCCCAGTGGCTTGCAATTTCCCAGGCGTTTTTCCTAAAGATCTTCCAGGGGATACCCCCAGAAAGACAAGTCGAGTTCCAACTCGATCTCGTGCCAGGAGCTACACCCATTGCCAAATCGCCCTATAGATTGGCTCCTACGGAGTTGCAAGAGTTGTCCAGCCAACTCAGTGAGCTTTTGAACAAAGGATTTATCTGACCCAGCTTCTCACCTTGGGGAGCTCCGGTTCTCTTTGTTAAGAAGAAAGATTGTTCCTTTAGGATGTTTATTGACTACAAGGAACTAAATAAGCTCACTATCAAAAATCGGTATCCACTTCCGCGAATCGACAATCTATTTGACCAACTCCAAGGCGCAAGCTACTTCTCAAAGATAGATCTGTGATCCGGATACCACCAACTCAAAGTCCCCAAATGTGACAACTGTCAATTCAGGTCATTCTCGGACTCATTCATCTTTATAAAAACCATTCATGCACAACATGCCATGGCCTATTAGTATAAATTAGGTCAAAATCTTGCATAAACTTGGATCCAACTAAAATCTAGGACTAATATACTTGACTCTTATGATTCTAGTAAGTTGTTTAGCTACAATAGGAAATGACAATACCATAATTAGAATAAAACTTCAAACTTTGTTACAATTGAAAAAGGGTATAAAACCCTAAAAATAAATTAAAATATTCTAATTTCATTTCAATATGATGGTGAATATCAAAAAATGTTCCAAAAACTCTAAAGAGCCAAAAATCCAAATTTATAAACTTTAAAACTTAAAAACTCTATAAAAATTGCTATAAACTTCCTAATATCAAATTTTTAATAATCAAATTATGGGTTATAATCAATGAAATAAAAATTTAAATTATCAAACATTAATCATAATTTATTAGTTAAAAACAAGATTTTTTAAATAAATCAAGAATTACTTAAAGAAACACTTTTATAAAAATTAGGGTTTTATAAAAATTGAAGAGGGAAATGTATAAATTTTAAATTTAGGAGAGAGAGGGCCTTTAATACACTCAAAATCCGGCACCCCCTCTCCCCCATGCTCTCTCTCTTCCCAAAACATCAATCATTAAACTCATTTCCTACACTTCAACTTCTCTCTTCATTCTCTGTCTCACACTCCACCCTTACAACTCTCAAACTCTCTCTTCCTCTCTCCAAACCCACGACAATCATCAGCCAAGAACACTTTCTCCACACTCAAATCTTCATCTTCTAAGGTTATTCTTCAAGGTATTCACGAAAATCCTTCATCTTCCCTTACTTTTCCTTCTTGTTTTAAAGGGTTTTCTTGTACATCTCATCCTTCTACACCATTCTTTATGAACATTCATGAACATGATCATGAATGTCAAGTTTGATGATGATGGTGGTAGGGTTTCACCCAAGAACAACATGCATGTTGTTTAATGGTGAAATCCAAGGACCAAAACCTATGTCAAACACTAAAGTTCGGATTTTTACAAGTTTTAAAGGTTCATACACCTTATACATTCAAGTATTTCCTTTAAAAACATCACTATTACCAACATATGTCCATGCATGGTCTTCAAACCGTGATGCATGTGATGAACACCAAGCTAAAGAGCTTGATGATCAAAGTACATTGCTAATAGTGCATGTAAATGATTTTGTTTATAAAAATATCTAAAAGTTCTTTTCTGTTCAAAATAAAATTTTTCCAGATTCCCAATAAGGTAATATGAATATCTGGAAAATCCGTTTTTATCATTTCCTTGAGTTATTAAAATTGTTACAAGAAAACAAGGGCACAAATCACATAAAATATTTTCAGAGGTCTATAAATCCTGAATGAATTCTTGGATGACCCCTATGGTGAATAATGACCTCTCATTAAGTTTTGTTGGTTTATGTTGCTGTTTAGTATGATTTTTGATTTTCTTTTTGTTTGGGTCAAATAATTCACAAAACCACTTTAGAGAGTGTAAAAATTTTCATCTAACAATTTTCGCAGCTCTTACCTGAGGTGGGAGACTAAGACTAATAATTTCAGAATCTTTCATCATGCCTTTCTATTTTTCCCAATTTTTGGTAATTATAATGACCTAAAAATAGTAAAAATAGTTCTGATCATCCACATTTCATGAAAATTTACCAGAACATCTTGATGTACATTAGGAGGTTACATAAAAATGTTGATGATCTTTCTCTACTGTATACAATTTTCCCCCTATTTTCTAAGGTTAAATACACTTAAATACACATAAATACCTAAAACCGGATTATACAATATGAAAATCACTTTTGGTATTTTTCCCAGATCACTTACACTGTAAATGATGTTACAAAAAATTTTGGTAATTTATTTTAACTGTTTACTATTTATTCTTCAATTAATGATTATTTAAAGGGATAAAACAAAGAAAAATAGAAATACCAACTGAAAAATATCGTTTATATTTTTCCCAGCTTCTATATATATAATAACAATAAAATAAAAAGTTTGGGTAATTTTGGAAACTGTTTTCTATTTATTTCAATTCTTATTGGAATAAATGCTTAAAAATCATAAAATTTAATTAAACAGTTGGAAATCCATTTTTATATTTTTCCCAGCTTAGTAATTAACATCAAAATAAAAAGTTTGAGAAATTTTATCCTTTGAATGCTATTTTTCATGAATTTATGTTGATATGAAGGCTTAAAATTTTGAAAAATACTTAACCATATCAAAAATTCAAGGAAACTTTTCTGGAAAACCTCTATTGTATTTAGAATTAAAATACAAGGTTTCACAATTTTTGGAAACTATTTGATCATATTTTACATTTTTTGGAATTTAAAACACCTTTAAATGTATTGAAATACCCTCAATTTATATTACTAAATCTGGAAAATTAATATCCCAAATTGTTTTAATCACATGACTTATAGAATTTCATCATTTCATAAAAATTGTAACCAATTAATATAAAATCCAATATTAAAACATAAGATTGGCATTTCACTATATGTAGAGTTTAGTATATTAGCATTAGATTTCGACATTGAAACTCACTAGTGTGTGTTTGATGTCGTAGGATCCCGGTATTAAGACGTTGGTGTATTCCGAGGCACCACTTGTACCTACTCGAAATATTGTGAGTATTCACCACTCCCCTATTTTCGATTTTTAAATTTTTGGGGTGGAAAAGCATGTCCTAAACTATTTATATTCGTTGTATTTATTTAACTCGTATAAACTTGGTTGCTATATTTTCCATATTGTGAGTGTTCATGCACTCCCCTATTTTCGGTTTTTATGTTTTGGGGTGGAAAAGCATGTCCTAAACTATTTATGTATGTTGTATTTATTTGACTCTTATAAACTTGGTTTCTATATTTTGCATATTGTGAGTATTCATCAATCCCCTATTTTCGATTTTTAAATGTTTTGGGGTGGAAAAGCATGTCCTAAACCATTTATATTCGTTGTATTTATTTAACTCGTATAAACTTGGTTGCTATATTTAGCATATTGTGAGTATTCACGCAATCCCCTATTTTCAGTTTTTATGTTTTGGGGTGGAAAAGCATGTCCCGAAAAACTATTATTTGTTTGATGTATTTAAGTTGATTTGTATCAAACATGATTGCTATTTTATTGCTATATCTCTCTATGTATGTCTATGCAACACGGAACATGATAACTTATCGTATTAAGGCCCTTCCCTTATCTCTAACCATTAACTCTTTGAGCCAATGGTCATTATGGATAACTCTATTAGGAATTGACAACTCCTCACTTGCCCTATTGCTGGAGTGCATGATACCATATTCATCTATGTAAAGATAAGCACATATCTCGATAGGGCTTCAGTCATAGGTTTGGTTGAGAACTCATTGTTTGCTCATACACATACAAACTTGTTACTCATTATAGCAATAAACTTGTTATTTATTATGGCAATAAACTCGTTTATCAATTATAGCAATCAACTTTGTTTCTCATTATAGTAATGAACTTTGTTTCTCATTAAAGCAATGTACTTGTATTTATGAAAAGTCGTATTCCAAACCTTGATTTTATAAACTTGTGAACTCACCAACTATTTTCATAGTTGACGCTCGTTTTACATGCTTTTTCAGGAAATAATTAGTAAGTGGATATAAAGATTCATCATCATAGAGCATGCGGCATTGTGTGGAAGTTATTTTATGAAGTCATATTTTGAAAAATGTCATTTTGGGAAAACTTGTACTTTGTTTTGTTTAAGCTATGGGTTGTAAACTTTTAAATATTGCTATGGTGATGTATCTTTATCTTTTGCAATGAAACCTTTATCGCAGTCATATCTTGCGTTTCTGCTTTAGCGGGGTGTGACAGAAATGGTATTAGAGCTAAAGTTATAGAGAACATCAGTTTTTCTTTAAGAAAACACAACCTATAACCAAAACTTATAGAATTTCTTTTTACATCAAACATATTACTAATATAATTAGGTCGGGAGTTGTATCATTGGACCTCAAATGAACATAGCCTGATCACCTATGTTTAATTAAGGAAAAATTTATACAAAGCCTGAGTTAATTATAATGGGAATATGTTCAACAAGAATATTTGAGAAAACTTTATTTCAAAAATTCAAAAAGGTTAATTTTGGTGTGTGTAAGCATTGCATATTATAGGCATGCATTGACATTTATTTCATATCTCATTGAAACTATTTCTCAGTCCACTATGTCGACATCATCATCTTCTCGCGTTACCACCTCAACTGATGAGTCCGGCTACGTCACTGTTATCCCTCGACGTGATCCCCCTGCCTCGTTGGAAGAAGACCCCTTGGAAGACACGGAAGATACAGGAGACTCGGTGGAGATTAGCAACGACAACGCCCCGAGTCAGCAACGCGAGGCATCGCCTGCATCGGTTTTGCCACAGCCACCACTTTTTGGGCTTCATATTCGGAGGACGGCAAGGAAGAGTGTTCCTATCTCGAGAAAGAATAGCAACCACTACAGCAGGACTTGGCACGGCAGGATCCAGTAGGGTAGGACCCAGCATTGCAGGACCGAGAGCACCCCCACCACAACGAGTCATAAGGATACCTGTCAAGCAGCCAGGTATGACCCCGGAGGAGTCCCGGAGAATGCATTCGATGGCAGTGGACCTATGTAACAGTCTCGCTGTGATAGCTGGGCATCAGGAGGTATTGGATGAAGTGATGACAGGGATGGAAATCCTATTTAAGCATTCGATGGAGGCTACTAACACTGCTAGTGCTGCTAGACGAGTGGCAGGTCATGTGATGACGGCATATTATGTGCTTGGAGGGCTATTACTGATTGCGGTGTTGATGTTTCTTGTTGGGATAGCGATTATAATTTGGTTCTGATTTCAGTATTTTATTTTATTTTGTCATGAAACGGAAACCCATGTTGGGTGTCTTTTGGGAAAAACATTTAAAACTTTCTTTTGGGATTGATGTATTGTTTTGGTTTTAAGACTATTTCAAATGGTAATGAAGAAGTTTATTTTATGTTTGAAAACTTTTACTATGAGGGCAAACCCTAGAATTTTCTTAGTCAATGGTCGAATAAAAAGATTTTTCTTTTCTTTCCGTTCTCAAATCTATATGCCTAGTATTAATTCAAACCATTAATTTGACAATACCTTCGGTTTTCAAAATAGTAGTGAACTAAATATTATACTTTATTTTATGTATTTATACGTATTTCTTCTCTTGTGTCTTAGAACCATGTCAGGAAGGCCTAATCGCGGGTGCCCACAGAACGAAACACCCGATGTTGCTCAAATTGTAGCACAACAACTCATCGAAGCAATCCCAAACATTGTTACTCAAGTAACTGCGGGACTTAATTCTAACCAAGGAAGTAGTGGAGGAAACCGGGGAAACAATGAAAGAGAATGCAACTACAAGTCCTTTATGGCTTGTAAACCTAAGGAGTTCCACGGAAAGGAAGGTGCGGTCGAGTTGCTGAAATGGATTGATAGCATGGAGTCGGTCCTTCACATTAGCAAATGCCTCGAGCGCAACAAAGTTGAGTATGCAACTTGTCTACTCCAAGATAGGGCATTGACCTGGTGGAATACTCTAGTGCAAACCCGAGGCCGTGCAGCGGCATATCAGCTAACTTGGGAAGACCTAAAGAAGTTGCTGATAGAGGAGTATTGTCCCAAGGATAAAATTCAGAAGCTTGAATCTGAATTCTGGAACCATCATATGGTTGGAACACAAATAGAGAAATACATTGTCGTACCTCACATGGTTACTCCTGAGGAGAAACGGATAGATTCTTACATCTGGGTCTGGCACCAGAGATTCGAGGAATGGTTACTTCAGCAAACCCAACTACCATTCAAAGTGCATTAACTCTAGCAAATCGACAAACCAATGATGTGATAAGGACGGGAGCATCGACAAAGGAAAACTCTAGTAGCTAGAGGAAGCCAACAGATCAAGGAGAGAAGAAGTATGGAGGCAAGTCGGGGAGGAAGCAGAAAGTCTCAAGAAACTTTATGGTAAGAGCCCAGGAACAAGAACCAGTGAAAACTCGGGAACAAAAAGTCATTGAAGTGCAGGAGCGAAAGCAGTACTCAGGACCGCATCCGAAGTGCAATAAGTGTAACTTCCATCGCAAGGGAGCTTGCCCAGTGTGCCAAAACTGTAAACAGACAGGCCATTACTCAAAGTATTGTAAGTTGAATAAGGATGGAAAAAGGGCATGTTATGAGTGCGGAAGTACTGATCATCTCCGTAGTGCATGTCCCAAACTGAACAAGGGGCCTGGTAACAATAGACAATGCCAAGCCAGGAAAAATTTCCAAGGAAATCAAGGTGGGCGGCCAAGAGGTGTAGCCTTTGTGATTGGTGCAGAAGAAGCTCGTCAGAACCCTGAGGTGATAACAGGTATGTTTCTCCTGAACAACCATTTTGCATCAGTAATATTCGATGCGGGAGCAGATAAGAGTTTTGTTTCTTTAGCATTTAGACCGTTAATTTACTTGAAATCGAGAAAGATGAGGAATACTTATGCTATCGAACATGCTGATGGGTATGAAATTAGGGCAAATGATATAATTCCTGGTTGTACTCTGAATTTAGCTGATAAACTCTTTAGCATTGACCTAATTCCTATAGAGCTAGGTAGTTTTGACGTGATAGTAGGAATGGATTGGTTATCCAAAAATAGAGCGGACATTGGTTGTTACGAGAAAGTCATTAGGGTACCTCTCCCTAATGGAGAAACCCTTATCATACATGGTGAGAAGCCAGGAAGAAGTTTAAACATTGTATCAAGCATGAAGATTCACAAGTACCTTAAGAAGGATTATATTGCATTCATGGCCCACGTGCTAGAAAGAGAACCTGAAGCTAAGCAACTCAAGGAGATTCTGGTGGTTCAAAACTATCCCGAAGTGTTTCCGGAGGAATTACCCGGCCTACCCCCTCATAGACAGGTCGAATTTCGGGTAGACTTAATTCCCGGAGCGGCACCGGTAGCTAAAGCACCATATCGACTTGCACCATCTGAGATTCAAGAACTATCTGGACAACTTCAAGAACTTCTAGACAAAGGTTTTATTCGACCAAGCTCTTCACCTTGGGGAGCCCCAGTGTTATTCGTCAAAAAGAAAGACGGGTCGTTCCGAATGTGCATTGATTACAAGGAATTGAACAAGTTGACAATCAAGAATCGATATCCCCTCCCTCGAATAGATGACTTGTTTGATCAGTTGCAGGGCGCTTCATACTTCTCAAAGATCGACCTTCAGTCAGGATATCATCAACTAAGAATTCACGAAGGGGACATTCACAAAACAACATTTAGAACCCGTTATGGACATTATGAGTTCTTAGTCATGCCTTTTGGACTAACGAACGCACCCGCTGTTTTCATGGATTTGATGAATAGGGTCTATAGACCATACCTAGACAAGTTTGTAATTGTATTTATCGATGACATACTTGTTTGCTCGCAAACCAAAGAAGATCACAATAGACATCTGAAGCTAGTGTTGGAGCTGTTGAAGGAGCAGAAATTGTATGCCAAGTTCACTAAGTGCGAATTTTGGATTCGGGAAGTACATTTCCTTGGTCATGTGATCGGCGAAAGAGAAATTCATGTAGATCCAGCTAAGATCGAGGCAATCAAGAAATGGGAAGCCCCCAAAACCCTGACAGAAATACGACAGTTCCTAGGATTAGCTGGGTACTACAGACGCTTCATTGAAAATTTCTCTAGGATTCATCAACCATTAACATCTTTGACCCAAAAGGACAGAAAATTTCTCTGGGAAGAGAAACACGAAGAGGCGTTCCAAATCCTGAAAAACAAGTTGTGCAATGCACCAATTGTGGCTTTACCAGAAGGATCAGAGAACTTTGTAGTGTATTGTGATGCGTCTCATCAAGGATTAGGATGTGTGTTAATGAAAAAAGATAAGGTCATTGTGTATGCTTCCAGACAACTCAAACCGCATGAGAAGAATTATACCACCCATGATCTAGAACTAGGAGCAATAATTTTCGCTCTAAAGATATGGAGGCTTTATTTGTACAGAACCAAGTGCACCATTTATACCGATCACAAAAAGCCTTCAGCATATCTTAGATCAGAAAATGTTAAACATGCGGCAGAAGAGATGGGTAGAGTTGTTTAGTGATTATAACTGTGAGATACGATATCACCTAGAGAAGGCTAATGTAGTAGCCGACGCTCTAAGTAGGAAAGAAAGAGTGAAACCTTCCCGTGTGAGAGCTTTGGGAATGGTAATTCAGACAAGCTTGAAATCTCAAATCATTGATGCCCAGGAGAAAGCGTTATTCAAGGAAAATCTTCCAGGTGAAACCTTACATGGTTTAGAAGTGAGATTTGAAACCAAACCAGATGGAGTTCGTTATTTTAAGGACAGGGTCTGGATTCCAAGGGTTAACGATCTAAGAGACATAGTACTAGAGGAGTCTTATTGATCTAAATACTCAATCCACCCTGGAGCGGATAAGATGTACAAGGATCTTAAAGAGTACTATTGGTGGCCTGGAATGAAAAGGGATATTGCCTATTATGTTGGGAGGTGTCTAACTTGCTCCATAGTCAAAGCTGAACATCAAAAACCATCGGGCTTATTGCAACAACCCAAAATTCCCCAATGGAAATGGGAGCAGATATCCATGGATTTCGTTACCAAACTTCCTACAGCTACTAAAGGTCACGACACAATTTGGGTCATAGTGGATCGACTGATGAAATATGCTCACTTTCTCCCCATTCGGGAAGACTTCAAGATGGAAAAATTGGCCCAAATCTACATCGACAAAATTGTTTCTCTGCATGGTGTACCCCTATCTATCTTTTCTGATAGAGATAGTCGTTTTACATCACGATTTTGGTGGATGTTACAGAAGGCACTAGGAACCAAGATAGATTTGAGCACAGCTTACCACCCTCAGACACATGGGCAGACAAAGAGAGCAATACAAACATTGGAAGACATGTTACGGGCATGTGTCATTGAGTTCAAAGGAAATTGGGATACTCATTTGCCTCTAATTGAGTTTTCCTACAATAATAGTTACCACACGAGTATCCAATGTGCTCCATATGAAGCATTGTACGGACGCAAGTGTCGTTCGCCCTTCTGCTGGATAGAAATCAGAGACACACAATTGACTAGACTCGAACTTATCCAGGAAACATCTGACAAGATTGCTATCATCAAAGATAGGCTTAAAGCCGCTAGAGATCGTCAGAAAAGTTATGCGGATAATCGACGAAAACCATTAGAATTCCAAGTTGGAGACAAGGTACTTTTAAAAGTGTCGCCTTGGAAAGGGCTTGTACGTTTTGGTAAGAAAGGAAAACTAAGCCCGAGATATGTTGGACCCTTTGAAATCATTGAAAGGCTTGGTCCAGTGGCTTATAAACTCCAATTGCCCCAAGAGTTAAGCGCCATTCACGACACATTCCACGTCTTCAATCTTAAAAAATGTCTAGCCGACGAAGCATTTATAGTACCCCTGGAGGAAATTAAGATCAATGATAAGCTAAACTTTGTTGAGGAACCGATAGAAATCCTTGACAGGGAGGTAAAACAACTTAAGCGGAGTAAGATTTCAATTGTGAAAGTTCGATGGAACTCAAAACGCGGGCCGGAGTACACATGGGAGCGTGATGACTTCATGAAGGAAAAGTATCCACAAATTTTCCCATGCGATGACAAGCGATGACATAGAATGAATTTCGGGATGAAATTATTTTTGAGTGGGGGATACTACGACAACTGTCAATTCAGGTCATTCTCGGACTCATGCATCTTTATAAAAACCATTCATGCACAACATGCCATGGCCTAGTAGTATAAATTAGGTCAAAATCTTGCATAAACTAGGATCCAACTAAAATCTAGGACTAATATACTTGACTCTTACGATTCTAGTAAGTTGTTTAGCTACAATAGGAAATGACAATACCATAATTAGAATAAAACTTCAAACTTTGTTACAATTGAAAAAGGGTATAAAACCCTAAAAATAAATTAAAATATTCTAATTTCATTCCAATATGATGGTGAATATCAAAAAATGTTCCAAAAACTCTAAAGAGCCAAAAATCAAAATTTATAAACTTTAAAACTTAAAAACTCTATAAAATTTGCTATAAACTTCCTAATATCAAATTTTTAATAATTAACTTATGGGTTATAATCAATGAAATAAAAATTTAAATTATCAAACATTAATCATAATTTATTAGTTAAAAACAAGATTTTTAAATAAATCAAGAGTTACTAAAAGAAACACTTTGATAAAAATTAGGGTTTTATAAAAATTTAAGAGGGAAATGTATAAAATTTAAAGGAGAGAGAGGGCCTTTAATACACTCAAAATCCAGCACCCCCTCTCCCCCATGCTCTCTCTCTTCCCAAAACTTCAATCATTAAACTCATTTCCTACACTTCAACTTCTTTCTTAATTCTCTCTCTCACACTCCACCCTTACAACTCTCAAAATCTCTTTTCCTCTCTCCAAACCCACGAAAATCATCAGCCAAGAACACTTTCTCCACACTCAAATCTTCATCTTCTAAGGTTATTCTTCAAGGTATTCACGAAAATCCTTCATCTTCCCTTACTTTTCCTTCTTGTTTTAAAGGGTTTTCTTGTACATCTCATCCTTCTACACCATTGTTTATGAACATGTTCATGAATGTCGATTTTGATGATGATGGTGGTAGGGTTTCACCCAAGAACAATATGCATGTTGTTTAATGGTGAAATCCAAGGACCAAAACCTATGTCAAACACTAATGTTCGGATTTTTACAAGTTTTAAAGGTTCATACACCTTATGCATTCAAGTATTTCCTTTAAAAAAATCACTATGACCAACATATGTCCATTCATGGTCTTCAAACCGTGATGCATGTGATGAACACCAAGCTAAAGAGCGTGATGATCAAAGTACATTGCTAATAGTGCATGTAAATTATTTTGTTTATAAAAATATCTAAAAGTTCTTTTCTGTTCAAAATAAATTTTTTCCAGATTCCCATTAAGGTAATATGAATATCTAGAAAATCCCAAGAGTTTTTATCTTTTCCTTGAGTTATTAAAATTGTTACAAGAAAACAAGGGCATAAATCACATAAAATACTTTCAGAGGTCTATAAATCCTGAATGAATTCTTGGATGACCCCTATGGTGAATAATGACCTCTCATTAAGTTTTGTCAATATATGTTGCTGTTTAGTATGATTTTTGATTTTTTTTTTTGTTTTTGGTCCAATAAATCACAAAACCACATTATAAAATGTAAAAATTTCATATAAAAGTTTTCGCAGCTCTTACCTGAGATGGTAGATTCAGAAAAATAATTTCATAATTTTTCATCATGCCTTTCTATTTTTTGCCAATTTTTGATAATTATAATGGCCTAAAAATAGTAAAAATATTTCTGATCATCCAAAATTCATGAAAATTTACCAGAACATCTTGATGTATATTAGGAGGTTACATAAAAATTTTGATGATTTTTATCTACAGTATACTATTTTTCTCCTATTTTCTAAGGTTAAATACACTTAAATACACATAAATACCCAAAACCGTATTATACAATATGAAAATCACTTTTGGTATTTTTACCAAATCACTTAAACTGTAAATGATGTTAAAAAAATTTGTGGTAATTTATTTTAACTTTTTACTATTTATTCTTCAATTAATGATTATTTAAGGGATAAAACAAAGAAAAATAGAAATACCAACTGAAAAGTATCTTTTATATTTTTCCCAGCTTCTATATATAATAACAGTAAAATAAAAGTTTGGGTAATTTTGGAAATTGTTTTATATTTATTTCATTTCTTATTGGAATAAATTCTTAAAAATCATAAAATTTAATTAAACAGCTTGGAAATACATTTTTATATTTTTTCCAAGCTTAGTAATGTGTAATAACAGTAAAATAAAAAGTTTGAGAAATTTTATCCTTTGAATGCTATTTTTTGTGAATTTATGTCGTTATGAAGGCTTAAAAATTTGAAATATAGTTAACCATATCAAAAATTCAAGGAAAATTTTCTGGAAAACCTCTATTGTATTTAGAATGAAAATACAAGGTTTCACAATTTTGGGAAACTATTTGATAATATTTTACATTTTTTGGAATTTAAAACACCTTTAAATGTGTTTAATTACCCTCAATTTATATTACTAAATCTGGAAAATTAATATCCCAAATTGTTTTAATCGCATGACTTATAGAATTTCATCATTTCAGAAAAATTGTAACCAATTAATATAAAATCCAATATTAAAACATAAGATTGGCATTTCATTATATGTAGAGTTTAGTATATTAGCATTAGATTTCGACATGGAAACTCACTAGTGTGTGTTTGATGTTGTAGGATCCCGGTATTAAGACGTTGGTGTATTCCGAGGCACCACTTGTACCTACTCGAAATATTGTGAGTATTCACCACTCCCCTATTTTCGATTTTTAAATGTTTTGGGGTGGAAAAGCATGTCCTAAACTATTTATATTCGTTCTATTTATTTAACTCGTATAAACTTGGTTGCTATATTTTCCATATTGTGAGTGTTCATGCACTCCCCTATTTTCGGTTTTTATGTTTTGGGGTGGAAAAGCATGTCCTAAACTGTTTATGTTTGTTGTATTTATTTGACTCTTATAAACTTGGTTTCTATATTTTGCATATTGTGAGTATTCACCAATCCCCTATTTTCGATTTTTAAATGTTTTGGGGTGGAAAAGCATGTCCTAAACTATTTATATCCGTTGTATTTATTTGACTCGTATAAACTTGGTTTCTATATTTAGCATATTGTGAGTATTCACGCACTCCCCTATTTTCAGTTTTTATGTTTTGGGGTGGAAAAGCATGTCCCGAAAAACTATTATTTGTTTGATGTATTTAAATTGATTTGTATCAAACATGATTGCTATTTTATTGCTACATCTCTCTATGTATGTCTATGCAACACGGAACATGATAACTTATCGTATTAAGGCCCTTCCCTTATCTCTAACCATTAACTCTTTGAGCCAATGGTCATTATGGATAGCGCTATTAGGAATTGACAACTCCTCACTTGCCCTATTGTTGGAGTGTATGATACCATATTCATCTATGGAACGATAAGCATAGATCTTGATAGGGTTTCAGTCATAGGTTTGGTTGAGAACTCATTGATTGCTCATACACATACAAACTTGTTACTTATTATAGCAATAAACTTGTTACTCATTATAGCAATAAACTTGTTATTTATTATGGCAATAAACTCGTTTATCAATTATAGCAATCAACTTTGTTTCTCATTATAGTAATGAACTTTGTTTCTCATTATAGTAATGAACTTTGTTTCTCATTAAAGCAATGTACTTGTATTTATGAAAAGTCGTATTCCAAACCTTGATTTTATAAACTTGGGAACTCACCAACTATTTTCATAGTTGACGCTCGTTTTACATGCTTTTTCAGGAAATAATTAGTAAGTGGATATAAAGATTCATCATCATAGAGCATGCTGCATTGTGTGGAAGTTATTTTATGAAGTCATATTTTGAACAATGTCATTTTGGGAAAACTTGTACTTTGTTTTGTTTAAGCTATGGGTTGTAAACTTTTAAATATTGCTATGGTGATGTATCTTTATCTTTTGCAATGAAACCTTTATCGCTGTCATATCTTGTGTTTTCGCTTTAGCGGGGTGTGACACCAAAACCGCTTTATATCCCCAAAACCGCTTTCCGAACTCGTTATGGACATTATGAATTTGTTATATTGCCCTTCGGTCTAACGAATGCCCCTGCTACATTCATGGACCTAATGAATCAAATTTTCCGACCATTCCTCGACAACTTTGTCATCGTTTTCATTGACGACATTCTAGTTTATTCTCGAAGCGAAGAGGAGAATGGCCAAGTAGTTCGACAAAGAATGGTACATAGACAGTGGCTGCTCACGTCACATGACAGGGAGGAAGGAAGAACTTAGAGAATTCTGGTCGTTGAAAAACGGTGGCTGTGTGAAATATGGAAATAACTCTTTCGAAACAATCAAAGGATATGGCATGATAATAAACGGCGACTTCACAATTCGAAAAGTGGCTTACGTAGAAGGATTACAAGACAACCTCATCAGTGTGTCACAATTAGTTGTGGGCACAGGTTTAAAAGTATCATTCGATGATGAAGGTTCAGAGATAATTGAGAAACAATGCAAGAAGCTTCTGCTGAAATCTGAACGTAAGGGAGAGATGTATCCATTAAATCTCAATCCCATACGAGGGAAACCAGCAATATGCTTGCTCACAAAGGCAAACACGGATGATAGTTGGTTGTGGCATAGACGACTTTTGCACCTAAACTTTAAAGACATTAATAAGTTGGTGTTCGGTGATCATGTATGTGGACTCCCTCTTCTCAAATTTGACAAGGATCATCTGTGCGCAGCATGTGAGATGGGGAAACAAAGCAGAAAGAGCCACCCTACATGGATCAACACAAAGATAGTTGAAGAACTAGAACTCTTGCACATCGACTTGTGTGGACCTTCGGCTATTGAAAGCTTCAGTGGAAGTAAGTATATTCTCGTAATTGTAGATGACTTTTCTCGCTTCACCTGGGTTTTCTTTCTTAAACAGAAATCAGATGCTACTCCCAAGCTGAAAACATTCATCAACCAAATAGAAGTGCAGCTAAGGAAAACAGTGAGGAATATAAGAAGCGACAATGGTCTGGAATTCAAGAATAATGACTTTGATGGATTTCTGGCTGATAAGGGAATAACTCATAACTTCTCGGCTCCTTATACACCACAACAGAATGGAATTATTGAAAGACGAAACCATTCTCTGTGTGAAGCAGCCAGAACAATGCTAAGTTTTGCTTCACTTCCATTATACTTCTGGGCTGATGCTATGGCAACCGCGTGCTACACTCAAAATCGGTCTCTATTGAACAAAAAATTTTCATTAACTCCGTATGAGATTCTGAACAATAGAAAGCCGAATGCAAATTCTTTCACATTTTCGGTTCAAGGTGTTTCATTTTCAACTCGAAAGAAAACCGAAACAAGTTTGATGTTAAAGCGGATGAAGGAATCTTTCTGGGATACTCACTAACGTCGAAAGCATACAGAGTATTGAACAAACATTCAAACGAATTGAAGAAACTTACTATGTCACCTTCGATGACAGCTATATGAAGAAAGTCCAAAGAAATGAAAGTGATATGGGAGACATTTTTCTAGAATCAGGACAATTTTCGGTTCCGATAGCCAACTTGTTTGAAGAATACATACGACTGTTTGATGAACCAAAAAAAAGCAGCATCCTCCGAAGCGAAAGCCAAAGATAAAAAAGTTGAAAATCATCAGAAAATTATCAATGAAGCTACTAAAAAGATGGAAAACGAACCTCCAACTGCTAAAAGTGATTCATCATTACAAAGGGGAAAGTTCAACTCCAACAAAAACAAGTAAAGCATCTTTCGAGGGGGAGCATTCAGCTTCGTCTCCATCTCTTAAAGGCTCAGAAAAGGAGGAAAGTTCGGCTCAAAGTCCACCTATTGGTAGTACAACCGAGGGGGACAACTTTACTTCCACATCAGATGCAAAATTAAGTCAAGACGCAGGTTATACTTCACCAGTTGAGGGGGAGAAAGAGACCGAAAGCACAACTGATGAAGGCGAGGGTAATACATCAGAAGCTGAAGAAGAAGTGAATGCCGAATTGGATCCAGAATATGACCCAAATTATCCTCCATTGGTGAAATGGACCAGAGACCATCCCAAAGAACAAATAATTGGTGAAACATCTGAAAACGTTCTCACTTGGTCTCAAGTAAAGGCGAAAGAAATTGCATTATTCTCCAAAGTGGAATTATGTATGTTTAATTCATTTATTTCAAAGATAGAACCCAAAATGGTAAATGTTGCTCTTGATCATTCAGATTGGGTCCATGCAATGCAAGATAAACTTAATGAATTTGAACGAAACCGAGTTTGGAGGTTGATACCTACACCAAAGGATGCCTCTGTAGTTGGACTGAAGTGGGTTTTCATAAACAAGTTGGATAAAGAAGGGAATGTCATTCGCAACAAGGCTCGGTTGGTTGTGAAATGATACTATAAAGAAGAAGGGATAGATTATGTAGAAACATTCGCTACAGTAGCTAGGCTGGAATCGGTAAGGATCTTCTTGGCATATGCAGCTCACAAAAACTTCGAAGTTTTCCAAATGGATGTCAAATGTGCCTTCCTGAATGGAGAATTAGAAGAAACGGTCTACGTGGAACAACCACCTGGGTTTGTAAATGAGAAATTCCCTGATCGTTGCTACGTGCTAGATAAAGCTTGTATGGATTAAAGCAAGCACCGAGAGCCTGGTATGAAACCTTAACTCGTTTTCTGAAAATGTCAAAATTTAAGCAAGGTTCGGTTGACCCAACCTTCTTTCGAAAGAAAGAAGGTGAACATTTAATGATCGTTCAAATTTACGTTGATGATATCATCTTCGGCTCTACGAATCCTAGCTTAACAGCTGAATTCAGAAAATTGATGGAAACTAAATTTGAAATGAGCGCAATGGGTCCAATTAATTTTTTCTTGGTTTAAACATTAGACAGGGAACAGAAGGTATATTCATCAACCAGGAGGCTTATACGAAAACCTTACTGACAAAATGCGGTATGACGGGTGATTCAAAAGTAAAAGTTCCAATGGCATTTGGCACTAAACTAACACCATCTCTGGAAAAACTGACTGTTGACGTAACAAAATATCGTCAAATGATAGGTTCACTTATGTATTTAACAGCTAGTAGACCAGACATTATGTTTTATGTGTGTTATTGTGCCAGGTTTCAAGCAAATCCAAGAGAACCTCACATGGTTGCAGTAAAGAATATATTTCGTTATTTAAGCGAACTTCTTTACTCGGTCTCTGGTACCCTGCAAGATCTGGATTCTTCATTCAGTCTTATTCTGATGCTGATCTTGGAGGATGTGGACTGGACAGAAAGAGTACCGCAGGTGGATGTCAGTTTCTCGATGGAAAACTTGTTAGCTGGCAGTCCAAAAAGCAAACTTGTGTGTCGTTATCCACAGCCGAAGCTGAGTATATTGTTGCAGCCTCTTGTACTTCTCAAGTCATCTGGATTCAAAGTCAACTGAGAGACTATGGGCTAAGCATGAAGAAGATACCTCTTTATTGTGACTCAGAAAGTGTGATAAGGATTTGTCACAATCCCGTGCAACATTCAAAGACTAAGCATATTGCACTTCGATACAACTTTACTAAAGATCATGTTGAAGATGGGAATGTAGAAGTACACTTTGTTCGATCTAATGATCAACTGGCCGACATATTCACTAAGGCATTACCTGAAGCACTCTTTAACAGAATCTTACAAGGCCTTGGTATGATGGAAGCAGAGTCGGTACCGAATCCTCAAATCTCTTACTAAAAATTAGACAAGCGAAATGGAGCGACCGCTCAGTCTATTTCGGCTCCTTAAATTTCGGGAACCGAAATGCACCGACCGCTCGATCTATTTCGGCTCCATAATTTTCGGGAACCGAAATGAACCGAACGCTCGGTCTATTTCGGCTCTGGAATTTTAGGGAACCGAAATGAGCCGAACACTCGGTCTATTTCGCTTCACTCATTTAAGATAAGGTTTCGATTGTATATCTTGTACATTGTTTTCTCATGTCTTTTATTTAAACTTAAATATTTTATCTTTCTGTTTTTATTCTTTTTCATAAAATTTCAAAAATCCAAAAATATTTTATCTTTCTGTTTTTATTCTTTTTCAGAAAATTTCAAAAATCCAAAAGTATTGTATCTTTCTGTTTTTATTCTTTTTCAGAAAAATTCAAAAATTCATAAATATTTTTGTCTCGTTATTTGTCTGTTTGGTCTGTATGGTGTGTTTCTTATTCTTTTTAGTTGATTTGAGTACCAATACAACAGAATATGGATCTAAGGCAGGTATCTTTAATTTCCATAAGAACTAGGTAAGGGTCCCTAGAAGCATGCTGCTGCATGTTGACCTAAGCCTTTACGACCTTGAGCAAGCCTTAATGATTCGATCTATACCTATCGTTTCTTCCCAATCAGGCTGATTCTAACTACTCCGTCTAGAGCTACCTTACTCTTCTCATATGAGTTAAGAGTTTTTCTGCTTTGTCATATCTATCTAGTAGAAGGTACTTTCTGTTCTTTAGCCACCTCCCTTATATTTTCCATTTACTCTCGTTTCATCAATGTAACCCTTGAGACTCTCAGTTCTTACCACTGAGGTTTATGGTTACACAACATCTGTGTTTATGATCTTAGATATGTATACCACGTGCTGAGTGAAACCCAAAATTCAACACCAATAAGGAATTAACGGTGAATTAATTATTCAAGCACTTACTTAGTACCTAATGAAATCTCGTTTTATTTTTGAGTTGTCTTTTATGAAATTGTCTACTACCAAGGCATTTCTTCCCAAAGAGATCTAGTTTGTTTTTTTAGATTTCTACTTTCTCTTTTATCACTACATAATATATCCAACCTACCTGTTCAACAGATCACATCGGTCTCACAGGTACTTTTTCCAACGTTCGGTTTTATATTAAGACTCGAAGTTCGGTTGAAGATAAGCTACCCTAAGCCTATGATTAAAAGAAGCCTTTCAATGTTTATTAACAAACAGTTGATCGTATTTTTCGGGAATCCACACAAGCACTTTGATTCTCTCTTGATTTCAAAGGAAGCGATTCTTGTCCGGAATCCTCTGTTTTTCGTCTGATTGTCAGATATCACTCACAACCCAAATACATTTGCTTTATTTCTTTATCATTTGTCACTCTAATGCACGAAATTTTTTTAATTTTCCCATTCTATTGATGCTCTGTTTGATAACTTTTGTCATTTAGTGAATCAAGGGAAATTCAGGTTTCAGTGGTAAATTCTAATTCAAATAAAGATTGATGAAATCTTTTGGGCGCGTGAATTTGAACGGTCACCATACGCACGCGTGCTGACGCCTACCTAGGAATGTCCAACCTGTCTAATCCCGCTTTTTCAGGCTACTTTTTAGAAGATAACGTCACAATCATCATGATTTTCTCTCTCCTACCAACAGTATATAAAGGGATTGCACGCTTCATTGTCTTCTACTGCTTCAAAGAATTCTAACAAGTAACGGCAATTTAAAACTGTTCATCTTCTTCCCTTCATCAACAATGGTGACTTCTTCTTCTGAACAAGATCAAACCACTTCATCTGCTTTTCTCACCATCAAACCAAATCAGAACATGATCATCGAACTTACTCCCTTCATGTACGATTCTTATATGTTGCATGTTGTGGAGTGTTTGATGTATTCTCCACTGGTGGTTGCCCTAACCCGATACGAGGCGGTTCCAATGTCCTTATTGTCGCAAGTCTACTCCTCTGCATCCTACGACAAGAACAAGGAACGCATCTATTTTAAAATACACAACAAGAAGGCTTCCATATCAAAAGGGAGGTTTTGTTCCTTATTGATTCTTGCAGTGAATTCCTCGGTGGTTTCTCCTGATTTCATCACCACCGCACAACTATTTTCAATGATGTATGAGATGGGCTACACTGATGTCTTGACCACCATTGCCAAAGTCAAGAAGTCTTGCTTACCCTCTCAGTGGAATGGTCTTCTTACCTTGTTGATTAAGGGCTTGGCGGAAAGGAGTGCTGGATCTGATGGCACAAGCAAGGGGTTTTTGACTATTCTTTACGGATTGTACCATGGTTTGAATCTGGATTACGGATCAATCATCTAGTCTCAGGTCGTGCAGAGTTTGAACGCATCTACACGTCAATCTGAGATTTCTTGTGGGAGGTTCTGGACCATCATCACTAAAAGGGTTATTGATACTTTGGAGATTCCGTTGATGAAGGATGCTCTCATTGCGACAATTTCCACCTTCCATACTAAGAACATCATCATCTCAGACCCGGTCAAATTTCTTCATTATGGTTCCATACCGGAGACAATGTACAGAAGTGTTACTCAGCATAGCAAAGCAATGGCGGACTACAGCAAGCTGCATTCCACAGAGCCGAGAGTTCTTACACCAGAACAACAAGCTGCTCTCGATGCTCTTGATAAACCGAGTGGCAGAGGCAAACGAATAAATGTCAAAAAGGAGACAACCGAGGCTAAAACTTCTAAGCCTTCAAAAAGCAAGAAAAGAAAGACCAGAACCGAAAGTTCTTCAAAGCCAAAGAAGATCAAGCGCATGGCCCGAAAACCTAAGGGTCCATCTCCTTTACCATCTGACAACGAGGATGATGAAGAAGACAAGTCTCCAAGAGGTAATACTCCACCTCGCTCTTCTTCTCTAATTCCAGAAGTTAAGATTCCAACTCCACCTCAATCACCAAAACTATCCCCTCCTAAACCAGACGAAGTTAAAATTCCTACTCCACCCCCTTCACCAAAACAAACAACACCAAAATAGCCAACTCCCACACCGACACCGAAACTACTAGTTTTGGTTGCTTCAACCTCCATAACCGAAACCTCTCTACTACCACCACCCGTATCTTCGGTTTCTATTTCCACCACACCTTTCACTACTCCGATCATTACCCCAATCACCATTAGTACTACCATCCCTGATGAAACAACAAGTGTCAACGTATCTGATATGGGGGCACCTACTGTATCTAAAACTCCTGTTCTTACTCTACCTCCCTCACCAACCAAATCAACCGATTCCGGCGCTACACTCGGCGGTGACAATGATGAGTATGATTCCACATACTTTAGTCCCTATCGATTGCAATCTGATGAAGATATTGAAGCTCCAATCAACCGAAAACACTTGGATAGTATTCATGAGAAGCTGGACAAGTTGCTTGCTTATACGAAAGCTTATGGCGGGGTCGTTCTAAAAGCCTTTATGGAAACCACCATAGAGCAATATACAAAAGCAATGGATAAATCCACTGACGCTGTTAACGAATCAACTTCTCTGTGAAAGAAAGCTACTACTGATATTGCTGAAGTTGTTCGCACAACTCAGATCTTTCTGGATTCTTTGAAAGGGCATGCAGATACAAATGCAGCTAAAGTTCGTGCTTCAGTTGATTTTCTTTCTCAAACTTTACAGGAAGAACACACAAAATTTGAAGATGTTTGTTCTTCTCTGAAAGCTGATAATGCCACTCTCATAAGTTCGGTTTCTTCCAAACTGGACTCTATGCATGCTGAGATCGCCAAGGAGAGTGCACTAAAAGAAGAAATTGCCAACCAAGCTTCCACCATTGTTGTTCAGCAAGTCCAGCTTACACAAGCAGAGAAGGAGATTTCTTTGTTAAAAACCAAAAGAGCTGTCTTTCGAAGCTGTACAAATGATGTGAAGGACATGTTGACCAATATTCTTGGTGCTCATGATCCAATTCTCACTCTTTCTATTCGCAATCATCTTACAACAAAGCTGCTTCCTGCCCTTACCATTCTACACGAAATGAAAGGTGTTTCGGAACCTTTCGTCGCTCCAAAACAAGGGGGAGAGGAATCACAGAAAGCCGATATCACAAAAGAACTGAAGGTTAATGTAGCTTCAGGTTCTGGCCCGAAAGAAAAGATAAAACAGATTGGTCTTGATAGCAATAGTGATACTGATGAGACTATAGCCGAGGCTCTGCAAAGAAAGAAAAGAGATAAAGAGTTAGATGAAAACTTGAAGATCTCTAAAGAGGCTGAGGAAACTGAGTGGAGAAACAAAGAAACAGAAGACATCTTACAATGTAAGAAAGCTCTTTTTCCTGAATAGACTAGGGAAGTGTTGATCAGTCAGGCTATTGAGTCACCAAGCTTTTACTGGTTAGAGCCGATTGCCTCATTTGACTGTGAGAATTCCAAGGACTCACAGTTTGACATGCCGATTACACGAAAGGCATTTACTTTTCATTGTTTCGATTCAACTGTTGAGATTCCATTTCCATGTCCAAAGGTTGGCCGAGAGCTTATTGATTGGTATTTGAAAAATGGTCAACCTCAGTACCGAACGTGGAGTGCTCAAAAGATTACATCTGTCAAAGTTTTGAAGCTTACTCCAGCTGGCAGGTTTGTTAATGTTCATTTCAAAATAACACGAGGGACTGCAAACTCTGTATCATTGATATCGCTTGCTGATCTTCCCAATCTTAATCCACACGATTGGATTTTGCTTATCAACATTCTACTTGATCATTCCAAGGAGTATGAACCGATTATAGAACATCTAAAGAGAATGTTGGGATCCTATATACATGAAATTGCTACAATGGATCAGGAGATTGCAAGAGTTATGAATAAAAAGCCGACAGTCAAGGCGACCCAAAAGCCCGGTGATGTGAATAAGATGAAGATCGGGCAGACTGACTCAACTCAATTGACGATCATGTTTACAAAGGGTGATGCTCATAGGTTCTTGTTCGCCTTGGTAGATAAACATCTATTTTCTACTGACTGCTTGGAGCACATCATCAATCTAATACATCGGTGCAAGCAGAACTTGGATGCTGATAAGAAGAATTTTACTGATATGCTTCGGTGGTACATCACCTTTCAGTACCATGTGTTAGCTATCATACCGAGAGTGTTCAAGACGATGAAAAAGCCCTCGGTTCCTAAGAGTTGAAATTTTGGCTCCAAATACGCAAAGGGGGAGATTGTTGGGCTTATAATGTTGCGTCTTAGGACTTTTTGTATATATCCAGATTGGGTATGTCCATCCGTGATTATCTCTTTAGGGTTAGTCTATATATATGCATGCATGTATGCATTATATTGAACACATCTTATTATTTACGATTGATCTTGTAACCCTAAAACACCTCTACAATCGAAGTTCTTAATCGAGCTCTTTTGAGGTGTTGGAGCATTAATCATACGACATATTCAAGCCATATTCTCTTTCACTTTACATTCATTCTTGTTTGCGTACTTAGAACTAATCGATCCTGATAGAACTTTGTTCTAACACCCTTGAAGACATGTTTCGCGTATGTGTGATAGACTTTGGAATGTCGTGGGACACCCACTTGCCTTTAATCGAATTCTCATACAACAACAGTTATCACTCAAGCATCAAAGTTGCTCCTTTTGAAGAACTATACAGGCGTAAATGTAGATCACCGTTGTGTTAGGATGAGGTAGGTGATACTCAGCTAGGAGGAATACAGACATCAAGCAATACATTAACGGGACCGGAGATCATACACGAAACAACAGAGAAAATAATTTAAATCAGAGCTCAACTACAAGCATCACGAGACCGACAGAAGAGCTACGCTGATAAACGACGAAAGCCCTTGGAATTTAAAGTCAGGGATCGGGTGTTGTTAAAAGTCTCTCCCTGGAAAGGGGTGATTTGTTTTGGGAAACCAGGAAAACTAAACCCACAATACATTGGACCCTTCGAGATTCTTGCCTGAATCGGTCCAGTGGCTTATAGAGTGCAGCTACCTGCCGAGCTCAGCAGTGTATACCCCGTGTTCCATGTTTCCAATTTGAAAAAGTGTTTATCTAATGAAACCCTCGTCATTCCACTTGAAGAAATTGAAATCAACGAGAATCTCCTGTTCATTGAAGAACTAGTCGAAATCATGGACAGGGATGTGAAGTGTACTAAGCAAAGTCGCATTCCAATTGTGGAAGTTCGGTGGAACGTGAAGCGTGGACCATAATTCACATGGGAACGTGAAGACCAGATGAAGTAGAAGTACCCTCACATATTCTCGCATTCTCAAATCTATCTTCAAAAAGAATTTCGGGATGAAATTCCCTCTAACGGGGGGATGATGTCACAACTAGGAATTTTGATGCTTTATAAATAATGAACCATGATAACATGGTGATTAAAACTTGAAAGCATGTATGATACTTATTCAATGACAAAAAAATTCCATCAAACTCTCCATACAAGCATTCAATTAGTCAACAAAAGGTTGGAAACCCTAAAAATCCTGGATTAATTCCATTTTGAAGTGGGATTTCCTTATTGGGCCTAATGGACCAATAAGCTTCCAATTTGACTATTTTGGGCTAAGAACTATAAAATGGGCCCTAATTTGGACCCATTTGCATGAAACATAATATTTTGGGCCTCATAAGCCTAGATTGGACAAGTTATCTTTAATGGGCCTTATTGGGCCATAACAAATCTAATTAGCCCTAATGGGCCATAAAACTCATCCTTTGACGTATTTTGGGCCATGAATTACTCTAAAGGCCCAATGGGCCGAAAATCATCAAGTTAGGCCCCATATTAAGGATTCAAACACAAAAGGCCCAACTCTTTCTTTCCCTTCTCTCTCTCTCTCTCAGCCCAACTACAAAAAAGGGGGAAAAGAGTTGACTTTTAATGCTGCCACCTCATAATTGTACATGGGGTATGCATCAACTTTTCTCATGTTCCCATGCTTGTCAACTAAACTCACTCTCTCCTCTCTCCCCTCCTCTTATTTCGGCCGAGACACACACACCCCCATCACCAGTGCAAAGTTTCTTCAAACTCTCTCTAGAACACCTTCACTTTTCCTCCAAAATTTCGAAAATCACAAGGGATCCAATAAGATCTTTCCCTAATATCACTAATCCTTAGTAAGTTGTTGTTTGATCCATACTTTAACTTCTTGATTACCTCAGAAAATTCATGATCTTGCTTCGTAGAACACATCTAAGCCAAAGACCTTCTAAGAAGCTTGCTAGTCCGAAAGATCTTACCATTTTCTTTCATTTCTACTTCAAAACCGAGATCCACAAGAAAAGTTGAGTTCATACCCTTCTATTTTCAGTTTTTACAAGATTTATGGGGGAGAATACAAGTAAAATGTGTAGATCTATGTGTTTTTGTATGATATGTGAGATTTCTTGAATTTATTTGATAAATATGTGTGAAAAATCATGATCTAGACGACCTAAAGTCGGATGATAGTTTTGAATCTTGTCTACTTGGAAAAATGACAAAGTCACCTTTTACTGGCACTTGTGCTAGGGTGAAGGTTTGTTGGATCTCATACACACAGATGTGTGTGGACCCTTCAGAACCGCCACTAGAGATGCTAATCGCTTTTATATGACTTTTATTGATGATTTTAGTAGATATGGATATGTCTACCTAATCAAACATAAGTCGGAAACCTTTAATAAATTCAAATAGTTTAAGCAAGAAGTGGAGAATTAGTTGGGCAGGAACAATAAGATACTTTGATCTGATCGAGGTGGTGAGTATTTTAGTACCGAGTTCCTTGACTATCTTAAGGAATGTGGGATAGTCTCATAATTGACACCTCCCAGAACACCACAGTTGAATGGTGTAGCTGAGAGGCACAATTTAACCTTGTTGGACATGGTTCGTTCCATGCTGAGTCGAGTTTCACTACCAATCTCATTTTGGGGGTATGCCTTAGAGACAGCCGCCCATATCCGTAACCTAGTCCCTACAAAGAAGGTTGCCAAAACACCTCACGAGATGTGGACTGGAAAAGTTCCAAATCAAGACCACATCAAGGTTTGGGGTTGTGAGGCTTTTGAGAGATGCGAGACTCATGACAAGCTTGAACCTCGAAGTGACAGGTGTATTTTCATCGGCACCCACATAAATCTTTTGGTTATATCTTCTACAGATCTAGTGATAATGTGGTCTTTTTAGCAAGAAGAGGAGTCTTTCAAGAGAGAGAGAGAGAACTCATAAGCCAAGGAGACAGTGGGAGGCAAGTTCACCTTGAAGAAATTCAAGAGTCAAGCGGTGAAGGAACCTCAAACCCTAGCCCTCAACCTGAGGAGGAAGCTCCTGTTGAGCCGACTAAAGAGTCCATACCTCTGAGGCGTTCCATAAGATTTAGGAATGCACCTGAGCATTATTATGATTTCCATATTACTGCAGAAGGTGATACCCTTATCAGTGATAATACACTAACAAATCTGGAAGAGCCTAACAGCTACACGGAAGCCATGGCAAGCCCTGAGTCAGCTAAATGGAAAGAGGCTATGGATAGCGAGATACAATCCATGTATGACAATCAAGTTTGGAACTTGGCTGACAATGTAGCAGGTCGTAAGACAGTAGGGTGCAAATGGATCTTCAAGAAGAAGACCGACATGGATGGTAATGTACACACTTATAAGGCACGAATGGTTGCAAAGGGTTATTCATAAACTCCGGGAGTTGATTATGATGAGACCTTTGCACCAGTGGCCAAGATTACGTCGATTAGGGTTCTGTTAGCCATTGTTGCATTTCATGACTATGAAATATGGAAAATGGATGTCAAAACCGCTTTCCTTAATAGAAAGTTGGCTGACGATATTTACATAGTTCAGCCAGACGGTTTTGTAAGTACATAATACCCTAATAGGGTGTGTAAGCTTGAAAAATCCATATATGGATTGAAAAAAGCACCTCGCACATGGAATCTTTTCTTCGATGAGAAAGTCAAAGAGTTTGGCTTTTCGAGATGTGAAGATGAATCTTGTATATATGTCAAGGCTAGTGGAAGTATAGTTAGCTTTTTGGTACTGTATGTGGATGACATACTGCTCATAGGAAATGACATCCTAACCTTGCAGGAAGTGAAATCCTGGCTTGGGAAGTGTTTCGCTATGAAAGACCTAGGAGAAGCTGCTTATATCCTCGGGATAAAGATTTTGAGAAATAAGAGTAAAAGATTAATTGGACATAGTCAGAGTACCTACTTGGACAAAGTGCTGAAGAGGTTCAGTATAGAAAATTCCAAGAAAGGAGATTTACCTATTCAATGTAATGCCAGACTGAGTAAAACTCAGAGCCCGAGTACAGATGAAGATATAGTTGAGATGAGTCGAGTCCCAAATGCTTCCATTGTAGGCTCGATCATGTATGCTATGACTTGTACTTGTCCTGATGTTGCTTTTGCTTTAAGCATGGTTAGCAGATATCAAAGTAATCCTGGCAAGGCTCACTGGACTACAGTTAAGAATATTCTCAAGTACCTACGAAGGACTAAGGACTGGGTCCTTACCCTTGGTGGGAGTGATGACTTGAAAGTAGTAGGGTATAGTGATGCTAGCTTTCAAACAGATAGGTATAATTTCCGCTCTCAGTCGGGTTGGGCCTTTACCCTAAATGGAGGGGCAATTACATGGAAAAGTTCCAAGCAAGATACAATGGTTGATTCCACTTGGGAATCAGAGTATATATAGCAGCAAGTGAAGCAGAAAAGGAGGCTATATGTATAAGGAACTTCATCGAAGACCTTGGAGTTGTACCAGCTATTAAGGAGACCATTGAAATTTCCTGTGATAGTGAAAGTGCAGTTGCCTTGGCAAAGGAACCAAGGGATCACGGGAGATACAGGCATATCCCAATACTTTACCAACACTGTTAATGAACTTGAGATTGTACTCGAGAGGAGTTCGAACAATCCCATGAGCAGTCATGTAGTTGACAACGATTCGATATCGGTTGGAGGTTGAGGCTACGGATTCACCTGAAGTGGTAGTGAAAGTGTCAAAGTCATTGACAACTGAGGTGAGTCGTTTGTCCTTCCTATTTTCAGAACCTTCAATCAGACCCTGAAGAGTGTCCTAAATTTCTTTGGCTGATTTGGATAGCTTGATGTGCTCAAAGAGTGATGGAGGAACACCAAACACCATTTCCGAGAAGGCAACTTGATCAGCATGCAGCTTTTCAACATCATCTGCAGTTAGAGGGGTTGGACGAACTTAATCTTGACCCATAAGCTGAGCAGCAACATCTCTTACAATTGTTCTAACAGGAACATGTGGACCTTCTTTCACGGATCTCCAGATCTCTTCACCTTTATCTCTGGCCAAAAGGAACCTTTCTATTCTGACTTTCCAGTGATCATATTCTTCGACAACTAGCAATGGGGCACGTGTAGGGCCACCCACGCTATTTGCGATTTGCATTGAAATCATTTGTTAAGGATTTGAAGCAGCCATTGAAATCAAGATATCTTCAAGCTTAAGTGGTATATAGAAGAACTTTTATCCTTAACACAAAAATGGTTGAAATACCATAGTAAGTTCAAACAAACTATAATATGATCTTATAGATTCAAAGGACAACCACTCAAGCTCTGATACCAATTGAGAGAACAAGATCTTTGTGCAGGGACAAGGTTCGAGAACTCAAACCTTGAGTAAATGTTTGAGATCAATGTATGCTTACAAATAGATGCTCAAGTCAAGACTGGAAAGACCAGTCAAGTCTTACATAATTAGTTCAACAAATGATCAAGACATTAAGTATGAATAAGTAGATAATGATCAAGGAAAAATCAATAAATGAAAAAGTAGAATGTTTTTTGATGTGATGAAGATAAAAATGCTAAAAGTGAGAGAAAGATCTGTCATTGACTTGTATTGAATGATCCTATTTATAGGAGATAGTATTACAGTGAATTAACCAAGTTACTTACATAGGACTGGACAAAAGAACTGTTTCTGACATTCTGATTGTCCTAAATGAACATTAGACTAAGTCCTATGAAATGTTACATCAAAATAAAAGATAAACTTAATAAATGCATAACACACAAAATAACTTCATTTCGGACAAGTGATGTTCCGAGATGAAGGTTTGGTTTTGGATCATTAAACATTCCGGACTTCAGGATCAGTTTTGGAATGTGTTTCTCTTCAAGGTTCTTCACTCCTTTTCTGCAGCTTCGTACATGTTCCGGATCTCATCTATCTTCAGAATTGACAGCCTTCAGAATATATACTTAGGATTGCTAGAGGTTCACTTTCAGGTTCCAACAATGGTTGGAGTAAAGTATAAGGGAATGGACTTAAGGCGATAAGTTCTCATGTTTCGTGTTGCATAGACATACATAGCAGAATATAGCAAATTATAGCAGAATATAACAACCAAGTTTAATACAATTCAATTTAAATATAATGAATAATAAGTAGCTTTTCGGACATGATTTTCCACCCCAACACATAAAAAACCAAAAATAGGGGGAGTCGTGAATACTCACAATATGTATTGAGATGATGAAAATGGTGCCTTGAACTACGCTCCACTCGTACCACTATCGTTTTCCTACAATGATGTTACACACTAATGAGTATCTAATTGAAATATAATACTAATATATTTACTACTACAATAGAATTATGCCAATAATGTGTCAAAATTTAATATTGTTAAGTTACAAACATTTTTTTGAAATGGTGAAATTTTATAACCCATGTGATTAAGATAATTTTGGATATCATTTTCCATATTTTTGTAATTTTAATTGAGGGTATTTCAATACATTTAAAGGTGTTTTAAACTCCTAAAAATCCAAAATTTTATCTAACAGTTTCCAAAAATTGTCAAACTTTTCATTTTCATTCTAAATACAGTAGAGGTGTTCCAGAAATTTTCCTTTGAAATTTTTATATGATTAACTATGTTTCCAAAATTTTAAGCCTTCATATCCATATAAATACGTGAAAAATAGCATACAAATGATAAAAATTCCCAAACTTCTTATGACAAAGAGAGGGGTATGAAGCTCACGTTGAGTTGTATTTTCGGTTTCGAAGAAGAAATGGAAAAGGTTCGGCTCTAGCAAGCCTTCCTTGAATAGATCTTGAGCTCTAAGATGTTCTAAGAACATTATTTACGAAAACAAGAGTGTAAGGGGAGTAAAGGTGTTCAAAGATGAAGTAATACACTTGGGTTTGTAAGATCTTACCAAAATAAAGGAGTTCTTGATGAAGAATTTCCCTTTAAACACCCTATAGTCTCGAAAATTTAGAGAGTAGTGAAGGAGTTCTTCAGAGGTTTTGGAAGGAGTTGTAACTTGAAAATGAGTAGGGTGAGAGGAGGGGCTTGGTCGAGAGTTAGCATAAAAGAGAGAAAATGACTAGACTTTGTTGTATGTGGAATAATACTCTCTTAGAAACATGAGATTTATCTTTGATACATGAGGGTTAAACATGTGTTGTCAAGCATGTGTTTAATCCTTATCCATCTTCTTATATATATATATATATATATATATATATATATATATATATATATATATATATATATATATATATATATATATGTGGGCCGAGATTTGGGCTAGGAGGTAGGATGTGGATTAATTTGGGCCTTTTCTTGATCTTTGCTCGAAAATATGAGGCCCACTAAATAAGTTTTTGGCCCATTAAACATTTAGGAGGGTTCGCGGCCCAATTAGTACAAATAGAATGGATTTATGGTCTGTTAAGGTTAATTGGAGTTGTTATGGCCCAATAAGGCCCATTAGAAATAAGATGGATCATTCTAGGCCTAAATGTTCCCAAAATATTATAGATTTGATGAATTGATGGTTTATTGGTCCCTTAGGCCCAATAAGAGAATCCTAGTCCATAATGGACTTGTTCCGGGATTTCTAGGGTTTCCAACCCTTACTTGCCCAAGTGAGATGTATTTGAACGAACATAGAGTGTAGGCTTTTACAATGGATGATGCTTATATGGGAATAGAATTTCCTAGCAAAATGCCAGTTGTGACAAATTCTGAATAAAGTTGTCATCAAAGGTAACATCAAAGCTTTCTTCTAGAACACGAGTTCTTCGGTTGGGAACTCTGTAAGCCTTGGATTTTGAAGAGTACCCAAGAAAGATAGCTTCATCATCTTTGGGTTGGAACTTTGTAATTTGATCACAGTTGTTTTTTATGAAGCATCTGCATTCGAAGACATGTAGGAACGAGTTAGTTGGCTTCTGACCATTCATTGCTTCGTATGGTGTCATGTTGAGATGTCAATTGATGATGCTTTGATATTGAGTGAAACATGTAGTGGATACAGCTTCATCCCAAAGATAGAGTGGCGGGTTTGCATAGTTTAGCATTGATCGACCAGCTTCAACAAGTGTTCTATTGCATCTTTCAACTACACCATTTTGTTGTGGAGTATAGGGAGCTGAGAGGTTGTGATTGATCCCTTTTTCTGTGAGAAACTTCCCAATGGTGGAGTTAACAAATTCGGAATCATTATCACTTCGGATTCTTCAGACCGGGAGCTTGATGAGAACTTCTATTCCTTTGATAAAATTGATGAGCTTAGAGGTTGTTTCAGATTTCAGACGAAGGAAGAAGACCCAGGTGAACCTTGTAAAGTCATCAACAATCACAAGAATGTATTTCTTATGATGAAGACCATATGATTAGACTCAATTGTTTTCATTAGATCTAGTATTGTAAGTCTTGGATACAATGCATGTTCAATTAGAGAAACCTAGATCGAAGCAATTAGGGTTTGCATTTGCACATAGGAAAGTTCTTCTGGCTCAAACCCATCAGTGGTATCAGAGCATTGATTGATTTCTATTGAATTGATGCATTGGTTGATTGCTTGTTGCTTGAAAAATTCGATTTTTGTGATTTTGCCTGATGAACTCGGCGAGTAGCTCCAACTCGGTGAGTCCATAGTGGGAACTTGGCGATTTCGAGCATCAGAAGGAGGTAGTTTCGGGATTTCTTGCTGATTTACTTGAGGATACTTACCTTAACTGTTTTGGGTCAATAAAATCTGATTTTAATCAAATATATGAGTATATTCTTGACCAAACAAAAGATAATTACCAATTAGTTGAATAATAATTTCCTTATATGATAACAATTGATTATTTGAATTGAATTGGTTAATTTTCTTGCAAGTAATATTGAATAAGATCAAATTGAGATAATCTAATTAGTTGATTTGTATTATTTGCTATTTCATCCTTATGGTTTTGAAAAGTTTAAAACTTGTCCTCAAGTTTTGAAATTTATGTTTTGCGATTAAAAGTTTAATTTGAATAATTTAAATTTCAAACCCTAGAATTTTACAAGTTTAAAATTCAACACTACACTAATATATTATTACGAGCTTAATATATATATATATATATATATATATATATATATATATATATATATATGATTAAAAATGCTAGTCTTACCGTTAGTAGGCCTCATTCACGAAGCCAGTCTATAAGGTGGGTATTAGGTTGCTGCCTATAAAATGGCGCTTAATAGGTGTACACTCACACTCACCGCTTGCTTGACTGGTGGAGGGTCGTTAGCCGAACGGGTAGGATAGGGCAAACCTCCTCTCATTATGAAGTATAATGAATCTATATAAAGTAACTAAACGTGTTTCATAAAATTCTCAATCTTAGTTACTTTAATAAAAATGAATTGATGCAATCCCATGAAATTACACTTTTCACCCTTGCTAAGAAGTTAGTGGAGCGTGTGTGGTTATCCGGCACACTAATTGGTTCTAAGCAAAGGTGGCAAAGGGTGATTCTTTGTTTCTCATAGTTCAGTGGAGCGTGTGTTGTTTACCAGCACATCGAATAGGTGATTGTAACAAAGAAGGCACCATGTAGATTTGCATGGTTATTCACACCCGCTTTGTGATCCTCGGTATCCCAGTCACAAACTAGAGGGGCGTATCGAGATTTAAATATGCCATTGAAAGGTTCAATGAATCTCAAAGAAAACTAGGAATTCTCAATACATTTAATACTTAAGCTTATGTTTTTTCATGGTGAAGAATTAGTGAATCGTCATTCACTTACCTCAAAATTATTTGCATGTTGGATCACGGCATCCCTTTTCTAATGTGTAAATAATGTTGTTGGGTCCTAGCCCTAATTTTTATTTTGGTTATTAATTAGGGACTTAACTCTAATCAAACTTTGTTTCCTTTCTATTTGTAGATGTCTAATGCAAACAACGCTGCTGCTAGCTCATTCACGCTAATGAGCCTTTGTCAAAAAGTGACTTTCGATGGATCGAACTTTAGCAAATGGATAAGATACATTTGCGCGATCGCACGTTACAAGGAAAACGAGAATGTTCTTGATGAGAAGCTTGAGAAGATCAATCCAGAAACGAGAATGTCCATTGCATCATGATAGCCACAATGAACTCCGAATTCCAAAAGTCCTATGAGGACATGTATCCTTATGAGATGCATCTAGACTTGATGGAGAGATATCACCAAAGCACGAGGTAAGATCGCTATCAGATCATAACGAATATGATCACTGCTAAAATGGGAAGTGGAGAGTCTCTAACTGTGTACTTACAAAAGATGCAAAGGTATGTTGATCGTCTTCACAAGTTGAATGTCAACTTTGGGGAAGATTTGGCTATCGACATTGTTCTTCACTCCTTCCCTCATGCTACAATCAATTTAGGACGATCTACAACATAAACAAGGAAGACGTCACCCTAAGCAAACTCCAAGGGCTTCTAAGGACTGCTGAGAGCAACCTCAAGGACAAGTCTGTTGCACCAACTCCCAATCCATCCGCTGCTCCTGTTTTGGCTATTGGGCAGGGAAGGGGCAAGAAGAGGAAGGCTTCTTTGAAGAACCACCGCAAGGGAAAGTTACAAGATGGTTCCTCTTCTAGTGGGACCAAGGTTAATCCTGCTAAGCCCAACCCAAACCCAAAGGAGGCAGAGTGCCATCATTGCCACAAAATAGGGCGTTGGAAGAGAAGCTGCCCGAAATATCTGCAAACCATCAAGGATGGAAAGATCAAGCCATCTTTCGCAGGTATTTACACAATTAAATCCAATGATTCATCTCATGTTATTTCTTGGGTTCTTGATACATGGTGTGGTTACCACATTTGTTCTGATTTGCAGGGAGTAGGAAGAAATAGGGATGTGAAGCTTGGAAGAATAAATCTAATCATGGGGAACAGAAGATCGTCGCCTGTTACCAAGATTGGAGTGTATTCTTTAGTGCTTAGTAATGGATTGAATTTAGATTTAATTAATTGTTGCTTCTCGCCAGATATGGCAAGAAACATCATTTCTTTTCATGGTTTATTTAGACAAGGATTTAGATATTTGTTTAATAATGAGAGTGGTTCGATTTATGCTTATCTAAATGGTGTTTTATATTTTGAAGCAATGCCTTGTAATGGAATTTATGAAACTGTTATGGTTGTAGATAACATAGGAAGGATACAAAGGATTGACTGACACCCGAGTCAAATAACACCAAAGTAGGTATAGAAATCACAAGAAATGTACTTAAATACAAAACAAAATAAGCACAATAAATATCAAATAAATAAATAAGGAAAATATGTACCCACCACAACATTAAGTGCTACGCGGACCTCCTCCACTGTTAGCTGGAAAGCTCTCCCACGAGCCCTCGGAACCTCGGCCTTCACCAGCCGACTATCAGTAGCACACAAAGTAGCAGGTGCAGATCCATGTGCTGATCCTTAAAGAAGCTAGGGGTACTTGGCTTTCCGATGGCCGGTTTGGTTGCAGTGGAAGCAAACTGCAAAACCCTTGGGGAAATCCTTCGCCACATGCCCCTCTTTGCCACATTTCTAGAAAATACTTGCTTCACACGACCCCTCGTGACTCTTGCCGCACTTTCCACAAGTGCGGCCCTTCTGGCCCCCAGTCCTCGTACCAGCGGGCTTAGCCCGCTTCGCTGTTGGCTGTGACTACATTGGCCTCTAGTCTCTCCCCTGAGACTCTGCCTCCTCTTTGGCCTGAGTCTCCAGCTCTATCTCCTTCCTCTGGGCATTTGCCTGAACCTTTGCAAATATTCGATAAGACGACTTCACCACAAAGTCTCGAATATCCGTCCTTGGAACTCTCAAATACTGGATCATGCATGCTTGCTCAGTCGACACATGCTAAGGGCAGAACAATGCCCTCTTGTGAACCATCCGTGTAATCTCAGTAACCGACTCTGTCTTTTGCTTAAGAGACAGAAACTCCTGGACCAACTGTTTGTTGGGTTTTAGTATACTACAACATCCTATGGTGCACATACAACCCTAAATTCCTTGGATCTATGTTTTCTCTATTATACATGCAAATATGAAGTTTCCAAGATATTACCCTATACTAGCATACAAATATCATATACTTGGGTAATAAAATAGATAGAATACATACCTTTTTTTATGTAACTTGTCTTCATGAAGCTTGAGTGCCTAGTGCCCCAAGTGTGACACTCAAATAGTTCACACAACACCATGAACACTTGGAATAACCTTGAGAATATGGATACTTTGGTTCTCTCTAGTGAAATCGGATTGCCCTTTTGTGTACACACACTAGTGCCCATTTCACCAACCAAAGACATCTTTGAATAGTGTGGAGATTAGGGTTAAACCCTAATACCCATGACCTTTCATTTCATATGATCCATGGGTTAAACACTCCATGGACTATACATGAAAGCTTAGCCCAACCTAAATGAACTTGGCCCATCATACAAATATATCTTAGAGTCCATATTTAATTAGTTACTTTTGATCACTTAATCAATTATAAATTAATTCTTGATCAATACTAATTAAATAATATGATTATATATTAATATATTAGAACTTATAATATATTAATATAAATCACTAGTATCCCTTTTCCTCATCTTGTCTATCCAATTTTCCCAATGCCATGCAACCCAAATGGACCATGACGGGTCGGGTCAAGTCTTACCAATTATAGTTATGGACTTACACATTAATCCAACAGTCTTCCACTTGGATAAGTCTAAAACTATTATTGAGTATGACTTCAAACCCCGACTAGCAATCGTAGCACTCAAAAGCTTTTGTCGAACTCTGACCTTGCCGATGAACTCTGACCTTAGTCAATGACTAGTCCATTAGACAAGGGATCATATATTCATCCATTCTAGATATCATATGGACTGAGACATGGATTATAAATCATTCTCTCTGTCTATTTGTTGTTCCCCGATTTCCGATTCATGATGACTGACTGACTGAACAGATCAAATCAGTCATGTCTTGGCCAAGCACTCACATGTATTATCATTAAATCATCGAGGAGCCCACAAATATCACTTTTATCCCGAAGGTAAAAGGAATGGATAATCTTCGACTCATATGGCTTTTTATACTACTTGTTGAATCAAACACAAAGGTACGTTTTATAACATATAGTTACCAATGTGTTTTCGTGCAATCAATGTATAACCAACTCATAGTAACAACTCATATCTCTAGGTTTGAAGAATATAAGATATTATCGTCTCATGATCACTCGTGATAAAATCCATGAAGTTATTCTAATGAGCGCGGGTTGAATCCAATACTCAGAACTTATGAGCACTCATGAGTGTTGTAGCACCACCTTGTCCAACATCTTATACCTCTACAAGCCCAACCCATGACAGTCTTGATTCATATCTACTTCCAACATATGACCGACTGTGGATGGTTTGAATAACTTAGTCATTCGGGAAGAATGACCTAGTTTATTCTGGAAGTCAAAACATGCAAAATGAAACACAAGAATAATTGAATCTAATATGGTCTCAGAACTTATGAATATAAATACACACCTTTTATTTATCACCATACGATTACACATTATTCATTGCATAATGTTTCAGCTATCAACTTTATTCTTGAATTAAAACAATAGTTATCCCATGCTCCAAGCATGTACAATATGTTTTCTAAACACTAGTCATGCCATACACCATGTATGCACACTATGTTTGTCTATGATCTTTTCTTTGTGAAATAAACCAATTGAATAATGATTCTCATTTCACACTCCCAAATCCTTATTGTAAATGTAAGAATTCGAAATCCTTATCATTTATCGAAATCTGTTAGATTTTAAACTTATATGCATTGGTCCTCTTGTAACGATTATGCACAAAGTCACAAAGACTTGTCAACAAACATTATAGAGTATTCTAATGGAGATCAACTCCATGGAACCGAAGTCTCATATTCAAAGTTCATTGCCTTTGCACATTCTTCTTGCATTAAGTTTCCTAATCTTACACAGATAACATCCACCTACCCATATTCCCATTTTGACTATCACTTCTGAAAAAGAGTTCCTTCTTTTCAGAATATGTCAATATGGTCCTTCCAAAATTAACACCATACATCCAGATGTCCCTAAGCAACCAATCTTTGGTAAACCTTAGATTGTCCTCGACAATTGCTTAATGCTTTTAGTTATATCCATTTCTAGACGTTTTTGCTTATTAACGCCTCAGGAATTTGGAAAATTTTAGAAAGGATGAATATAACACATGTAATCGATCCAATATTTGAAGCATATGGGACATGATTCATGATGTCTCACATAAAGACTAAACTAGTCTTTCTCTATAATGTTTCCATTTCAAGTTGCCAAGTTCTCATAATTCAGATTATGAAAAGGGATGTCGTAATCATAATCGAATTTTAGAACGCAAATAATGGACCCATATATAGAATTTTCTTATGTTGAGCCATTCCAACATAACATTTATATATATATATATATATATATATATATATATATATATACTTGACTAAATTTGATTAAAATCTCAATCTAAGCTTTTAGAATTGAAATAAAGTATAATTTCCTCTCCCTTAATTATAGCAAAACAACTTTTCAACCCCTGCAACTTCACGAATTGAAAATTTTGTTTTCTATAATTAACATTGCTAACTTGAAACCTTTATAATTATCATGCTCCTACTAACATGAAGATTATTAGCATAACACTTAAGCTCCCACTAGGCTTGACATGTATGCAGAAATTACTGGACTTCTAGAAATCAATACTTTATTGACTTTCTTTCCAAAGTTCAGATTCTTGATACTAGATTGCTTTGATAAGTCCTTATCAAAATTATACACCTTATCTTAGATAGCTCACAGGTTTGTCTAAGCAATTTCAGAACATTGAAAAGGGATGTCGTAATCATAGTCTCAATTGTTTAGAACTTTGCTATCTGCTTCAAATCTACTTAGTGGAAGTGTTTCCTCACCATCATTTTCATGAATCGGATAGAAACCTTATGACCCTTAGATTTAATGGTGTATGTGTTCTTATCCATGTGATTTTGTCAAAACCATAATCACAAGACACGGTTAATGACAAATCCAAATCCATATGGACTGAACTCAATCTTTATTTCTTGCCACCTAGCAGTACAAGGCCTGCCATTGCTTCCATGTAGTTATACAAACGATTGAGAGCTCTAAGAACTCATATGCAAAGCCAACTTTAACTGGAATGGGAACAGAAATAGAAATATGTCAACACGATAGGTTATAAACGTCACGTCGTGTGCTAGTGTTAAACTATAGGTTTTTATTCTTGATTAGATGTTGAAATTATTTTCAAGATCTTTAAGACTCCCACGGTCCTCTTGATATATAACACTATCCTGCCAAATATTCAAGAGATAGTGCAGATTCTTTATCAAGACAAACACTTCAGACAATTGGTCTTAGTTGGTCTTTGTTTTATCCAAAACATCACAACTCACCAACTTCAAATGTCCAAGAGTAGGACACATTTTACTCTTACATTTGACTAGTGTTAATAAACCTTCCTTTAAGATATGTCACTCAAGTTACAATCTTGGAGTATGACTCTAAGAATTGTTTTTGAAACGAGATATGAATCATCTTATTGATTTGACCGCTTCAACAATTCATAGCTCCTCTTCTTAGTTATCAGAATGGACGTAGAGGATGAATTATGATAAGGTCTCTTAATCATTAACATGATCATATAACATGATACTAAAGTACTCTCCCATCTTTTCAGACTTGAGAAACTTTTATCCTTCTGCCTAATTTGATTCTTCTTATTCAGTCTGCCATACATTTGGAACTTTTCCAATGTGTCAGAATTATACTTAAGCTTGTAAGTATAACCATATTTACTAAACTTTAGTAAATCATGACCAATAGTCTTATCGATCTTTTGTGGTGGACTTTACCAATGCACAAGAATGTGTACTCGACCCCCTAGTCCTTTACTTGAGTCACACATAAATGTGAACAAGGAAGTAGTCTTAATTTTCCAAAGCTAAAAGTTCTCATTCATCATACTATACAACTTGTATGATTCCAAGTTTCTATCCAACTGAAAACTTGGATAATGAGAGGCTTTCCTTGTTTGGTAAATTTAGACACTACCACAAATGAAAGAATCAAATTCACATTTCCATTATTGCTAGAAACCTATAAAGATCAATTTTTCAATAAACGTCATTGCAAGGAGATGTAAACAAAAATAAAATCAAAATTTTATTTATTTATAAAATGCAGAAAAAACGTTTCCTTAAAATGCAACTTTAAATGAAAACTATGTTATTACATGTTTCCTAGCAATCTATCATAACTCCTAAGAGTAGCTCAGGAATCCGATCTTCAATCAAGCAATAGAAATCCATCTTCGCGATCAAATTTAGCATACTCTTTCTTTAAGTTTCCTTCACTTTTTCCTTTGATTCTTAAAACATCAACAAGTGACCCAGTCACATCATGTAATAAGAATCTCATAAGAGAAACTTAATCGAGTTAGATAGTGGAATTTACCTGAAGTAGAGTCAAACTTATTGACTTGATCAACCTTATGATCTTTCAGGTAAATATGTCAGCTTTGCAACCAATGCCCTTTCCTTTTGGCAATAGAACCATATAGACCCTTTGGGAATGGTACATGAGACAATCTCAGACTTAGCCTTTCTCTTTACCATTTGGTCAACCGAGTTGACTATGGCTAATCCCTTTCAATTGGGAAGAGAAATCTTTTACTGGATTTCCAGTGTCATCATTGTCCATGTCGATAAAGTTTTGGGAAATTGATCTTAGCAAATAGATAAGATCATTAAGGGTCATGTCATAGTCTATTCCATAGTAGTCCCAAAGGTAACTCACTATGTGGCTTAGAAAGTGAATGAACGTCCAGCTTCTTTAAGACTTTCACACACAACTCTCTCGGCTTGTCAATATGTGACTTCATCTCCAAGATGCTATCACACATAGACCTTGCTTGCCAATAGGGCTTGAGTGACCTTTAACTTGTGGGTTAGGGAGAATAATTAGAGGAGGTGGAGGAAGTGAAGTTCCAAGAGATTCGGGAAGATCATATATGTCTGAACTAGACATCTTTTGGGAGATATTCAAGATAGTTGATTTAAAGTCCTTAATATAACACCCAATATGAAATATTAAGGCTAGGACCCAACACAATATTTTATTACTTTGAAGAGGGATGCCGTAATCCAAGATATAGAATATTTGAAGGTAGGTGAATGACGATTCACCAATTTCCACCATGAAAATGAAATAATTCAATTAGGTTTTACTTGAATTTGAAACTCCTAGATCTTTTGAGATTCATTGAACTGTTCAATGACATGTTTCAATCTCGAATGTGCCCTTAAGGTTTTGTGATTGGGATGCCGAGGATCAGAAAACATGGTGTGAATAACCATGCAAATATACTTTGTACCCTTAATATTTACCCCTCAATCGATGTGTCGGTTAACCACACACGCTCCATCTATACTATGATAAACATTAAGTTACCCTTTTCATACCTTGTTAAATCAAGCTAGTGTGCCGGTTAACCACACACGCTCCACTAACGACTTAACGAAAGTGCAAAGTGTAATTTCATGGGTTAGAACCAAATTCACATTTTCCTAAGTAACTAAGATTGGTTATTAGTAATGTTGGATTAGTGTCTGTCACACCCTAAAAACTGAAGGCGGAAACATTCCCGGCGTTCACTCCACGTTGAGTATCAAATCCAATGCACATAGTAAGTAAAATAGAACAACTATTACATTACATAAAGAAAAGTTTTACATTTGTTTCAAAAGATATAGTTTTACAGTTGTGATACATTGTATATATATACGGACAAAATGAAACGGGTCTTCTGAGCACTCCGTCTTCGGACAAAAAGATTCTTGAGTACCTGTTCTAACGTTGACCTGAGAACACAAGTGGTTTGAAAATCAGCATAACGTTGGTGAGTTCATAAGCGGTTTTCGTTTTGTGAAATGTTCATGTTCCTTTCTGTTTCTGAAAATGTTATGCATGCCAAGAAAATCCCATATTTTCTTAAAATGGTTGGTTTTTGTTTCACAATATGCAAAGTAAAGTTGTACACTAAAAACATGTTTACCCTTGTGAAAATGTACATTTAGGTTATCTGTTTTGTTATACTGTTCTGGTTATTTACCAATGGATCCCCAGGAAAGTCCCATACTTTCCTGATTGTATATTACCAATTGCAAAAGATGTAAGGTTATCCAGTTTGTTACACTTTTCTAGTTATGCAAATGTTTCCCCAGGAAAGCCCCATGCTTTCCTGAATGTTGGTTACCGTGTGTAAAAGATGTAAAAGATGTATTCTGATTAGATCTGGTTATGTACAAGGTTTCCCAGGAAAGTCCCATACTTTCCTGAATATTGTTTACCAATGTAAAAGATGTATACTAAAACCTGGTTATCTTGTGAAATGTATAAAGTTGTTCATTATTACTATAAGTAAATCTCTGTTATCCTAATTGCGAGTTCCATAACCATACGATAGACTAAACCTGTGGCAATAAGTAGTCCACATCCTTATGACTTTCGTCACCCTTGAACCATTTTGGTTCGGCTGTAGCTAGCAGCCAGGTGTGGGGTAGTCAGCCCTGTATAGATCTATACACTCAAGTCACACTCTCTAAATCCCAGAGATTCTAGTTACGGGTGTAGTCCTCCACTCGCGTATCTCTGTGCAGTGTTCGCCGAGGACGTGTCTCCAATTATACAGGAATAACAAATTTACTAGTAATAATATGATAATCCTCCACTCGCGTATCTCTGTGGAGTGTTACCGAGGACAAGACAGTATACAAGTTTTATGTTCATATGTTCTAATGTCATGCCTTTAACTGATAAAATGTGGAAAACCATTTGTGAAATATATGAAACATAACGGTTTATAAACCCATTTCACAAATAATATTTTTGCGTGAGCTACATGTTCAAACGGTTATCAATTGTATCAATCAGTGTTAAAAGCATATAAAATGTGAAACACACACATAAAAACAAGTTTTGAGTACAAGTAATCTCTTGTACTTTGCTTGTGTCCCCCCCCCCTGAAAACAGTTAAAAACAGTGAAAAAGGGTAGGGGTATGAACTCACCAAACTCGGAATTGTGACGATTTCGGACACTAGACGTTGGTTCGGGGCTTGATTACTTGCGATGTCCCTATGTAAAATGTAATAATGTCCATATATACCTAATTAGATTTACAAACACTAATTATATGGAACATTACACTCCAACGAAGTTAAACACCTCAAAACGAGCGTTTGGAGTGACCCGGGTGACATCTTCGGACGTGTAATGGCACTAGGGACTTGGGATTTGAGTTTATTCTCCAAGAGTAATCATTTTATGGAGTTTACAGCCATGAAACCCACATACATATGAGTTCACGGACGTGAACTCATATTTGGGTGATTTTGAGTGCTAAAATGGCTTAAATGGACAAGGGGATGTTGGAATGAGCTTCTAAAATTCCATGGAATGATTTAATGGGACTTATACCATTTGAAAGGGAGTTCACAGCTGTAAACTTGGAGTTGATGGCCGTAAACTCTCCTATGGCCAAGAGAAATTGTTTTGAAGCACCTAGAGCAATCACATGTGATTCTATTAATTTTTCCAAGCCTTTGGATGGTTTAAGGGCATCATTTGGCACACTTTTATGAGTTTATGGCCTAAGAGTATGTTCTATGGCCGTAAACTCGTAAATGTAGTGTTTTTTTATGTTTAAGGCTCCCAAACTAATTTTAGATGGATCTATGATTTGTTCCAAGGCTATTGGTTGAGTTTCAAGGCATTGAAACATGTTAAAATGTGTTTACTCCCCATGTTTGAGGAGTTTACGGTCCAAGCACATGCCTTGGCCGTAAACTCACTTTTGTCCTTCAAAATTCATGTTTTAAATGTTTCAAGTCCCGATTTGTAAGTCTCAAAGTCGTATCTAAGTCCCAACAATGATTTGGAAGGGTTAATTGGCTTAAAAACACCATTTTTATGTGTTTACGGCCCAAGCTTGATCCTTGGCTATAAACACATGTTCTAGGTCCTAAATCTCAAATTAAACATCAATTTGAAGGCTAAAGAGGTTAGATAACAAGTTAGGGATGTTACCTCTTTGATTTGGAGCCTTAAATCTTTGTTTTTGGACCTTTGATTATGGATGAGGAGAGAGGTTGGAGAGTGATTAAGGAAAGATGGCCAAAAGCTTCAAATGGAAGCTTTGAGTCCTTTATATAGTGTTTGTGAATTGAACACGGCGGAATTCTACCCAATACCGGCGTTAGGCGGGGCTTTTGGTCGCACCCGACCAAGTTGCCGTAACCCGATATGGTCGATTCTAGAATTATTCCGATAACTATTATGGGGTGTTAGAATGATTTCAAATGGCATTAAGACATCCATTAAGTCATTTTAGATCAATACAAGTTAATGACTTAATTAAATGGCGAAATCGGAAACGGATTTGGAAACGGCATTTGGTTGATCGAATTGGATTACAATTTGAGTTACAAGAAGTGATATGAAATTTCGGGTTGTTACATTATCCCCCCGTTAGAGGGAATTTCGTCCCGAAATTCAAGACAAGATACAAGACAAGATACAAGACAAAAATACAAATTCATGGATCTGAAAAGAGTTGCAGATACTTCTGTTTCATTGATTCTTCCCGCTCCCAAGTGAACTCCGGTCCCCGCTTGGCATTCCAGCGAACCTTCACTAACGGGATGCGACTTTGTTTTGTACGATTGACTTCTCGATCCATGATTTCGATTGGTTCCTCCACGAAGTTGAGGTTTTCATCGATCTCGATCTCGTCTAAAGGAATCACTCGGGTTTCATCAGATAGGCACATCTTGAGATTTGAAACATGGAATACAGGGATGGATGTTACTGAGCTCGTGAGGTAAACGAAGCTTATAGGCTACCGGACCAACCCTGGCGAGGATCTCGAAAGGTCCAATGTACCTTGGATTAGGTTTCCCACGCTTACCAAAGCGTACAGTGCCTTTCCAGGGTGAGACTTTCAACAGGACGTGGTCTCCAACCTGGAATTCCAGTGGTTTCCGACGGTTATCAGCGTAACTCTTCTGGCGATCACGTGAAGCTTTCAGTCGTTCTCAGATTTGGATGATCTTCTCGGTGGTTTCACGGATGATTTCAGGACCAGTGAGAGCACTATCGGGGACTCGACTTTTGGCTAATAGTGTATCCCCTACCTCAGCCCAGCACAGAGGGGATCTGCACTTGCGACCGTATAGGGCTTCAAACGGGGTAGCCCTAATGCTGGTGTGGTAATTGTTGTTGTACGAGAATTCGATCAAAGGTAGATGTGTGTCCCACGACTTTCCAAAATCAATAACACATGCCCTAAGCATGTCCTCTAGGGTTTGGATTGTTCTCTCACTTTGTCCATCCGTCTGAGGATGATACGCTGTGCTCATGTCTAGCTTGGTTCCAAGAGCTTTCTGGAGAGAATGCCAAAATCGGGAGGTAAACCTGCTATCTCGATTAGAGATAATAGACGCAGGTACACCGTGCAGTCGGACTACCTATTAGATGTAAATCTGCGCGAGTCTTTCCATCTTGTATGATTCTTTGATCGGAACGAAGTGAGCTGAATTTGATAAACGATCAACAATTACCCAAATGGTATCATACCCACTCGGACACTTGGGTAGTTTGGTGATGAAATCCATGGTAATCATCTCCTATTTCCATTCGGGTATCTCGGGTTGTTGGAGCAGACCTGAGGGTTTCTGGTGCTCAACTTTAACCTTGGCGCAAGTCAGACACTTGCCCACGAACGTAGCTATCTCAGCTTTCATGTTTGGCCACCAGTATTGTTTCTTAAGATCTAAGTACATCTTGTCAGAGACCGGGTGAACAGAGTAATTGGTTCTATGCGCTTCTTTCATAACTATCTCTCTGAATCCTCCGAACTTGGAATCCAAATCTGATCCACGAAATGATAGACTCCGTCACCTCTGATCTCAAGTTTCTTTTCCATTCCTCTCAAGGCTTCGGTCGACACGTTCTCGGGTTTGAGGGCTTCTAATTGGGCTTCTCGGATTTGTATGGGTAGGTTGGAATGGATAGTCATCTTCTGGTTCTTCACCTTGCGGCCTGCACTCTCCTTTCGGCTAAGGGAATCTACTACCACATTGGCCTTGCCGGGATAGTAACGGATTTCACACTTATAATCATTGAGTAGTTCTACCCATCGCCGTTGTCTCGTGTTCAAGTCTTTCTGGTCAAAGATGTGTTGCAGGCTCTTGTGATCAGTGAAAATCGTGCATTTGGTTCCGTAAAGGTAATGTCTCCAAATCTTCAACGCAAAGACTACGGCTCCTAGCTCCAAGTCGTGTGTTGTATAGTTGACCTTGTGTGCTTTCAGCTGTTTAGAAGCATAAGCAATCACCTTTCCTCTTTGCATAAGCACACAGCCTAAGCCTTGAGTAGACGCATCGCAGAAGACAACGAAATCCTCTGTTCCTTCGGGTAAGGACAGAACAGGCGCGCTGCACAAGGCTTTCTTCAGCGTCTGGAATGCAGTTTCTTGTTTATCACTCCAACAAAAGGGTACACCTTTCTGTGTTATAGTGGTTAGAGGTTTGGCGATTCTGGAAAAGTTCTGGATGAATCTTCGATAATAGCCAGCTAGACCCAAGAATTGCCGGATTTCTGTGGGTGTCTTCGGTGCTGACCAATTCTCTATCACCTTTATCTTGGAAGGATCTACATGAATACCCTCCTCGCTTACCACGTGACCAAGGAAAGCTACCTTCCGAATCCAAAACTCGCATTTAGAAAATTTCGCGTACAACTTCTCGGATCGAAGGGTTTCCAACACTAGCCTCAAGTGTTGTTTGTGGTCTTCTTCACTTCGGGAATAGACGAGTATGTCATCAATGAACACAATGACAAACTTGTCCAGATAAGGACGACACACTCGGTTCATCAGGTCCATGAACACCGCCGGTGCGTTGGTTAGACCAAAGGGCATCACTACGAACTCGTAGTGTCCATATCGAGTCCTGAAAGCTGTTTTGGATACATCACTTTCATGAACTCGTAGCTGATGGTACCCTGACCGAAGGTCTATCTTGGAGAAGTAACTGGCTCCTTGGAGTTGATCGAAGAGGTCATCTATTCGCGGAAGAGGATATCGGTTTTTGACAGTCAACTTGTTCAGCTCGCGATAATCGATACACATCCGAAAGGATCCATCCTTCTTCTTGACAAATAATACCGGAGCTCCCCAGGTAGGGATGGCAAAAAAACCCGAACCCGACGGGAAAACCCGAACCCCAAAGATTTTGGGTCGGGTCGGGTCACTCTTATCGGGTATCGGGTCGGGTTTCGGGTCATTATCGGGTTTTTAGTTCGGGTTCGGGGCAGGGATTGGGGTATGAATGCCCCGACCCGCCCCGACCCGATATATATATATATATATATATATATATATATATATATATATATATATATATATATATATATATATATATATATATATATATATAGTGATATTTCATCCTTCTAACCCATTTCAGCCACCGGAAGACTCTAACCCTAAATCCCATCACGTATTCCCAATTTCCCACTATCGCTTCTCTTCCCACTATTGTGATGAATTTAGTTACAATATTAGACTTTAGTAATTTCTGTTTGGTTCACTTATGTTAAGAACTTATTTGTATTTTAAGTCATTGTAAGTTTTTAATTTCTTAATTGTTTCATTGTAGTTTTCCAAAAAAAATTCTGCCACCATTTTCGGGTCGGGTTTTCGGGTCTATATCGGGTTTCGGGTCGGGTTCGGGGATATTTTTAGCCCCGACGGGGCGCCCCAATAAGAAACCCGTCGGGTTTCGGGTCGGGTTCGAGGACAAATATAAATATCGGGTTCGCGTATGGGATATGTCGCCCCGCCCCGAACCCGCCCCATTGCCATTCCTATCCCCAGGGTGAGGAACTCGGTCTAATGAATCCTTTACTGAGCAACTCATTGAGTTGACTGGATAATTCCTGCATTTCTGCTGGAGCTAAGCGATATGGAGACTTCGCTACAGGAGTAGCTCCAGGAATTAGGTAAATACGGAACTCGACCTGACGCTCAGGAGGATTTCCTGGAAGCTCTTCGGGAAACACATCAGGAAAGTTACAGACTTCGGGGATGCTCGCGACGTCTTTAACTTCCTGTTTCTCGTTGATTACATGGGCCAAGAATGCAATACACTCTTTTCGCAGAAGTTTCTGAGCTTTGATGTAGGAAATGATACAAAGGTTGGAACTGAGTTTATCGCCATAGATTACTAGAGTTTGACCCGAAGGAAGGTTGAGATGATGGCTTTTTTGAAACAAAGGATATCCGCATGATTGGGACTCAACCAATCCATGCCAATGATGACATCAAAGCTCTTTATGGATACCGGCATAAGATCGATAGGAAACGAATGGTCATTCAGGGTAAGGGTACAATCTACGAACACTTCGCTCGCGTTTTCTTTCTCACCACTTGCCATCTCGACGGTAAACGTTTCGGCTAAAGGTTGAGAATTATGTTTTAGGTTATGTTTGAATGCATGACTAATAAAGCTCCTCTCAGCATCCGAATCGAAAAGAATATTAGCATATGAGTTGTCGAGAAGGAACGTACCCGAGACAACAGTGGGATCGGCGACCTCTTCCTCCCGTCCCATGGCGAGGACCCTTCCGGTATTATCAGCAGTAGACTTCTTAGGACAGTTCCTTTTAAAGTGCCCAGCTTCACCACAGTTGTAACAGGCTTGACTGACTCCTGCTCCAGAAGATTGATTGGCCGATTGAGCTGAAGTCTTGCAAAATCGGACCGTGTACCCCTTCTTACCACAATTGGTACATGATAGTTCTCGGCAGGGGTCAGGGTTATGATGATACTTGCACTTGTCACAGAGGGGAAGATTACCAACATACCGGCTGGTAGGAGTTGGAGTTGTGGATCCCACAACAGAAGCAGCAGCAACGGGGGTAGTAGCAGCATGGACTGCTATTGTTTGCTGTCTTTTGGAGGATCCTTGAGAAGATTGACCCTTCTTCTTCTTCCAGAATTTTCTTTTCTCACCACTGCTTTTAATCGACTCAGGAGCGGTAGTGGTTTCCTCGACATCATCACTGTGGTCGATTAGGTTTTGGGCTAAAGTCTTAGCACTATCATATGTATCCGGGCGAGCAGCTAAGACATGACCCTTTGTTGGATGGGTTAGCCCCCAAATAAACCTCTCGATCTTTTTACTTTCGGGAGTGACCAAACCAGGGCAAAGGAGTGCGAGATCATCAAATCGGGAAGTGTATGCAGCAATGTCGGAACCTTTCATATTCAGGTTCCAGGGCTCATGCTCTAGCTTCTGCATTTCTCCACGGGGACAGTATTTGGCAAGGAGGAGTTCTTTCATGGCGTTCCAGCCCATGGCATTGGCTACGTGTAGGGTCATGGATTTTACTCGGCCATTCCACCAAGTCAAGGCTTTATCACTGAAGGTACAGGCTGCAAATTTGACCTTATCGGACTCAGCACATGCATAGATTTCGAAGATGGATTCGATTTTCTCGAACCATCAGGATAGGGAAATGACACATCCAGTGCCATCAAAGGACGTTGGTTTTGCATTCATGAAGTACTTATAGGAACCCTCCTTTCGGTGTCCCTGATTGTTTTCTTGATCTTGAGTACCACCTCCTGAACCACCGGAATCACCGGTGTTCAATTGAGACATAGCAGATGCAACCGCGTCGGTAACAGCTGCCTGAAATACCACGGGGTCAATTTCAGGAGGAGGTGGTGGCGGAGGGTTGTTGGTCTTTGAGCTGGGTCTCTTTCTGGGAGGCATCTTGATCTAACAAGATCAAGAAAGAGAGGATGATAAGTCCTCTGAATTGAATCGAGAGATATAACAGATATATATTCCGAATAAGCGATAAGGCAGGAAAAAGTTATCAAAGCAGGTAAACTATCGTTATCAGAATAATCGAGGATCTATACGTGAACGAGGACTTCTACAAAGGAATGGTTCAAGAAATACTCCCATAGTATTTCATGATTCGCTACGACACTGGCTCGATGTTTGTGGTATTAGGGTAAGTCTTAGGCATGCCGCATACCACAGTCACTCCCAAGCACATGTTGGCCGTGTCTCGAATGAATATAGTTGGCCAGGCTATATTGATCCTAGACACGACTACATAACTGCCCAGGTTTAACCGCAGTACACAACACCCATTTACTTATGTTTTGTTCTACTTGTAGTTACGAATCTCGACGGTTTGGTATACTTGTATACTTTTTGAAAATACTTATAGTTTGAAGATACTTTTATTTCAGAGCACTTAGGCCCTTTAGTGTTTATAGTTTTATACCATGTAAGGTTTGGTATACTTTATTCACTATAAACAAGGGCTCTGACACCAATCTGTCACACCCCGAAAATCGAAGGCGGAAACATTCCCGGGGTTGACTCCACGTTGAGTATCAAATCCAATGCACATAGTAAGTAAAGTAGAACAACCATTGCATTACATAAAGAAAAGTTTTACATTTGTTTCAAAAGATATAGTTATACAGTTGTGATACATTGTATATATATGGACAAAATGAAACGGGTCTTCTGAGCACTCCGTCTTCGGACAAAAAGATTCTTCAGTACCTGTGCTAACGTTGACCTGAGAACACAAGCGGTTTGAAAATAAGCATAACGCTGGTGAGTTCATAAGCGGTTTTCGTTTTGTGAAATGTTCATGTTCCTTTCTGTTTCTGAAAATGTTACGCACGCCAAGAAAATCCCATATTTTCTTAAAATGGTTGGTTGTTGTTTCACAATATGCAAAGTAAAGTTGTACACTAAAAACATGTTTACCCTTGTGAAAATGTATATTTAGGTTATTTGTTTTGTTATACTGTTCTGGTTATGTACCAATGGATCCCCAGGAAAGTCCCATACTTTCCTGATTGTATATTACCAATTGTAAAAGATGTAAGGTTATCCAGTTTGTTACACTTTTCTAGTTATGTAAATGTTTCCCCAGGAAAGCCCCATGCTTTCCTGAAGGTTGGTTACCGTGTGTAAATGATGTAAAAGATGTATTCTGATTAGATTTGGTTATGTACAAGGTTTCCCAGGAAAGTCTCATACTTTCCTGAATATTGTTTACCAATGTAAAAGATGTATACTGAAACCTAGTTATCTTGTGAAGTGTATAAAGTTGTTCATTATTACTATAAGTAAATCTCTGTTATCCTAATTGCGAGTTCCATAACCATACGATAGACTAAACCTGTGGCAATAAGTAGTCCACATCCTTATGACTTTCGTCACCCTTGAACCATTTTGGTTCAGTTGTAGCTAGCAGCCAGGTGTGGGGTAGTCAGCCCCGTATAGATCTATACACTCAAGTCATGCTCTCTAAATCCCAGAGATTCTGGTTACGGGTGTAGTCCTCCACTCGCGTATCTCTGTGGAGTGTTCGCCGAGGATGTGTCTCCAATTATACAGGAATAACAAATTTACTAGTAATAATATGATAATCCTCCACTCGCGTATCTCTGTGAAGTGTTACCGAGGTCAAGACAGTATACAAGTTTTATGTTCATATGTTCTAATGTCATGCCTTTAACTGATAAAATGTGGAAAACCATTTGTGAAATATATGAAACATAACGGTTTATAAACCCATTTCACAAATAATATGTTTATGTGAGCTGCATGTTCAAACGGTTATCAGTTGTATCAATTAGTGTTAATAGCATATAAAATCTGAAACACACACATGAAAACTAGTTTTGAGTACAAGTAATCTCTTGTACTTTGCTTGTGTTCCCTCCCTGAAAACAGTGAAAAAGGGTAGGGGTATGAACTCACCAGACTCAGAATTGTGACGATTTCGGACACTAGACGTTGGTTCGGGGCTTGATTACTCGCGATGTCCCTATGTAAAATTTAATAATGTCCATATATACCTAATTAGATTTACAATCACTAATTATATGGAACATTACACTCCAACGAGGTTAAACACCTCAAAACGAGCGTTTGGAGTGACCCGGGTGACATCTTCGGACGTGTAATGGCACTAGGGACTTGGGATTTGAGTTTATTCTCCAAGAGTAATCATTTTATGGAGTTTACAGCCATGAAACCCTCATACGTATTAGTTCACGGCCGTGAACTCACATTTGGGTGATTTTGAGTGCTAAAATGGCTTAAATGGACAAGGGGATGTTGGAATGAACTTCTAAAATGCCATGGAATGATTTAATGGGACTTATACCATTTGAAAGGGAGTTCATGGCTGTAAACTTGGAGTTTACGGCCGTAAACTCTCCTATGGCCAAGAGAAATTTTTTTGAAGCACTTAGAGCAATGACATGTGATTCTAGTAATTTTTCCAAGCCTTGGGATGGTTTAAGGGCATCATTTGGCACACTTTTATGAGTTTACGGCCTAAGAGTATGTGCTATGGCCGTAAACTCCTAAATGTAGTGTTTTGTTATGTTTAAGGCCCCCAAACTAATTTTAGATGGATCTATGATTTATTCCAAGGCTATTGGTTGAGTTTCAAGGCATTCTAACATGTTAAAAGGTGTTTAGTCCCCATGTTTGAGGAGTTTACGGTCCAAGCACATGCCTTGGCCGTAAACTCTCTTTTGTCCTTCAAAATTCATGTTTTAAATGTTTCAAGTCCCGATTTGTAAGTCTCAAAGTCGTATCTAAGTCCCAACAATGATTTGGAAGGGTTAATTGGCCTAAAAACACCATTTTTAAGTGTTTACGGCCCAAGCTTGATCCTTGGCCGTAAACACATGTTCTAGGTCCTAAATCTCAAATTAAACATGAATTTGAAGGCTAAAGAGGTTAGATAACAAGTTAGGGATGTTAAATCTTTGATTTGGAGCCTTAAATCTTTGTTTTTGGACCTTTGATTATGGATGAGGAGAGTGGTTGGAGAGTGATTAAGGAAAGATGGCCAAAAGCTTCAAATGGAAGCTTTGAGTCCTTTATATAGTGTTTTTGAATTGAACACGGCGGAATTCTACCCGATACCGGCGTTAGGCGGGGCTTTTGGTCGCACCCGACCAAGTTGCCGTAACCCGATATGGTCGATTCTAGAATTATTCCGATAACTATTATGGGGTGTTAGAATGATTTCAAATGGCATTAAGACATCCATTAAGTCATTTTAGATCAATACAAGTTAATGACTTAATTAAATGGCGAAATCGGAAACGGATTTGGAAACAGCGTTTGGTTGATCGAATTAGATTACAATTTGAGTTACCAGAAGTGATATTAAATTTCGGGTTGTTACAGTGTCTAAGGCTATAACTATATTTGGTAAGTACTTGACCCGGTTGAGCATGGTCCTTTTGGGTTGCCTTCACCATAGCAACTTGACAGGATGATTTATAATGAGAGAAGAAATATTATTAATATATTATGAGAATAATATAAGGAATAATAATATTGTTATTTAATTAATATAAGTCATAAATTAATTAGGAATTAATTTGGTGACTTAAAGAGGTTAATTGAATAAAGGGGCATAAACTGTCAAATGTGTGATAGCTGTATTTTGGGCTATGAATCTTTATGGATAAGGGGGTGGATGATTTTAGGGTTTGGAGAAGCCTAGAAATCGTCCAAGGCCTAGTCTATAGGGATTATTGGATTGCTTAGGGCCTAAGTTATTCAATTAGGGTTTAAGGTGTAACCCTAGTAGCCAATAGTATATATAGACCCTTTGGGTGGACGAAATCGGCACTCTTGTATCCCAAGAAACCCTAGAGTCGATTTTCTCACCCTCCTCTCTCTCTATCATCATTCTCTTTCTAGTTGGTGTTTGTAAGCCATTAGAGGAGTGACAATTGTGACTCTAAGCTCCAAAGACAAGAAGATTCAAGCAAGCAACTCAAGGTATTCCTTTAGATATGATTTCATATGTTATGAATTGAATGTTTACACTAGATCTATCAATGGAAGTCTTGGATATATTGCGTGTTAAATTAGAGAAACCTAGATCCAAGCATTAGGGTTTGCATGTGCACATAGGAAAGTTCTTATGGCTCAAACCCATCAGTGGTATCAGAGCCTTGATTGGTTTCTATTGAATTGATGCAGTGATTGATTGCAAAATTCAATTTTGTCCATCTTCCTGATGAACGCGGCGAGTTCCATAGTGGACTCGGCGAGTAGGACTCAACTCGGCGAGTCCATTGTGGTACTCGGCGAGTTCGAGCGTCAGAAGGAGCTAGTTTCGGGATTTCTTGCTATTTTCTTATGGAAACTTGCCTTAATCTTTATGGGTCAACACAAATCGAATTTTAACATATTTGTGAGTATATTCTTGACCTAACTAAAGATATTTACCAATTAGTTGAATAATAATTTCCTTATATGATATTAATTGATTATTGTTAATTAAATTGGTGAATTGTTTTGCAAGAAACATTTAAATAAATCAAATATGGATAATTATGAGATTAAATGGTTAATTTGAATTATTTGTTATTTGAAATTTAGTTTTGTGATTAAAAGTTTAATTTGGACAACTTAAATTTCAAACCCTAGAATTTTACAAGTTTAAAATTCAACCTTATACTAATATAATATTACAAGACTAATATATATATATATATATATATATATATATATATATATATATATATATATATATAAAATTAAAATGCTAGGCTTACCATTAGTAGGTCTCATTCACGAAGCCGGTCTATAAGGTGGGTATAAAGTTGCTGCCTATAAAATGGCGCTTAATGGGTGTACACTCACACCCACCGCTTGCTTGATCGGTGGAGGGTCGTTAGCCGAATGGGTAGGATAGGGCAACCCTTTCTCCTCATTAAAAGTATAATATTAAAATACAAAGTAACTACATGTTTTTCAAATTCCCAATCCTAGTTACTTTAGGAAAAGTGAATTGATGCAATCCCATGAAAAAACACTTTGCACCCTCGTTTAGATTTTAGTGGAGCATGTGTGGTTAACCGGCACACTAATTGGTTCTAAGCAAAGGTGGCGAATGGTGATTCATTGTTTGTCATAGTTTGATGGAGCGTGTGTGGTTTACCGACACATCGAAAAGGTGATAGTGACAATGAAGGCACCATGTAGATTTGCATGGTTATTCACACCCACTTTATGATCCTCGGCATCCCAGTCACAAATGAGAGGGGCATATCGAGATTTAAACATGCCATTAAAAAGTTCAATGAATCTCATCGAAATCTAGGAATTCTAAATGCACTTAAAACTTAAGGTTATGTTTTCATGGTGGAAGAATTAGTGAATCGTCATTCACTTACCTTCAAGTTATTTGCACGTTGGATTACGACATCCCTTTCTAATGTGTAAATAATGTTGTTGGATCCTATCCCTAATTTTTCATATTGGCTGATAACTCGGGATTCAATTCTAATCAAACCTTGTCTTTTCTACTTGTAGATGTCGAACGCAAACAACGCTGTTGCTAGCTCGTTCACGTTAATGAGCCATTGCCAAAAGGTGACTTTCGATGGAACGAACTTTAGCGAATGGATAAGATACATTCGCACGATTGCTCGCTACGAGGACAAGGAGTATGTCCTTGACGAGAAGCTCAAAAAGATCAATCCTATGAGGACATGTATCCATATGAGATGCATCAAGACTTATTGGAGAGATACCACCAAAACACGAGTCAAGAGCATTACGAGATCTTCACTAACATGATCACTACCAAGATGGGAAGTGGAGAATCTCTAACCGTACACTTGCAAAAGATGCAAAGGTATGTCAATCGTCTTCGCAAGTTGAATGTCGACTTTGGGGAAGACTTGGCTATCGACATTGTCCTTCACTCCTTGCCTCCGTGTTACAACCAATTTAGGATGACCTACCACATGAACAAGGAAGAGGTCACCCTAAGCAAGCTCCAAGGGCTCCTAAGGGTTGCTGAGAGCAACCTTAAGGACAAGTTTGTTGTACAAACTCCCAATCCACCCGCTGCTCCTGTTTTGGCTATAGGGCAGAGAAGGGGCAAAAAGAGGAAGGCTCTGTCAAAGAGCCACCACAAGGGAAAGTCCCGAGATGGTTCCCCTTCTAGTGGGACCAAGTTTGATCCTGCTAAACCCAACCCTAACCCGAAGAAGACAGAGTGCCATCATTGCCACAAATAGGGCATTGGAAGAGAAGCTACCCGAAATATCTACAGGCCATCAAGGATGGAAAGATCAAGCCATCTTTTGCAGGTATATACACAATTAAATCTAGTAATTCATCCCACACTATTTCTTGGGTTCTTGACACAGGATGTGGTTACCACATTTGTTCTGATTTGCAGGGACTAAGAAAAAGTAGAGATGTGGAGCTCGGAAGAATAAATCTATTCATGGGGAACAGAAGATCGTCGCCTGTTACCAAGATTGGAGTGTATTCTTTAGTGCTTAGTAATGGATTGAATTTAGATTTAAATAATTGTTGCTACTCGCCAGATATGGCAGGAAACATCATTTCTTTTCATGGGTTGTTTAAACAAGGATATAGATATTCATTAAATAATATGAATGGTTCTATTTATGCTTATCTAAATGGTGTTTTATACTTTGAAGCAATGCCTTGTAATGGAATTTATGAAACTGTTATGGTTGTAGATAACCTAGGAAATGATGTGTTGTGTATGGATTCTTCCAATAGTATGGATAGAGCATCCTTGTGGCATTGTCGTCTTGGACATGTCAACAAGAAGCGCATAGCCCAACTCCAAAAGGATGGAGTGTTGGAGTCATTCGACTTTAGGGAAGATGACACATGCGAATCTTGTTTACTTGGAAAGATGACCAAGTCACCCTTCACCAGTACTTGTGAGAGGGGTGAGGGTTTATTGGATCTCATACATACCGATGTATGTGGACCGTTTAGATCTACCACAAAGGACGGGAACCGCTTCTATGTGACTTTTACCAATGATTATAGTAGATATGGGTATATTTACTTAATCAAGCACAAGTCAAAAACATTTGAAAAGTTCAAAGAATTCAAACATGAAGTGGAGAATCAATTGGGCAGGAAAATCAAGATGCTTCGATCCGATTGAGGAGGAGAGTACCTAAGTCTTGAATTCCATGACTATCTCATAGAATGCGGAATAGTTTCGCAATTGACGCCACCTAGGACACTGCAGTTGAATGGTGTGGCAGAAAGGCATAATCGAACCTTGTTAGACATGGTTCGTTCTATGATGAGTTGTGCTTCACTACCTATCTCATTCTGGAGGTATGCCTTAGAGACTGCCGCCCATATCCTTAACCGAGTCCCTACTAAGAAGGTTGCCAAAACACCTCACGAAATGTGGATAAGGAATGCTCCCTCGTTGGCACATATCCAGGTTTGGGGTTGCGAGGCTTTCGTAAGACGAGATACACACGACAAGCTCGAACCTCGTAGTGAGCGATGTATTTTCATCGGCTACCCGCAGAAATCCTTTGGATATCTCTTCTATAGACCGAATGACAATGTTGTCTTCGTTGCAAGGAGAGGGGTTTTCCGAGAGCGAGAACTCATAAGCCAAGGAGACAGTGGGAGGCAGATCGAGCTTGAAGAGATTCAAGAATCAAGTGATGAAGGAACCTCTACCGCTGGCATTCAACCCGAGGAGGAAACTCCGGTTGAACCTATTGACCAGTCCTTACCTCTTAGACGTTTCGCAAGTGTTAGTGTTCAACCCCAGTTTTATGGTTTTCATATTACTACCAAAGGGGACATGTATATTAGTGATGGTACACTAATAAATCTAGATGAACCTAATAGCTATAAGGAAGCCATGGTAAGCCCGGATTCTGCAAAATGGAAAGAGGCAATGGACAGCGAGATTCAATCCATGTATGATAATGTGCCCGGACGTAAGACCGTTGGGTGCAAATGGATCTTCAAGAAGAAGACCGACGTGGATGAAAATGTACACGCATATATGGCGTGAATGGTTGCAAAGGGCTTTACTCAAACTCCCGGAGTTGAATATGATGAGACCTTCTCACCAGTTGCGAAGATAAAATCTATTAGGGTGATGCTAGCTATTGCCGCATTTCATGATTATGAGATTTGGCAAATGGATGTCAAGACTGCTTTCCTTAATGGGAAATTGGCTGAAGATGTTTACATGGCTCAGCCAGAGGGTTTTGTTGATACGAAGCATCCAAATAGAGTGTGTAAGCTTGAGAAGTCCATTTATGGACCTAAGCAAGTGTCTCGCAAATGGAATCTTTTCTTTGATGAGAAAGTCAAAGAGTTTGGATTTGTACGAAGCGAAGATGAATCTTGTGTATATGTCAAAGCCAGTAGGAGCATAGTTAGCTTTCTCGTTTTGTATGTCGATGACATACTACTCATAGGAAACAACATCCCGACTCTGCAGGAGGTTAAGTCCTGGCTCGGGAAGTGCTTCGCTATGAAGGACCTCGGAGAAGCTTCCTATATCTTGGGAATAAGGATAGTGAGAGAACGAAGTAAGAGACTAATATGACTTAGTCAGAACACTTACTTAGATAAAGTACTGAAACATTTTAGTATGGAGAAATCGAAAAAGGGAGAATTACCGATACAAAGTAATGCCAAGTTGAGTAAGACTCAAAGTCCGAGTACCGAAGCCGAAATAGTAGATATGAGTTGAGTACCTTACGCTTCTGCAGTTGGCTCAATCATGTATGCTATGACTTGTACTCGCCCTGATGTAGCCTTTGCTTTGAGCATGGTCAATAGATATCAAGGTGTAACAACCCGTTATATCAGGTCATTAAAAATCGAGTCTTGTAACCTCTTTGAAAAGTAATAAGAATATCATCCAAAAATGAAATATTCAAAAGCTCTGTTTGCAGTACACTATGTAGTAGATATCGTCTTAAGGTTTCCAAACATATAAAGAACACTAAAATCCGAATTATAACGAAGAAGTTATGACCATTCTAAGTCTTCCGACAAAAAACGGCAATACGGATATACGTAAAAACGCGAAGTTTCGATAAAATACTTTTTGACCTTAGGTGTCTAAATGAATGTCATAGATATCATTAAACTGCAAACATACATAAAAAGAACGCCCAAATATGACGTCGTATGAAAAAGTTATGAATTATTAACGAACTTTTCTTACCCCGACCTTTTAAAAATAAATAATAAAAATAATTTCGAAATTTGCCGACAGAATCTAAACGAAAGTTGTAGAGTATATTCTCACCTATGCGTGGATATAAAGAACTTCGAAAATGGAGTTCGTATGAAGGAGATATGAATTTTTGAAGTTTGCTAAATAATTAATATATAAATTAAATTCAAAAATCGGTATTATCCGAAGGGTGAGTCACCGGGTCCATCCGAGTTACGCCCGACGTACCCTCGTACGCCCAGCGTACTCAAGGACTAGGCTCCGGTTCATCCACGTCGCCCCTATGCGAGGCTATGCCCCGTCCCGTCCAAAGCCGAGGAAGTCGAGGACTCGGTCACGCATGACGCACGAGTACGCCCCGCGTAACCTCGTACGCCCAGTGTACCGAGGCCTCTCAGCCCCTATAAAAGGGATGCGAGGGTTCTGGGGAAACTTGCTCATTTTCTCTCATTTTTCTTGCGTTTTGCCTTGTTTTCCGTGCAATAAATATCTCGAAGCCCCGGTTCTAATACTCAAGCCCCGAAGGAAGTTTTATGCTCCCGAGATTTCCAAGAATCCCGAGAAAATCCGCTTTTTCAAGTCAAAGTTCTGCTCGGTTTTCGTCACACCTTCTTCAATCTATCAAGTAAGTTCATACCCCTACAAACACACTTTAAATACGTTTTTAAATGCTTTTTATACTCTTTTAGGGGGGGATTACAAGTAAACATACGGTTATTATCATGTAGTTCATAAAGTTTCACTTTACTCGTTTTTATCAAATGAATCACTTTTGATTCATTACTACTATGTGAAAATCTTGTCATACTTTGCATGCACTAGATTTATACGAAGTATTTAGAAATTCCAAAGTATCCTTCGTTGCTAAACTGTTTTATACATTCTAAGAACTTATGATTTATGCTTTGTCAAGCATTGTGAAGAAGGATAAACTTTGCATACAAAACTATTACTTTAATACAGACTTAGTTGAGAATCTGTGAGACGTGTACATCTTCAAATACTGCCTTTTGCTAAAAGGTATCGCTACAAGTCCTGTCTACAACCAGAGTCTCCCGTTCGGAGAACGTGTCAAATGTGTATAGATTTATACGTGAAGTCATGATCGCGCGCTACAGTCCGTCCTTTGGGGTGACAGTTTGTCATAACGCTACGACGCCTAAAGAACGTCGCTACATTCATATTATGTTTAGTATGGTTATAAAATTCATCGGATATACAATTATTATACTACGTCTGATTGATGAATGAATAGCAATTAAAACTATTCTTTATCTAACAACTGAAATCTTCTTATAGGTTTTATTATATAAATCTATGCTTCAATCTTCTAAAGCATATCGCTTGCTTTCGGTTTTAGTCTTGGACATTAGACTAACTATTACTTTAGGAAAATATGGGATTTTCCTGTATACAAACCAAACAACTAATAGGAAAATAAGGGTTTTTCTTGATTCAACTAGCTACATTTTACAACACAAATATTCTCATGCATTCCTTACTTTTATAAGAAAATAAGGGATTTTCTTGGAAAACATACACTCATTTTGGAACGGCATTCAATTTTTCTAAACCACTTATGAACTCACCAACTTAATTGTTGACACTTTCTCTTTGAAATAACTTGTATTCTCAGGGAACCGCTAAGCAGGTTGGAAATCAACTTTTGGGGATTAACGTGCTAGCGTTACTTACTTCTTTTGAAAGATGTTTATGTATTTATCTTTTTAACATGTAATGAATACCATTATGCAAACATTTTTAAAACCTTTATATATGTATGGTGGTGTGTACTTTCCTTTTTATGAACTGTTATGATACTGAATATGACGTCCTCCGCCCCCGAACGTTTCCACCGTTCTGGTTTGGGGGTGTGACATATTGGTATCAGAGCATTGTTTATAGGGAATTAAGTATATCAAAACCATTTTTTTTGGTATACAACTATAAAATCAACTGTGCGAAAACACTTTAAGAAGAGTCCTACTTTTGAAATTAAAATTTATTTAGTTTTTGTAAAGTAGGCATGCACTCATTTCATACTAATAACAGTTTCATATCGGATCATTTTAGAAGTATTATAAATAAGTTGTGCAGTGCAGGTACGCCTTAGGACATGTAATTGAAACTGGGAAGAATATAGTCTGATCAACTATATTTGTCCGAGAGCCGACTAACGTATGCCAAGGAGTGTCTGCAGTGGACAACAAATTTAAAACTTACCAAAAACATCACGAGGATCAAACACTAGAAATTAAATACTATAGGAGTATTCGCTACATAAACTAGTTAACTTACATGTTTAGTCTTACATGTTCCGAATTTATTCAATTCTTATAACCCTATTCTCGTACAGTCAAATGGCAGGATTTCATCACCCCGGCGACCCCTACTATCCCAACCAAGGCAACGGGGGATGGATCGAAGATGATCCCGAGGAGGATGAAGAACCCATAGAATTGGATGAAGAGGATGACTCCGGTACCAACTCAGAGCCGAAAGTGATCAACCCACCACCCGCACAACCTCCCGCGTTCGTCAGGAACTTTCAAGGACTGACTCCCGTTTGGGGAAGTCACCTCCACCATTGGAGCCAACAACAGAGCTTACGCCCTCCCTATGGCATGTGCCGAGACTTCTACGATGTCCATGGCGGAGGTTCAGCCGATCGGGCACTCCCAGTCATGGTGGGCAAACTCGCCAACCAGTCCTACCAATCCGGAGTTCAAGCTAGCCGGATTCGGGAAGTCAACATGGAAGTACAGGTTCACACGTCCGACATCCGTAGGCGGGACAGAGCTCAGGACAATGCCCAACTCCAAACTGAGGCATTCCAGGCACAAATGATTGCAGCCCTCGCCGAATTAAGGGAACAACAGGCCGCCTTCGATAGGCGTCTTATGGAAGCAAAGCAATCGGATGCAGAATCAAGCTCCATGCGCAACCTACGTCGCAAGTAGTGCTTGCCAAAATCCCAAATTTTGTTATAAATTAGGACTTCGGATAAAAGTATTATTTTCTTTAAACTTTCTGTAATCGGAGACCTTTAGGAAGGTCAAAAACTTTTGTCTAAACTCGGATGTAACACAACTATATGTTTAATATATATAGTGCATATCTCTTTCATGTGTTAATTATGTGCAGTTCATTCAATTCATAAGTATATCTATTCAAACTCCATTTGTAAATCAAGCTCAAGACCGTGTGTTGGTCAAACCAAATTCTTGAACTATTAAAGAAAGTTAACTCAATATCATTCAACTCTCAACCACAAAAACTTATAATCTCTCATTTTCTTTTGGCAGCGCGATGCCTCCTCGTCCAAACCTAAGACCCAGACCGGGCACGACACCACCACCACCTCCACCACCAACGTATGATCCGGCCATGGTCCAGGCTGCTATCACAGCAGCAGTAACAACAGCTCTCTCGCAAATAAACTCCAATGGAAATGGAGGTACAGGAAGCAGCACGAATCATTCCAATCGTGGCACTGGGCATGGTCAAGTAAGAGAATGTACTTACAAGGAGTTCTCCAACTCAAATCCAAGGACTTTTAATGGCATTGAGGGAGTCATTGCACTAATGCAATGGTTCGAAAAGACCGAAACAGTCTTCGAGATCTGCTCATGCCAAGAAACGAGCAAGGTTAAGTTCGCTGCTTGCACCTTCATAGATTGAGCCCTCACTTGGTGGAAAAGCCATGTGAATTCGGTGACGCTCACTGTCGCCAACGCCATGAGTTGGGAGGATCTAAAGGTTCTACTACTGGAAGAATACTGCCCAAGGGGCGAAGTGCAAAATCTTGAGCAAGAGCTCTGGAATCTGAAGATGACTGGGCCCGATCTAGTCGCCTACACATCTAGGTTCAACGACCTCGCTGCATTGTGCCCTACCTTGGTCAACCCAGAATCAAAGAAGGTTGAAAGATACATTTGGGCGTTGTCACCCCAGATTCAAGGGCATGTCCTAGCTTCCAGCCCTATTACCTACAACAGTGCTAAACGCCTGGATCAGCCATTGCAGCCATCGCCAATCCATCTAAGGAGGCACAGGGCCAGAGTAGGCCTTAGAACAAGAGAAGGGGGCAAACCCTACAGGAGAACCCCAAGAAACAACAAGTAGTAGCGACCCACGCTATTACTGTATCTACCAACACTGCCCCCACAAGCTCTTACAATGGGAAACTTCTGAAATGCAACCAATGCAACTTCCACCACCACAGTCTCTGCCGTGATCTCCAATGCACTAGGTGTAATAAGAAGGGGCATACAGCCCGCTACTACAAAGAGCCGACCAAACAATCTGCCCCCACTGCTAATATCGGAGTAAGTCGCGCCTGCTTTGAGTGCGGAGACACGGGGCACTACCTCAGGGTTGGTCATAACTTCTTCGTTATAACTTGGATTTTACGGTTCTTTATATGTACGAAAACCTTAATACGATTCCTACTACTTTATTTAACCCAAATAAGATTTTAGGAAAGTTAAATTTTGACCTAAATTTGACTTGCGTTCCATCATATTGTCTTGAAATATCGGGTTGTCACATCATCCCCCCGTTAGAGGGAATTTCATCCCGAAATTAGAGTTTAAGCAAGACTTGATAATTATGTTGCAGACGAGTAGCCAGCTCATTTTGAAACTTCTTCCATAATCTGGAACTGAACCGCACAACTCTGTTGGAAATCACCAAGACTGGCACCCCATACCGAGCCACTACCTCTCTGATATAGATGTCGGACAACTTTTCGGCTGAAATGTTGTCCTGAATCGGAATGAAATGGGCACTCTTGGTCAATCGATCCACGATGAACGAAATCGAATCCACTTCCAGCGCGGTTCTTGGGAAGCGTCATGAAGACATCCATAGTGATATTTTCCCTTTTTCATAGCGGAATATCCAACGGTTGGGTCTTACCGTGAGGCCTTTGGTGCTCGGCCTTGTCCTTACTGCTGGTCAGACATCTCTCAACAAACCAAGCTACATTCCTATTCATGCAGGGTCACTAATAATCAAGATGAAGATCCCTGAACATCTTCGTTGCCCTTGGATGAATAGAAAACCTGGATTTTTCTGCCTCTTCCATCAATACCTGGCGCAAACCTCCATGTTATGGGACCCACACCCTAAGATCCAGTGTCAACAATCCATATCTATCATAGTCGATGGAGGAAACTTAACCCACAATACGCTCACTCTTAGAATGTTCTTCCTTCATGGCCAACTATTGGGCCTCTCGAATTCGCTTCAACAGTGAAGTCACCACGGTCATCCTCAATCAAATATCTCTGATCAACGCTGCCTTGCGGCTAAGCACATCGGCTATGACATTGGCCTTCCTCGGGTGGTAGAGGATCTTCCAATCGTAATACGTCACCAAATAAAGCCATCGACGTTGTCTCATGCTCAAATTTAGCTGATCCATAAGGTACCTCAAACTGTTATGGTTCATGTAAATGGTACAGCAAGCCCTATAGAGGTAATGACGCCAAATCTTGAAGGCGAAACCAACTCCCCCCAACACCAAATCATGTGTCGGATAATTCACCTCACGAACCTTCAGCTGTCTCAAAGCGTAGGCGATAACATGCCCCCTCTACATCAATACCACACGCAGTCCTGAAATGGACGCATCGCAATACACTACAAAATCCTCCACATCCTCTGGCAGGGCTAACATTGGCGCCTCGCACAATCTTTGTGTCAATGTCTCAAATGCGGCCTGCTGCTCAGGCCCCCAACAAAAGACCATGACTTTCCATGTCAACCGGGTCAAGGGCATGGCTATCCTGGAGAAGTCCTGAATGAATCTTCGATGATAACTTGTGAGTCCCAAGAAGCTCTGAATCTCATACGGAGACCTCAGAACCTCCCACCTCATCATGGCCTCCACTTTGGTCGGGTCGACTGAAATCCCGTACTGGTTGACAAGGTGCCCGAGAAATTGCACCTCACTTAACTAGAACTCACAGTTAGAGAACTTTGCATACAAGCTCACCCAAGCAACTCACCGAGTCCCTCTTTATCTATAAGTATTCAGTCGATTATAATGGGTGTTAATGCGTCAAAATGATAGATCTTACCTCCTAAGGTCCATTTTATACGTAAAGTTCAAATCTTGACGTCCATGCATGGGGTTTTTGGCTTAAAAGCCATAAAAAGAGGTATATAAGACGCATGGGTATCCCATGGCCATAAAGTTGGCACCTTTATGCCATAGGTACCGTCAATGGTTCTAGATCTGAAGTGTAACTGCAAACACACTCACAAAATACGATTATAATTTCGCAAACTCATAAAAAGGGTACAAAATAGCCCCAAATCAAGATCTAAGAGATAGATGGTCAAGGTTCAAGCTTTTTACCTTGAATGAACTGAAAAAGAAGCAAAACCTTTGGATATACTAGCTTCCACTTGAACACTCAAGCGTCCTTCTTCTATTCGAACCTCAAATGCTCACAAAAGTTACCAAAAAGCTCAAGAACACTCAAAAGAGGCTTAGGGTTCGAGTTAGGGCTTTCTGTGGATTTCGAGGAACAATGGTGGCTGGGTTGGGGCATTATAAGATGTTTAAATTGTTTGATTAGTGTCTACGGCTGTAACTATATTTGGTAACTACTTGACCCGGTTATGCATGGTCCTTTTGGGTTGCCTTCACCATAGCAACTTGACAAGATGATTTATTAAGAGAGCAGAGATATTATTGTTTATATATTATGAGAATAATATATTAAAGGAATAATATTGGTATTTGATTAATATAAGTCATATATTAATTAACAATTAATTTGGTGACTTAAAGACGTTAATTGAATAAAGGGGCATAAACTGTCAAATGTGTGATAGTTGTGTTTTGGGCTATCTATCCTTATGGATATGAGGGTGGACGAAATTTAGGGTTAGGGAACCTTAAATTCGTCCAAGCCTAGTATCTAGGAGGATCTTGGATTGCTTAGGGATTAAGTTATTCAATTAGGGTTTAAGGTGAAACCCTAGTATCCCATAGTATAAATAGACCCCTAGGGTAAGGGAAATCGGCACTCATGCAAGGCAAGGAACCCTAGGGCCGATTTCTCACCCTCTCCACTCTCTCTCAATATCATCCTCTTGCTAGTTGGTGTTTGTAAGCCATTAGAGGAGTGACAATTATGACTCTAAGCTCTAAGGAGAAGAAGAATCAAGCAAGTAATCTAAGGTATTGTTCTAGATCCAATTACATATGATTTGATTCTATTGTTTACATTAGATCTAGTATTGTAAGTCTTGGATTCAATGCATGTTCAATTAGAGAAACCTAGATCCAAGCATTAGGGTTTGCATGTGACCATAGGAAAGTTCTTATGGCTCAAACCCATTATTGGTATCAAAGCCTTGATTGATTTCTATTAAATTGATGCATGTGTTAATTACTTGTTGCTTGAAAAATTCCATTTTTTGTCTTCTGCCTGAGGAACTCGGCAACTTCCACTATGGACTTGGCAAGTAGCTCCAACTCGGTGAGTCTATAGTGGTTACTCGGCAAGTTCGAGCGTCAGAAAGAGGAACTGTCGGGATTTCTTGCTGTTTTTCTTGAGGAAACTTGCCTTAAATGTTTTGGGTCATCAAAATCCGATTTTAAGTATATATATGAGTATATTCTTGACCAAACAAAAGATAATTACCAATTAATTGAATAATAATTTCCTTATGTGATAATAATTGATTATTTGAATTAAATTGGTGAATTGTTTTGCAAGTAATAATGAATTAGATCAAATTGAGATAATCTAATTGTTGATTTACATTATTTGCTATTTGATCTTCATGTTTTGAAAAAGTTTAAAAACTTGTCCTCAAGTTTTGAAATTTAAGTCTTGTGATTAAAAGTTTAATTTGAATAATTTAAATTTGAAACCCTAGAATTTTACAAGTTTAAAATTCAAGCCTATACTATTATATGATTAAAAGCTTAATATATATATATATATATATATATATATATATATATATATATATATATATATATATGTATAAGTTAAAATATGCTAGTCTTACCGTTAGTAGGCCTCATTCACGAAGCCGATCTATAAGGTGGGTATAATGATGTTGCCTATAAAATGGCGCTTAATGGGTGTACACTCACACCCACCGCTTGCTTGATCGGCGGAGGGTCGTTAGCCGAACGGGTAGGATAGGGCAACTCTCTATCCTCATTAATAAGTATAATGAATCTATAAAGTAACTAAATTATTTTATAAAATTCCCAATCTTAGTTACTTTAGGAAAAGTGAATTGATGCAATCCCATGAAATAACACTTTGCACCCTCGTTTAGATGTTAGTGGATCATGTGTGGTTAACCGGCACACTAATTGGTTCTAAGCAAAGGTGGCAAAGGGTGATTCATTGTTTGTCATAGTTTGATGGAGCGTGTGTGGTTTACCGGCATATCAAATAGATGATTGTAACAATGAAGGCACCATGTAGATTTGCATGGTTATTCACACCCATTTTGTGATCCTCGATATCCCAATCACAAACTAGAGAGGCATATCGAAATTTAAACATGCCATTGAAAAGTTCAATGAATCTCAAAATCTAGGAATTCTCAATACATTTAAAACTTAAAGCTTATGTTTTTCATGGTGAAGAATTAGTGAATCGTCATTCACTTACCTCCAAATTATTTGCATGTTGGATTATGGTATCCCTTTTCTAATGTGTAAATAATGTTGTTGGGTCCTAGCCCTAATTTTCATTTCGGGTGTTTAATTAGGGATCCAAAATCTAATCAAACTTTGTCCTTTCTATTTGTAGATGTCGAACACAAACAACGTTGCTGCTAGCTCATTCATGCTAATGAGCCTTTGTCAAAAAGTGACTTTCGATGGATCGAACTTTATCGAATGGATAAGATACATTCACACGATCGCGCGTTATGAGGACAAGGAGTATGTTCTCGATGAGAAGCTCGAAAAGATCAATCCAGAAACTGCACTCCTGAAGAAATGGCTGTGTTTGAAACACATGAGCGTGATGCAACGAAAGTCCATTGCATCATGATAGCCACCATGAACTCCGAATTCCAAAAGTCCGATGAGGACATGTATCCTTATGAGATGCATCTAGACATGATGGAGCGATACCACAAAAGCACGAGGCAAGAAAGCTATGAGATCATAACGAATATGATCACTGCTAAAATGGGAAGTGGAGAATCTCTTACCGTGCATTTCCAAAAGATGCAAAGGTATGTCGAACGTCTTTGCAAGTTGAATGCCAACTTTGGGGAAGATTTGGCTATCGACATTGTTCTTCACTCCTTGCCCTCATGCTAGAACAAATTTAGGATGACCTACCACATGAACAAGGAAGAGGTCACCCTAAGCAAACTCCAAGGGCTCCTTAGGACTGCTAAGAGCAATCTTAAGAACAAGTCTGTTACACCATCTCCCAATCCGTCTGCTGCTCCTGTTTTGGCAATTGGGCAGGGAAGGGGCAAGAAGAGGAAGGTTTCTTCTAAGAACCACCGCAAGGGAAAGTCCCAAGATGGTTCCTCTTCTAGTGGGACCAAGGTTGATCATGCTAAGCCCAACCCTAACCCAAAGGAGGCAGAGTGCCATCATTGCCACAAAATAGGGAATTCGAAGAGAAATTTCCTGGAATATCTGCAGGCCTTCAAGGATGGAAAGATCAAGCCATCTTTTGCAGGTATATACACAATTAAATCTAGTAATTCATCCCACACTATTTCTTGTGTTCTTGACACAGGATGTGGTTACCACATTTGTTCTGATTTGTAGGGACTAGGAAAAAGTAGAGATGTGGAGCTCAGAAGAATAAATCTAATCATGGGGAACAGAAGATCGTCACCTGTTACCAAGATTGGAGTGTATTCTTTAGTTCTTAGTAATGGATTGAATTTATATTTAAATAATTGTTGCTAATCACTAGATATGGATAGAAACATCATTTCTTTTCATGGTTTGCTTAAACAAGGATTTAGATATTCTTTTAATAATATGAATGGTTCTATTTATGCTTATCTAAATGGTGTTTTGTACTTTGAAGCAATGCCTTGTAATGGAATTTATGAAACTGTTATGGTTGTAGATAACCTAGGAAATGATGTGTTGTGTATGGATTCTTCCAATAGTATGGATAGAGCATCCTTGTGGCATTGTCGTCTTTGACATGTCAACAAGAAGCGCATAGCCCAACTCCAAAAAGATGGAGTGTTGGAGTCATTCGACCTTAGGGAAGATGACACGCGCGAATCTTGTTTACTTGGAAAGATGACCAAGTCACCCTTCATTGGCACATGTGAGAGGGGTGAGGGTTTATTGGACCTCATACATACCAATGTATGTGGACCCTTTAGATCCACCACAAAGGATGGGAACCGCTTCTATGTGACATTTACCGATGACTATAGTAGATATGGGTAAATCTACTTAATCAAACACAAGTCTTGAAAAGTTCAAAGAATTCAAACATGAAGTGGAGAATCAATTGGGCAGGAAAATCAAGATGCTTCGATCCGATCGAGGAGGAGAGTACCTAAGTCTTGAATTCCACGACTATCTCAAGGAATACAGAATAGTTTCGCAATTGACGCCGCCTAGGACACCGCAGTTGAATGGTGTGGCAGAAAGGCGTAATCGAACCCTGTTAGACATGGCTCGTTCTATGATGAGTCGTGCTTCACTACCTATCTCATTATGGGGGTTGCCAAAACACCTCACGAGATGCAGACAGGGAAAGCTCCCTCGTTGGCACATATCAAGGTTTGGGGTTGTGAAGTTTTTGTAAGACGAGAGACTCACAACAAGCTCGAACCTCGTAGTGAGCGATGTATTTTCATCGGCTACCCGCAGAATCCTTTTGATATCTCTTCTATAGACCGAGTGACAATGTTGTCTTCGTTGCGAGGAGAGGAGTTTTCCGAGAGCGAGAACTCATAAGTCAAGGAGACAGTGGGAGGCAAATCGATCTTGAAGGGATTCAAGAGTCGAGTGATGAGGGAACCTCCACCGCTGGCAATCAACCCGAGGAAGAAACTCCGGTTGAACCTATTGACCAATCCTTACCTCTTAGACATTCCGAAAGAGTTAGAGTTCAACCCCAGTTGTATGGTTTTCATATTACTACCAAAGGGGACACATAAATTAGTGATAGTACACTAATAAATCTATATGAACCTAATTGCTATAAGGAAGCCTGGCAGGCCCGGAGTCTGTAAAATGGAAAGAGGCAATGGACAGCGAGATTCAGTCCATGTATGACAACCAAGTTTGGAATTTGGTTGATAATGTGCACACATACAAGGCGCAATTGGTTGCGAAGGGCTTTACCCAAACTCCCGGAGTTGACTATGATGAGCCCTTCTCACCAGTTGCTAAGATAAAATCTATTAGGGTGATGCTAGCTATTGTCGCATCTCATGATTATGAGATATGGAAAATGGATGTCAAGACCACCTTCCTGAATGGGAAGTTGGCTGAGGATGTTTACATGGCTCAGCCGTAGGGTTTTGTCGATCTGAAGCATCCAAATAGAGTGTGCAAGCTTGAGAAGTCCATTTATGGACATAAGCAAGCGTCTCGCAGATGGAATCTTTGCTTTGATGAGAAAGTAAAAGAGTTTGGATTTGTACGAAGCGAAGATGAATCGTGTGTATATGTCAAAGCCAGTGGGAGTATAGTTAGCTTCCTCGTTTTGTATGTCGATGACATACTACTCATAGGAAACGACGTCCTGACTCTGTAGGAGGTAAAGTCCTTGCTCAGGAAGTGCTTCGCTATGAAGGACCTCGGAGAGGCTTCCTATATTTTGGGAATGAGGATAGTGAGAGAAAGAAGTAAGAGACTAATAGGACTTAGTCAAAATACTTACTTGGATAAGGTACTAAAACGTTTTAGTATGGAAAACTCGAAGAAGGGAGAACTACCGATACAAAGTAATGCCAAGTTGAGTAAGACTCAAAGTTCGAGTACCGAAGCCGAGATAGCTGAGATGAGCCGAGTACCCTACGCTTCCGCAGTTGGCTCAATCATGTACGCAATGACTTGTACTCGCCCTGATGTAGCCTTTGCTTTGAGCATGGTCAGTAGATATCAAGGGAACCGTGGAAGAGCTCATTGGATTGCAGTCAAGAATATACTTAAGTACCTTCGGAAGACCAAGGAATGGTTCTTAGTCCTCGGAGGGAGTGATGACTTAAAGGTGCGAGGGTATAGTGATGCCAACTTCCAAACCGATAGGGACAACTACCGTTTTCATTCGGGCTGGGTCTTTACCCTTAATGGAGGAGCAGTGACTTGGAAAAGTTCCAAACAAGAAATCGTAGCTGATTCAACGTGTGAATCAGAATACATTGCAGCAAGCGAAGCTTCAAAGGAGGCGGTGTAGTTGAAGAACTTCATTGGTGACCTTGGAGTTGTGCCTGCTATAAAAGAGCCTATGGAAATTTTCTGTGATAATGAGGGAGCGGTTGCCTTGACCAAGGAACCAAGGGATCATGGTAGATCTCGACATATCGATAGAAAATATCACTTTATTTGACATCGAGTAGAAGAAGGACACCTCGTAGTGAAGAGGGTATCGTCAGAGGATAACCGAGTAGATCCGCTTACGAAGGGACTGAGTAGGGTTAAGCATTTGCAGCACACTAGGAGCACTGGCCTGAAAAACGATATTAGTTTAGATTAGATAGTTTTGAAACATGTAATAGATAAATGTAATTAACATTTGATGATTAAATAAAAGAGTATTATTTATAAGTAAAGTTACTGTCTTATGTTAATTGTTTAACTATTGTTTCACTTTGCATGTTTTGACTTCCTGGATAATTGAGTTATTAAGAATAATCGAATTATTTGAATGGTCCACAATCGTTCATATGTTGGAAGTAGGTATGAATGAAGATTTTTATGAATTGGTGTGTAGATTGTTTAAAAGAGTATTATACATAGCAACGGTTTGCTCCAACATTCATGAGTGCTTATGAATAAGTTTTGAGCATTGGAATAAACTCGTGCTTGCTGGAATCACTTTATGGAATGAGACACAAGTGATCGCAAGACGATAATATCATATAGTCTTAAAACCAAGATTATGGTTTATTGTTTATTAATTGGTTGTGCATTGATAATGTGAAACCACATCAGTAAATTGATGTCATAAAACGCATTGTTGTGTATGATTGATTAGTAAATAATAAATGCATATAAGTCGAAGTTTATCTATTACTTTTATCCTAAGAGAATAAAAGTGATATCATGGCCGCTCGATGATTTTGATTTGACTTATGTGCTGGGCTCGGTCAGGACTGAATTGATGTGTTCAATTAAGTTCTATGTCAAATGAATCTGAGATCGAGAAACCAAATGTTGGATAATAAGTTCCATAAGATTGTCCGCATAATATCTAAACAGAGGACTGTACGATCCCTTATCTAAAGGACAAGAGATTGATAAGATCAGAGTTGACAGCATCTTTGAGAGCTACGATTGCTAATCGGTTTGTGTTTGCATATATAGTTACTTGACTTATCCAAGTGGGAGACTGTTGGATTAGTGTCTAAGGCTGTAACTATATTTGGTAAGTAATTGACCTGGTTATGCATGGTCCTTTTGGGTTGCCTTCACCATAGCAACTTGACATGATGATTTGTTAAGAGAGAAGAGATTATTGTTTATATATTATGAGAATAATATATTAAAGGAATAATATTGTTATTTGATTAATATAAGTCATATATTAATTAAGAATTAATTTGGTGACTTAAAGAGGTTAATTGAATAAAGGGGCATAAACTGTCAAATGTGTGATAGTTGTGTTTTGGGCTATGTATCCTTATGGATATGAGGGTGGACGAAATTTAGGGTTAGGGAGCCTTAAATTCGTCCAAGCCTAGTATATAGGAGGATCTTGAATTGCTTAGGGCCTAAGTTATTCAATTAGGGTTTAAGGTGAAATCGGCACTCATGCAAGGCAAGGAACCCTAGGGCCGATTTCTCACCTTCTCCCCTCTCTCTGAATATAATCCTCTTGCTAGTTGGTGTTTGTAAGCCATTAGAGGAGTGACAATTGAGACTCTAAGCTCTAAGGAGAAGAAGAATCAAGCAAGTAATCTAAGGTATTGTTCTAGATCTAATTACATATGATTTGATTCAATTGTTTACATTAGATCTAGTATTGTAAGTCTTGGATTCAATGCATGTTCAATTAGAGAAACCTAGATCCAAGCATTAGGGTTTGCATGTGCCCATAGGAAAGTTCTTATGGCTCAAACCCATCATAAATGTGGTGCAAACCCTAAATATTACGGTTTCATCCAGATAATCCTACTCGTCTAGTCGGTCTCCTGAGTTGTCGAGTAGGTCACTTATCCCACCGATCCAAAGTCTTGTCTACCCGACAAGTTGGGCCACCAACTCGCCGAGTCCCAGAGCAAAACATGAGTTTACTTCAATTAAAATACATACCAGAAACCGAATGTTACAATGAACCTCTCGTAGATGCTCCTCATGCTGCTCTCTGGTCCTCGAATACTCCAAGATGTCATCGATGAACACGATCATCGAACGATCCAACATAGGCCTGCACTTGGTTCATGAGATCCACGAACGATGCCAGTGCGTTGGTCAGCCCAAAAGGCATCACCACAAACTTGTATTGCCCATAACGAGTTCTAAAGGTTGTCTTCTGAATATCCTACTTGCATACTCTCATCTGGTTATATCCCGATCTGAAGTCAATCATGAAAAACCATGATACCCCCTACAACTGATCGAATAAATCGTCGATCCTCAAAAGTGGATAACAGTTCATGACCATCAGCTTGTTCAACACCCGATAATCTATACACATCCTATGTCAACAATCCTTTTTCTTAACAAAAAGGATTGGCACTCCCCACAGTGAGCTACCCAGTCTAATAAAACCCTTCTAGAGCATTTCCCCTATAAACCCTAGTCCCCATTATTGTGCTTGAGTGTTTTTGTGCTAGCTTGGAAGTTTTGGAAGAGAACGAAGGAAAGAACATCAAGAGAAGAGAAAGGAGATCCATAATCTAGTCTCCATTTGTTACATATACTGGTAATAAATTTAACACCTTGCTTATTCTTCCATTAAACCCTCTTTTATGCTTGTTCATGCTTCTCTTGGAACTTTAAATAATTCAAACTCGAGATTTGAACTCTCCTTTAGAAGGAAACCATAGATCTAGATGTTATTGAGCTCTAGGAGCTCAATGTAGCTACCTTTATGCAAATATAGCCTTGTTCCAAATCCTAAGTGCTTATTGTTGGATGATTTTAGTGTTTAAGCCCCATTCTCTTGTGCATGCACATATAGTTGGAAACTTTATGTGTAAAACCAGCCCTAGAAGCCCAAATCTATGAATTGGATGCACTGAAATCGAATAGAATCGACTATATAGTAATGACATGTATGAGAATTGACGAGTCGTCCATTGGAATCGGCGAGTCCAAGGTAATTTTCTTGCCTCAAGATCAAACTCGATGAGTTGTTCATACAACTCGGCGAGTCACAGACCGGACGAGTTCATATGATGAAGGAGAACTCGACGAGTTGTTCATACAACTCGGCGAGTCGGATGAAGTTAGACTCGATGTTAGTATCGAAGAAGAACTCATCGAGTCTTTGCCAAACTCGACGAATAGAAGTGGGTAGAGGATCAGAGAGAATGCTAGGGACTCGACGAGTTGGCGGCCCAACTTGGTGTTGGGTTTTGAGCATTCTAACACTCCTAAGTGTACATGCAACCCTAAATACCTTGGATCTATGTTTTCTCTATTATACATGCAAATAAGAACTTCCAAGGTATTATCCTAATCTAGCATACAAAACAATAACTATAGCAAGATAGAATACATACCTCTTTGGTGTAGAAAGTCTTCATGAAGCTTGAGTGCCAAGTGCCCCAAGTGTGACACCTCAAATGGTTCACACAACACCAAATACACTTGGAATAACTTAGAGAGAATTCTACACTTCATGAAATCGGCTAGCCCTCTCTAGAATAATACTAGTGGCCGATTTTTCCTAAGAATGTGATCTTTATATAGTGTTACAATTAGGGTAAACTCTTAATTGTCATGGCTTTCCATTTCCTTGGATCCATGGGTTCAAATACACCATGGAGCATCCATGGAGCATCATATGGGTTTTGGCCCAACTAGATAATCCATGGAGCATTAGCCCACTATACAAGTATGGATGATTTACACAATCAACCCATATATTTAATTAGTCTTCTTTTGATCACTTAATTAATCCTAGATTAATTCTTGATCAATACTAATTAAATAATCTCATTATTCTTATTATTAATATACTATAACTTATAATATATTAATAACCATAAGTGTCTTATTTCTCTCATTTAGTTTATCCAAGTGCATGATGCCATGCAACCCAAATGGACCATGCCGGGTCGGGTCAAGTCTTACCAATTATAGTTATGGACTTAGACATTAATCCAACAGTCTCCCACTTGGATAAGTCTAAAACTATTATTGCGTATGACTTCAGGAACCAACTGGCAATCGTAGCTCTCAAAAGCTTATGTCAAACTCTGACCTTGTCGATGAACTCTGACCTTTGTCAATGACTTGTCCATTAGATAAGGGATCATATATTCCTCCATTCTAGATATCATATGGACTGAGACATGGATTATAATCATTCTCTCTGTCCATTTGTTGTTTCCCGATTTCCGATTTATGACGACTGACTAATTGAACAAATCAAATCAGTCCTGGCCCGGCCGAGCACTTCCATTTGTCATCATCAAATCATCGAGGGGCCCACAGATATCGCTTTTATCCCGAAGGTAAAAGGAACGGATAAACTTCGACTCATATGGCTTGTTCTACTACTTGTTGAATTATACACAAAGGCACGTTTTATAGCACCGAGTTACCAAATGCATTTTCGTGCAATCAATGTACTATCAACTCATAGTAACAACTCATATCTCTAGGTTTAAAGAATATAAGATATTATCGTCTCATGATCACTCGTGATAAGATCCATGAAGTGATTCCAATGAGCGCGGGTTGAATCCAATACTCAGAACTTATGAGCACTCATGATTGTTGTAGCCTTGTCCAACACCTTAGACCTCTACAACCCATCATGACAGTCTTAATTCATATCTACTTCCAACATATGACCGACTGTGGATGGTTTGAATAACTTAGTCATTCCGGAAGAATAACCCAGTTTATTCGGGAAGTCAAAACATGCAAAATGAAACACAATAATAATTGAATCCAATATGGTATCAACCCTTTGAACATAAATAAAACACCTTTTATTTATCACCATATGATTACACATTATTCATTGTATACTGTTTCAGCTATCAACTTTATTCTTGAATTTAAAACAATAGTTGTCCCATGCTCCAAGCATATACACTATGTTTTCTTAAACACTAGTCATGCCACACACCAAGTATGAATACTATGTTTGTCTATGACCTTTACTTTGTGAACTAGATCCATTGAACATAACTTCAATGATTATCTTTTCACACTCCCAAATCCTTACCGCAACTGCAAGAATTCCAAATTCATACCATTTACTGAAATCTGCTAGATTCTAAACTTATATGCATTGATACTCTTGTAACGATTATGCACAAAGTCAGAAAGACTTGACAACAATCATTACAGAGTATTCCAAAGGAGATCATCTCCTTGGAAACATCCTTCTTGCATTAAGTTTCCTTAATCTTACACAGATTGAATAATTTCTAACTTTGAAACATTTCCAGATTCCATTTTGATTATCACTTCTGAACAAGAGTTGCCTCCTTACAGATTATGTCAATATGGTCCTTCCAGAATTATCTACTTCCAACTGTCCTTGAGCAACCAATCTTTGGTAAACCTTAGATTGTTCTCGAAAATTGTTTAATCCTTTTAGTCATATCCAGTTCTAAACCTTTTCCCTTCTTAATGCCCAAGGCATTTGGAAAATTTTAGAACGGATGATTATAGCACATGTAATCGATCCTATATCCGAAGCATATGGGACACGATTCATGATGTCTCACATAAAGACTAAACCAGTCTTTTGCTATAACATTTCCATTTCTATTTGCCAAGTTCACATAATTCAGATTATGAAAAGGGATGCCGTAATCATAATCGAATTTTAGAACATTAGAACGCAAATAATGGACTCATATACAGAATTTCCTTATGTTGAGCCATTCCAACATGAAATTCAAATATATATCCTTGACTAAATGATTAAAACCTCACGATCTAAGCTTATAGATTTGAGATGAAGCATAATTTCCTCTCCCTTAATTATAGCAAAACAACTTTTCCCAATTGAAACCTTTTGTTTTTCTATAATTAACATTGCTAACTTGCAATATTTATCATAATTATCATGCTCCCACTAACATGACGATTATTAGCATATCACTTATGCTCCCACTAGCTTTGACATGTACTTAGAAATCAACTGACTTCCTTACCAAAGTTCATATTTCTGATACTAGATTGTTTTGATAAAACTTTATCAAAATCATACACCTTCCCTTAGATAGCACACTTGTGTATCTAAACAATTATGAAGAGGGATGCCGTAATCATAATGTTTAGACCTTTTTGCCACTTCTCACAAGTCCATGTTAGTGTGCCGGTTAACCACACGCGCTCCAATAACGACTTTGAGAATGCAAATATCACAATTGCTATCTAGCTAAAATCTACTTAGTGAAAGTGCTTCCTCACCATCATTTTCATGAATCGGAGAGAAACCTTATGACACTTAGATTTAATGGTGTATGTGTTCTTATCCATGTGAATTGTCAAAACCATAGCCACAAGACAAGGATAATGACAAATCCAAACTCATATGGATTGAACTCAATCTTAATTTCTTGCCACCTGGCAGCTCAAGGGCCTGCCATTGCTTCCAAGTTGTTGTGCAACAAATTGAGAACTCTAAGAACTCATATGCAAAACCAACTTTAACTGGAATGGGCACAGAATATGTCAACACGATAGGTTATGAACCTCAAGTTGTGTGCTAGTGAAGAACTTCATGTTCCATTCTTGATTAGTTCTTGAAACTTTCAAGACCTTTCAGACTCCCACTGTCCTCTTGACCTATAAGACTCCCTTGTCAAATATCCAAGAGATAGTGTGGATTCTAATCAAGACAAACACTTCACACAATTGGCCTAAGTTGATCTTTGTTTTATCCAAAACATCACAACTTACCAATTTCAAATGTACAAGAGTAGAAAACTTTTACTCTTACATTTGACAAGTGTTTTAAACCTTCTTTAAGACATGTCACTCAAGTTACAATCTTGGAGTATGACTCTAAGACTTGTATTGGAATGAAGTATGACTCATCTTCTTGATTTAACCACTTCAACAATTCAAGTTCCTCTTCTTAGTCATAAGAATGCACTAAGATTTCCTTAGAGAACTAATTGTGCTATGGTTTCTTAATCATTAAGATGATCACAAAACTGATACTAAAGTACTCTCCCATCTTTTCAGATTTGAGAAACTTTTATCCTTCTGCCATATTTGATTCTTTTTATTCGCTCTGCCATACATTGGAACCTTTTTCCAATGTCTCAGAATTACACTTAAGCATGTAAGTATAATCATATTTACTGAGCTTTAGTAAACTATGATGAATAGTCTTATCAAACTTTTGTGGTGGACTAAATCAGTGCACAAGACTATGTACTCGATCCCTTAGTCCATTACTTGACTCACACATCCATGTGAATAAGTAATTAGTCTTAATTTTCCAATGCTTGAAAGTTCTCATTCATCATGCTATACAACTTGCATGATTCCAAGTTCCGGTCCAATTGAAACTTGGGTGATGAGAATCTTTCCTTATTTGGTAAATTTAGACATTACCACAAATGAAAGAATCAATTTCATATTCCCACTCTTGCTCTTAATGGAATCATATAAGCAACAATTTTTCCTCAAATTCCATTGTAAGGATATTTTAAAATAAATAAAATCAAAAATTTCCTTTTATTTTAAAACATTGTGGAAAAACTAATCCTTACAATCCATATGAAAACTTGTTGTTATCTATTCCTAAGCAATATCTCATAACTCCTAGGAAGTAGCTCCAGAATCCGATTTTTCAAACTATGCAATAGAAATCCATCTACGCGATCGGATTCAGCATATTCTTTCTTTAAGTTTCTTCACTTTTCTTTGATTCTTAAACATCACCATGTGACCCAGTCACATCATTTATCAAGAATCTCAGAATAGAAACTTAACAGAGTTAGATAGTGGACTTTACCTGAAGTAGAGTCAAACTTATTGACTTTAACATCCTTAGGTAAATTTGGCAGCTTCGCAACCAATGCCCCTTCCTTTGGCAATATAAACATATGGACCCTTTGATAATGGTACACGGGACTGTCACAGACTTAGCTTTCTCTTTACCATTTGGTCAACCGAGTTGACTATGGCCAATCCCTTTCCACTGGGAAGAGAGAGCTTTACTAGATATCCAATGTCATCATTGTAATTTTCCATAAAGTTTTAGGAAGTTGATCTTAGCAAATAGATAAGATCATTAAGGGTCTTGTCATAGTCTGTTTCATAGGTGTCCCAAAGGAACTCACTATTTGACTTAGAAAGTGATTGAACCACCAACTTTCTCAAGACTTTGACACCCAACTCTCCCGGCTTGTCAATATGTGACTACATCTCCAAGATGTGTTCACACCTAGACCTTTCCTTGCCAATAGGGCTTGAGTGACCTTAAATTTTTTCAAGAACTTGTGGGTTAGGGAGAATAATTGGAGGAGGTGAAAGAAGTATGATTTCCAAGGAACATCATCTTCATTAGGAAACCTTGTTTCAAGAGATTTGGGAAGATCATAGGTGTCTATTACAGACATCTTTTGGGAGATATTCAAGATAGTTGATTTAAAGTCCTTAATATGACACCCAATATGAAATATTAAGGCTAGGACCCAACAAACTATTTTATAACTTAGAAGAGGTATGCCGTAATCCAAGCTATAAAATATTTGAAGGTAGGTGAATGACGATTCACCAATTTCCACCAAGATAAACGAAATGTATTATTAGGTTTTAATTGGTTTTGAAACTCCTAGATCTTTGAGATTCATTGAACTTTTCAAAGGCATGTTTCAATCTCGAGTGTGCCCTTCAGGTTTTGTGACTGGGATGCCGAGGATCACAAAACAAGTTGTGAAGTAACCATGCAAATTACTTGGTACCCTTAAGTGTTTACCCCTTAATCGATGTGCTGGTTAACCACACACGCTCCATCGATACTATGATAAACATTAAGTTACCCTTTGCCTACCTTGTTAAATACGCGTTAGTATGCCGGTTAACCACACACGCTCCACTAACCGACTTAAACAAAGTGCAAAGTGTAATTTCATGGATTAGCACCTTATTCACATTTTTCCTAAGTAACTAAGATTGGGTATTATTAAGAGTTTAGTTACTTAGTATTATCATTAATACTTTTAATGAAGGGAGAATTCTAGTCCTGTCAAACCCGTTCGGCTAACGACCCTCCACCAGTCAAGCAAGCGGTGGGTGAGAGTGGACACCCATTAAGTTGCCATTTTATAGGCAACAACCTTATACCCACCTTATAGACCGGCTTCGTGAATGAGGCGTACTAGCGGTAAGACTGACTTTACTCTTATACATATGTATATTATTAACTTATAATATTATAAAGTATAAGGGCTGAATTTTAACTTTTTAAAATTCTAAGGGCTAACTTGGAATTAAAGTATTCATAAGTGAAAACTTTTCAAATTCCAAAACTTGAGGGCAAGTTTTGAAACTATTCAAAACTAATTAATTCCATAACTTATGTGTTTAAAGTAGTTTTAATCCAAAAACTCTTCAAGTTCCATAACTTGAGGACAAGTTATGGAAGACTTTAAACTAATAAAAGAAGTAACTTTTTCTTTATTTTATAACTTATGGATTTAATTATGGTTACATATTTTTCTTTTAATGAAGTGACTCTTGAACTTCCATAACTTGAGGACAAGTTATGGAGTTATAAAAAATTATTCAATGACACAAGACTCTTCATTTTGTAACCATTGCCAACTTTTATGAGTTTTATGAAACTTAAATGTGACTTTTCATATAACTTGAGGACAAGTTACACAAACACATTTTAGAATCAACTCTTAGATTAATTTGGATTGAAAACAATAATTTCACTTAACTTTTCTATTAATCTAAGCAACTCATAACAACAAGATAATTCAAATCAAACTTTTTCATGTAATTAGTCTAAACCTTAAACTAATACAAAACATGAATCTATTGACAATTATCTTTGAAAATGGATTAGCATGAACATTACCACATCAAAAACAAGTTTATAAGTTCAAAAACAACTTAGGGTAATGTTCCTAGTCCATTTCTAGCCAAAAACCTCGAATATATGCTGTCTGGGGCTCCTACTCGGCGAGTGGCATCAACTTACTCGGCGAGTAGGATGATTTTACTCATGTACTCGGCGAGTTCATCAGTGGACTCGGCGAGTACAGTGCCCAGAAAGCCAGAAAATCGAGTTTTTCAGCATTTTTCAGCAATTTGCATCAAATATAAGAGAAAGCAAGCCTAGGCTCTGATACCACTGTTGGGTTTTGAGCATTCTAACACTCCTAAGTGTACATGCAACCCTAAATACCTTGGATCTATGTTTTCTCTATTATACATGCAAATAAGAACTTCCAAGGTATTATCCTAATCTAGCATACAAAACAATAACTATAGCAAGATAGAATACATACCTCTTTGGTGTAGAAAGTCTTCATGAAGCTTGAGTGCCAAGTGCCCCAAGTGTGACACCTCAAATGGTTCACACAACACCAAATACACTTGGAATAACTTAGAGAGAATTCTACACTTCATGAAATCGGCTAGCCCTCTCTAGAATAATACTAGTGGCCGATTTTTCCTAAGAATGTGATCTTTATATAGTGTTACAATTAGGGTAAACTCTTAATTGTCATGGCTTTCCATTTCCTTGGATCCATGGGTTCAAATACACCATGGAGCATCCATGGAGCATCATATGGGTTTTGGCCCAACTAGATAATCCATGGAGCATTAGCCCACTATACAAGTATGGATGATTTACACAATCAACCCATATATTTAATTAGTCTTCTTTTGATCACTTAATTAATCCTAGATTAATTCTTGATCAATACTAATTAAATAATCTCATTATTCTTATTATTAATATACTAGAACTTATAATATATTAATAACCATAAGTGTCTTATTTCTCTCATTTAGTCTATCCAAGTGCATGATGCCATGCAACCCAAATGGACCATGCCGGGTCGGGTCAAGTCTTACCAATTATAGTTATGGACTTAGACATTAATCCAACACTCGGCGAGTCTGGTCAACTGAAAGATGACTTTGACTAGGATGTTGACTTTGACCAGGGGTAAACTAGTCTTTTTACCCTGACATTAGTTATCAGTATTTGATTTTGTGTTTATGCGATTTGTAGTCGGGGAGTTCCGGAACAGCAGTCAGACGGTTTCAGACTTAGTATGTCAGCAGCCAGCGTTACATGGTGAGTTCCCTTCCAGTAGGAATGGTTCTACGACCACAATGTCGGCCCGTTTAGATAGCAGTAGTATGTATGCTTGATGTCTTCGTGATTCATGCATGTTTTGTTATGTGTAGTATGTTGCGAAAGCCCGATACAGTATGTGATTATGCTACATGTTCATGATATGTTATATCCAGTTTATTCTGGACTTCGGTCTGATGCCGGGCGAGGCCCGATGCAGTGGGTGGGGCCCAAGTTATTCTGGACTTCGGTCAGATGTCGGGTGGGGCCCGATGCAGTGGGCGGGGACCAAGTTATTCCGGACTTCGGTCTGATGCCGAGTGGGACCCGATGCAATGTGTGGGGCCCAGTATGTGTTATTTGTATTATGGTATGGTATGTGGTAGTTTGGGGGAGATCACTAAGCTTCGTGCTTACAGTTTCAGTTTTTTATTTCAGGTACTTCAACTAGTGTCAAAAGCCAGGTTGAACTCGGTTTCTATTCCTCTTTCATGGCTCTCTCAAGCTGGTTCAACTGCTACATATTCAAAAGCTTTGGATGCAATTACTTTCAATTTGGTGACTGATAAAAAGGTCAGACTATCCAAGAAGCTTTTCTGTCAGATTCTCGGCATCCTTAATTCCCCACCATATGTCAATTTTACTTTTCCACAAATTGTACAAATGTTTAATGAAATGGGTCATCAACCTCAACTATCAAAGATATGTGATTTCAAGAAGTCGGGTCTTCCTATTGTTTGGAATTTCTTGTTTGGCATTTTCTTGAGGTGTTAACCGGAAGAACATGCAATTTCTCATTGTTTGTGGTAGTAAGAGGTGTTCGGCATCGATCTTCATGGACTATGAGAGTTGTAGCAGCATCTCTCCACGTTGTCTGGCTAGAACATAAGGACCATCTTTTACAGATCTTAATATTTCTTCACCTTTTTCCTTGCCAAGTAAATATGAAACATCTCGACTCCTAGGTATTTCCTTATTATTATTTATTATTGAGACTTCATGTGTGACTCGACGAGTTATGAGTCTAACTCATCGAGTAGACTCTGATTAGACCACGTGGGTTTAATGATCGAGTCGACGAGTCAGAGAACTGACTCGCCGAGTAGGCACTATGAGGTGAATCCCTAAATCCCCAGGTTTAGGGCCTATTTAAGAAAACTTATGTCCTCATTTCCGCTTCACCAGCAACCCTACTTACCTGAGAGAAACCCGAATCGGTCTTTGAGCTAAGAGAAAGTGTTATAGCTTATATTTGATTGTTTTGGTGAAGCATTGGAAGAAGAAGAAGGGTGATTCAAGCAAGGAACGAGTAAAGGCCATGAGATCTAGAAATCATACACTTGGGGATTGTGTTGGATGGTAAAATTCGTTACCTTGCTCATAATGTTGTTTACATCTTGTTAATCAAAAACTCTTTTGGGCTTTTTCCATATATCCTTGAGAGTTGGTATGACTTGTGCTTTCCAAGCATTGATACATCAGATCTGGACCTTGTGAGGTCCATAAAGTCCAAAGGTCCCAACTTTATCCAACCATAAAGAGTTGTTGTACTTAAACACCTTGGTTAGAGCTTTTATTTGGAGTTATGGAGCAAACATGCCATGTATGAACGTAAAAATCCAAGCTTTACATGACATTCAACCCTTGGGAGGCTAGATCTAGAGTTTGGGGTGATAGATCTGCCTTAAAACATCTGATTGAGATTTTGACTTAAGGGACTCGGCAAGTCAAAGACTTGATTCATCGAATTGGTTAGGGTTTTCCCCGATGAGTTTGGACGTGGATAACTCAGCGAGTTGACAGGACAACTCGACGAGTTGATTTGGGTTTTAACGAGGTTTTGAAGGAACAAGGGGGACTCAGTAAGTCACATAGATGCACTCGGTGATTCAGGTCAACATGCACAGTTGACTCGAGTGTTGATTTATTTTCACTTTAGGGTTTGGTCAATGCAGGGGTTATGGGGACCATGGAGGGGTAAAATGGCCTTTTACCATTCCCAAGAGTTTAAGAGAGAGATTAACCTAGTTTATTTTGAGTCGTGATATAAATGTTGATTAGAGATTATTATATTATCTGATAGGCAGAGGCTAGTTCGAGATTCGTGTACGAGATTATTACTTATCTGATTAGGAGGTGAGTAGTCTTACTATACTTACCATGAGTGGTATCATTGTGTGACTGAGATTTCTTTCGTCCTTACCTATGTATTTTGATATTATGCATTATGTCTTTGTGATTTATGCTAAGTATTATTATTATGAGCTTGTTGAGTTAGGATCGGAGGGTCCACCCGAGCTGTGGGACTAGAGGGGTCTCCACTGAGACACATTGACTGGAGGGTCGTATTGAGTTAGCCTAGAATGGCTAATGTGACGTGTGTGGTATTTTGGGGAACTCACTAAGCTTCGTTGTTACCGTGTTATGTGTTATGTGTTTCAAGTACCTCTTAGGATCACAAGAAGGTGTCAGCTTGATCGTACACACACTTGAGTTAGAGATATGTTTTGGAAGATCATGGATTTGTGTTATAAACAGTTTTAGGACATCTGTTTTGATAAATTAATGGTTGTGGGATTTTTAGGATTTTGGAAATGAGATAATTGTGTTTTTAAATGAAAATTTTTGATTGGAAATTTACGGTGTTACAAGTTGGTATCAGAGCCTTGGTTTGAGGGATCCAGAGGCACCCTCAGGTGTGTTTGGACTTAAACTAAAGATTTGAGAAAAAAATTCAAAAGAAATGATTTTTCTAAAACAAGAAAAGAGTTTTAAGAGAAAATGAGTTGGAGTAGTGTGTATAATCAAACAGAGCCCGAACGGTGATTTCCCAAAATACCCCTGCTTATTTGTTTTATAAGATATTAGAAATGCATGCTAGAGAATAGACTAGGTATTTCATATTCTAGCATTAGAGTTGCCTGATTTGTGATGCCTTAGCCTAAGAGATGTTATTAATGAATGTTATTTGTTATTTTCCCTGAGTATGTGTTGGGTTCTGACTTGAGGAGTAATCTAGGAGAGATACATAGATGAGCATGTGAGTAGCCTACTGAGAGACTAGTCTGTTATTTGTGAGAGATAGAGTACTTGTGAATTAGATCCTAGGAGGAGGAGTTGGGGTGACCACAGGCTAGTGTTGAAGGTATTATTAGGCCCGTAGTACTGAAAGAATCGGGTCTGTATGAAACCCAAGTAAGAATCTTTAGGATGCTAAGGAGAAAGTAGGGGCGAGTGATCGTGTGTGAGTATACTCGAGCGAGTCTCTGATGATTTTGTGTTGCATTTCAGAGACATCATGGTGAGTACACACCACACTCCAAGGGTCAGTGGGACTAGTGATGATGAGATTCGCAGGATGGTTTAGGATGAGGTAGCCACAGTCCTAAGAAAGGCGATTTCGAAGATGCTTGGGTTTATGAAGACCACCTTGATAAAGACATTTGATGAGTGGTACGCCGCTATTACCGAGGCTGCTGCTGTTGCAGCCATCGTAGCTATCGCCGCTGCTAGACCACAGGGAGGTGACTCGTTGTTGTTTCGGTTCGCGTTGAACCAGCTTCGCTTAGGAGCGAAGGACTGGTGGAAGTTTGTGACAGCCAGTTTTACTCCTCCAGAGCATACTGTAGTGACTTGGGAGAGGTTTACTTTGATGTTCTGAGATAAGTATGTTTCCCTGGTGGATAGAAACAGTGTTGGATTAATGTCTAAGTCGATAACTATAAGTGGTAAGACTTGACCGACCCGGCGTGGTCCATTTGGGTTGCATGGCATTGGGACAATTGGATAGACAAAATGAGGAAAAAGGATACTAGTGATTTATATTAATATATTATAAGTTCTAATCTATTAATATATAATCATATTATTTAATTAGTATCGATGAAGAATTAATTTATAATTAATTAAGTGATCAAAAGTAACTAATTAAATATGGACTCTAGGATATATGTGTATGATGGGCCAAGTTCATTTAGGTTGGGCTAAGAATTCATGTATAGTCCTTGGAGTGTTTAACCCATAGATCATATGAAATGAAAGGTCATGGGTATTAGGGTTTAATCCTAATCTCCACACTATTTAAAGATGTCCTTGGTTGGTGAAATAGGCACTAGTGTGTGTACACAAAAGAGCAAGGCCGATTTCACAAGAGAGAACCAAAGTATCCTTATTGTCAAGGTTATTCCAAGTGTTCATGGTGTTGTGTGAACCATTTGAGGTGTCACACTTGGGGCACTAGGCACTCAAGCTTCATGAAGACAAGTTACATAAAAAAAGGTATGTATTCTATTTATTTTATTACCCAAGTATATGATATTTGTATGCTAGTATAGGGTAATATCTTGGAAAATTCATATTTGCATGTATAATAGAGAAAACATAGATCCAAGGTATTTAGGGTTGTATGTGCACCATAGGATGTTGTAGCATACTAAAACCCAACAGTGGTATCAGAGCCATGGGTTGTGTTCTGTTATATTCACGCAAATGTTTGATTTTCAAAGTTGAAAAAAAAGAAAGAAAAACATGAAGTTGTCAAATTTTAAGATAATTACTTGTTTTGTGAAAATCTAATTATTTGTAAAATTTGAATCATTTGCTATATGAGTTGAATTAGTTCAAATTTAGTAAAAGATAAAATGATATGATTATTTTATTAGTATCAAAAGTTTGATCTAAATGTTTTAAGGAGTTTGAAATTTTGTCATAAAATTTTGGAGCTCAAAAGTTTTTTTAAAGTTGTGATCTTATGTGTTTCGAAACCTCCATAAGTTGTGGATATGAAAAGGTTTTAAAATAAAATTGATTCAAGGTTTTTATGGAGTTACAAAACTTGGTGTTAATGTTTTAAACAATTCCATAACTGATTCTTAATTTATGGAACATGAAATGTTTCATCATAAAACAAGCATTTAACTCCATAAGTTATGGATTACCAAAAGTTCTATGTTTCCTTTATTTATGAGTTTGTTTAGATTAATGAAAAAAAATTGTGTTTTAGTTGTTTTCAATCCTAATTAATCTAAAAGTTTTTCATAAAATGTGTTTTTTTGTAACTTGTCCTCAAGTTATATGAAAAGTCACATTTATAAATAGTTTTTATGGCTCCATAACTTGTCTTCAAGTTATGGATTTCCAAGAGTCTCTTCATTAAAAGTTTTAAAGCTTTACTTAAAACTCATAAGTTATAAAAATCCAAGAGTTTTGAATAGTTTCAAAACATTCCTTCAAGTTTTGGAATTTGTAATGTTTTCCCATGAATACTTTAATTCCAAGTTAAGCCCTTAGAATTTTAAAAGTTAAAATTCAACCCTTATATGTATAATATTATATGTTAATAATATTTATATATATGTATAAGAGCAAGTCGTCTTACCATTAGTAGGCCTCATTCACGAAGCCGGTCTATAAGGGGGTTATAAGGTTACTGCCTATAAAATGGCAGTTTAATGGGTGTCCACTCTCACTCACCGCTTCCTTGACTGGTGGATGGTCGTTAGCCGAATGGGTAGGACAAGGACTATAATTCTCCCTTCATTAAAATTGTTAATGATAAATACTAAGTAACTAAACTCTTAGTTGATGGGTTTGAGCCATAAGAACTTTCCTATGTGCACATGCAAACCCTAATGCTTGGATCTAGTTTTCTCTAATTGAACATGTAATGTATCCAAGACTTATATTGATAGATCAAGTGTAAACATTCAATTCATAACATATGAAATCAGATCTAAAGGAATACCTTGAGTTTCTTGCTTGAATCTTCTTGTCTTTGGAGCTTAGAGTCACAATTGTCACTCCTCTAATGGCTTACAAACACCAACTAGCAAGATGATGATGATAGAGAGAGAGGAAGGTGAGAAAATCGGCTCTAGGGTTTCTTGGGATACAAGAGTGCCGATTTCCTCCACTAAAAGGGTCTATATATACTATTGGCTACTAGGGTTACACCTTATACCCTAATTGAATAACTTAGGCCCTATGCAATCCAATAATCCCTATAGACTAGGCCTTGGACGATTTCTAGGCTTCTCCAAACCCTAAAATCATCCACCCCCTTATCCATAAAGATTCATAGCCCAAAATACAATTATCACACATTTGACAGTTTATGCCCCTTTATTCAATTAACCTCTTAAAGTCTCCAAATTAATTGATGACTCATATTAATTAAATAAAAATATTAGTATTCCTTATATTATTCTCATAATATATTAATAATATTTCTTCTCTCATTATAAATCATCCTGTCAAGTTGCTATGGTGAAGGCAACCCAAAAGGACCATGCTCAACCTGGTCAAGTACTTACCAAATATAGTTATAGCCTTAGACACTAATCCAACAGTCTCTCACTTGGATAAGTGATGAGATTTAAAACCTTTAATCTATGAAGATCGATTAGATCTCAAACAGGTAAGTAAATATAAAACTGTAAGAACACGAAAATAAGAACGAGACAAGAGTGAATCAAACGTGTCGAATGATTAAACAGAATCCTCAGAAGAGCTCGATTAAGAACATCAACTGTAGAGGATTGGTAGGTTACAAGAATGATCAAATAAATCTGTAATACTATCGTTACGCTCTAGAATAATCGTTAACCTAATATGCATGCAAGCATATACTTATATATTAAACATAATGGGCTCTCGGTTGGACAGGCCTAAACCGGAATACAAATAAAATAAATAAACAGTCGAGCCCAAAGACGCAACACTTGAGCAAATCTTCAACCCAACAATCTCCCCCTTTGCGTCAATTGGAGCGAGACCTTCATTTGTTACTTGGGCCAGCAGCGGAGCCAGGTACCTTCTTCTTCACAGTGTTAAACAGACGAGAGATTAGAGCCAGAATCGTCTGCCTAAACCTGATGTACCACTGGATCATGTCATTGAAGTACTTAACATCATCCGCTGTATTCTCTTTACACCTTCGAATGATCGATAATACATGCTCTAGACAAGCAGTGGTGTAGAGATGTTTGTCAGCTAAAGCAAAGAGACATTTATGTCCTTCTGCTCTAGTGAACATGACCGAATTGCGTCTCGGGTCGATCTTGCCCATCTTCATCTAATTGAGATCACTGGCCGATCCCACAGGAGCTATCTTCGGTTTCTTCTTGAAGACAGTAGCAACCTCCTGATCCATCAGGGCAACCTCCATGATATAACAGACAATCATCGTCTTGATATGGTCTATAATCGGACCATATTCAGCTTCATTTGTCAAGAGGATGTTGTGCAGAACAATCCAATCATGAGGATTTAAGTTCAGTAGATCCGCCAAGGAGATATGATGTGCAGTTCTTGCAGATCCCCGAATCACCTTGAACCGAACGTTTATGAATCTACCTTCGGTGTAAGGCTTCAGTACCCGAACGCTTACTATCTTCTGGGCGCTCCAAGTTAGATATTGAGGACGAGCAGCCTTCAGATAGAAGTCGATGAGCTCCCTATCAAGCTCAGCGTTCGGATGAGGGACTTCAAAGATATTTGAGAAGGCATGGAAGATGAATGCCTTTCGAGTCAACGACATGCTGAGAAGGTCCATGGCAGGAGAGAGCTTTTCAGCAAGGGTTCGCCTCACCGAATGGTTTAGAATCGGATCATGTGCTTCTAGGATGTTGGATAAAGCAGCGTGGACATCCGAAACACATGTCTTGATGACCTCCCTTTCGGATCGAAGGGCTTCCAGCTGTTGTTGAGAGTTTGATAGTTGACTGCTCTTGACCTTTAGGGCGGTGGTTTTGCTTGCTAGAACGTCCATTAAAGAGTTTTCAGCCGCAAGATCCTCTTGTAGCTTAGCAAGGCGCTCATCAATGGAGGCACGAAGGGCCGAGTTATCGTCGCTTATGGTTTGGCGAAGGGCAGTGAACGAAGTCAACTCCGTTGAGACGAACTTTGCCAATTGCTGAACAATCGGTTCCAAAGTTGTCTTGGTAGAATCTGCACTCTCCTGCAATGACTTCAGCAGAGAATAGGCGTCTGAGAATAGTTTATCGACTTTTGCGATCGCAGCCTCACAGGCTTTGGTAGAGGCGTCGATGGCGGCAGTTGCTGAGGCTACCGAATCATGTTGAGCCCTAGAGAAGGCGTCAACAATCTTCTGAAGAGCAGCTTCAGATAAGGAGGACTGTTGGTTGGAAGAGGAGGCGAGAAGTAAGTCAACCTTCTCGTTGAGCTCCTTAAGATGCTTCTTTGTCACTGGAGCATCATCCTCTTCATCACTCTGAACCTGAAACGGACTGAAATAGACCGAATCAAAGGTCACGTGATCACCGCCAAGGAAAGGGTTTTCTCCATCAGAGGCATTTTTTGGAGATGGAGGGGGTGGTGAAGCTGGGGGTGTTGTGGGTTTTGAGGATTCAGGTTGAGTATGGGGTGGGGTAGTTTCGGGTGGTGGTTGAGTGTGGGTATGTTCGGTTGTATGGGTTTCGGTTTGTGGTGGTTCGGTTATGGGTGGGGTTTCGGTTGCACTGGTATGAACCCCCGTATCAGATACGTTGGTTGTAACCTTTGCTGTGGTTGTTGTTGTATTAGTGAAAATGGGTGGTGGTATAGGGAAAGAGGTTGGGGGAATAGTGGTAGTGGGGTTTATGGTCGGAATGGAAGTAGGGATAGTTTGTGTGGCTGAATGATGGATTTCCATGTCTGGAGTAGGAGAACGGGGTGGGGTGTTGCCTCTTTGAGGGGTTTCGCCTCCTTGAGAGCCGTCCGAACCCGAACTCTCACCTTCCGATTCACTTGAAGAGGAAGGGATGACAAGCTTGGGCTTCGGTTGAGTCTTCCTCCTCTTCGGCTGTGGGGACTGTGCAGCCTTTGTCTGTTTCCTCTTCTTGGGAGAAGGACCCTTAGTAGCTTTGGTCACTTGCTTCCCTTTATCCACCTTTTTTCCTCGTGGCACCGGTTTGTCAGCATCGTGGATGGACTTGAGCATTTCCGGTGTGAGTTCCCTTGGCCCTGACTGTTTGAACTCCTTGATCGTCCTGATGATCCTGCTGTCAGAAGGAACATCGCCGTACATTGTCTCCGGAATAGAGCCAATGAAGGAAAATTTGGAAGCATCAGATACGATTATCTTGGTGGTATGAAAAGTACCGACCAAAGACATCACCGCACCAGCAGCAGTAGGGATATCCAGCTTATCCATCGCCCACTTGGTGATAAGGATCCAGAATCGTGCAAGCGACACCTCCAAATGCCTTGATGAAGAAGAAAGGCTCTGGATGAGCTATTGCCAGAGGACCAACCCAAAGTCCAATTTGATCCCATTGTAGACTGCATACATGATCGACAAGAAAAGTCGACTGGCACCGTCGGATCCTGAGCTCCGTTCCGACAAGCCCTTGAAGAGGACTGTGAACATGCCATTCCATTGCGGCGGCAAGCATGACTTCTTGAACTTCGCAACGGAGACGAGCGCCTCCGTGTACCCCATGTTATAAAACATGTTGTAAAGATGGCCGACCGGAATCGTTTCCGGATGGATTCTTGAAGAGTCAGCAGCAAACCCTAGCAGAGTGCAGAATCGCTGCCTTGAAATCGAGGTCTTGTGATCATCAACTTCAAAGAATACCCGCTCAACTGCTTTGTCGTAATACGCAGTCGCATACACCTGTGAGAGAGCCACCACTGGCACAGACTCAATCCTTGAGAGAGCTGGAGCTATTTGGGAGTACTTCAAGCACTCAATGATCGGCGACATGTAGGAGTCGTACGCCAGAGGGTTGAGATCAATCACCAGACATTGTTGTGGACGAATGGGAAGGATTTGTGAGGTAGCATGGACGGAAGAAGATTCTGCCATTGTTGAAGGTATGAAGAAGATGATGAACAGGAAAGCTTTTTGGGAGTATTTGTTCTCTCGAAATTTCGGAGGCAGTAAAGAGGTAAATGGTGGTGAAGACTGCCTTTTATAGTGGATGATAGGAGAGAGAAAAATCGTTTCAAATCTTCTATGGAAAGACGAAATGTTTTCTGAATGACAGATGTGCGACAGTTGAGGCGTGCGATGATCACGTAGGAGAGAGAGTGTCAGATTCCTAGGATCACGCCGCCCAATAAGCGCCGTTTCAGAAGAAAATCGTTTCAATTCCTCATGCGCCTTTAAGTTTCAGAGAGATGACGCTTGGACTTTGCACACGCGTCCACGTTGTCAGTAAAAGTAAGGCCGTTTCAAATTCACACGCGCCCATTTTTAATTACCGGTTGAAATTCAATCCTTTTAATTTCCCGCCTGAGTCAGCAACTCTTCGTCTTATCTTTTTGAATCGCATCTTTTGAATTAACTGCCCACGTGGAGGATTGTTGACCACGTCTTGATTATTAACCACCAATTCAATAAATCAGCCTGATGATCCCGGGCACGAATCTCTTCCTTCAAGGTCAAGAGTGACCTTAAAGTGTTAATGTGGATTCCCGTTGAATTACGATCAAACACTTTTTAAGAAATGTTGAAAGGCTTCTTTTAATTAGGCTACTTTATGGGGGGATTCGCTTTCATGCAACAATTCTAATCTTGAAATAAGAAAGAAAGTGATCAAAGTACTTGTGAGACCGGTGTAGTCTGTTGAACAAGTAGGTAGGAATTTATTTGAAATTGGCTTGGAAAATATAAAATCTCAAAAAAAAAAATTAAAAACGGGATCCCAAGGGAAGAAATGTTATGGTGTTTAACAATTTCATAGGAATCACACAAAATAAAATTTGAGATTTCATGAAAGGTTATCCGTCAATTCTTTGGTGAAAACTTGAGCAAAGTAATTGATCACCGTCAATTCAGATTTGGTGTTGAATTTTGGGTTTCACTCAGCTCGTAGTGACACGAAACTAAGATCATAAACACAGATGTTGTGTAACCATAAACCTCAGTGGTAATTTCTGAGAGTCTCAAGGGTTACGTTGATGAAACGAATGTAATGGAGAAGTGTAATGGAGATGGTGTAAGAAGATAAAGTACCTTTGCTGCGAAAATAAGGACCAAGCAGAAAAACTCTTAACTCATGTGAGAAGAGAGTGAGGTAGCTCATGATTAGAATAAATGAGGTAGCCTTATTGGGAAGACAAGGTTTGTGTATACCAGGTCATGAAGGCTGTTATTCAAAATCTTATGAGGCTTGGGACACATACAGCAGCATGCTTCTAGGGACACTTAAGTAATTCATCAATTATACCCCCATAAACGAACGAACACACAAGAAAAAATAAAAGAGAAAATTATTTTTGGAGTTATTGAGATTTATTTAAAGAAATAAAAAAAAGAAATAAAAGAAAAAAAATTTAATAGAATTAAAAAAATAGTAAGAAAAAAATAAATCTTAAAAAAAAAACTTTGGAAAAAAAAATATGAAAAACCGAACCGGAGCGTTCGGTTGGTTTTGGTTCCAGAGAATTTTGAAAAACCGAACCCGAGCGTTCGGTTGGTTTCGGTTCCAGAAAATTTTGAAAAACCGAACCCGAGCGTTCGGTTGGTTTCGGTTCCAGAAAATTTTGAAAAACCAAACCCGAACGTTCGGTTGGTTTCGGTTCCAGAAAATTTTGAAAAACCGAACCCGAGCGTTCGGTTGGTTTCGGTTCCAGAAAATTTTGAAAAACCGAACCCGAACGTTCGGTTGGTTTCGGTTCCAGAAAATTTTGAAAAACTGAACCCGAACGTTCGGTTGGTTTCGGTTCAACAAAATTTTGAAAAACCGAAACCGAACCTTCGGTAGGTTTCGGTTTTCGAAATTAAGAAACCGAACCCGAACCTTCGGTAGGTTTCGGTTTTGGAAAATTTTAAGAAACCAAGGATTTTAGACATGCAATTGGAAAATATTTTCAACACTAAGAAAAACAATTTTGTACAAGTAATATACAACCAAGAAAAACTACCTTTGAAGTGATGAGCGAGTCAGATGGTTTAACCGAACCCGAGCGTTCAGTTGGTTTCGCTTCTTATGTTTGAGGTTGAGAGGTAGTGTGAGGTACTGACTCTGATTCCATCATACCTAGCCCTTGCAATATTCTATTGAATGATGCTTCAGGAAGAGCTTTGGTAAAGACGTCAGCCAGTTGATCAGTGGTTCTTACGAAGTGAACTTCGACGTTTCCATCTTCCACGTGATCTTTGATGAAGTGATACCTCAGTGTTATGTGTTTGGTTTTAGAGTGTTTCATTGGGTTATGACAGATCCTAATTGCACTTTCAGAGTCACAATATAGTGGGATCTTCTTCATATTGAGTCCATAGTCTCGAAGTTGACTCTGGATCCAAATCACTTGTGAGGTGCAAGATGCAGCGGCTATGTATTCCGCTTCGGCAGTAGACAACGACACACACGTTTGTTTCTTGGATTGCCAGCTGACCAACTTCCCGTCAAGGAATTGACAGCCACCAGTAGTGCTTTTTCGGTCGAGTCCACATCCTGCAAGGTCAGCATCAGAATAGGCTTGAACGAAGAAGCCTGAGTTGGATGGATACCATAGACCTAAGGAGGTGGTTCGCTTGAGATAGCGTAAAATGTTCTTCACTACAAGCATGTGAGGTTCGCGTGGGTTTGCCTGAAATCGAGCACAATAACACACAGAAAACATGATGTCAGGCCTGCTAGCAGTAAGATACATTAGTGAGCCTATCATTTGACGATAGAGCGTGATATCAACAGCCGGTTTGTCTAGGGATGGAGTTAGCTTGGTGCCGAATGCCATTGGGACTTTGACTTTGGAGTCTCCCATCATACCAAACTTTGCTAGGAGAGTCTTCGTGTAAGCTTCCTGATTGATAAAGATGCCTTCGGTTCCCTGTCTAATATTTAAACCAAGGAAAAAGTTAATAGAGGTCCATTGAGCTCATTTCAAATTTAGTCTCCATCAACTTTCTGAATTCAGCTGTTAAGCTAGGATTCATAGAGCCAAAGATGATGTCATCGACATAAATTTGAACTATCATAAGGTAGTTACCTTCCTTTTTGCGAAAGAAGGTTGGGTCAACCGAACCTTGTTTGAATTTAGACATCTTTAAGAATTTAGTCAGCGTTTCATACCAGGCTCTCGGAGCTTGTTTAAGGCCATACACAGCTTTATCCAGAATATAGCAATGGTTTGGATACTTTTCGTTCACGAAGCCAGGAGGTTGCTCCACATACACGGTTTCTTCGAGTTCTCCATTAAGAAATGCACATTTGACGTCCATTTGGAAAACTTCCAAGTTTTTGTGGGCAGCATAAGCAAGAAATATTCTTACAGATTCCAGACTATCTACAGGAGCGAAGGTTTCTTCATAATCAATTCCTTCCTCCTGACAGTATCCCTTTACAACCAGACGAGCTTTGTTCCTTATAACATTCCCTTCCTTGTCCATTTTGTTCCTAAAGACCCATTTGAGACCAACAACCGAAGCATCTGGAGGAGTGGGAATAAGGCGCCAGACTTTGTTCCTTTCAAATTCATTCAGTTCGTCTTGCATTGCTTGAACCCAATCAGAGTGATCGAGGGCAGTGTTAACTGTCTTCGGTTCAACTTTTGATACAAATGAGTTAAACATACAAAACTCAACCTTTGAAAATAAGGATGTCTGTTTTGCCTTCAGTTGTGATCGGGTCAGAACCTTCTCAGAGACATCGCCAACCACTTAAGAGATAGGATGATCTCTGGTCCATTTGGTAAGAGGAGGGTAGTTTGGATCAAAGGTAGGGTCTAGTTCAGCATTGATCATTTCTTCTGGCTCAGATTGGCTATCGTAATCAAGCGTCATATCATCATGCTCCCCCTCGATTGATGAGCTTTGAGAAACTTGAGGTTCAAAGGTTTCTTGTGGTGCTGGACTTTCAGGCGTTGAAGCACCTTCGGTTGGAGAAGCACCTTCGGTTGCGGTTGTAGAACTTGGCTCCTCCTCGACATGTGAGCTTGGCTCCCCCTCGACATGTGAGCTTGGCTCTCCCTCGACAGAAGCATCGTTGAATGGAGGTTCATTAGAAGTCGATCCTCCTTCATTCAATCTCCTTGCAGCTTCTTCGACAATCTGCTTCATGTGGTCAACCTTGTTGTCTGCTGCATCTGCTTCTGAGATAGAAGCTTTCTCTGGTTCATAAAGAGCTCCAGAAATTTCTCGTATAGATTAGCGATCGAGACTGTGACTTGGCCAGTTTGAGGAAAGATTTCCCCAGATGTGTCTTATTTGGCCTGAAGCTTTTTGACATAGCTATCATCAAAGGTCACGTAATATGTCTTTTCGATTTTCCTCGAACGCTTGTTTAGGACTCTGTATGCTTTGGAAGTGAGAGAGTAACCGAGAAAGATTCCCTCATCGGCTTTGACATCGAACTTGTTGCGGTGTTCTTTAGAGTTAAAGATGAAACACCGTGAGCCGAAGACGTGGAAAAATTTCACATTGGGCTTTCTGTTGTTGAGAATCTCGTAAGGTGTGAGCGTGAAGCGCTTGTTGAGATATGACCTGTTCTGTGTAAAACAAGCAGCAGAAATAGCATCAGCCCAAAAATAAAGAGGTAAGGAAGCGAAACTTAGCATAGTTCGGGCAGCTTCACACAAAGATCGGTTTCGTCTTTCGACTATTCCGTTCTGTTGAGGTGTGTAAGGAGCTGAGAAGTTGTGACTTATTCCCTTTTCTGCTAGAAATTCTTCAAACTCCCTGTTCTTGAATTCCAGACCATTGTCGCTCCTGATGTTGCGAACGACCTTTTTGAGCTGTACTTCAATTTGCTTGATAAACACTTTCAACTTCTGAGTCGCTTCAGATTTGAGCTTTAGAAAGAACACCCAAGTAAATCGTGAAAAGTCATCAACAATAACAAGGATATACTTGCTACCACCGATGCTTTCGATAGATGAAGGACCACACAAATCAATATGAAGTAATTCGATTGGTTCAACAACTTTTGTGTTAATTACAGATGGATGACTTTGACGACTCTGCTTCCCCATTTCGCATGCAGCACACAAATGATCTCTGTCGAACTTGAGCAATGGAAGGCCCCTAACATGACCTCCAGTGACAAGTCGGTTGATATCTTTAAAGTTGAGATGAGAGAGTCTTCGGTGCCACAACCAGCTTTCGTCAGATTGAGCTTTTGATAACAAGCATATAGCTGGGTTTCCTTTGATGGGTTTAAGGTTTAGAGGAAACATTTCCCCCTTTCGCTCCGACTTGAGAATTACTTTCTTTGTCTTTTTCTCAATAATTTCAGAACCTTCATCATCGAATGAGACTTTGAGACCTGTACCTCCAACAAGCTGAGATACACTGATGAGGTTGTGTTGGAGTCCTTCCACATAAGCCACCTTCGTTATAGTAAAGTCACCATTTGTTATCATCCCGTAACCCTTTATGGTGCCGAAAGAGTTATTTCCAAACTTGACATTGCCACCATTTGCAAGAGATCTATATTCCCTGAGCTCCTCTTTCCTCCCTGTCATGTGACGTGAGCAGCCACTATCGATGTACCATTCTTCGTCGAACTGCTTGTCACTTATAACCTGCAAAAATTAAGCAGATTTAGGAACCCAAAGTTTCTTGGGTCCACGTGAGCTTTTCATGGGAACAGGAACAGTAAGAGAGATGTCAACAAGATATGTTCGTTTTATGAGTGTTGTTTCATCTTTCTTTTTAATGGTAAAAACTTTTATCTTATTAGGATTGGGTGCGTTCGGTTTGGACTCTGGTTTGGATTCATTGACCTTCTGTTTGCTCTTTTGTTCAGCTGACGAATGAGATTTTTGAGAACGAACAGAATTAGCTTTAGAGCAAGATGGAGATGAATTGGTGGAAGTAGAAGAATTAGATGAACTAGAAGGAGTGGGTTTGGATTGAGAGGACTTCTTGGCTGGAGACTCTAGGTGGTCCTTTTGCTTTTGATCATTGGAGGGACTAACCTTAGAGTTTTGTTCTCTTTTGACTTCAGAACCGAACCTTTGCATTCGGTTGGAATCGTTCTTTGAACCGAACCTTTGCTTTCGGTTGAAGTCATTCTCAGAACCGAACCTTTGCTTTCGGTTGGTATTCTCTTGTGAACCGAACCTTGGCTTTCGGTTATTGTGGCTCTCAGGCTTTCCGACAGGATTGTTTTCATACTTCAGATTCTTGTCTTGATGTGAGAAGTATGCATTCTGGGATTGCCAGAATTGCCTCCTTTCAGAGAGATTCTTCCTGTATCTTTGGTTCCTTTCACGTTTCTTATTCCTCATCTGCTTCGGTTGATGATGAATATTAGCCATCATTTTCGGTTTCTCCTTGGTAGGTTCATTTTGAACTGTTGGAGTTTCACTATGAACTGAGGAAGTAGAGGGAACGTCTTCTTTTGCCGAACTTTCATCCTCCTGAGGAATGTCTTTCGTACCACTGGTGCTTGGCTCATCGAAATTATCTGGCTTATTCAAGGGTTCAGGTATGTATCTACCTTTACTCATCCAGGAAGCCTCAAGGGATGGAAGTGTTTTGTTTTGTCTAGAATTTAATATGGAATGGGTATGGTAGTGGTTTAGTGTGAGCGGTCAGTCGGGGAGTCAGACCAATTTGAGATTTGAGGTTTTGGAAGGGTGGATGTGGTCTTCTAAAAGGGATTAAGGATTCATTTTTTTTTTTGGTATGGAGACATCCGTTAGGGTTGGTTTCAGTTGCCTTTGGAAGGTTGTGGTATTCTCGAGATTATGGTTGTGTTGCTCTAGTTTTTTGGCATGCCAGGGATGGTAATGAATGATCAGATACAGGATTTCATTTCGTCTGAGATTATCCGCAACATTCTTGAGCAGACTCCTATGATCTTTGGTATGATCAAGGAGGGTATGTTGGAGGAGCACTTGGGCTCTTTCCATTCTGAGATGGTGGCCTTGATAGGGTCACGTTCATTGTATTGGATAAGGTGTCTAAGTCCATAACTTATTTGGTATATACTTGACCCAACCCGACATGGTCCATTTGGGTTGCACTTCACCCAAACGATATATGGATAATATTATGAGAATTGTATACTTATGGTTTATTAATATATTATAAGTTATAATATATTAATATGAAGTCATGTTATTTAATTAGTTTTTAGTCTTAAATAAATTATGAATTAAATTAGTGATTAAAAGGAAGACTAATTAAATCATGGGCTATTATATTTATATAGTGTGGGCTAACACTCATTTGGAAATGGGCTAAGCTTATATGGAAGTCCATGGATGATCCATGGAGCTTTTAACCCATGGATCCTTGGAAAGGAAAATGCATGAGTTATTAGGGTTTTACCCTAATCATGCACACTATATAAACAAGCTTATGTTGCATGAAATTGCACCCTAGTGTGTGAAAAAGGGTGTGGATGATTTCTTGAAGCAAAGTATACACTTTCAAAAGTTTTCCAAGTTTGTGGTGATTTGAGATTCCACTTGAGGCATTCACATTATTAGTGCTAGGCTCTCAAACTCCAAGCAATCAATCACTATCAAAAGGTATGTCATTCTTCTAGTGTTTTATGATTCTAGTTCTTCATGCCATGCTAGTTAGGATGTAAACCTTGGAAATTATTATTTGCATGTATTTTAGACAAAACATAGATCCAAGGTTTATTAGGGTTTCATGTACACTTAGGAGTGTTAGAATGCTCAAAACCTAACAGTGGTATCAGAGCCTAGGCTTGTTTTCTTGAATACTTGATGCAAATTTCTGAAAATCGAAGTTTATATGTTGTCTGCACAACAGACTTGCCGAGTCCATGAAGGGACTCGATGAGTCCAAGGCAAAATGCATCCAACTCGTCGAGTTTGTTCATGCACTCGACGAGTTGGACCCCCTAACAGCATATATTCGACTGTTTTGGCTGGAATTGGTCTAGAATCACTACCATAAACCGTTTTGGACTTATAAAACCTGTTTTTGATGTGGTAATGATTGTGGTAAACCAATTTCAAGGCTAATATCAAAATTCCAAGTTTTTATATGTGTTCATATGATTCTTGAAATTGTTGATGTGGATGTTCACATTCATATGAGTTTTGTTAGATCATAAGAATTATTTGCAAATTGTTTATTAGTTAATTCTTGATCTTAATGTTTTTAATGGAATTCATAATTTTTCCTCAAGTTATGGAATTCCAAAAGTTTTTCTTTTGAATGTTTTTTTTAAGAAGTCATAAGTTACATTTTCTTGAAGAGTTTTCTAATAAATGCTTTTATGGACTCCATAACTTATCTCAAAGTTATGGATATCCAAGAGTCTCTTCATTAAAGTTTAAAAACACTTAATTAAAACTCATAAGTTATGAATATCCAAGAGTTTTTGAATTGTTCAAAACTTGCCCTCAAGTTTTGGAATTTGTAAAGTCTCACACAAACTTTAATTCCATACCCTAGAAGTTTTAAAAGTTAAAATTCAACCTTATACTATTATAAGCTTAATGGTTAATAATTACATATATGTATAAGAACAAGTCGTTTTACCATTAGTAGGCCTTATTCACGAAGTCGGTCTGTGACAACCCGATATTTCAAGACAATATGATGGAACGCAAGTCAAATTTACGTCAAAATTTAACTTTCCAAAAATCTTATTTGTGTTAAATAAAGTAGTAGGAATCGTATCAAGGTTTTCATACATATAAAGAACCCAAAAATCCGAGTTATAACGAAGAAGTTATGACCAACCGAAGATTCTAGGCAAAACCGGCAATACTGAAAGACGTAAAATATGAAGTTTCAATACAATAGCTTTTAGCCTTAGGTATCTAAATAAAAGTTTTAGATATCATTAAACCGTAAACGTACATAAAAAGAACATCCAAATCACTTCGTATGAGGAAGTTGTGATTCATCTAAGTTACAAATATAACAGTAGACAGCTAAAAACTCAAAATAGAGATCGAGAGACTTTTGGCCGGCACCCTCGCATCTCGGGAGCGTAAAACTTTCTTCCCACCTTGAATATGAAAACCGGGCCTTTGGGATGACTACGAGGGTTGAAACGCAGAGCTTCGGCGCGAGAAAGGAAGCAAATTAGCAAATTTGGCCGGCACCCTCGCATCTCTATTTATAGGGGTCTGAGAGGTCTCGTTCTTCGGATAATACCGGGTTTTAATTAAAGTTATATTTTAATTAATTAGTAAACTTCAAAAATTCATATCTTCCTCATACGAACTCCGTTTTCGACGTTCTTTATATCCACGCGAAGGTGAGACTACGATCTACAACTTTCGTTTAGACTTCGTCGGCTAGTTTTGACTTTATTTTTAATATTATATTTTTAATAGGTCGGGACAGGAAAAGTCTGTTAAAGTTCCATAACTTCTTCATCCGACGTCCATTTTCGTTAGCCTTTTTACCGTTGCGCTAGTATTGTTGAGCCCTTCGATTCTCATTTAGATCGTGTCGGCTAAAAGTCTCTCGATCTTTATTTCGAGTTTTTAGCTGTCTACTGTTATATATATAACTTAGATAAATCACAACTTCCTCATACGAAGTCAGATTTGGATGTTCTTTTTATGTACGTTTACGGTTTAATGATATCTAAAACTTTTATTTAGATACCTAAGGCTAAAAACTATTGTATTAAAACTTCGTATTTTATGTCTATCAGTATTGCCGGTTTTGCCGAGAATCTTCGGTTGGTCATAACTTCTTCGTTATAACTCGGATTTTTGGGTTCTTTATATGTATGAAAACCTTGATACGATTCCTACTACTTTATTTAACCCAAATAAGATTTTTGGAAAGTTAAATTTTGACCTAAATTTGACTTGCGTTCCATCATATTGTCTTGAAATATCGGGTTGTCACATCATCTCCCCGTTAGAGGGAATTTTGTCCCGAAATTAGAGTTTAAATAGAACTGGTAAACATGCCACGGATAGAAGTTTTATTTGCTTCTCGTGTTCTTAAGTGACCTCGGTTCCTTGCTTGGCATTCCGGCGAACCTGTCACTATCGGGGCACGACTCTGCTTCTTTCGTTTGACTTCACTAGCATGACAACTCTTCTTGGTAGAACGTATGTTGAATGTTTTTGTTGACTGTGAGAATAGTACATCTTGTATCCTACAAGTAGTGTCTCCAGATCTTCCAAGCAATTTCTACTGCCCCTGGCTCAAGATTATGTGTTGTATAGTTAACTTCCTGCGTCTTAAGCTGTCTCGAGGTATAGGCAGTGAACTTTCCTCTTGTATAAGAACAAAACCAAGTCATACTGATTATGAAGTCAGAACCTTGTGTTTGATAAGATGTCGTGAAGATCTAAAATAAAGTATGATTACTCATGAATTAAGGAAAAAGGATAGGTACTTTTGTTCTATCTGACGTTCTCGTCCCAATCGACAGAAAGGGCATGCGTTGGGCTTCTAAGTTTATTTGCATGGCAACACGATCACCCGTAGTCTTGGGCAGTCTCCGTCCTGAAGTTCATAGTAGAACCCATACCAGGTTCATCAATCACAGTCTCGGGTATACGAGTCCTATATAAATAAGCTTGAAACTGTGGGTCTTTGGATTGAACTTGACGTACTGCACGAGTGGTACTTCGGGGCGGTTTGCAGAGTTTTTCTTCAGAAAGGATGAGAAACATGAGTTGCTCTATGTACGAGTACCTTGTTGTTCTGGAATGACGGTTTTTGCTAGAAAGACGATTTCGGAGGAATAGATGTACATATGAAGCTGCTTTTGTGAGAATAGAATTGAATCAAGTAGTATGATAATGTCGTAATCATAAGGAAACTTAAAGACATTAGATTTGAACAAAAGATGTTTACAGACAAACCACAACCATGCAACCATCAACAGAGTTTCGGTACATTAGACTTCTACAAGACTATTGTTGCGAATAAGGTATGCTTCAAAAGGCAAGTATACACAGCACGAGCATCCCTATACCGACGGGATCCCACAAAAGATAAGACTTTGGTTGCACTAGTTTTGGATGGTTTATAAGTCTGTTACAACCACACGCCTAAGCTACATTAACGAGGGTTCCGGAGTAGGCTCTCCTGAAGTTGGGATCCTGAGAATCTTCCCATCTGCGCCAGAGTTCTTTGCTATAGGGCAATCCTTCTTGAAGTGCCTTATTTCACCGCATTGGTGTCATGACTGGCTAGTACGTGCATTGGTGACGGGATTGCGGTGCTTAGCCAGTGTTATGTGGACACGAGTGCCTTCCTCATTACTCCACCTTGGAAATTGCTTCCTAAAGCGTTCTGCCGGAGTTGCCACTGGTGGTTGTGGCATGGAAAGTCTTTGGGCTCTCTTGCGCTCCCTTAGGGATTTACGATAGCGTCTCTTCCTTTCGGTCTTTAGGCTTCGCAATTCCATGACTGTTGCTATTTTTTGGTTTCCCGGTTTGGTACTACCATCGGAACTCACGGTTCCTTTTTCAGCCTTGATTGTCTTGCCTGAGTTGATGTGTGTAAGGAAAGTTGTCATAGCAGCTGCTACTGCAGCTAGTAATGTAGTAGCGTCGATATGGACGATAGGGGTTTTGGTGCTCGGTTGATCATTTCTGGATGATGACATGATTCTGTTTCACGGAGAGAAAATAAATTTGTGAGTGATTCTGGTTGGCCCTAGGTGTACTTCAATTGTTCAAGTAAAGAGTAAAATTATGTTCTCGAAAGTTTGACCTACATCCCTACCATGTAGTCCTAGTACAGATTAGAAGTATGTTTGCGGAAGTTTGACCTACATCCCTATGATGTAGTCCTAGTACTGAGTGGAAGTGTGTTTATGAAGGGTTAACCTACATCCCTAGTATGTAGTCCTAGAATGAGTGGAAGTAAGTTTCATAGAATGGTCTCAAGACGCTTGTCGTTCAAGCCGAGGTATCGTTGGTTGGTGAATAACACGATCCAACCACTAAAAGAGACTTGGAAATGTTTCCGTAGTTAAATTACTATGGTCAAATGACTTGAATAAAACATGATTCAGATAGATTCCAATGAAAGTATGATAAGAGTACTTGAATAAAGAATGACACAGAAGTTAGCCGACCGTCAATACCTTTGATATTCATGACGTAGAAGTTTGGGAAAATGACCTTGTAAAAGGCCTTACATCATATCCATAGGAGATAGTTCTTGACATCATAAAGACCTAACCAAAAGTACTTACAGTGCAAGGTAGTCACATAGAAAGTACTACACAGAACATAGATAGGAACACGGTTCTTTAAAACAACGAAGGAAGTCAGGTATCTCTTACTGGCGACAGTCACCCCCATGGTGAACCCTTAGTTCGGTTAGTTGACGTTCCATATCAAGCAGGTATCTCTCGTACACTCTCTGGCATACTTGGAGCTCTATGACTTTCGCTCGGGTTTTCAGCTAGTGCTTGCAGCAGGGTCTCATGGTTTCTCTCTAGTCTCTCGTGAGCATCTTCTAGATAAATGGTGCGGAGGGTATGCATTCTTGCGTCGGCGACAACTTCAGCAATCTGATGTAGGGATCTCCTGCCTTGAATCTCATTTCGGGCCACTCTACGGACCAAGATTGGCAAGATTCTGCGTGCTGAGCCCCCATTGCTCAGGTTGTAAAAGTTTCGGTTGGCAATAAATGGCATGGGCTGATCTTGTCCTTGGCTCCATGTTTCCAAGCATTCCACCGACACAGGCGTCGGGGCATGAAAAGCCAGACGAGGATTAGGAATTGGAAAGGGAGTTGCTCGAGGTAGGTTCTCAACCTCTGGTTCGGAATTATCATCGTCTGAAAGGTTTTCATCATGGTTATCATTCAAAGGGATAGGATGATCATTCTCTGGTTCTTCTCCAAACCAACCAGCTATGACTTCGTTCGGAAGATATTGGTTGTCGTGGGGATGGAGTCCAGCTATGTTTTCTATGCGAGAATTTAAGGGTAAGAGAATAATTATTAGACGAACTATGTAGATAATTATTTAGAAAACCTTCATTAGTTACATCGCTATTTGTGAAGTGCATACCAGCTATGTGTAATTTAACAGGATAGACCTTCAAATAACTGACCTTAACTCCGTATTCACACAGAATAGGGGTGAAGTAAAATTTTCACAGATTCTAAGTCTATAACATCCTAATTACATATAACCTTAGTGTATCCACTAAGCAACTAACAACTTAGTGATGTAGATCCCGTTTTAGTTCTCAAGTATAAAGTACTTATAGTAACATCAAATACTCCTATAGTATTTTAATTTTAATGTTATGTTCTATTGCTCTCATTGTGGTAGGGTTGGTAAGATTTTAGCATTGTTGCAACCACCCAATTAAACTTAGGCACATGCTAGTCAACCCTCGGATAATATAGGTGATCAGGCTATATCTTCCCAGTTTTGACCACATGTCTCTAAGCCCACTTGTGTTGCCCAACAATCGTAATTCTTTTGTATTGTCCTAGTGACACTGATTTTAGTATGAATGCAGGCACGTATACTTACTTAAATATTTTATTATTTAAAGTATAAACTCTAAATCAGAATATTTTTAATCCCATTGTATTTATAGTTAGTATATCTTTTATGGGTTGATATACTCAATTCACTATAAACAATGCTCTGATACCAATCTGTCACACCCCAAAATCGAGAACGGCGGAAACGTTCTGGGGCGAAGGACGTCATGTATGCATCACAACAAATGTAAAGTAGTAAACAAGAAACAACATCATCCATTGCATTAATAGTACAATTTTAGTTACAAGTGTTTTCTTTCATAGTACCAGACAACATGATAACTGATCAAAATAAAAGACGAGTCTTGACTGCTCCGTCTTCTCTAAACCTTGCATCGGCACCTGTCTATTTGTAACCTGAGAATACAAGTTATTTTGAAAGTGTAGGTCAGCATTTAAGCTGGTGAGTTCATAAGTATTTAATGTCATTGCTTTGATTAGTTGTTATGAAAGACTGGTGAATGATTGATGAAACATTGTATATGTATGAAAACTCTAGAAAATCCCATATTTCCTACTAGTATAAAAGTAGTCTTCTACCAAGACCCGAATGTTTTGAAAGTAGTCTTTTACTAAGACCTGACTGTTTTGAAAGTACGCATCACTTGAAAATGTGACGGTTTTTCCCTGTTTAACTATTATTATGAAACTCTTAAAGTAATAATAACTTATGTTGTATACTTTGGTACTAAGATACACACGGCGTGGAAACTCGCCGTAAACTGATCAACCGTAGATGTGCATTTACCTCTGTTGCTAACAGCTGGGTTTAGGAATAGTTAGTCCCTTAAGTAAAGATACACACGGCGTGGAAACTCGCCATAAACTGATCAACCGTAGACATCTGTAGATATGTCATCATCCTCTGTAGCTAACATTGGCTATAGGAATGGTTAGTCCCTCAAGGTATCCTTTGGTACTAGGATATAAAGTCCAATTCATCTCATCGATTATGTGATTGCATCACAACGTAAAGATAAGAAGGTGATCTATATAACAATATCTACACATATCATATGTAGTAGTAACTCGTCATATATGATCTATGTAAATGTACTCAGCTAAGCGTATCTATGTAATCGTATTCATGTAAGCGGAATCTCTGTAAGAGTATCCTTTCATATAGCATGTAGTCTAGACTCATGAATGAACTGACTCTGGTGTAATTTCTTGTAATAGAGATAATATTTTGTATACCCTAAACTATTCCTATCATGTTTTTATGTGAAACATCATGAATCGTGTCCCATATGCTTCGGATGTAGGATCGATTGCATGTGCTAGAATATTCATCCTTTCTAAATTCTCAAATGCTTAGGGCATTAAGAAGGTAAAATTATAGAACGGGATATGACTAAAGTGATTAAGAAATTGTCAAGGATAGTCTGAGGTTCGCAAAAGATTGGTTGCTCAGGGACAGTTGGAAGTATGATGTAAATTGTTGGAAAGGACCATATCGACATATTCTGAAAAGAGGTAACTCTTGTTCGGTGTTCGGAAGTGATAGTCAAAATAGGACTATGGAAATGTCTCCATAGGTGGGAGTTGTTCAATCTGTGTAATATTAGAAAACCTTAGTGCAAGAAGGATGTTCAAAGCAATGTACTTTGGATATGAGACTTCGTTTCCATAGAGTTGATCTCCTTTGGAATCCTCTGTAGTGACTGATGACAAGGTTTTTGTGACAATCCAAAATTTCTGTTCTGTACAAACTATATCACTTCAATAGAAGTTATAGCAGTCTCAGTTAATTTTTAGACTTGTTCGTGTAAGTTTGAGTAATTCAGGGTTTACACTTCAGGAAATATCAGGAGAGTGGGTGCACTAGGGTTTTGTGCAACACAATTATTCCAACACTCTATTATATTAGGGATCATTTCTGGAATAAAAATATTTTCTGCCAAAATATTTCAGGACTATAAATAGTTTTCTGAACCAAATTTATTCATTATTCACATTTCTAACTAGAGAAAAGTCATTTTCTCTCTCACGGATCTTCGGGTTTCTATACCAAAACGTGAGTAACTCTTTCTAGTAGTGATTAGAATGCTTATTAGATGCTTATTAGAATGCTTATTAGATGCTTATTAGATGCTTATAACCTTGGGAGTTTACTCCCCAAGGTGTTCTTGGGCGGTAAACTCCCGAAACGAAGCCAAAACCGACACTTGTGTTATGATAAGGCCTTAGATGCTTATGTATGCATGTTAGGGACAAGAAAACAATCCAAAATCCACCCAAGTTTGGGAGTTTACGGCCCTAGATAATCCTAGGCCGTAAACTCCAAAATCAAACACTAAATGATGATTTAAGGACTCTAGGACTTTAAGGCTTGTATCTAGACTATTTTCCGAAGTAGTGTGAGGCCTTAAACACATCAAATGACACAAACAAAGGTGAGTTTACAGCCCAAGTGAATCTTAGGCCGTAAACTCCATTGAAATGGACAAAAGGGGTGTTTTCATGACACCTAAAGCCCTAGACCTTTACAAGAAATTGTTACCCACTTAATGGAAGGACCAAACCACATCAAAATCACTTAACAAAGTGAGTTTACGGCCAAGACATGGTTCTTGGGCCGTAAACTCCTAAAAAGGGCACCAAGGTGTGCCTAATGCCTTCATATGCTAGGAGTAAAAGTCTAGAACATATACCACAAGTGCATGAGGCTTGAAAGCAACAAAAACAACACCCCAAGGGAGTTTACGGCCGTAAACTCCAAGGGGAATGGCCTTGAGGCCGTAAACTCCTATTTGGAGTATTTCTAGACCTTAAACCCTTCCAAGGACTTAGCCACTAAGTTAGAATAATTCTAGAAAGCATTTGGGACTTCAAAACACACCAAACACACATGTTTGGGAGTTTACGGCCGTAAACTCAAGAGTTTACAACCGTAAACTCCATGTGTGATAGTTTATGGAGAGTAAACTCTCATATAGGGTCCTTTGGAAACCCTAAACACAAGTACCTTGTCCCACATTAGCTTAGATGCAATCCTTAGGGCTTAAAACACTTATATAAAGTGTTTATTATGTCTAGGATGTCTTAACTTTATCAATTAGTCATTTGAGTCTAATTGAGTGCATATATGTGTGATTATATGTTCATTAGGATCGTAGTGTGTGCACAAGTCCTCGCTTGACACCTAGCCATCCTATACCGTTCAGTTCATTCCAATCACCAACTACAGGTGAGTTCATACCCCTAATTAATATTTTAAATGATTTTAAATGCTTTAATGGGGGGAATACAAGTAGAAACAAACATGTTATTAAATCATTGATATGTATTTTATAACTGTGTTTGTCATTTAACAAATTTCACATGTTACAAAATGTGATGCATGAAATGGTTTTACATCTTAAAACCACATTGTTACCAAGTGTTTTACCTTTGAAATGTTTATTCAAATGACATCAAGTCATTGTTAATTATTGTTCAAAACCCATAAGATGTCTTACAAAACCATTTTTACATTCTTGAACTAAACTATGCATATACACTTATATTCTTATATATGTATTGATGTTATAGTTTGCATCTTTCATTTAGTTTCCCATACCCTTGAGTAGAAAGAGTGGGTAAACTTACATGATCAACTAGTTATATTACAGTAGATTATCATAGGGATAATGTGAAGATATCAAAAATTACTTCTATTACAAGGAGTCACACAAGAGTCAGTTAATTCATGAGTCTATACTAGTACATTACCTGATACATGAGTACTTACAGAGGTTTACCTGATACATGAATATGTTTACATATACTTACTTGTTACATGGACACACATACATGAATACCATACAGAAACACTTTTACATAGGTGCATTATCCTATATTCACTTACCTAGATACTTGTACATAGGACTACGAGGATGATTTATTAGTACTTACTATGTAAATTGTCTTTCCTATCCCGGTATTCAATGGGATAACTAGACGGGACTTACCATTCCGAACCCCACTGATTAGCACCAGTGGTCGATGACCATCTTCGGAGGTCTAAGGTTACTACTTATATTAGGAAGATCGATTTGGGACTAACCCTTCCACCCACCTGCTGCTGCTACAGAGGACAATTGGACAATCTTCGGATGTTCATTAGGTTATACATTTCGCTTAATGCGATGTTGTGTTGGTCCTAGTACCCAGTGACAGCACTTACAATATTACATTTTTCCTGTTTACTTTATTTTGTGATACATTCACATAAACAATGAGTTAGACTAAGCACTTTTAGTACTAGTCAACACAAAGGAAAAACTATCATTTTACAAACAGAACATTTGGGTCTTGGTAGAAGACTACACTTCATACTTACAAAACATTCGAGTCTTGGTAGAAGACTACACTTCATACTTACAAAACATTCGGTTCTTGGTAGAAGACTACACTTCATACGTACAGAACATTCGGGTCTTGGTAGAAGACTACATTTCATACTTATAGAAAATAAGGGTTTTTCTAGGGATTTCATACTTACCTCAACATTTTCATTTAAAGGTTTACATAGCCTTCATAACAGATTTTCACAAACAAAGCAATGACACTTATATACTTATGAATTCACCAGCTTTAAAGCTGATACTCGCTTTCAAAATAACTTGTATTCTCAGGTCATCAGTAGACAGGTACGGAGGCCAGGTTTTGTGAAGACGGAGCAGACAAGTCTCGTCTTTTATTTTGATTGTATATTTTTGGTGTCTTACTACAATGAAAGAAACACACATGTATTAAACTTTACTTATAATGCAATGGATGATGTTGTTGCTTGTTTATTATATTACACTGTTGTGATACTGTACATGATGTCCTTCACCCCTGAACGTTTCCGTCGTTCGTGGTTTTGGGGTGTGACAGTTTTGGTGACCTTGTGCATAATCATTACGAGAGGATCAGTGCATATAAGTTTAAAATCTAACATATTTTTGGTAAATGGTAGGAATTACGAATTCTTACATTTACAATAAGGATTTGGGATTGTGAAATGAGCATCATTGGAATCATGTTCAATTGATCTATTTCACAAAGTAAATATCATAGACAAACATAGTGTACATACTTGGAGTATGACATAACTATTGTTTAGAAAAACAAAGTGTACATGATAGGAGCATTGGACAACTATTGTTTTTATTCAAGTATTAATTTGATTATTTGAAACATTATACAATGAATAATGTGTAATCAATATGGTGATAAATAAAAGGTGGTTTTATTTATATTCAAAAGGGTTCTGAGACCATATTGGATTCGATTATTATTGTGTTTCACTTTGCATGTTTTGACTTCCAAAATAGCTAAGTTATTCTTTCCGAATGACTAAGTTATTTAAACACTCCACGTTCGTTCATATATTGGAAGTAGGTATGAATTAAGACTGTCATGAATCGAGTTTGTAGATGGCTAAATGTGTTTAGTCATATCAATGGTTACTACAACATTCATGAGTGCTCATAAGTTATGAGTATTGGAATTAACCCACGCTCACATGTATCACTTCATGGAATTTATCTCGAGTGATCGTGAGACGATAATATCATATAAGTCTTCAAACCTAGAGATATGAGTTGTTGCCTATGAGTTGGTTGTGCGTTGATTGCACGAAAACGCATCAGTAACTTGATGTTACAAAACGTGCCTTTGTGTACAATTCAACAAGTAGTAGAACAAGCATATGAGTCGAAGTTTATCCGTTCATTCTAGAAATAGAAGAGATATTTGGGCCCCTTGATGATTTTGTTTTGACCTATGTACCGGGCCCAGTCAGAACTAAATTGATGTGTTCGATTAAGTTCTTTGTAAAACAAATCGGAAATTGGGAAACAAACTGCTAGACAATAAGTACGACGTTGTTCCATGTATTTGTCCGGCTGATATCATGAGAACAGAGGATTATATGATCACTTATCTAAAATGGCACTTCATAGTTCAATAGCGTTTTCAAGAGCTACGATTGCTGGTTGGTTCCTGAAGTAATATAGGCAAATACATGTATTAGACTTATCCAAGTGGGAGACTGTTGGAAAAGGTGTCTAAGTCCATAACTTATTTGGTATATACTTGACCCGACCCGGCATGGTCCATTTGGGTTGCACTTCACCCAAACGATATATTGATAATATTATGAGAATTGTATACTTATGGTTTATTAATATATTATAAGTTATAAAATATTAATATGAAGTCATGTTATTTAATTAGTTTTAGTCTTAAATTAATTATGAATTAATTTAGTGATTAAAAGGAAGACTAATTAAATCATGGGCTATTATATTTATATAGTGTGGGCTAACACTCATTTGGAAATGGGCTAAGCTTATATGGAAGTCCATGGATGATCCATGGAGCTTTTAACCCATGGATCCTTGGAAAGGAAAAGGCATGGCTTATTAGGGTTTTACCCTAATCATGCACACTATATAAACAAGCTTATGTTGCATGAAATTGCACCCTAGTGTGTGAAAAAGGGTGTGGACGATTTCTTGAAGCAAAGTATACACTTTCATAAGTTTTCCAAGTTTGTGGTGATTTGTGATTCCACTTGAGGCATTCACATTATTGGTGCTAGGCTCTCAAACTCCAAGCAATCAATCACTATCAAAAGGTATGTCATTCTTCTAGTGTTTTATGATTCTAGTTCTTCATGCCATGCTAGTTAGGATGTAAACCTTGGAAATTATTATTTGCATGTATTTTAGAGAAAACATAGATCCAAGGTTTATTAGGGTTGCATGTACACTTAGGAGTGTTAGAATGCTCAAAACCCAACACATTGACCTTCAAGGAGTTCCGAGCATGTGGGCCTCCGGACTACTACAGGGAGAAGGATCTGATAGCGAGCATGTGATGGTTAGCAGATGTCGCTAACACATTCCGCACCAGTAGGTGTCCCAATGGAGCAAAGGTCACACTTTCTTCCTGTATTCTGAAGGACATAGCCCGGGACTGGTAGGAGGAGGTAGGGCATGCCTTAGTAGGCGAGGTGATTGAGTCCATATCATGGTACGATTTTGTGACTAGATTCAGGGCTGAGTTTGCACCAGTGATTAAGGTGCAACAGCTAGTGCGAGAGTTTCAGGATCTCCGAGAGACTATTGAGACGGTGGCTGAGATCACCGCGATGTTTCGTGATAGGGCGCTTTTTGGTTCCGCAATATGTGGTGGATGAGGAGATGAAGAAGTTAATGTACCATGAGATGCTGAGGAGTGGCATTCGGCAGTTTGTGAGTGAATCCAGTTGCAAAACATTGGAAGATATGATAGCGAGAACCAGAGAGATAGGGAAATATTGATATTGAGATGGAGAGGAAGAGGAAGCCGAAGTTTGATTGCAGTAGGGCCAGTTTCAATACCTGCTCCTGCGACTCTACGGATCACTGACGGCCGCCAGGGCAAGGCGGATGCACCTTTGGTGAAGAGTAGGGCTTTTCAGTTGATGGCCGAGGAGGCTCGTGTGGCACCTAATGTGGTGATGGGTATATATCTTCTCTTTATCTCTTTATTTATATTGATTTCCCTGCTTATATTTATGTGTTTTATTTTTAGGATTGTTCCTCGTGAACGGTATTTCTTTTTTGGTATGTTTAATTCGGGGGCTACCCGGTCATTTGTATTGCTTCCACTTAGCAAGAGGTTTGTTGGAGCTCTGGGGGAGCTAGATTGTCCTTTAGACGTCGATATTGCAGATGATCGATCTGTCTGGGTATCAGGAAACTTCCAAACGCTGGTTCGAGTCTCCTTTATTATGTGTAGCAGGCTTGTGGTTGAGTCCAGGTTGAGGGCTTCGAATTTTGAAGTATGTCCCGGACATCTAACGGGATGTAGTTGGATTCAGGTTTTCGCTCAATATGTGTGGGGTTGTGATGGTTAGGGTGTGGTAAGGCCATGAGTGGTAACCATGGTTGGTTATAAGTGTTGAAAGACTGTGATGGGATCGTAGCATTCACCAGTTTGAAGTAAACAATCGTTGGAGGTGGTCATGAGTGTAAGGGGAATCCATGCTAAAACGCTTTAGCACTTTATCCAAGTAAGTACATTGACAAACTTGAATTACTCTTCTAATCCTATTTATCAAGATCCTTATTCCCAAAATATAAGTAGCCTCTCCTAGATCCTTCATAGCGAAACACTTTCCAAGCCATGACTTAAATTCCTGCAAAGTTGGAACGTCGTTTCCTGTGAGCAATATGTCATCAACATACAATACTAGAAAGCTAACTATACTCCCACTAGCTTTGACATATACACAAGACTCATCCTCACACCTAGAGAAGCCAAACTCTTTGACCTTCTCATCAAAGTAAAGATTCCATCTGCGAGAAGCTTGCTTCAATCCATAGATTGATTTTTCAAGCTTACACACTCTATTGGCGTACTTAGCATCCACAAAATCCTCTGGCTGACTCGTGTAAACATCTTCAACTGACTTTCCATTAAGGAAAGTGGTTTTGACATCCATCTGTCATATTTCATAATCATGAAATGCAACTATGGCTAGCATAACCCTAATAGATTTGATCTTAGCCACTAGTTATAAGGTCTCATCATAGTCAACCCCTGGGGTTTAGGTAAAGCCCTTCGCAACCAGTCGTGTCTTGAACGTGTGTACTTTTCCATGCATGTCAGTCTTCTTCTTGAAGATCCATTCGCACCCAACTGTCTTACGACCTGGTATATTGTCAACCAAGTTCCAAACTTGATTTTCATATATGTAGTTGATCTCATTGTCCATTGCCTCTTTCCATTTAGAAAACTCAAGGCCTGCTATGGCTTCCTTGTATCTTGAAGGATCATCCAAATTTACCAGTGTGCTATCACTGTTAAACGTATCACCATCTATAGTAATATGGAAACCATAAAACTCTGGTGTCATTCTAACTTGAGTGTAACGCCTAAGAGGTAATGATTTGTCAATTGGTTCAACAAGAATTTCTTCCTTGGGTTGAGCGCTAGTGTTAGAGGTTCCTTCATCGCTTGATACTTGAATTTCTTCAAGATCAATTATACTCCCACTGTCCTCATTGCATATGAGTTCCCTCTCGTGGAAAACTCCCCTTCGTGCTATGAAGACCATGTTCTCACTTGGTCTGTAGAACAAGTATCCAAAGGACTTCTGTGGGTAGCTGATGAAAATACATCGCTCACTTCGAGGTTCAAGCTTGTCGTGAGTCTCTCGTCTAACGAAAGCTTCAAAACCCCAAACCTTGATATGTGCCAACGAGGGAACCTTCCCTGTCCATTTCTTATGAGGTGTTTTGGAAACCTTCTTTGTCGGTAGTAGATTAAGGATATGGGCGGCAGTCTCTAAGGATATGGGCTCATCAGGGTTGTATTCTTCAGATGTTCAGTGATCAGTATCCGCTTGATTTGGTTCCCATTCCTTTGCGCGGGAACAAGGTCATCATGGGTATGGATTGGTTGAGCCCTAATAGGACAATGATCGATTCTGAGCACTAGTTAGTTCAGATTCGAACCCCAAGTTGGGGAGTGTTAGTGGTTCAAAGAGAGAGAGCTCAGTGTGGGCTGATTTTGTGTTCAACAGTGAGGGCCAGATGTTATATTCAACACGGTTGTTCCAGATTTTTCGCCAATGTTATGGATACCCGGGATAAGGGTAATGCGACTGTGGGCGATGTGTTGATTGTACAGGAGTACCCAGATGTGTTTCCGGAAGACATTCCTGGGGTGCCTCCGGAGAGGCAAGTTAAGTTCAAGATTGATCTAGTTCTAGGTGCGGCTCCGATAGCCAAAGCACCGTATTGGTTGGCTCCTCTCGAGATGCAAGAGTTGTCTACATAGTTGTAGGAGCTGTTAGACAATGGATTCATTCGACCGAGCAGTTCGCCTTGGGGAGCACTGATCTTGTTTGTGAAGAAGAAGGATGAGTTTCATCGTATGTGCATTGACTACCGAGAGTTGAATAAGTTAACGGTGAAGAACCGTTATCCACTCCCGAAGATTGATGATCTGTTCGACCAGCTTCAGGGTGCATCTTGGTTTTCCAAGATTGATTTTCGTTTGAGTTATCATCAGATGAGGGTCAGGGATGAAGATGTGCAGAAGACGACCTTTGGGACTTGCTATGGTCATTATGAGTTCATGATGATGCCTTTTGGGCTCATCAATGCTCCAGTCGCGTTCATGGACCTCATGAACCGCGTATATAGGTCGATGCTGGATCGGTCTGTTATTGTATTCATTGATGATATCCTGGTCTATTCCAAGACCCAGAAGAAGCATACGGAGCACTTAAGGGAGGTTTTGGAGACATTGAGGAGGGAGAGACTTTTTGCGAAGTTCTCCAGGTGCGAGATTGTTTGTTGCCAGGGGCGACAAGATCGAGTTGGTTTGTTGCGCAAGGTGCAATTTCTGGGGCACCTTGTCAACTACAATGGTATTTTGGTCAATCCGGCCAAGGTCGAGGCCATTATGAGGTGGGAGGTTCCGAGGTCTCCATCTGAGATTCAGAGGTTTAGTAGGTTATTATCGGAGATTCATCCAGGATTTCTCCAAGATAGCAGTTATGTTGACTTGGTTGACGAAGAAGACGGTCACGTTTCGCTGGGGACCTAAGTTACAGACGACTTTTGAGACCCTTAGACAGAGACTATGTGAGGTGTCGATTTTGACCATGCCGGAGGGTATTGAGGAATTTTTGGTTTATTGTGATGCTTCTACCATGGGTTTAGGGGCAGTTTTGATGCAGAGGGGTCGCGTGATCACTTACGCTTCAAGGAAGCTGAAACCTAATGGGGCGAACTATCCGACACATGATTTGGAGTTGGGGCTTGTGGTTTTCGCCCTCAAGATTTAGCAACATTACCTATATGGGGTCCGCTGTACTATTTACACGGATCAAAAGAGCCTGAGGTATCTAATGGATCAGCAAATTTGAATATGAGGAAACGTTAGTGGTTGGATGTGGTGAAGGATTATGATTGTGAGATCCTTTACCATCCGGGGAACGACAATGTGGTGGCTAATGCTCTCAGCCACAAGGCGATCGTGACTCCGATCAGGGATATATGTTTGAGGATGACCATGATTACTCCGCTATTGGAGCAGATTTGTGAGGCTCAGATCGAGGCTATAAAGGAAGAAAACCAGAATAGTGAGCGTATTGTGGGTCAGGTGGTGTAACGACCCAATTTTGTTTTTGTTAAAGATGTTAGTTTTCTTTAGATGAATATTTATTTTCATAGGATTATTCAGGTTTTAAAGTTATTGAAATAGAACAAATTAAATAAATGATGTTACTTAAAATAAAATTAAAAAAAGATAATTATACAACAGTTAAAAAGAAATAATTTAATTAAATGACTTTGTGGGAAAAATAAGGCAAGTATAATTCATTAAAAAAGTGTAAATGGAATAGAGGGGTTAAAATGCAACTGAAAGAAACTTGAAATGTTAACTTATTAGGTTTGGGGAAAAGGGGGTTCAATATGGAGAATTAAGGGGCTAGAATGCAAAATTCGGGTATAACTCCCATGATTCTATTAGACGTGAATAAGGGATTTGAAGGGTGCAGCAGTTTCCTTCTTTGCGTCCGTTCCTACACACATACATAAAAAACGATCGACATCTCCCTTCTTTTGTGTGTGTGTCGACTAAGAGAAAAAAAAAAGAGGAATTGGTCCTTACTTGTGCAACATCGATGAAGCCAAGAGAAGGAAGAAAACGAGACCAACATTCTTGGCTCTTAGTTGTTGTCGCCGTTCACCATGAAGGAAAGAAGAAAAAAACGTGAAGAGGAGGGAGGAGGACCGATTACGAGGCTGTGTAGTGACAGAGGCCGATGGGTTTGTGTTGGAGAGTTCAATTGAGGTCGAAAATTTATCAACAATCTTGGTATCTTCTTGATTCTTCATTCCTCATGTAATTCTACTTCAATTTCTAATGTGTTGGTTGAAATCTTGGGTCAATTGTCTTCTCTTTGGTGTTATTGATCACACCTTCTTTCTCCTTGCAATCCTTAAATGTTCATATGGTTAAATTTCAGTTTGTTGGGTGTATTTTGATGGCCTATTGCTGTCAAAATCATGTTATGAACACCCTGAAGAACTTTATTGTTCATGTCAATGAATTGCTTCAAGTGTTGGAGTCAAATGTTTTCTTTTGTTGCAAGAATTCATGTTTTTGTTATGTTTAATTGTATTGAGTGCTTTTCTATAAAAATACAATGTTTTGAACCATCCAAAGTGTCTTCAAAACATTCCCTAGAAGTCTTAATATGAGGCCTAATGGCGGAGGAAACTCAAACCCTAGTGGTGTTTTCTCTCTTTGCAACATACATTGTTTTTCCCATAAAAGCAATGTACTTTGAGTCATGGTTTGAGGTTGAAATTGTTATTTTAACTTCTTGACATATTTATACTGTTAAGTACTCAATTTTCATCTTTATAGTTGATTTTGGTTATGGCTTAATGGGTTAAGTTGTCAAATAACCCTTAAAATGCATTGCTGGGAAATTCTAAAAAATTACCAATCTGTCCCTGTTTTGAACAAAAATGTAGAAAAATCATCAGAAGTCGGATTAATGATCCGTAAACTTACAAAGTTTTCATTTTGAGTCTATTTTGTCTATGATTTTTCCCAAGATATGATATTGTCCCTAACCAAGGTGAAAATTGTCTTTTCACTGACTAGTCGGAAATGAGTTGCATGGACATGATGTCTTGTAAAACACATAGAAAATTGTAAAAAAATCGGTTGGACCTGTGCGAGTAGTAATTTTAAAGATAAAAGTATTAACTACCTGAATATGGAATAAAGTTAAATTTTTTACAGGTTTAAGTGGTGTTAAAATGGCTTTGAACAGGTGGCTGTTACGGGTCAAAATCTGGAACTTTGTTCCAAACATTCGTCTATATGTTTAGGCATTCTACTCTTAACATTTTTGTGTCATTTGTTTGATATTCCAAATAAAGTACACAATTGATGTCTTAATACTATCATTCAATACTTTTGTGTGTAAAATTTAGTGACTATAATCCTTTACCCAAAGTCTTAAAGCATATGTTGTTTTTTGGTGAATGTTGGAATTCTGCACGACAACTTTGCCCCATCTCGCAAGAGCTATATCTACTAATCTGGGAAGAATTGGGTAATACTCCACTCTCATGAAGTAATAGGAAATCGAGTCTAGTTTTCATAAAGTCTGAAGTCATCCTAAGTAGAGGTGTAGATTCGTTTTTATGCTTAAAACACTAAATAGGGGTTGGGTTGGGAAATTATAAAAAAATAATATAAAAGTTAGAATAAAGTAGTATTTTTGAAACATATACTTTATTTGTTAATTTCTTGTTATGTATAGTGTTTAGGTGGGGCATTGAGAATTTCAAGTAAGTTCAAGACTTGGAATAGAAGGAGGATTTCTTCAAGGCTAAAGGTGAGCTCATAGTTTTAACTCACTAAGGTTGCATGATTGAAATGTGTAATTTGTAGATGGTGATTTGATTCACTTTAGTATGACCATGTCATTACTTGTGTTTGATGATGATATGATATTTGTGATGCTAATATATGCTTTGTGCTAATTCCATGTTATGACCTAATTGCTATGTTGCTTACACTTTGATGAACTTCATGTATATAGCATGGTAGCTTAAGTTGCTTGAAATATGATGTATGGTTGTGTTTTTATGTGTTGGTTATGAATACATTGCATGTTTAATACACATTTATATGGTATGTATGTATAAATGACATTGTGTGATGTAATTGTGAAAAGGCCTTTAGATCAATCAATTTATCAAACAATGACAGTAAATAAGAATAAGAAGAATTCATGAAGAAAAACTTTCACTAAGAAAGATAATCTCACAAAGAGATTATCGTGTGCACAAAGCAGCGATTAGGGTTTGTGAAAGGCGTAACCTTTCACCAACCTATACAAAAGATTATATACTGCTATTCTAGACAATCCCTACAAATCAGGGATATGCCAGCTAACTAATTTACGCTAACTATGGAAACAAGATAAATACAAAATCTGTTACAATGCACTGAATAGACTAAACACACTGAGCTGCTGAAACGCTGATGCTGATACTGAGATATGCGCTGATGCTGAAAGATTTATTTCAAACATCTTCATATTTCAAGGTTTGACCTTACAATCTCCCCCAATATGATGATGTTCAAAACCAACTAAATTAGAACACCTCTGGACAAGAACTCTTCATACTCAGCTTCAGCTTCTATTTTTACTGGCCAGTAAGGACTATCCAGCAACTCCTGTCCTCTATTCAGCAGCTCCATAGCAATAAGGATGTGAAAATCTTCGAAGAGATCTTGATGACTCATGCACATTTTCCTTAAGCCAACGAGATGAGTGGTTGGAGCCTTTGGAATCTCAGCAGTTCGCTGAAAACACATCTTTCTGTTTTTATCAAGATAGAACATCCCGTGTTCAGGAACTGAGATAAATTTATGTTGAACTGGGTCAACACTGATAGGAAGAGAATTGTTTATCCCACCAGCACCAAAGTCCAGAACCAACACGTCTTCACAATCAACTTGAAATTTGGTTCTTCGAGTTCTAGGGACAGATGACCTTTGGACTTGATGTTGAGGTCGTTCTTTAGGAACAAGGTCCAAACGCTGAACTTTCTTGATCAGCAGATGAAGAGCACATGTCAGTTCAGAGGAGTGAGTTGAGGTTTGCTTGGATGCTAATTCGAGTAATTCCATCCATTCAGAATATCCATATTTGATCAGCTCATCCCTCTTGAAAACTTCAGTGTATGAATGCTGTGGACCTTGACGAGTGATCAGCAACGTAAGAATTTTCTCATTGCATGGTTTGGAAGCTTTAACTTTGATGATCTTATCACCACACACTCGTCGTTTAAGAACATCTTCAAACCTCTTTCGATCAATCCTGTCTAGAACACTGTCAGTCTTAGGCTTACTGCTGTTAGGAGGAGGCTGAGAAGATTGAGACTTGGACTGAAATTCCAAGAATTTTTGCATCTGAGCTTCAAAAGATCCTTTGGCCTGAAGTTTATGCTGAATGAGAGATTCATCAGCTTGAGCGATGTTCTTCAGAAGCTGAGCTTGATTAGCTTCATCAAGAATTTGCTTAACTTGATCAGAAGACATGTTCCATTTAGCTGCCAAATTTGATATACTGACTATGGACTTGGGTTTCTTGCAAGACAAAGAAGTATCAGTGTGTGAAGGAGCCAAGTCAGTATCTGCTACCTTGCGCTTGCGAGATAGCGGATGAGAATCTTCACTAGCAGCGTCTGAATCTTCTCCTTGGACCGGAATAATGGGATCAACAGTGGGATCAACGACTTTCATGTCTGGCCTTTGCGATTCATTATCAAGATCATCTGAATCTTCTTCTTGAACTGGAATAAAGGGATCAATGAAGTTCATATCCAGTATTTGACATTGATCAGCTTGTTCATCATCATGCTCACTATCTTCAACGAGCTTTTCAGTATCTGCTGGACTATTAGGCTTCGCAAAGTCAGACTCGGGCATCTGCTTTGGTGGCTCAGTCTGAACTAAGGAGTTGTCAACATGTTCGGTGTCTCTCTCTTTTGGATTATCATCAGCATCATCATCATCATCAGTATCTCCCCCTTTTTGAGCATCATCAGATTGAGGGCTGGAGGAAGGAGTATGCAAGAGAACTTCGTTAAGCTGATGAACATCAGCCTCAATTCGTAGAAGACGCTGACTCATGTCCCGAGTCAGTGTCAGAAGTTCATTAAATGCTGAGGCCGAAATTTGAACGAATGAAGTACCTGGAGCTGCTTGTGAGCATGGTGGCATCCCCGGAGAAGATTGGTCTCCTTGGGGTGGATTCTCCCCCTGTGAGGGATGCTCCCCCTGAGATGGGTGCTCCCCCTGAGATTGTTGCTCCCCCTGAATCAGTGAATCCTTTTGAGCTGAGGGCACTTTGTCAGTAACAGAGACGGTATGATGAGAAAGTTGAGGAGAGAAATGACCACCATCATTTGGTTCATCCTCTTGAATGGCAGGATCGTCATGGTTACCATCAGCTCCTCCTTCATCAGTATCAGCGGTGAGTGAAGGAACAGTGTATGGATTTGCAATCCATTCTCTCATCCTATCAGAGATTCCGACGTCAGTATCCAGCGGATCATCTTGATACATTCGAATTGACATGCGAGGGCATTGGATGGGATTTCCAGGGTGTGAGAAGTAATCTGCAGCAAAACATTTATCGAGCACAAGAGCAATCCAACGTGGGAAGGGAACGTGATCAGCGCGTACATTTGCATGAAGAAGCTGAACAAGTTGATCAAAAAAGAAGGCCCCATAGTCAAGTCTTTTGTTGAGAAGAAGTGAGCAAACGACTTGTTGCTCATAGGTGCTCAGTTGATCACCACTTCGAGACTTCTGAGCCACACATTTGCACAGAGCACCGGTGAAGAATTTCCATCCTGGGGTCATACATTGGCGCAGAACAAGAGCTGATCGAGCAGCAGCCTTTGAGTGATCATATCCCAGTTGATCGAATAGACGTCAACAGCGTTCAATAGAAGGAAGCTCAGAGAATGGTTCAAAGATAGGTAACCTGAGTGCAACACTGAGAAGTTCTGCGGTAATAAAGACAGAGTGTCTTCCACGGCCAATGGTCCCGGTGATGACATTGTTTTCATCATTGACTGTTGCGGTGTAGTAGAACTCACAGGCTTGTTCAGGGAAGAACTCTGATGGAATGTCACTGATGGCGTATCGTAGGCGGCAGGAGGCTAAGAAATTCACAAAATCATCGAGTCCAAGACCTCGATGAACATCTGGAATATCAGGGTTGAAAACAACGTTGGTGGCTTTGATGTATATTGGAAGAGGAGGAGAGTTTGGGGCAGGGATTACCCTTCGCGAAGTAAAGGAGAAAGTGAACAGAGATGCCGCCATTAGAGAGTTTTTAGGGTTCTAGGGGTTTGAATATAAGTGAAGGAAGTTTAAATTGTGGAAGGAAAGTTTGAAATAAGGGTGGAAAAAGGTTTAAATATGGAATTAAATGGGCCTTGAAAAAGGTAATGATTATCTTCTTCAAAAATAACGGCGTATCGTAACAACCTGTCAGATCAGAAAAATAGCCGTTGGGTAAAAGAGTCGTTGACTGAAGATGAAACGTCAATCAGTGTTTGCGGAAGCGCTGAGATCTGTGTCACAAAAGTTACATGCTGAGGATATTTCTCCGTCAATTCAAGGTACAACTTGCTCGATTGGGGCTAGCAAGGATATTGGTGCGTGTGATAGATACTAGTTTTATTATCTAACCATCGACACAGAGTGTTGTGTCTTTATCAGTGTTTATCTTACTGAATCATTAGACACTGAATGAGAAGAAGGTAAAGAAAGGATTGTTGCGTGTGATAAACCTTGGTGTTTTGGTCTAACCATCGGCAAAGATTTTTAGATTCTCATCAGCATGTGTTTTGTCACACTGAATCACGGAATCAGTGTAAGATTGGTAAGAAGAGATAGTTGCGTGTAATAGATCTTGGTGTTTTGATCTAACCATTGGCAAAGATTTTTAGATTCTCATCAGCGTGTGTTTTGTCACACTGAATCACGGAATCATTGTAAGATTGGTAAGAAGAGATAGTTGCGTGTGATAGATCTTGGTGTTTTGATCTAACCATCGGCAAAGAGTTTCAAGTTGTTATCAGCGTATGGTTTAATACAGTGAATCATTCAACTTTAGTTTAGAAGAGTTGAAGAAGAGAGAAAGATAGGAGATCAAACCAAGTACTTAGTATGCAAATATCACCAGCATGTCTCATCAGCACAATGTACATCAGCTTATAAGACAACACCAAACATTAGCAAAATTAATCAGCAAAATTAATTACAAAGTAATCATTCCAAGTTCTCCAATAATGTAAGCAGTTGTTTGAGAATCTAGTGCCTTGGTGAAGATATCAGCAAGTTGCTCTGAAGTCTTGACATGTTTAAGAACAACCTTTCCCTTCTCTACATTATCTCTGATGAAATGATGTCTGATTTCGATATGCTTCGTCTTTGAGTGCTGAACAGGGTTTTGTGTGATTTGAATGGCACTGTTGTTATCACAATATATGGGAGTCTTTGAGAACTTGATCCCATAGTCTAGAAGCTGATTTTGAATCCATAAGAGCTGAGCACAACATCTCCCAGCTGCAACATACTCAGCTTCTGCAGTCGAGATGGCTACTGATGTTTGCTTCTTGCTAGACCAGCTGATGAGACGATTTCCAAGGAAGTGACATCCACCATACGTACTCTTTTTGTCTAAATTGCATCCTGCATAGTCTAAATCAGTGTATCCAAAAAGTTCAAATGCTGAGTCGCAAGGATACCACAGTGCTAGGTTTTGAGTCCCTTTCAAGTATCGAAAGATACATTTGACGGCCATGAGATGGGATTCCTTAGGATTAGCTTGGAATCGAGCACAGAGAATGGTTCCAAACATGATATCAGGACGACTTGCCGTGAGATATAAAAGAGATCAAATCATTCCTCAATACAGAGAGTGATTGACATCAGTTCCAGTTGGATCAGCGTGTATCTTATCAGTCTTGGACACTGGAGTAGAAGCTGGTTTGCAGTCACTGAGAGAATACTTAACAAGCAAGTTAGAAATATATTTACTTTGGCAAATAGAAATACCTGATTTTTGTTGCTGAACTTCAAGACCTAAGAAAAAGGTCATCTTCCCCATCATGCTCATTTCGAACCTTTGAGACATGATCTCTGCAAATTCCTTGCTCAGTTCCTCATTTGGAGAGCCAAAAATGATGTCATCGACATAGATTTGAACAAGAACCATGTCTGAGCCTTTGTTTTTGATGAAGAGAGTATTGTCAATTGCTCCTCGTCTGTATCCATTTTCAAGAAGATACGATGTCAGCGTCTCATACCAAGCCCTGGGTGCTTGCTTCAGTCTATAAACAGCTTTGTCTAATCAGTACACATAATCGGGGTGATCTTTGTCAACAAAGCCTGGGGGCTGATTGAGGAAAACTTCTTCTTCTAACACACCATGAAGAAATTTTGTTTTCACATCCATCTGATAGACAATGAAATTCATGTAGGATGCGTATGCGAGAAACAGTCTGATTGCTTCAATGCGAGCAACTGGAGCAAAGGTTTCCCCGTAGTCGATGGATTCAATTTGAGTAAACCCTTGAGCGACAAGCCTTGCCTTGTTGCGAGTAATGATTCCATCTTTATCAACCTTGTTGCGATAGACCCAGCGAGTTCCGGTGATGGTCTTTCCTGATGGTCTTGGGACAAGAGTCCAAACTTTGTGCCTTTCAAACTCATTCAGTTCTTCTTGCATGGCTTTAATCCAGTCAGCATCTTGAAGAGCTATGTGTATCTTGTCAGGTAAGATCATTGAAACGAAATTAACATACATGCAAAAGTTATTAGATACATGAGATCTGGTTCGGAAACCATCATGAATATTCCCAATAATTTGATCAACAGGATGATATCGATGTTCAGAAACTGATGCTGATTCCGGAGAGTTTGACACTGACGAGTTATCAGTTGTAGGAGAATCTTCAGCTTCAAGGGTTTCATCAGCACCTGACGAATTATTTGATAATCTGGCTGCAGTATCTTGATTCAAGGAACATGGAACTAGAACGATAGAATCAAAAATATCAGCTTCATCTCCAGCAAGAGGAACTTCGTCAAATGGGCAAGAGAGAAGCTCTTGAAAAATAGAGGAAGAATGAGTGACTTTTTCATCAATGTATGATTCCTCATCAAACTTCACATGAATGGATTCTTCAATGCATTGCCTGTTCACATGAAAAACACGAAAAGCCTTTGAAATAGATGAGTACCCAACAAAAATACCTTTGTCAGCCTTAGGTTCAAATTTAGATCTTGGGTCACGCTGATTTAGAATATAACAAATACATCCGAACATGTGAAAGAAGGATACGTCTGGCTTTCGACTTTTCAGCATTTCATATGGTGTCTTCTTATGAATCCTGTGAATTAAAGATCGATTCTGAATAAAGCATGCTGTATTGACAGCTTCAGCCCAAAACGACATAGGAAGACCAGCATGAATCATTAAGGTCCTTCCTGCCTCAATCAGTGTTCTATTTCTTCGTTCAGCAACTCCATTTTGTTGAGAAGTACGAGGAGCTGAGAAGTTTTGCCCAATGCCTTTATGATCACAAAATTCTTCAAGAGTTGAATTTCAGAACTCGATACCATGATCACTTCTTAGTTTCTTAACTTTGAGACCTGTCAGTGTCTCATTTTTACGAATCAGTGAGATAATTTCCTGTGCAGCATGACTTTTCTTCTTCAGGAAAACCACACATGTAAATTGAGTGAACTCATCCACAACCACTAGAGTATACTTATTTCCACCTATAGAACGGACAGGAATAGGTCCAAACAAGTCCATGTGGAGTAAATGAAGAAGGACTGATATACTGGAACATGACTTGGGTTTGAAAGAGGACTTGGTTTGTTTTCCTTGTTCACAAGCTAAGCACATCTTGTCTTTCACAATGCTGAATTTTGGGAGCCCTCTAACTAGATCTTGATTGGATATTTGGATAGGTTCTTGAAGTTCAGATGAGAGAACCTTTTGTGCCAAATCCAGCTGAGATTGGTCTGAGACTTTGTAAAGAAGCATTGCATCAGCGCCTTGTCACTTGAGAACATATCAAGAACATATATATCATCTTTTCTACTTGCTGAAAGTACGATGTTCTTGTCAGTGTTAACAACTCTACCTTCCTTCTTTGTAAAGTGAACTTCATAGTCAGCATCACACAATTGGCTGATGGAGATAAGGTTGTGTTTGAGACCCTTTACATATGAAACATTTTGAAAAACCACGTTATTACATTTGATATTTCCATATCCTTTAGTGAACCCCTTTCCATTGTCTCCATAAGTTACTGCAGGACCAGTTTTCTTGACATAGTCTTCCAGGAGAGACTTGGATCCTGTCATATGTCTTGAGCAACCACTATCTAGGTACCAAAGATGCTCCTGACCCTGCAGTGCTGAGAAACTAGTTAGAACACACTGACCCATTCGAAGATGGGTCATTCACAAAGTTATTTGACAATAGATTATAACACTCCTTAGGAAGACAGTTTAAAGAATTTGACTTAAGAGTCCATTTTTCATTTCTAACTTTAATATTATCAGCTCTTAAAGATGATTTGTCAAATGAACATTCACTGATCTTATGAGAGGTATCACCACATCTGTAACAAACTCTAGTACCAAAGTTCCTCTTGGTGAGCAATTTTTTGGACTTAACACATTTCGACTTTTAAGATTCACCAAGAGAGCTTTGTGTCCTTTTGTTTATTATTGAATCACAACTGAATTCAGTGTCAGACAAATTATGATCAGTGATAGACGATGAGCTATCATCAGTGTCTGATTTGGACTTATTCACAATTGCATTGCAATCAGGAAAATGCTTAAGTTGTTCATGAACAGCATGAAACACTCCATTTGAGATAGGAAAGGCAATAATATTCTCAGTGAGAGGAGTTGGTCTTACAAGATGTGCAGGATAAGAGGTTGGATCAATTCCGGTAATTTCAACATTACACTCAGTAACACCATTAGAGTTAGTAACACAGTATTCATCAATGAGACTCTGATTAATAAAAGAGTTACTGACAAACTTATTTTTAAAATTGTTTTTCATCTCATTCAGGGAATAAAATTCAGATTCTTTTTCTTGTGATTTAAAAACTTTTTCAGCTTCTGCAAAATTACCCCCAAGAATTTTCTCACATGAATGTGGAATTTGAGCAGAAATAATATAATTGGCATTTTTGTGAGATTTTGCCCAAGTATGAAGCACAGTTTGTTCTTTGATCAAAAGATCTTTAACATTATCAATTTCAGAACACAAAGATGAATTTGACAAACTAGTGATTCTAAGATTTTCCTGAGTGGAATCAATAAAGTTATTTTTCATGGATATTTCAGTTTTAAGAAGATCAAGTTGATTTTCTAAATCCCTTATTGTTTGATTCTTCTTAGAATTAATAACACCCAAATACTCAAACATTTTGATTTTTTCATTCATTGAATAGGAAACAAAATTTTTAACCTGATACATTGAAGGAGAGTCAGTGTTGTGCTTCTTGGAGTTTTCAACTGCATCAGACATATCAGCATCAAATGTACTTGTGCCTTTTTTAGGAACATCCGTGTCTTCTATCCTTACCATTAGACACTTGACTTCATCATCTGATGACTCCTCATCAGTCTTCCAATTTTCTTCTTCAGTAATAAGAACTTTATGTTCCAAGTTTTCTGCTTTCAGTTTCTCAATCAGCTTGTTGTACTTCTGCTTCCAATATTCATCCGAGCCTTGTTTTTTTGTTTACATTCCTTTGCAAAATGATCAGTGCTCCCACAGTTAAAGCACTGAGCCTTCCCTTACTTATCAGCACCATGCTTTTTATCAGCTTCTGATCTTTTTGAAAACTTTCCACCCATCTTCTTCTGAAACTTTGAGAAGTTTCGGCCTGATTTCTCAAAAGTCTTTACAATCAAAGCTGCAGTAGCCACAACCTTTTCAAGATCATCAGTGTCAGTTTTAGAGGAATCAGTGTCTGAATGGCTTTCAGTGTCTGAATCTGACACTAGCTTTTTGTTTGAGAACAAAGCTACAGATGATTCATGCTGAGAATCTTTCATCAACCCCTTTCTTTGAAGCTTGGATTCCTCATAGTATCGAAGATTTCCATACAGACTTTGTAAGTCCATAGTGTTGATCTTCACACTATTTTTCAGCACATCAATATGGTTCTCCCAACCTGCACCCAGAGAATCCAAAAACTTCTGCACTAGAATAGTTCTATGCTTCAACTGATCTAATCTCTGTAGATCATTAACAAGAGTATTGAATCTGTTAAAGGTTTGAGTCAAAGTTTCACCTTTCTTTGCAAAAAAATGTTCATACCTTCTGTTAAGATCATTTATTTGAGTAGCCTTGACTTCTTCAGTGCCTTCAAAAGATACAGTCAGAGTATCCATCATCTCTTTTGCTGAGATGCAATTTTGAACCAGCCCAAAGATATTGTATGGTAGTGCGTAGGTTATTACAGCACGAGCACGAACATCTAGACCATTTTTTCTTTTGTCATCTGCCGTCCAGTTTTCTCTAGGTGTTTTCTTCATAGCACCATCAGGAACGTTGTTTTTCAGAGGCTGATACATCGGGACGTATGGACCCTTTTCGACGATGTCCAACATGTCTTCATCTACTGACTCTAAAGCGTATAGAGCCTTTATTTTCCACATGGAAAAATTTGTTTCATCAAAAGGAGGAATTTTAGCGGAAGGATGATTTGATGAGTTCGATGAAGAGGAAGATGAAGCCATTTGTTTGATAAAAGAAACCCGCTCTGATACCAATTGAAAAGGCCTTAAGATCAATCAATTTATCAAACAATGACAGTAAATAAGAATAAGAAGAATTCACGAAGAAAAACTTTCACTAAGAAAGATAATCTCACAAAGAGATTATCGTGTGCACAAAGCAGCGATTAGGGTTTGTGAAAGGCGTAACCTTTCACCAACCTATACAAAAGAATATATACTGCTATTCTAGACAATCCCTACAAATCAGGGATATGCCAGCTAACTAATTTACGCTAACTATGGAAACAAGTTAAATACAAAATCTGTTACAATGCACTGAATAGACTAAACACACTGAGCTGCTGAAACGTTGATGCTGATACTGAGATATGCGCTGATGCTGAAAGATTTATTTCAAACATCATCATATTTCAAGGTTTGACCTTACAAATTGTGACATGGGTAGAACCCTACAAGTCTAATAGGTTGAAAGAGCTTAAGCCTTATCGATTTTTAGTTGCACGAACTTTCTAGATGGTCGTGTGATACGTGGTTCGTGTGCACCTCGATGTACGGGAACTGGAGTGGTGTTGGCTTTATGGTGTGTCCAGATCAAACATCACGTGAGAATCAGGAGGTGTACCGGTAGAATTGACACCGTTTGTACCGATCCTGAATGACACCGCGGGGTACTTGTACTTTGCAGAGTCGGAGTAGTGAAAGTGGAGTCACAGGGTTGGTGTTTCGGGTGGAAGTCATGAGCCACTTAGAGCATTAGGTTGGTCGTGCATACATGTAGTGAAGGGGGTGTTTCTCTTGGGTTGGGTAGCACTAAGGGACACTTTTCTATCAATCGGTTGGATAGATATAATAAGAGGTTGAATAAATAACAAGAGGTTGGTTGTATATTAAAAGGTTAAATACATAAGAAAATGTTGGTTGTATATTAAAAGGTTGAATATGTAACAAGAGGTTGGTTATTAATAAGAGGTTGAACAGGTAAAGGTTACCTATATATGAAATGTGATTATCTACATGTTACTCGGTTGTTTATATGGTTTTTGGTTGATCATATATGTTATGTGGTAGAATTACGATTGGACATTTATGCATGTATGTGGTGAAATGTATGACTGGTTAACTATATTATGCGGTTGTTTTCTATCTTTTACTTGTCTATCATTTTTATGCTTCATCGTAAAATGAGTGATTGACCCATTTGGGGTTTGTATGTTTTATGTGCAACTTTATGAACTCACTCAGCATGGGCTAAAACTTGTACCTTTTCTCTTTCTTGCCTTATGATTGGTATAGGCAGTTTAGAAGATTGGCCTTGGTGAGAGGGGTTCTTATGTGTAATAGATTTATATTAACGATACCACTCTTGGACACATTTTTGATTATTTACTTTAAAGTACTTTTGTTAGATTTTACACGGTTTGAAATTATGTTTGAATTTGTGAAGCAACGTTGTGGTTTTGAAAATGTTTTGAATTAAAAACTAAGTCTTCCGCTAGCGTATTCCGTTAAATAAATGTTTTAAAAAGAACAAAATTATGGTGAAAATCACGATGTTACAGGTGGCTTCCTTTGATTATGATAGTCGTGGGTTGTTGACTCTTCATCGGAGGGTATGGGTTTTGTATTGAGGCGGTGTGCGCTGGGTTGTGATGGAGGAGGTGCACAAATCAAGATTTTCCATTCATCCCAGGGTGACGAAGATGTATAGAGATCTTCGTACAGATTATTGGTGGCCCTGCATGAAGCGGGATGTGGCTAGGTATGTGAAGAGGTGCTTGATTTGCAGGAAAGTCAAGGACGAGAATCAGCACCCTCACGGCAAGATGCAGCCATTGGTTATTCCCTTTTGGAAATGAGAGGAGATTACCATGGATTTCATCACAAAGTTGTCTCGGACTGCGCGCAGAGTGGACTCAAGTTGGATCATCGTGGATCGATTGACCAAGAGCGTGCATTTTATCCCAATTCAAGAGAGTATCTTTGCAGAGAAGTTAGCTGAGGTATACATCATAGAGGTCGTGGCCCGACATGGGGTGCTGATTTCCGTGGTTTCAGACAGGGACGTTCGGTTTACTTCCAGATTTTGGAAGTGGTTCCACGACGGGTTTGGTACTCGTCTGCATTTCAACACGACCTTCCATCCGCAGATTGACGACCAGAGCGAGCGAACCATCCAGATTTTAGAGGACGTGCTTCAGGCGTGTGTTTTGGACTTCGATGGGAGTTCGGATACATATCTTCCGTTAGAGGATTTTTCGTATAACAACAGCTATTACGCCAGCATCGATCGACCTCCTTTGGAGATGCTCCATAGGAGGAAATGCAGAACCCTAATTTGTTGGGCTGAGCTCAGTCCGCGGGTTATGGGGAATACCGAGATGGTACTCAAGACCACTGAGTTGATACATCAGGTTCGGAGTAAACTTCAGACAACCTAGAGTCGACAGAAGAGTTATGCCGACAGACGCCGATTAAATCTAGAATTCCAGGTTGGGGACATTGTTCTCCTAAAGGTGTGTAACGCCCGTGTTTCGAGGCTAAGCATTGATGCGATGATGTAATAGTCTAAGTCAACCGTTGTAACCTCTTTTAAAGTAATAAAGATGAATTACTTGAATATTATGTGAATTATGTGAATTTATGTGATTTATACTTAATTTTGATGATATAATAAATTAAAAATGAAAATAAGCGTCAAAAATAAAATGTTAGATAAACCCGATATCGATGAAGAAAGTTGTAGTGGTCATGAGAAGGATTCCGGAGATATAAAGAACGCCGAAATCCGAGTTATAACAAAGAAGTTATGGCCTGCCGAAGTTTCGCGACAGATGCGACACGACACTGCGTGACGCAAATAGTGTATTTACGATAGAGGACTTTTTATCCTTAGCGATCTAAACGAAAGTCATAGTGTTCGTTAAACCGAGAGCGTGCATAAGAAGAATGTCAAATTTGACTTCGTATGAGGAAGTTATGATTTTTCTAAGTTTCGGCTTAGCAGTATGCAGCCCGAAGTTCGAATATTAGATCGAACGATTTCTGGCCGATACAACCTAAAAGAGAATCGAAGGTCTCATTAATAGTAGTGCAATGGTAAAAAGACAGATGAAAATGGACGTCGGATGAAGGGGTTATGAATTTTTAATGAACTTTCCTGTCCGGGCCTGTTAAAAATATAACTTTAAAAATTGAGTCAAAATTAGCCGACGGAGTCTAAACAAAAGTTGTAGAGTACGGTTTCACCTACGCGTGGATAAAAAGAACGTCAAAAATGGAGCATGTATGTGAAAGTTATAAATTTTAGAAGTTGATATGAGAAATTGCGAGTTGGGTGCGAGGGGTACGCTCAGCGTATCCTCGGACGCCAAGAGTTCCGAAGTACACCCTGCGTACGAGAAGCAAATGCCCCACGTTTTGACTTTTTCTGTGGATCCGAAGTGACCACGTTGCTCCATCCGAATTGTGACACGTACCCTTATGCGCAGCGTACCACCGAGGGTACGCCCAGCATACTGTGAGGCTTCGGCCTATATAAGGGTTGCGAGGGCAGCTCGTTTCCTTTTCCATTTTTCAACATTCTTTTTCTCTCTACTCTCTCACTCTCTCTAGCCTTCGGGAACACCCTCGAAGCCTAGGAAACCCCCTAGCATTAGAAGAAACCCTGGAGCGCCCGGAGGCTCCGAGAAAAAGAGTTTTTCGGTTTGGAAACTTTGCCCGCGCAGAGCCCAGTTTTCGAGCAAACCTCCCGGTTTTGTCAAAGAAGATTACTCTAAGAAGCGAAGTTTTGTCCGAATCACCCCCTATCAAGTGAGTGTATAGTCGCTTTCATCTTCCACATAAATATGAAGTCTTTTATATAAATTACGTTCTATGTGTGTGTGTGTATATATATATATATATATATATATATATATATATATATATATATATATATATATATATTATCTGTTTACTTGAGATGTTTGTTGGATGAAAGATTTGAACCTCCTTCTTTTCAGATCTGAACTTTTTCCTTCAGATCTAAATTTTGTTTTCAGATCTGAGCCTTTTCTTCAGATCTAAACTGTAGATGCATTTGGTTTTGAAATCTAAGCCTTTTTCTTCAGATTTAAACTATGTTTGTATTTTATATCTACAAATATGTTGGGTTGAACATGGGTAGATGAAATAGTAGATGTGTGATAAAATGATGAGAGACTTGATGTTTATGATGATCTAGTCATCTAGCGGAGTATAGATGATGACCACAGACTATTATAGGCAGTCTAGTGGAACGCTAGCAGGCTCGCAACCTGTAGGTGTTTTTGAAGATGTACTCCATCCCCCCATAGTTGCATTATTTGACATGTATTGCTGAGGAATCCCCTAAGTAGTGTTGTCACCCCGAAGAAAAATCCTTAGGCTAGGTCCCTTAGAATAGATGCTTTAGGGACGTAAAGTGAGGATAATGGGAATGGATAGTCGGGTTAATGATTTGATGAAAATAAATAATGAACTTATTATTGTGGGTTGAAAACCCTATATGCTCATCAGGTTCCCCAGCCTGACCCACTCAGTTTCTTGTATTACAGGTAGTGTCAAAAGCATATTTGGATGATCTGATGAAAGATTATGGATTTATAGGCCAGTATAAAATAAATAGAATGTTGTAAGGCCTATATTGTTTTGAGGCCAATTTTGTTTTGTGGCCAATGATGTTTTGTTTATGCTTTTGATCTGTATTGACGATGACATCCCGAGTTTTGTAATGTAATGAATATACATATCTTTAAGAAATGCTTTAATAAATCTTATCATATTTTGTTTTGGGAAAAAATTCCGCAACACTTTTCTTTGAAAGATTACTCTGATTTTATTATAAAAGCATAAACGAAATCGGTCTTTTCTGGCCATAAAATGGGGATGTCACAAGGTGTGGTGTCGTCCGATTCAGGAAGAGGGGCAAATTGGGCCCCAGATATATCGGTCCTTACGGGGTTTTGGCCCGTGTGGGTCGGGTTACATATCGTTTGGATCTTCCCAAGGAGCTCAGTCAGATCCATAGCACGCTCCACGTCTCTCAGTTACGGGAGGATATTTAGGTGGATGACTGTCTGAATTATATTGAGAGGCTGATTGCAATTCTCGACAAGAAGGCCAAGACTTTGCGTAATAAGGTGGTGAATCTGGTGAAGGTGTAATGGTAGCACCGTAAGAGATATGACTGGACTTGGAAGCTGGAGGATGAGATAAGGGAACACTACCCAGACTTGTTGGCAGTAGCGGACTTCGAGGACGAAGTCTGACTCAAGTGGGGGGATTTGTAACACCATGGTTTCCATGTATTTACACTTTTAACCATGTTGTGTTAATTTTTGGCATTTTGGTCCAAATGCCAAGCGTTTAGCATAGAAAGCTAGGCATCCAAACGCCAGACGTTCTATGATGGACGCCATGCGTTTTCACATAAAGACCAAACCCTAATTTTTAGGGTTTTCACCCTATTTAAAGAACATTATGGCCTCAAAACCCTTCACCACTCCAGCCTCCATCGTCATTTTGAAAACACTAAGTGTAGATGAGAGTTTAAAGCCTTGGTTCATCTTTTTGGGATCATTTAGTGTTCTTGATAAGAGAAGGAAGATCTTTAGAGTATTGTGCACTACTAGAAAAAAGGCCTTTTACGACGCTCATTGTGCGTCATAAAACGCTCAGACGACGCGCAAATGCGTGTCAAGGAAGGCCCTGTCATAAAGAGAGACGACGTGCATTTACGACGCTATTACGACACGCAATGCGTATCAAGGAAGGCGCTGTCATAAAGGAAGACGATACGCATTCGCGTGTCGTAACCTTACGACGCGCGTGTTAATGACACGCAATGCGTATCAAGAAAGCCTCTGTCAAGAAAGGCCATGTCATAAATGAAGATGACACGCATGTTTGCGTATCATAATTTTAAATGTTAAAAAAAATTATTTTTTATAGATTTACTAATTTTCAAATTAAATTTGCATTTAATGCCTCATAATATAAAATAAAGTATCATATACAAAAAATATAATCCATTTCATAAAATTTAATGTCTTACAATTCTATTTCTTACAATATATAAATTTACATGTAAAAACATCTCTACAGTCTACATGTTTCATGCTTGATTTCCATCTTTTATCGTTTTTAAAAACAAAAGTTCTAACAAGAAACCTTCTTTTAGTAATGCAAGTGATGCTCTTGATAAGTTGATATTCTTAAGTGTAACGGATCCCTCATTACTTGGAGATGCTGGTGAGCTTGAAATCCAAATTAAACCTGATCCAGAAAAAGGGACAAACAACTATCAGTAAGCAATCAAGTTCCAAATTAAAACATTAAGTCACAAAGGTATTATAATGGAATGAGACATTTTGAAAAGTTCATTATTTCATGTAGTTATTATTATTTATTTTTTCTTTTAACCAAACCCATAATTCCATTTTCAATAAAATGGTAAGTCAAAGATACATCCCTGTTTAACCTAAAATCCATCAAAACATTGAACTAACATACTAAATCAAGGATAATGCAAAGCAGTTTCTTTTGGGTAACCCACCAGCAACAGGGGTAATTTGTCCATCTACATGCAGTAGATTGTACTAGGGACTTAAAGCACTTATAAAAAATCTTATGGAGGGTATTTTGGTAAACCCACCAGCAACAGGGGTAAGTCTGTCCAAAAAAATATCTGAACGGCCTAATCATATTTAAATAGCATCAAATCAGCACCAATCTCTCTATATCTTCTTCATTTTGTCCAGAAAAACAACTAAAAGACCTTGAAAGCACAAATACAACAAAAAAAATATTAAAAATACGTATTTGAAGGATTATTTAATGAAGAGAAAAAAACAAAGTAACTTTATTTACAATTTTACCCCTGTAACTGCAGTTTCTGTCCATGCCCAAGCTAATGGAAGAAAATACCATGGGGATTTAGCAATCATGAAAAGCCCCAATGCATATGAAGTGGCAAATATCAAAACAGATTTCCATGCTTTCATGTTATCAATTTCAAATACCTTTTGAGAAAAAAAATAAAAAGTATTAAATATGAATATGTTCAAATAAAAAAGGATAAAAATTAATAAGTAAGAGTGTAATACGGTCTTGGGAAGAGTATCGATGATGTCTTCAAAGTGATATTATCTGAAAGTGGTTCTCCAATTTTTCTAAAACCGTAATTTCTCATAATTCTTGTCTTCTTTCTGCACTGTCTGTTGGTAATGGTGGTGTGATAGGACTGGCTACTGTTTTGACTATTTTACCCTTTCATAAAGGAATCATTGCAAGTTATATATCAGGGTTTAAGAAATACCTTAGAAAGACCATCAGTAAGGGCCTGTTTTGACATAATCACAAAACTATAAGGACTTAACTATTATATAATTTAAAAAAAAAAAAGAGGGGGAGGGGGTTTACGTATCAAGGCAAAGATCTGCCAAAGAACTGCGTCTTCAATAAAAAAAGGAAGAAATCAACCAAATGCAACCAAAGATTCAAATTACAAGAAAAAACCATACCTTCTTGGAAAACCATTCATGTTTCCAAAAGAGTTGTTTGGAAATGAAAAACCAGCAACAGGGGCCACAATGTTTAATCCCACAATCTCTATATTCATTGGCTTCCCATCAAGTTCGACATTGTTATACCTTTTGACAGCCGCTAATGCATCTTGCCTTCTTTAATACAATATCATAGCCACCCCCTGAAAGAAAATTTAGTTACAATAGAATCACAAACATGAAACTTTACAAAAGGTACTAAAACCTTGAATTCATGCCCTTGCACACGAGTAAAAGAATATGGAAATAGATTTACACATCTTCAAAGAATCTTTAAGATGTATTGTAATTTATACTAACTTTGCCTTCTACCAAGTACCAAACTTAGAAGTATAAGGATTTCAATTTCACGTTTATTAGATCGTCAATAAAGAAGAAACAACCAAATCAGTTTGATTTTTTGAAATATTCTAAGTCTGGTTTTTTATGGTTAATCCAAACATTGGAGTACGGTATCCAGATCTAGCCAAAGTTAGCTATAAGAGGTAAAAAGAAAGTATCAATCACCTTAATATCGTCATTCGAGATACTGTAATCAAGGTTTGATATGTAAAACTTTGTCCCAGTTTCAATCGCAGATGGATGGCCGCCAGGTCCAACTTTACCCATGACATTAGCATAGACGAGATGCACCTTTGTCTTGTCTGAAGGGTTTTCAAGAACAGCTCTAACAACCTAACACAGAATATAAATTACCATCTTATTTTATTTTATTTTAAAAAAAGGACTTTATAAGGTTTAAAATAAATAAATAAACACCTGAAACATCGGAGTGATGCCAGATCCACCAGCTATCATTCCAAAGGCTCTAACCTGACCTGGTTGATACCTAAAACGCCCCTGTAAATGTAATTTAAAATATTTAAAGCTCAAGTCCATTCAACTCCAAATAGAAGAATGTAATTAGTTTGATTACTAAAGGCAAGGATGCAGAAAACTTCTGAATCAAAATCAACTTTCTTAAGCGTTGATACATCAAATCCAGTTATCAAATAATCCAACAGAAACCATAGAGGAGTAGCATTACCTCAGATTTCTCCACCAATTAGTGATCCACAACCTGAAATTAAACAAAAACAATAATAAGTTTTGTAACAGATCTGGGAAGAATCAGAACAGGTGGAAGAAGGACGTAACAAAAAAGACTGGTGCTAACTTCTTTAATGACCTTAATATGAACAAAAAAGCTATTTTATATCTCACCATAAGCATCTTAGTATAGTATGAATCTTTAAGAAATACTTAGATCAAAATTTGAGCATTCAGGTTGTTATTTCTTGAATGGAATATACTAGTTGCTATTGTTGAGGCAGTTGTAAGCTTCAATTCAGGAGTTAAGTCTTGTGAAGAAGCAAGAGCAACAATGACATTGTTAGCTTGAGAAGCTTTAGCGGATGAAGCAACAGATTCACCAAGACTTCGATAAGCAAAAATGGAAGAAGATGAAGATATTGGGGCGTTTCCAAGCCCAATTAAGCTGACCCGTTTGGTTCCAAGAACCGAAAGAGATCTTTCATGTTTCAGAAAAGAGAGAGATTATCATATTAGGATAGGAAATTAGTCAAGTTATGAAATTAGGATAGTGTGTAATTGTGTATGCGTATTGTTTAATTTCTTAAACAGATAGACGCACAGAAAATGATAAGCAATTCGTCGAACAGTTTAAGGGCATTAATAGCTCAAAAGAAAGATCAAGTTTGAGAGTGGGACCTCTGGGCTGCAGTTTTCTCTCGAGCATTTCTTCTGATTTTTGTACGATTATCAATACCTTCTTCAGTTGACAAATGCTGCTGAAGAACGCCATTTGTAAAGGGTATCCCTAACCACAAATATTTTCTCTTTTGAGCAGCCAACAATGTGCGATTATACACAACAGCATCAATTACAATCGTTCCCGTTCTCAAACTTGAAAAGGGGTGAAAACGTAATTTTAGAGTCGGGACCTCACCACAAGAGAACTCTTCCTTGTGAGGCCCAATCCAGCATGACTCCAATGTAATGCTCAAAGGAGAAACACTTTGAGCTTTACAAAAATGAAGGTCGCATTGGATATAATCGCTTAATGTTGTGCAAACTGAAGGAAAAAGCTTTGATTCTATTAATGTATTTGCTTTAAGTTGACTGTACCATAACAACAAGCACACACCAGATATCACAGCATAGAAAACAGAACACTGGAATAGAAGCAAACCTTCCTCCCAGACTGTGGATAATGACCTAACTATAGCTTTGCTTCTAGTGAAAGGCTCTTTCACGGACTTCACCACAAACCCACTTCTTAATCCCATATTCTTCCATAAAATCTCAACATTTTCCCCGAATGATTGTGAGAACCTAATCCCGTGAGATATCCAGTCGTTTTTCTTGGCACGTGGAATGATATCATACCGAGGTTTTCTGGGAAATTTGTTTCCAAGATAACCCAAACAGTTCACGTTTCTTGGCTTTAAGGAAGATTGGAAAGCTGCCCCAACAAATGGGTTTTGAAGTCTGCTACTCATTATCTTCACTAAAAACTCATGTCACAGCTTGCAGATCAAGTATTGGGGACTCAGGACTTACTCCTAAGAGGAGAGGTCGTCATTCCAAAAAAACAAATGGAGAAGAAGAGAATAATCTTCGTACCTAATTTAGGGAATAAAAGAATCTTTAGAGATTGAATGTAAGAGAAAGAAATCTAGGGCACATACATGAAGAAGAAGAGAACAATCTTCGAACCTGATGCCTCCTCCGCTTTTTTTTCTGCATCTTGATGCTTCCGATTGTACCCTAAACCTCAGACTTTCGATCCCAAATCTGACTTGCAACCTTCGATTTATGATCTTCAACCTGTAATTCGAGACATATAGTTTCAAATCTCAGAAAATTGACCTTGCTACCTCCTATTTTTAATGAAAGAAGAGTCTTAAATCTAAGAGAAAAATGAGGAGTCGTCCGCTCAAAATGACATTATTTGTACGTCACACCTATTAATTGGTTCCTACCTGCGAGAAAAATGAGGAGTCGTCCGCTCAAAATGGATTAGGGTATAGGAGGCCTGGTTAAATAGATAGACAGGGGAGGAGGGAGAGAAAAGAGTCAAATGAGTGTTTTAAAAAGCCCTAGAAATTATCCCAATGATTTTCTGATATATGAATTGTTGAGGTATACAACAGAGATGGTATCGTGATTAGGGTTTGCAGAGAAAAGGGAAGAATAGAACGAAGGGGATCTTGAAGCGGGGAATTAAAAATTTTAAGAATTTTGAGGGGATTTCATTTCCCCCTTTCAAGAACGCACGTTTTAGTAAAAATCATAAAGCGACAATCACATAGGACGCACGTTTTAGATAATGTGCCCTCTGTGTTTTTATTTTTTTACATTAGACACTAATTTAAGGGCACGCAATAATGCGTGACCTAAATCCTCAAATTTTTTGAACAGACGACACGTTTTTATTGTCACTCTCTTTTGCATAACATAAATCAGTGAGCGTCGTGATTTGCGCGTCGTGAAAGGGTCTTTTTCTTGTAGTGGTGGTTGCTCTCTAGCTTGTGGATATTGACTCTTGACATCTTGGACCATCATCTTGAGGTATAAAGTTCAGATCTTGATGTCTCATTTGTTAGATCTTGATTTAGGGCTAGTTTATGTTCTTTTTGGTCCCAAAGACTTGATCTTTGTGAGTTTGGGGTGATCCATAGGTTTGGACTGTCCTTTCAAGCATAATAGTGAGTCTAGAATCATAAAAATGAAATATTAGGTCTTCATAATCTTCCATACAAGAGTTTTGAAGCCTTATAGTTGATTTTGAGTTAGGATCTTGGTGTTGGGCTCATTGTAGCCATGCATGGCCATAAAGTTTGCAACTTTATGGCTTTAGACGTTCCATTATGTTTGGATCCAAAGTTTGGACATGAGATCTTAAGCCATTAAGACATTGGTTTGGAAGTTGGTAATCGGCGAGCAAACGCCAAACGTTTGCATGGGAACGCCCGACGTTCAGATCCCAGGCGTCATAGGGTGGAATGCCAGGCGTTCTCACCAGAAGCCAAATGGATCGATTTTGGGCCTTGGGCCATTAGTGGTTTTGGGCTTACTTTAATCGGGCTTTAGGTGATCATTTTGGTTGGGCCTTTCGAGTAATTGGATTGGGCATTGGCCTTGGGCCAAGTTAGATAAAGGGAAAATGGTCTTTTACCCTTTTTAGACTTTTTTTTATGGGTCGGAATCCAATTATAAATTGGATGTTATTGTTTTTATAGCATCGGGATTTCCAGACCAGCATTCAAAGATTTATTCGACTGATTCAGCAGCTTGAGTTTAGCGAGTTTCATCACTGAGTTTAGCGAGTCGAATGCACCAATGTCTGTATATCGAGCGAGACCCAATGCTGAGTAGGGCCTGATGTCGGGCAAGGCCCGATGAAGGGCGGGGGCCCAGTGTGTGTTTATTATGTATGGTATGTGGTATTTTAGGGAACTCACTAAGCTTTATGCTTACGGTTTTCAGTTTATGTTTCAAGTACTTCTTGTTCGAAAGGGAAGAGTTTGGGATGATTGCAGAGCACACACCACCTTATTCCGTATTTTGTGATTTACTCTATTATTTTATGATGTAGTGGTACACTTTGATCCATCTTGGTTTTATGATGATGTTTTGGATTACCACTTTATTAATTTAAAAATAAAAATTTTTGGTCTTATTTTTGGGACGTTACAAATCTATATATGCATGTGATTATTACACACTAAACATTCACTTAGGTTACTTACTTTATTGTGTAAATGTGTTGATTGACCGCACATCATGCTCTAGATTTTGTTAATGATAGAGCAAAGACCGAATGATTCTTGGTGCAGATTTGTATCGACAAATTTTAAAACAGATTTAGAGAAGTGGCGTAACATTCCTAATGGATCCATTTATCCAGATTGGTCTGAGTGTGATAAGGTATACTTGTGTTTCATACTCATTACCTAAGTAATAATCACTTATAATAAAATCTTATATGATGATTACTTAGTTCTAATCTTTTGTCCAACTTTACATCCCTATTTATATACCATGGGGCCATGGGTCTTTGGGAGTTTCGGATTCCAAGACATTCACAATGAATATATATATATATATATATATATATATATATATATATATATATATATATGATAGTCACTGGGCATGCGACTATTTTTCAGAAGATGAATCTTGGTTTATAGCTATGCAACCCCATATCCACAAACTCCTAATGGGTATTAATTATTGGGGTTCCAAACCTACTGATGTAATCCCCCTTGAGACTTTCAAAATCACCCTTGTACAAAGCATAGACGTCTTACAACATTCTGACGATAAAGGGAATTGTGGAGTGTTCTTATGTTGGATCCTAGAGATGTTGATAGTTGGGAAATCTTTGAGGATATAGGGTTCAACCAATACCTGGGTGATCTCATTTCACAATCGAATCATGGAAACTGTATGAGGTATGAATAAAAAGTAGGGGACCATTTGAACATTTTAGTATTATTTAAAACATATTTAAGTCTATGTAATTATTATTTTTTGCAATAGATTTAAGGGTTTCAAGCATTGTTATTTTTTGCAACACATGCGGTTTACTTTTCAAAAACTATATAAAAACTCAAAAATACACCTAAGAAAATACCACCCCTTAAGTGGTCATTTTACAAAAATTTCGTATTTAAATACACAAAAAATGAACACACACAAACGTAATATTCTCCAAAATGCCACTCTGGAATGCTACTCATGAAAATACCGTGGACCATACAGTTTATTGCAAATTAAATTGTATGTGAGAATATCGTGGACCATACAATTTATGGGTTTTTAGTTTGAAATATGTTGTTTTGAAAAATTAAAATATATTGCAAATTTTGGGGACGTTACATATATCTCACAAGTTTTTTTTTTTTTGGAAACAACAAATTTATTAAAAAAATAACCCTCCACTAGCAAGGAACTAGAAGAGGGACCATAACAAGAAGGAAATACAAGTAAGTGCAAAATTACAATCTAAAAAATGGAGAGATCAACCAATCCTCCCAACTACATATACCATTATTTTACCTATGCTTTAACCAATAAAAGATCATAGATTTAATGCATTACGATCCATTATGGACTGAAATACCCTCCATGTGAAATAATCTTTTGTTCCTAAATCGCCATAAGTTCCAAAACATGCCATAACAAATTACGACAAACCTTTTCCTTTTTTCTTTATTACTCCCCCAGTTGCTAGCGAACTGCATCAGGTCGCTAATGGTTTTTAATGGCGCATGCTCACTTGTAACGCCACACCAACTCCAAATGCAACTCCTTATCCAGGCAGCGAACGGACAATCAATCAGCACATGATCCACACATTCCGGCCTTCCGATGCATGAACTGCATAATGTTGAGTTGACCATAATACCCCTCCGCTCCAAGGCAGTAGCTGTTGGGATTCAATTTTGTACTGCTCTCCATACAAAACATAACACCTTAATCGGTACCACTTTACTCCATACAATCACAGGAGCAACTGGGGTACTAACTTTCATCTTGTAAATAAGCTGCCTAATAGATGCAACAGAAAACATGCCATTCGACGAGAGTTTACATCTCCAATGGTCCCTTCCCGAGTTTAGTTGAATGTTAGAAACTTCATTAATTAGATCATTCACTTCAGATTCAAGCCCCCAAGTAGCAAGTCTAGATTTCCACATCCAATTTTGATTCAAGCCACCAATTCTGTCAGCTACAGTGCACCTTTTCTTTGATTCCAATTCGAATAAGTTGGGGTATTTTGACTTTAAACTGCCAGAACCTAGCCAATAATCATACCAAAATAGATTTTTGTTCCCTGACATAATTTTAATATTAAAAATATCATGGATCTCCAGTCCAAGATCACACAGAATCTTTTTGGTGCTGGCAATATTATTCCAGACTCCGTTGTACCTTTTTCTGGATAAATACTCGATCGGTTTATTCGACAAGTTATGGATACCATATATTACACTAGCCCACAAAGAATGAGTTTCATTATTCAGCCTCCACCACCATTTCACAAGCAGACCAATGTTTAAGGCTTGTATGGATCCAACTCCCAGCCCCCCGTCTTCTTTGGCTGCAAGGACTTTGTCCCAGCATACCCAATCAATTTTCTTTCTATCATCACAACCGCCCCACAGAAAAGTACGTCTTATCTTTTCCAATTCTTCTAATACACCGACTGGAGATCGGAATAAGGATAAATAATAGGTAGGCAGATTACCAAGGACCGACTTGATTAAGGTAAGCCTACCACCAAACGATAATGTTTTAGCCTTCCATAAGGAGAGTTTAGATTGAAATTTCTTAATTATAGGCTTCCAATATTTTATTAAATTCATATTGGCGCCGGCCGGGACTCCGAGATAATCAAATGGAAGGTCCCCCGAAACGCACCCAAGGAGGTTAGCCCAATTCGTAGTTTCATTCGGGTCAACACCAATTCGAAATACCTTCGACTTATGAAAATTTACTTTGAGTCCCGAAGAGATGTGAAAACACCTAAGAATACGTGCTAGATTCTTAAGGTTTGTTCTTGACCACTCCCCAATAAACAGAGCGTCATCCGCATAAAAAAGGTGAGACAGTATAGGCCCATTACCCGGGATTTGAACACCATTAAAGAGCCCCTTATCACAAGCCGATTTGAGAGCCACACTCAATCCTTCCATAGCGATAATGAACAGATAAGGGGAGAGTGGATCACCTTGACGAACTCCCCTAGAAATAGGGAATTCTTTTGTTGGCGATCCGTTAATGATTACTAACGCCCTGGACGAATTCAGGCAGCCACGAATCCACATCCTCCATTTGTTTCCAAAACCCATTTGTTCCAGAATGGAGTTAAGATATTGCCAGTTCACCGAGTCAAATGCCTTATCAAAATCAACTTTAAAGAGAATGAACTTTTTATGGGCTCTCTTTGCCCATGAACACACCTCGTTAACCATGAGGGGGCCATCAAGAATGCATCGGCCATCCACGTAAGCAGACTGCAGGTCACCTATCAGATCTCCAATAACTGACTTCATCCTGTTGGAGAGTAACTTGCTTATTATCTTGCTCAAACAGCCAATTAAACTAATAGGGCGGAAGTCATTTAGGGAAAGAGGGTCTTTGATTTTAGGGGCAAGAGTGATGAAGGAAGAATTGCACCCCGGGAAAGCGAGCCAAACTCTTCAAAATGCATTACAAACTTCATCACACCATTTTTAATCGTGTCCCAGAACTTTTTCATGAACTTAAAGGTGAAGCCATCAGGTCCAGGAACTTTTTCACTTCCACAATCCCAAACCGCAGCTTTAACTTCTTCCAGGGTAAAAGAAGACTCTATTCTAATGGCATCCATCATTGAAATTGTTCTAAAGTTCGGGTTAATAAGCTTGGGTCTAAGCATATGAGCATCCGAAAATTTGTCATGAAAAAATTTGTATACTTCATCCTTGATCTCATCAACCCCCGTCGTCCAACGCCCATTAATCATGAGACCATGAATAAAAATCCTCCTATTCTTACTGTTGATATACCCATGAAAGAACTTACTATTTTCGTCTCCATCTATGATCCATTTGATGCACGCTTTCTATTTTAGGTCAAGTGCCTTTAAACGTTCCCACTCTGTTATCTTTTTGATTCCATCAATCCATATGCCCTTTTCCTCTGAAGAGAGTGGTCTAGATTCTACAAATTTTTCAAAGTTTTTAGTCATCTTCAAAGTAACGTTTACTTCATGCCTTTCTTTTTGATCCATTTCCTTCCTCCACTTCTTAATTATCTCTTTCAAGAATCTGAATTTGGCGGCCAAGTATGCATCAGGAGTCCCATACCCTCTAAAACAATTCCAAGCATCAGTTACAACTTGATCAAAGCCTTCTCTAAGGAGCCATGAATTAAAGAACTTGAATGGGATTGGCCCAAAATCAGACACACTAGATGTTAGGGTAATAGGGTTGTGATTAGAAAGCTCACGGGGATGAGCAGTGACAGAGCTAAGAGGAAACAATGATAAATAGGTTGGGCAAGTCAAGAATCTATCAAGTTTGCTTAATTTGGCATCGACCCTACTCATAATATGTGAATCTTTCCCAACCCATGTTAAAATCTTTTAGATTAGCCTCCTGGATAAATCTGTTGAAAGCGAAAGCGCTATGGGGACGGAATTGAGAGCTACATCTTTCACCCAAATCTCTTACCACATTGAAGTTTCCAAACACAACCCACATTCCAGATCTCCCATTTATTATATTGAGAAGTTCAAACCGTACCTTCTTCTTCTCAGATGTGGACTGAGGGCCATAAACATTAACAATATTCAAATTACCACTCGCGGAAGAGTTCTTGTATTTACCACTGATAACTAAGTAATGGCGGTTCTTGATAACATCGGATTTTTGAAACAAAGTAGTATCCCAAATCAAAATAAGTTCACCAGAACGTCCACTGGAGTCCACACTAACAAAATCAAATTCATTTGAATCCCAACACCCTTTAACATCTATGCTTAAGGAAGTCGATAGCTGAGTCTCCTGTAACCCGACAAAAGTTGCCTTGTGTTTTATTTTCAACCTTCTTACCCAGCTAATTTTCGCATCCTCACCCACACCCCTTACGTTAATTGATAAGAAATTCATTGATTAGGAATATTAACTCCCGACCCACCTACAACTTCAGCCAGAATGGGGTTGTCAACCTCCATTTGAAAGCCGATTTCTGATCCAATCGCCACCGTTTGGAGAATTTCGTTGGAAGCGGTCTCACCGGACCCCTCAGACGGACCTGATGCCATTGGTTCTTTGTTGAGGTCCAGCGATACATCCTCACTAGGAGAGCTAGAATCTTGGGATTTCTGGTTTGGGTAATTAGATCTCGAGGAAGCATCACCATTTAGGGGGGGAACGACATCCCCTAGTTCTTTTTCTTCTTTTAATTTTAGGTTTGCTGCTACAGCGATCAGAACAGGATGGTGAGTTAGATACGAGGGCTTTGGAATTATTTTGGGCTGGTGAAGAGCTCTTACATGGGTCGGAATTGTTATTAAGCCCATTAACTTTTGAGATCGAGTCCATACCCACATCACCCGGGTCCAAACTTAATCTGCACGCATTCACCTTAGAAGGCGAGACTTCCTTCATCACGTGGGGAATTTCAACCGACTCCCTTATAGTCCCCTCGTTGACTTCTTCCTGGGGGATTACCCCAGTAAGTTCAACAGGTGCATCGTTTGTGTTCCCAACATTCGTCGGGGAATCTCTAGATTCTTCATGCCTGTTCATCTTCTTCGAGTGAGTTTCCGGTGCCCCCCGAAACGGAATTCACCTTCCTCTAGATCGTTATCATCCTCCGGGATCCATGTTTCAGAGATCCCATCGTCCTCAGTTTCATTTTCGCTACCCTCCGAGTCTGACCCATCTTCTACTTTATCAAATTGGCAAGGCTTGAAAGGCGACCAATCATCAGTATACTCAATGACCCCAACTTAATATACCGCACCATCAACACGGATTTGAACTTCTTCATTGATCCATTTCATCCTTGATGTGATTGCACCCACCTTTCCCATGGATAAGTCTCTTCTGTCAAGGATGCTCTCGAATGGAATTATGACCTTTCTAAATCTACTAGCAACCTTTGAAAAGTTATCTGTATCCCAATATCTAAGAGGAACGCCGGTGATCTTTATTAACCAGGCCAATCTTTCATACTGTATATCTTTGTTCTCTTCGATTATCAACCACTTGAACCATTCGTGCCACCTTGATCTATCTTCTAAAAATTCACAAGTCTCCTTAGACGAATCAAATTTGAAGGCTATCCTAAGACCGCCGAGATACTTTATACTATCATGCGTGAATGTGTGGGCTGGCAAGTTGGCTATATGATCGAGACTGTAGGCTTCCCCGATCAGTAGGGTCTTCTTTATCCATTCACTCATGGCTGTTTTAGCGTTAAGAAGGATAGGAGGGGTATTACCGTGTCGAACTTCATTGATTCCTGCAGCCACATGCGCGAAGGATCTTGAGTCCCTGCTCCCGACTTTAATCCCCGGGGTAGCTTTAGGTTCCTTTGGTTTATCTCTAAAGGTCCGCCTGCTATTGGATCTTTCCTTTTGGTATTTGGCGAGGTTGGCGAGTAGAGTTGCTCCACGAAGGCTCACACCCTTCATTTTCGCTTCCAAAATGCTCGTGTCATTCACCCTAGCATACCGTATAAAAGTGAAGTTCTGATTACGTCGATTCTTCTTCCCTCCAATGTAGATGTCCGATATTTGGCCAAATCTGCCAAAGACTCTTTGCAAATCCATTTTACAGGTGCCTTCTGGAAACACCACAACGTAGAACGAGGAAGTGTCGTCCGCTCGTCTCAGTTTGCTCTGTTTGCAAATCGTCAACCATCCATGTTTCAGAGATCCCATCGTCCTCGTTGAATTGCTATGTACTTAGGATCGGCAGCTAAAGATCGGAAGCTTGTATACTAGTAAAGATATTTTGGAAGACTTATAATATTCTGCCATATGTATTATCTCTCTTTTGTTATGTTATGGTTATGTATATCTTTTGTAACACCAAAGTTTATAAACTCTGAAAAATATTTATAATATTTTTTGCTAAACTCAATTTTTACTGGTAATTATATAATTATGGTATTTTAATGGTTTAAAATACATGTGTTAAAGAACACAATGTAAAACTCAATCAAATAGCAAAAAAGTCTCAATTTATTTTTATATTTGGTGGCATTTATTTACCTTTTTTAATTTTTTTTTAAACATTAAAATGTGTTTAAATAAAAATGCAATGTAAATGTACCACACAAGATATCTAGGGTTTTCTTCTTTCATATGGATTCCAATTACAAAAAGGGGCATATTTGTGATTTTACAACAACTTAACCATCGTTTTTAAAGGCTTTTATCAAGTATCATAAAAGGAAAAATATAAGTTCTACTGGTTTGAATAAATATATTTTCTAAATTTATACACCATAGGAAAGTATAAATATATATATAACATGGTCATGAACATCTTCACCAATATTCAACTTTTCTATTTTCACTGAGTAAAGGCTAAAAAACACGTCTTTATCATCTCTTGATTATAATAGCATCCATGGAGTATGCGTCATCACTCGTCACCATCAAAACCTTAATACCACCCTATTTCACTCGCATGAATGCTTTTGCAACCTCTAGTTCAGAAAAGTTCAATCGTGTTGTAGCGAAAAATTTTCATTGAAGCCAAGAAGATCGGGGTAGAGGACTTGAGAAGGATTGTGCACTCATTGAAGGTAGCACTTGCCATTACATTGGTATCCATGGTTTATTAAATAAAACCCCTCTACAAAAGGATGGGCAATGCCTTAGGCTAGACAGTATGGCATGGAACCACCTCGACACAGCCATGCTTGGAATTGTCTAATAGTCATGCATGAAGTTGTGGCCTTATAGGATTTGTGGTTATGTCATGCCTTCTTTGGCGCTCCTAGTCCGCTTAATGACATCAATTCTCTTAACATATTACTAATATTCAAGGACATATATAAAGGGACTACACCAGATCCTTCATTTGTAGTACATAGAACATCTAACATATATGAGTATTATGTCATGGACGTGATATATCCTGGGCTTTCTATATTTGTTAAAATACTATCTTATATTGATGAGAAAAACAAGTTGGAGCTTAAGAGAACTCAAGAAAAGGAGAGGAAATATTTTAACTGGTGTTTAAAGCTCTTAAAAATGTTGGCACATACCGTAGTACCCACATTTTTTTGAGGAGAAAAAGATGAGTGAAGTAATTTTAACTTGTATCGTATTACATAATATGATTCTAGAAGATGAAGAAAGTACGATATATGAATATAACGAAAACGAGATCATTCCACTGACAAAACCACTAGAGATTGGTAGCAGATAGTATTGGACAAGAAGAGAAATAGTTCCTAATGTTGAGATCCATCAAGATATTTGTAGATACTTGACAAAATATATTTTAGATGGTTGACCACATTGATCTTAGAGCAAAAACATGTCGATGATTTAAAAGGCCAATTTCTGGATGAAGACTTTGTTTAGAAGGTACTGATTATGATTCTTTTTAGTTTTTATTTTTTAAGTTTTTAAGATATTTATTTTTTAATCTAATGTTATGCATTTGGTATTTTCTAGTAATGAAAAATATTGAAAAAATTAATTGTTAAATTTTGTTTATGAAAAGGTGTGACAAACCACCCCTAAATGGAAAAATGTTAGTATGGTATAACAAAAATAACATGGTGCCTATGTGACACCAAAAAGAATGACAAGAATGAAATCACTCCATTTGGCCTTGGTGTAGGTCATCTTGAGTGAAGTTGTGGCTTCTTATTACACCGTCGGTAAACAATTATTATACTATAGTTATTAGATTCGACTATAAATAAAATGAGTAATTATAACAACACATATCATCAATATTTTTTTGTAAAATTATTTGGAACGAATTGTTGGAAAAATAGCCTCGAAGATCCCCAACAACCTTCCCAATACCAAAAATAAAGAAAATAATTGGACGTAAAAATATACGTGGAAAACTCCAAAACTAGAGAAAAACCATGAGCCTTCAGAGAAAAAGATCCACTATATGATACATTACTACAATCACATCAACTAATCTCTCAAACATCCTTCAAATTACATTCATACTCTCCAAAGTGTTAACTAATACTTTTTACACTCTAAAACAAGAAAAGGAAGAAAGAACCAAACACTTTAAGTATATTTTGGTTGGGGTGCTTTGAAACTAAAACCTTGGACTCTATTTATAAGTTGGAGTCCTCCCAAACTTCCATCCTTGTAGCAATGTGGGGTGCAAACCATTATTCATTCCTTTATCAAAAACATAACAATCTCCACTTTGGATAAATGAATGAAAACTGCAGCCACATAAAAAAGGAACATTGTCTTCAACAGACAATCATAATTCTAAAGTTAAAGAATTATCATACTATGTCATAAAAGAGTATAACCACTTAGAATAGATCATTATAAGAACTTCACCTTGTGATATGTTGAAACAATTGATGAAAATATATGGTGCAATTTCCCCTCTTAGCATACTCAACAAGTTCATCAACCATCAACATCAAATTCACCACACATCTTGTATTTATGTCAATCCAATGCCCATATGTAAATCTGTAAACTCACTAATAAAACTACATCCATTTTCATGGTATCACGAGCATACCATAAGGACGACATGAATTCAAAAGAAATCATCACCATTTATGTGACAACTGTCAATTTTCGGTCAAGTCAAAGTCAACAAGTCAAACCGGTCAACTCAACTAACCCTTGTGTACTAGGGCTTACGTTATGTATTTACTAAACAATTCGCTATTCTAACGAGAGATCATAAATCGAAAAGTGCGTACATCTAGATCTCCTTAACCTAAAACTGTGGTATGTGGCGAGCCAAACCGATAAAACAATGTTGCATACTCATCGGGAGTATGCAAGATCCTTAAACAAGGCTTAACGGGGTTTACGGACCTTACATTGCGAAGCCGGACACTCACATTCATCACACACGAATCCGCTCTTAATCGTTTTCACTCTATCTCTTCTTATCGAGAATCTCTCCCAAATCTCTCCAAGAATGTGAAATCTCTCCCAAATATCTCTTTGTATGTGAAATCTCTCCAAGAATGTCAAATCTCTCCCAAATCTCTTCAAGTATGTCAAATCTCTCCCAAATCTCTCCAAGTATGTTAAATCTCTCCCAAATATCTCTTTGTATGTGAAATCTCTCCAAGAATGTCAAAATCTCTCCCAAATCTCTCCAAGTATGTCAAATCTCTCCCAAATCTCTCCAAGTATGTGAAATCTCTCCCAAATCTCTCTTTGTATGACAAATCTCTCCAAGTATGTGAAATCTCTCCCAAATCTCTCTTTGTATGAGAAATCTCTCCAAGTATGTGAAATCTCTCCCAAATCTCTCTTCGTATGAGAAATCTCTCCAAGTATGTGAAATTTCTCCCAAATCTCTCCAAGTGTGACAAATCTCTCCCAAATCTCTCTCAAAATCTCTCTCAACTTTCTATAATCACTCGGGGCATCCCGACCCTCGAATTTGGCGAAAACAGCCTAAAAACGGAAGTCTACGCGAAAAACGGACTTAAGAAGCCGAAACTCCTCTTAGGAACCAAAACCCCTCTTAGGACCCGAAAGTCCTCTTAGGGACCGAAACCAAGAAGACCCGAACCCGAAGGTCCTCTCAGGGCCGAACCTCGCTCAAGGGAACCGAACCCAAAGGCTCCTGGAAGCGAGCCTCGCACACCACCCGAACCCAAAGCCTCGGTCCAGTTCGCTTCTGACCCTTCGGACCGAGCCTGACCCTCGCTTGCTTTCGCTTCCTTCGCTTCGCGCCTAGCATCAGGAGGACCGGGACCTCGGCCAGGACCGAGAGGTCTCGCTGGGAAGCTTCTTTTCTCCCGGTTTTCGTCTAATTTTCGTTTTAGGCCCGTTTTTAATTGTTTAACACGGGATTTTCACCCAAAACTTTATTTTAACATATAAGGACCCATAATTATTAAATTATCGCGTTTTTTAAGGATAAAACCTTATCCAAAAGAGTGGGTGAAGTACAAGAGGTGGAGTGTTGACTTTCCTTTATTTTATGACACAAGCAACCACCATACCTACTCCATGACTAACCCACACTCCTCCCCACCATACCTTGTCACTTCCTTGTCCTTATTACCTCTCTCACAAGTTATTCCCACGTTCTTAGAGCTGGACATTCATCCTCTCTCCTCACTTCTCTCATTTTCTCTCCTTTCACCAAAAAGATCAAACTCTTTTCTCTCTCACTTCCTCTCTCTAGAATTCGAGATTCAAGGGCTGATCTTGGGTTTTTCCTCCACATTTGGTAAGAAAAATCCATTCTCCTTATGATTATTTCACTTCATTCTACTCAAATCATGGATATCTTACACAAACTCCATCATAATTGTGTTAGATCTACGAATCTTCAAGTGATTCTTCAAGTGTTCTTGGGTTGAACACGTCTCTTCTTCAACACTTATCTACTAAAATCACTCAAGGTGAGTTCATACCCCTACATTTTCATGTTTTCTCAAGTTTTTAGGGGGGGAATACAAGTAAAACACCAAGAACAAAACTAAATCTTTCTAACAGCCTTCATTAGAAAAGTTCAACTCCATTCACGGACGTTTTTGAACAACTTAAACATTTTTGTTTTCAAAACTGTTTTAGATGTAAGTAGTTCCGGTTCTTAGCTTTAAAATGACTACTTGCACATCTCCACACGATTTTTCTACAATTTATGACGATTTTTACAAAACTGTCTATCTTTTCAAACACCAATCCGGACCAGTCTGTGATTATGGACTATTTCACCCAAGATTGAGGTCATTAAAAATCAAGATAAAAATTATGAGTAAACTAGACACATTTTGAGAACTCTCAGAATTTAAGGATTTAGTTTTCGACTTCGTATGATTTTTCTATGACTTTTCTAAAACAGCGCAGAAAAGTTAAAGTTAGTTAACAGCATATAGATTTCATAACACTTTGTATTATGTTGAGCAAAGTGTATAACAATAAGTTCTAAATATTGAATGTGTTTCCTTGTTAGGTTATCATCATAATCTGAAACATAGTCATTCATGATAAGATTATTCATCCATTTAGAACACGTATATTAAGCCATAATAAGCATAGTTTATGGATTCATAACACAAAATGCGTTTTCATAAAAGAGTTCTTATGCATTACAAACGTTTTGGGATAGACTATAATGGGTATGGTTTATGGTTCCATTAACACAACAAACACATTTCGGAAGGTTTTATTCCTACAGGAAAAGGTTTTACACTTATGCACACCACACGTAAACTTGTTAACCTAAATTGTGAGACAATCTCTTTCGTACGTCCGAGTGCGGAATCTAAATTCCTGTTAGTTATAATCAGAGTCTCCTGGAGGGGGAACGTGATAGTTGTGTATAGATCTATATTGGGTTAGACACCCCACACCTAAGCTGCATGCAACAGCTAGACCGGCAGGTCTGTGGTGACAAGTGTCATTTCAGTTTCGCGACGTCTGAGAAACGTCGTGGCAGGTTTATTCAGTCATTAGTATGATTATAGCGGCTCACATAGGGATTTAACAACATAAAGTTTACAGGGATTTTCATAAATCAAAAGGGGTTTATGTCGATTTAAAATCACCTTTTTATATCAGTAATTATGGATATTATGGTATATTTTCAGTCTTGGTATTTAAGACCACACATCATTCATTACGGGATTTTTCTCAATTCAGAAAGTGTTTTACGCCAATTTAAAACCACAATTATATCTTTAAGTATGACGAAATACTTGTTCATTTCGGTCCTGGTATTTAGGACTACATAACTTTTATAAGGAAAATATTGGATTTTTCTTGGTAACATACATCTCCTTACAAAGATCGATTTTCAAACTCTTACTGTCAAAAGCTTATGAACTCACCAACCTTTGTGTTGACACTTTTTCCAAACTACTTGTATTCTCAGGAATTCAGTGAAACAGGAAATCAACCACGTTTTGAGGATGGGATGATAAATCGTCAAACAGTTCATTTTGTATCATAATGTAATTGATTCGAATCTTGTAAACATATACTTTGGTGTAGCTTTTTCAATTATATTTATGATGGTTGTATTTACTTTGAGCACTATTATAATCGTTGTTGTGATACTCTACATGAAGTCCTCCACCCCCGGACGTTTCCGCCATCCTTGGTTTGGGGGTGTGACAGATTGGTATCAGAGCATTGTTTATAGTGAACTCAGTATATCGAACCACATAAGATATACAAACTATAAATGCATTGGGACTAGAGTCTCTGATTTAAAGTTTTCAAAACAACTATACTTTTAGCAATAAATGGTGTCTTATTAAAAGTATACATGCATGCATACATATTAAGGTCAGCATTGTTCTAGAACAAAACAAAAGTAATGATTGTTGGATATCACAAGTAAGCTTGGGGATGTATGGTCAGTCTTGGGAGTGGCATAACCTGATCAACTATGCTAGTCCGAGGAGTGATTAGCACATGCCCAAGATTGGTTGTGATATGGCAACAAGTCTAAAAACTTACCAACACTACCACAATGAAAACATTAGAACAAAACATGGGTTTAAATTACTATGGGAGTATTTTGTATTATTATAAGTGCTTATCTGAGAACTAAATAGATTTTTATCAATAGGTCAATAATTGCTTAGTGGATACATTAAAATTATATGTATCCAGGACGTCATAGACTTAGAATCTGTGGATCTTTGCTTTACTTCCTGTTCTCGTTGGATTGGGGATTTAGAGTTAGGATCGCTTATTCGAAGGTCTATCCTGTCCCAAATACATATGACTAGTATGCACTAAACAATGTATTGAGGTACCTGATAGAGATCATCTTATAATTATCTAATTAGTACGTCTACTTAGTTATTTCTTATATCCCCATTTCTCGCGAAGATATCATGGCAGGATTCCATCCCCACGACGACCCGTACTACCCCAACGACGGCAATACTGAATGGCTCGGAGAGGAGCCAGAGAATGACTACCCGATCCCTGTCGATGGTAACCAAGCTGAAGGCTTTGCTGATGGTTCTGACTCCGACCCTGAAGGGGAGAACCTACCCCCGATGACCCTTGTTCCAAATCCCAACCCTCGTCCGACTTTTCAAAGCTCGACGCCTCTTTGGGTAGAGTGCTTGGAAACCTGGAGCGAAGAGCAAGACCAACCTATGTCGTTTAATGGAGACTGAAGCTTCTACAACATAAGCGAAGAAAGCTCAGTAGATAGAATTCTTCCAATCCTGGTCCATAGAGTTGCCCGAAACAAGATTCAGGGCAGAACAACTCTCCATTGTATCGCAGAGGTTGATGCAAATGCAAGAATACATACAATCCGCACCAATCACCTTGAGCACACTCGTGAAAAATCTGAGAGAGACCACGAAACCCTGCTGCAAGCACTGGCTGAAACACGAACCGAAGTCATAGAACTTCGAGTACGCCAAAGGGTGTACGAAAGTCACATGCTTGATATGGAGCGGCAACTAGCTGAACTGAGGGTTCACCTGAGGGATGACCGCCGCTAGTAGTAGATGCGTTACCTTCTTTCCCTGATTAAAAAGGAATCATTTTTCCTATCTATGTCCTATGTGGCATTCTCTATGAAACTATCTTGGGCTGTTGGTACTTTTGGCTACGCCTTTAGGCGGCCAAAACTCTCCTGCTCTGGATGTGACGTAAGACCCTCTACAAGGTCAATTTTCCCTAATTTGTTACATCTTAAACATCAATGACATTGTCAGTCAGCCAAATTTTTTGTCACCCCTTGTTCAAATACTTCCATCATGCTACCATAGGAGTCTATCTGAAACCCACTTTAGTCAAGTTGTTGGACTAGAGTAACTTAGCTCTGGGATCGTTCCCAATTCTCTTTCCAAGGTTGGATCATGTTATTCACCAACCAATGGAACCTGGTTTTGAATGACAAACGTCATAAGATCATTCTCCGAACTTACTTCTACTCTGTTATAGGACTACATCATAGGGATGTAGGTCAACCCTTCAAGAAAATACTTCAATTGGTCATAATAAGGACCTAGCTTGGGTCAAGTATAAGGCTTCACTTGGATACAGAACTACTGAAATACATGAGTTTACCATATAAAGAATCTCATTATGAATTGTTTTCAGAACACCCTTAACGACCGAATTACGTTACAAATCGATATAAGATAAACTTAGTTAGAAACTCGCGACGTATAGCCATTCTAAAAACTCATTAACATCTCACCCTTAAACATTTTGTTGGGAAGTTCCTTTTTCATAGACTTATGGGGTGCGATCATACCAGCACTAATACACCGGGTCCCATCAAAACTCCTCAGCCAAGCGTGTTTGGACAAACATGATTCTAAGATGAGTAAAGCTTAACGCCCGTATGAAACCTACTCCTACCCACTGCCATAACTCCATCTCAGGAGCGTTAGCGGAAACACTAGGAATAATACAGTAATGTGCAAAAATTTATACGTGTAAATATAAATCGCAAGGATGCACTTAAGATAATCATTTCCACTAACGAAGTCGTTTTTCATCTTGAAACAGAGCTATGTCTTCATCAAGAGGCAACCAACCAACTAGCAAGGCGCCAACACTGCAGATAGATGCTGCTACTTTTCAGGCTGCAGTGACGGCAGCCGTGACAGCCGTCATTACGCAATTCAATGCTAACAACGCCAGTAGAAGTGGAAGCGGTACTGACAATACAGATTGTGGTAACAATCAGGAACACCAACGGGTTTCTGCCAACGAAAATACCTCAGGCCACAAACCTACGAACAAGAAGCGAAAGTTTAGGGACGAAAAGAAGTGTAACCTACCTCAAAAACTCGCTGGAAGAAAGCAATTTATAGTTGCACCTGCCATTACAACAGCAGTCATGACGAACGCCGCGACACTAGCCACGAGGTCTGCCACCCAAACGCCGGCCAGACCATATAAGGGATCACTCCTAAAGTGTAACCAATGTGGCTTCCATCACAATGGGGTTTGCCGGGAGATACACTGTAAAAACTGCGACAAGAAAGGGCATACCGTCCGTTTCTGTAGGGCCCTGACGCAGTACATCGCTCCAACCCCCAATACTAAAGTAATTCCAGGATGCTTTCGATGTGGCGAAACAGGACACTTCAAGAGAAACTATCCAACTAAGAAGAATGACGGGGGAGCCGGAGGAGTGTGACAAACGAACCAACAAGGGTAACAGGGAACCATATTAGGACTTTGTAATGTTCCAACGACAAAAACGTTTAAGTACCATATGTTTGTTATGAATTTGGTATGCTTGCTAAAGTCACCGTCTTTCTAAAAGTAGTTAAAATACTCTCTCGTTCAAATCAAACCAAAGACATTCATATATGATCTTAGGATCATTACCTGTAAGATGTGATGACTTTGTACATACACCGGGGTTAATTATAATCAAAATACTGAAGTCTTGAAACAAATAATTTCATCCTGACTCCTATTTCGTGTCTAGTAGTAAGAATTGAGTGGGGCCACCCACTCAACGATTTCACCAACATCAACTTACATACGACATTCATATACCGCTCGATCGTAGGGAGACCTGTCAGGGATCATGATATCAAGTATCATTACTGGCTATCGAAACACACCCACTGCCAGTGTTAGACATTGTGGTATGAATCATCTACAGTAATAATAACATCAAACAGAACGGAACACCCTGAAAAGAAACACAAGATACTCGATCACCCTAGTGATCTCTTCGTACGAATACAACTTAACACATGTTATCTAAAAAGATATTGTTGTCATCATCCAATTTTGATTGATATAGCCCTCATCTTCTCGATTTAACGTCTACGAAAGGACCCTTCACCTAACCCCCCGAATATCGAAACCTTCGTTTCTCATAAACATCCAGCACGGACCTCCGGGTCATCTCTCGCTGTGGAACTCCAAAACACGCACCAGAGGAGTGTTATACTTCCCGAAACCTTATCACAAGTATTTATAGGAGACCTTTGGAAATGTCACGCATGTAGCAGACAAGGTTCAAGCACAGAAGCTTGGGACGGATATGGTATGAGTCCTGCCATGAGCTTCGAGCCAAGATTGCCCAGAAGGACGAGTAAATGTCCTACCATCTAAAAAGGCCTAGTCGCGTAAACCAAACCCACATGCTTCCTACCGAGCTACAGGAACTGTCAGGTCAAACCTGTCGAACTACTCAAAAATGAAATCGAAGAACCAAGCTTCTCACCCTGAAAAGCACCTGTCTTATTCTTCAAATAGAAAGGCAGATTGCTCGTAGTTCCATCGACGTCAGAGGCCCCGACAATATCTCTAATAGAAACCTTTACTATCTACCTCGCATGGACAAATAGGCCGACCAACCGCGAGGAACGAAGTACCCTTCAGGAATTGGACCTGAGATCTAAATATCACCGGTCGCGAGTATTGGAGAAGGATGTCCGAGGACAATCCTCCAAATTCGATGCGGACGCTGCAAGTCCGTAGTGATACCCCTCGGATAGGACCAACCCGCTCACAGTATTCATAGGATATTTCATTCCTACTAGGATCCGTTAGTCATTGTTATTGTAAATGACTTGCTTATCTACCCTCGTAGTAAGAAGGAAACCAAGGAGAGCAACTACAACAAACCGCGAAAGAAATACGATCAGAGAAGCTTTACCCAAAGTTCTCTAGATACGAGTTTTGGAATTGAGGACTCGAATTCCTAAGACACATCATTAACAATGTGGAAATCCTTAAGGACCCTTTCAATTGATCAAAACCGTTGAGAAACAGTCAGCACCAAAGGCGTCAGCAGGAATACGCCAAAATTTTGGGTCTCGCTGACCTACCGTCTTAACTCCTTTGGAACTTCTCGTAGATTACAGAACCCCCCCCCCCCCTTTACGACTTTGACCCTGAAGGGAGCAACCCTTGACTGGGAAGAGAAGCAAGAGGAAGAAACCTTTAGAACTCCATAATAAAAGACCAAATTCCTCTGGAAGCCTCACTCTGGACAGGCTTAGTACGCTTCGGAAAGTGTGGAAAGCCAAAACCCCAGATAATTATGCCTTTCGAGATTCTTGTAAGAATCAGCCCTGTAATCGCAACTTCAATCTACTCCCGCGAGCTTGGTAAAGTACATTCTACCAGACACGTCCCGAACTTGTAGAAGTATCTATCCGACGAGACTCTTGTAATCCCCCTCGACGAGATCGAGTTCCACAAGAGCCTCACCTTCTTGAAAGAACCATAGTGACCATGGACCGAGAGGTTAAGCGAACGCAGCAACGCCGCTTCCCATTAGTGAAAGTTCGTTGGAATACTAACCAAGGACCTGGAGTCACTGAGGAGCGCAAGAATCAGTCGATTAGGAAGTATCCCCACTTCATGGCTCGATTGTTCATGCCCACTCATTGCCTAAATTCAAAATTTCGGGACGAAATTTTCTCTAACGGGGGGATGATGTGACAACCGTCAATTTTCGGTCAAGTCAAAGTCAACTAATGTCAACAAGTCAAACCGGTCAACTCAACTAACCCTTGTGTACTAAGGCTTACGTTATGTATTTACTAAACAACTCACTATTCTAACGAGAGATCATAAATCGAAAAGTGCGTACATCTAGATCTCCTTAACGTAAAACTGTGGTATGTGGCGAGCCAAACCGATAAAACAATGTTGCATACTCATCGGGAGTATGCAAGATCCTTAAACAAGGCTTAACGGGGTTTACGGACCTTGCATTGCGAAGCCGGACACTCACATTCGTCACACACGAAACCGCTCTCAATCGTTTTCACTCTATCTCTTCTTATCGAGAATCTCTCCCAAATCTCTCCAAGAATGTGAAAGCTCTCCCAAATATCTCTTTGTATGTGAAATCTCTCCAAGAATGTCAAATCTCTCCCAAATCTCTTCAAGTACGTCAAATCTCTCCCAAATCTCTCCAAGTATGTGAAATCTCTCACAAATATCTCTTTGTATGTGAAATCTCTCCAAGAATGTCAAATCTCTCCCAAATCTCTCCAAGTATGTCAAATCTCTCCCAAATCTCTCCAAGTATGTGAAATCTCTCCCAAATCTCTCTTTGTATGAGAAATCTCTCCAAATATGTGAAATCTCTCCCAAATCTCTCTTTGTATGAGAAATCTCTCCAAGTATGTGAAATCTTTCCCAAATCTCCCTATGTATGACAAATCTCTCCCAAATCTCTTTATAAATCTCTCTCAACTTTCTATAATCACTCGGGGCATCCCGACCCTCGAATTTGGCGAAAACAGCCCAAAAACGGAAGTCTACGCGAAAAACGGACTTAAGGAGCCGAAACTCCTCTTAGGAACCGAAACCCCTCTTAGGACCCGAAAGTCCTCTTAGGGACCGAAACCAAGAAGACCCGAACCCGAAGGTCCTCTCAGGGCTGAACCTTGCTCAAGGGAACCGAACCCAAAGGCTCCTGGAACCGAGCCTCGCACACCACACGAACCCGAAGCCTCAGTCCAGTTTGCTTCTGACCCTTCGGACCGAGCCTGACCCTCGCTTGCTTTCGCTTCCTTCGCTTCGCGCCTAGCATCAGGAGGACCGAACCTCGGCCAGGACCGAGAGGTCTCGCTGGGAAGCTTCTTTTCTCCCGTTTTTCGTCTAATTTTGCGTTTTAGGCCCGTTTTTAATTGTTTTAACACGGGATTTTCACCCAAAATTTTATTTTAACATATAAGGACCCATAATTATTAAATTATCACGTTTTTTAAGGATAAAACCTTATCCAAAAGAGTGGGTGAAGTACAAGAGGTGGAGTGTTGACTTTCCTTTATTTTATGACACAAGCAACCACCATACCTACTCCATGACTAACCCACACTCCTCCCCACCATACCTTGTCACTTCCTTGTCCTTATTACCTCTCTCACAAGTTATTCCCACGTTCTTAGAGCTGGACATTCATCCTCTCTCCTCACTTCTCTCATTTTCTCTCCTTTCACCAAAAAGATCAAACTCTTTTCTCTCTCACTTCCTCTCTCTAGAATTCGAGATTCAAGGGCTGATCTTGGGTTTTTCCTCCACATTTGGTAAGCAAAATCCATTCTCCTTATGATTATTTCACTTCTTTCTACTCAAATCATGGATATCTTACACAAACTCCATCATAATTGTGTTAGATCTACGAATCTTCAAGTGATTCTTCAAGTGTTCTTGGGTTGAACACGTCTCTTCTTCAACACTTATCTACTAAAATCACTCAAGGTGAGTTCATACCCCTACATTTTCATGTTTTCTCAAGTTTTTAGGGGGGGGGGGGGAATACAAGTAAAACACCAAGAACAAAACTAAACCTTTCTAACAGCCTTCATTAGAAAAGTTCAACTCCATTCACGGACGTTTTTGAACAACTTAAACATTTTTGTTTTCAAAACTGTTTTAGATGTAAGTAGTTCCGGTTCTTAGCTTTAAAATGACTACTTGCACATCTCCACACGATTTTTCTACAATTTATGACGATTTTTACAAAACTGTCTATCTTTTCAAACACCAATCCGGACCAGTCTGTGATTATGGACTATTTCACCCAAGATTGAGGTCATTAAAAATCAAGATAAAAATTATGAGTAAACTAGACACATTTTGAGAACTCTCAGAATTTAAGGATTTAGTTTTCGACTTCGTATGATTTTTCTATGACTTTTCTAAAACAGCGCAGAAAAGTTAAAGTTAGTTAACAGCATATAGATTTCATAACACTTTGTATTATGTTGAGCAAAGTGTATAACAATAAGTTCTAAATATTGAATGTGTTTCCTTGTTAGGTTATCATCATAATCTGAAACATAGTCATTCATGATAAGATTATTCATCCATTTAGAACACGTATATTAAGCCATAATAAGCATAGTTTATGGATTCATAACACAAAATGCGTTTTCATAAAAGAGTTCTTATGCATTACAAACGTGTTGGGATAGACTATAATGGGTATGGTTTATGGTTCCATTAACACAACAAACACATTTCGGAAGGTTTTATTCCTACAGGAAAAGGTTTTACACTTATGCACACCACACGTAAACTTGTTAACCTAAATTGTGAGACAATCTCTTTCGTACGTCCGAGTGCGGAATCTAAATTCCTGTTAGTTATAATCAGAGTCTCCTGGAGGGGGAACGTGATAGTTGTGTATAGATCTATATTGGGTTAGACACCCCACACCTAAGCTGCATGCAACAGCTAGACCGGCAGGTCTGTGGTGACAAGTGTCATTTCAGTTTCGCGACGTCTGAGAAACGTCGTGGCAGGTTTATTCAGTCATTAGTATGATTATAGCGGCTCACATAGGGATTTAACAACATAAAGTTTACAGGGATTTTCATAAATCAAAAGGGGTTTATGTCGATTTAAAATCACCTTTTTATATCAGTAATTACGGATATTATGGTATATTTTCAGTCTTGGTATTTAAGACCACACATCATTCATTACGGGATTTTTCTCAATTCAGAAAGGGTTTTACGCCAATTTAAAACCACAATTATATCTTTAAGTACGACGAAATACTTGTTCATTTCGGTCCTGGTATTTAGGACTACATAACTTTTATAAGGAAAATATTGGATTTTTCTTGGTAACATACATCTCCTTACAAAGATCGATTTTCAAACTCTTACTGTCAAAAGCTTATGAACTCACCAACCTTTGTGTTGACACTTTTTCCAAACTACTTGTATTCTCAGGAATTCAGTGACACAGGAAATCAACCACGTTTTGAGGATGGGACGATAAATCGTCAAACAGTTCATTTTGTATCATAATGTAATTAATTCGAATCTTGTAAACATATACTTTGGTGTAACTTTTTCAATTATATTTATGATGGTTGTATTTACTTTGAGCACTATTATACTCGTTGTTGTGATACTCTACATGAAGTCCTCCACCCCCGGACGTTTCCGCCATCCTTGGTTTGGGGGTGTGACAATTTATAACCAAGAAGACAATATTAGTTGTACTGGAGCCTTTTGCTGAATCCACTCCAGATGGACAATTACTCTTAACATGCCCATTTTGTCTAGACTTCTAGCATACCAGATTTTGTGACTTCTTTTTCCCGTTCCCGCATATCAAAATCATTCCTTCTAAAGAAGTATGACTACTACTCTCTTGTCTTTTCTCTTTGGACTCGAGTTTTCCAGAATATATGCACGCATATTACAGGGTCTCTTTCACATATATGATAATGAACTTACTATGCTAATAAGAATACGACAAAGATAATATGAGCATGAGTGTTTTATCCTCATCTTCAACCTTCACTCCGATAGTCTGCACTTCTGACACAATATTATTAAGAATACTTAGATGATCTGAAATTTTGTATAATTTTTTTTATTTTACATCTTCATTTTTATACATGATTTTAATAAAATATTTCCGTTTTCACATCTTTGTTTTATGTTTTCCTAAATATTTTTTTGTTTTACATATTAGTTTTTGTTACAAAATTATTATCCAATTGTTTTACATTTTATGAATGTATATTGTCAAAATATATAACAAATCTTTTTTTCTATATATTCTTCTTCATATAACATTTTTCCTATTATTTAAAATTAAACATAGTTCTTTTATAAATTTTGTTTTGTATATTATACATACTTCAATTTTTTGCATCAAACATCCCAAATAGTTTCAAAAGAATTCAAAACCTTTCCGTAGCTTTTTTTAATAATTTTTTTTATATCTCTAAGACGTAAGTTTTTTTCTTTTATACAAATACGATTTAATAAAAAATAAAAATAAAAAACCAAATCACTTTTATAGTTTTATACTAAAAATGTTGATGAATCGATGAAAAACACCGCAAATAAGCAACCATTTTGTATATGCACATATAGTCCTATTCCTATTTTCGCATTATAAGTGTATATATTCAAATCTTATAAACTTAATTGTCTCTAAATAAATTAAGTGTCTCTGAATATATACAAATTTGAAAAAATTAATAACAATATTTTAATCCTTGCTGGGTTTCCCCTAATAATTGTTCATACCCAAGACTTTGACTCAAATCCCAAGAGTTTGATCATTTATTATTTGCACATAAAAAATTCGACTTACGTTCCACCTCGAGAAGCCTAATCATATTATCAACTTTGAATACATTTGAGATGTCGAATAGATTAAGGAATTAGATTTCAGATGGGTTATGCCTTCGTTTTTTGTTAATTGTTGTTCATAAACATAAACCCCCTCAAGGAATCTACTTCCAAATCTAGGCAACCTACTTTTACCATTTGTCCTTTCTTGCTTTCTAACACTTGTCATTCAAAATGCCATGTCATTTGAGAGAAGTTAATGTCATAAATATCATAACTTAACATCGTTTTATTTTAATAATGTTTTAAAAACAGGTTTTCTAGTTGAACTGGTATGATGACCGGGTCAACCGGTGTCTATAATTTTCATTTTTTTTTCTATTTCCTACACATACATACATACACTCATAAATAAAGAATTTGAAGTCCACAAGTTCAAACATTAAAAATACACATAAAACAAGTTGTAAATCGATCCAAATACATTAAAATAATACATAACCATAAGTTTTATATCAATTTACATATATATAAAAAAAAAAATGTATAATACCAAAACAAAATATAGTTTTAGATAAATACAAACGTATCAAAAAACTTCATAACATTTACCGTATGTTAAATTGTTTTTATTCAATTTAACCGGTTCAAGGCGGTTCGTCCCGGTTCAAAAATAGGCATACAACCGGTGATAGTTGAACCGCTCCCTTCTCCGGTTCCCGGTTCGACCGGCCGGTTCAAACCGGTTTTTAAAACATTGTATTTTAATGTATGCTGTCCTTTTACTATTTAGGCATCTAACTTTCATTTATTGGTCATATTCATTATATAACCAATCATACTCACTCATTTACTATCCACTAACATTACACAACATCTTTTGGTCATAATCAATCCCTCCCCCATAGACTTCTTCAGCTTTGCGTCCTTTTTATTTAAAGACCCTAATGCCCATCCAATAGCTACAAACTCATAACAACATAACTTCTTATCTCGATACACCTTTACTAATGAACTTGGTGTATCAAATATTTGAAAATCTTACATCTCACATCATGTAAGATTGATTTCTCTTAAAAAAAAAAAAAAAAAAAAAAAAAAAGATCCTTTAATCTCATATTCTTCTGCATCAAAAATGGTAACTGTAATGACCAATAACAATTCTCCCCTCAATTTCACTACATCAAAGCTAAATATGCAACATCTAAAACCTAAAAACCAAAACAAGGTGAACCATGCTATACACACGTGACTGGAAAATCATGAACATAATCATTCCATATCTCAGCAGCAATAGCATCACGCAATTTCAACGTATCTTCAATTTGTTGGGCATCAAAGGGGGCATCGGAATCCACCATTCCATTCCCGACACCCATCATCTCCGGCTTTTCAAAATCAAGTGGAGGTGTCATCACTGTCACTGATTCCTCCATTTGTGGAACCAAAAACCCTTCATGTTCATACATCTTAAAGATGCTGTCATTTGGATTGTTGTCACGGATGAAATTGTGTAAAGCACATGCAGCCACCACTAATTTGACCTGTGTTGTTAATGGGTAAGAAGGAGCTGACATTAAAATAGGAAATCGTTCTTTTAGTGCTCCAAATGTTCTTTCACTCATGTTTTGTAAGAGTGAGTGGCGATGATTGAACAACTCTTTGGCATCTTGTGGTTGGAATTTGCCTTCGTATTCAAGTAAACCGTATGGAGTGCCTAAATATGGAGCAATGAAGCCTGGAATGTTTGCGTATTTGAAATCCACAAGGAAGTATTTACCTGCATCAATTCAAGAGTTACTAAAATTGCCCTTAACTTTAGCATCTAAAAATATGCACATTAAAAAGTTAGAACTTAGAACATCACCTTCAGGGACTTTGAGCTTGTTTTGTCTTGTAAGAGCTGAATTCAGAACTCTTATATCTGATGCTGAGCCCTCCCAACCAGCTAAAACATAATGAAACTTCATATCAAATGAACAAGCAGCAAGAACACTCTGTGAAAGAACACCATGTTTATTACGAAAAGGCCCTTGTTCATCTACACCCACAATCACTGGAAAATGTGCGCCATTTACAGCTCCCACACAATCCTATTACATTAAAACATATCAAATATAATCAAAAAAACATCACATTAACGTTATCACCACTATTGGATATAAAACTACTTCATATCCACTAAATTACCATGAAATAAGGGTAAAATCTTGGATCATCTCGGATTTCTGGAGGAATTTCAGAACTTGGAGACTGAAAGAAGTCTAAAGAAATGGAGATAATCGCATTCAAGACATTGTTGAAATGGCGACTGATTGTTTCCCCTGAGTACTTAAAAAGCTCCTGAACTGCTCGAGTTCTAAGGTTATGGCCAACAATGAACATAAAAATGGCTAATTGTTCTTCAATCTTTATTCGGTTAGTGTGGCGTAGAAGACCTTTGGCTTGTAATATGTCGCACAATTTATAAAAAACATGTTTTTCCATACGAAAATTATCTAAACATTGATCGTTTGCACCATTGAGAACATCATCTACAAATTTTATACCATCAGCGCATGTAGGCGTTTGTCCATTGTTCATGCATTTACCATTGGCACCATCTTTCTCGTCATCAGAGCTTTCCATGGCACAGAAAATCCTGCCCTCAAGTTAGAAATTAGCTACGAATATCATACCTCGCATAATATGTGAAATATTGGGTATCATAAACATTTTTAGACTGTAAATTACAATACAATACAAAGTGGAACGAAATTGAAACAAAAATTTCAAGACAAAGGTGTAGAATTCCATATATCAGTTGCTATACAGCTATTAGCGTTTAACGCATACACCCGGTAGTAGAGTGGGTAAGATCAAGAAAATTACACAGAAAGCGATTAAACGTACCGGAGACGATCGAAGGCGCGAAAAATAGCTAGGGTTTCAGCAGTCACCGGAGCGACCGAAGGAGGTACGGAGAGGACACGGCGGAGTGGCAGAGTCGCACAAAATGACAAAATCGCCTTTTCTCGGCGACTACCCGTCGTAAAATCGGCTAGGGAGTAAAAATTGTGAAATTTCCAAATACCAAAACAAAGAGGGTTATAAAAAAATAAGAGACAAAATTACAAAAATGGTCCCTGTATGTATTTTTTTGGGGTTTTGGACAAACCACGAGTTTTTTAGGTTGGTGGTCCTTTGACTATGTTTGCTTGCGATTTTGGTCTCTGTCCAAACTAAAATGACTATTATATCTTTAATGAATTTGGTTTTCATTTTTCTTTTACTTTTTAAAATTGTTATTATTAATAAATATAAAAGTGGGCCCTCCTCTCTCTCTCTCTCTCTCTCTCTCTCTCTCTCTCTCTCTCTCTCTCTCTCTCTCTCTCTCTCTCTCTCGACCTTTATACTCATCTCTTAAAATACCGACCCCTTTTGCTGCTTCGTTTTCGACTTACACTCAACGGGCCGTTCGGAGATGGTCGGCGGAAGTAGTAGCTATTGGCGGCGGTGTTCCACAGCAGCGACGACGTAGTGGCGGAGGCCGCTCCGACGGTTTTCGATGCGTCATTTTCGACTTACACTCGACGGGAATGACACAAGGGAGGAAGGAGGAGTTGGTGGTGACTAAAATCAGTGGTTGGTGATGGTTGGAGTCCTCACAGTGGCAGCGACCAAGGTGGGAGCGGGTGGTGACGATAGAGTGGGCTAGCGTTGCAGGCGGGTAATGGAGCTCTGGCGACCTCCTGTCGTTTCGTTCTTGCTCCTGCTCTACGGAAACTATGATTTGGGGATGAGAGGGAGGTCGGGGAAGGTGTTTCCGACAGCAACGATTGTAGTGGGTGGTGGTGGTTCACGTTGGCAGCCCAAGGGAAAAACAAATGGTGGAGGCTGGTGGCGGCTCTTGGTGGTTCTCAATGGCACAACTACAACAACATCACCACCCCTTTTTGGTGGTGGTTGTGCTTGACAGTGTAAGAAGGAAAGGAACAGAAGAAGAAAAAAAGAACGTGAAGGGTGGGTGATTGAGGGTGGTTCACGGTGGTCAAAGGTCACCGGTGGTGGGTCTATGGTGGGGTAATGGTGGTGCAGGGGTGATGATGTAGTGATGGTGTTAATGATGAGAATGCAGGTTTCTTTTATAACCACTAACTCTAAACATGGAGGTGAAGGTGGTGAATGGGTTTAGGAAGATTTTTTTAAAAAACATTTAAGTGTATATCACTATTTGATCAGGAGGGAAAAGAAATTTTGCAGTTTCTTTTTTTATTCATTGCTTTTCAATGAGAGAGAGAAAGGGAGAGAGAGAGAGAGAGAGAGAGAGAGAGAGAGAGAAATGTGGGCCCAAATTAGTAATTTATTTTCTTTTTCCTTTAAATTAAATAGAAAAAATATATTAGAAAGGGCATTTTAGTCTTTTCAGTTTTCTAAGAGACCAAAATCACAAGCAAACATAGTCAAAAGGACCACCAACCCAAAAAACTCGTGGTTTGGACCAAAACCCCAAAAAAATGCATACCACAGGGACCATTTTTGCAATTTTGTCAAAATAAGACAAAACTTCATGGTTTCATAAAATAAGTTTTAGTCTTTAATTTTAAAATACATCACAGATTGTCCATATGGTTTCAAAACTTTTAATGGTTAGTCATTCTGGTTCACTCCGTTACCATTTAGCCGTTAACTCTTTTTTCAATATGATATTGTAGGGACAATTTTGTTATTTCACTTGTAACCTTCACTCTTCAAAAGAAAGATTGCATGCCCTATTTTTGGGCAAGACCCTTTATCTGTGACCGGCTTATTTCTTCTCCCTTCCACTGTTCGTCGACCGTTGCACCCTTTACAAGATGGTGACTTGCAGATGTGGGAATGAAGCAATGAAGATCACTTCGTGGACAAATTGTAACCTTGGAAGACAATTTTGGAACTGCACAAGATGCGAGTTTCTTCGATGGTTTGACCCTCCTATGTGTTCTAGGGAATTGGTGGTGATTCTAGGTTTGATAAGATCGATGAATCGATTGGAAGAAAGGGTTGTCATTTAGTGTAGGGAAGTGTGGAACTACCAACTGATTTTGTTATGTTTATGGGTTTTTTTTGGTTTTATTTTAACCAATAAGTTTCTTGGGAAAGTTTGGATGGTAATGGATTTTGGGTTTTTGGTTTCTAATTGGTGCAGGGGGTTTTGGGTTTTAATCGAATAGGGGTTTTTTGCTTTCAGTTTATGTAGGGAGTTTTGAAATTGAGGTTGTTGTATTTTGGTTTAGGTATCAAATCAATGTAATAGAATTATAATGAACTTTAGTTTGTAACAAATCAATATTATGGAATGGTAATGGAATGTACTTTGTTATAGTTGAATGTTGAATTTCTTGAATGCTTTTTATTTGCAATTGGTAAGTGTATTGTAAATGCATCTTTTTGATGGTTTGGATGTGCAATTGAAATGTAAATTGTTATAAATGAATCTTTGGAGGGTAGTACACAAAACAGATTAATTTATTGCCAAAATGTACACACCATTACATGCCAAGTTGTAAAGTTCTTAACACAATCATCCTACTAAGTTTCAAAACAAGCAAAAATGATTTAAGTTCTTAACACATATAGAAATTACACTTTCAAACAAGTAAACATGACTTATGTTTCAAAAGACCTACAACACAAACATCCTAATAACTACTTAACAGAGTTTTCAGCCCCTTCCAACTTGACCACTGCCTCCCCACCGTTTACATGTTCTGGAATTGTGCCCCTTGTTATGACACTTTAAACAAGTGACTTTTAGATATTTCCTAGTCAAGTTACCTGCTTGGATGTTGGGCCCATCAACACCCCTCCTTCTCTTCTTCTTAGGCCTGGAAACCTACACATGTTGATATATTATAGTTAAAAATTAACCAATTGCATGTTCACATTCAAACTACATATTTGGCCTAATTGTGTCACACCCCCGAACCAGAACGGCGGAAACGTCTGGGGGCGGATGACGTCATTGTGCAGTATCATAACAATTGAATATAAATGAAACATAGCAAATCCGAACATCATACATTGAGATAAAACACTTACATTGTTTTTACATCATGTATTTGTTATCAAATTACACAAAAAGACATTAGTAAGTAACTTCCAAATTACAACAAAATAATCCAGTGTTCGTGATCCATAACCTGCTTACTGAATTCTTGAGAATACAAGTCGGTAGAAAAGCGTCAACATATAATATGTTGGTGAGTTCATAAACACTTTTGTATAAAAAATTTTGATAGTTTAGAAAACCCAGAAAATCCAATATTTTCTTATCAAAATAGTTGTAAGTCTTGTTTCCAATCGAGTATAATTACATGCGTGTTTTAGTTATAACTTTTCAAAAATTTGTATAAATTCGTTATTACCCAAAAAATCCTATATTTTCTGACATACAAAAATAGCAGTCTTAAAACTCCAAGACTTATGTGATAAAGTTTCATTCAAGATATTCAAAACCATAACTGATGATGAATAAATAAAAATGTGATCCGAGTAAAGTGTGTAATTGTTTGTAAATCTTAAAACCCTAAAACAAGAGTGGTGTGACAAATCAACAGGCATTTGTGGACAATCCGCACGATGCAAGTAGACAATCAACACAACGAATTTGGACAATCAATACCATGCATGGGGACGATCAACACCACATGCTATTGTTTGTAAGGTGTTCCCATGTGAATCTCAAATAATACTGTTATATTCTAAGTGAGTCATTATAACCATACTAATATGACGAAGTGCCTGTCTAGACGTTCCTCAGGCGTCGGTTTCGTTTAAGACATTTGTCACCCTATACTACCCGGTCTAGCTGTAGCGAACATCGAAGGTGCGGGGTATCAACCCCATATAGATCTATACACAAATTCCCGCTCTCCCTCCAGGAAACTCTGGTTATAACTCTTACACGACTTTAAACGTACACTAATATATATATATATATATATATATATATATATATATATATATATATATATATATATATATATGTACAATGAAGATGCATCTGACTAGAATACTAACAGATATTTGTGCAAATAGTTGAAATCCGTTATTTATTAATTAAATAACAGTAATTGTACTCGTTGACTAGATGTTTCGTTTTGCTTCATAACCTTATTTGTGCTCGTTGACCAGGTGTTTAGTTTCGTTTCATAACCTTAGTTCTGCTTGTTGACCAAGTGTTTAGTTTCGTTTCATAACCTTAGTTGTGCTCGTTAACTAGGTGTTTCATTTCGTTTCATGACCTTAGTTGTGCTTGTTGACTAGGTGTTTCGTTTCGTTTATCGAAAATAATCTTCTTTGAATCATAAATAAAAAATGACTCAATACTATCGATGTTGGCAAAAGGGGCCCTTCTTTTATAAATTATCAAATAAGACCCACATTTGTTAAAAAGTATCATGAGTGATCCAAAAATACGAAAATTGTTGAAAATGGCCCATTTCTTCTAAAATACTCATTTTAGACTCGTTTTTAAGAAAATGTTTAAAATGGTCCTTATTTATCAAATAGATCCATTTTTGTCCCAATTAAAATAGAAATCTCTAATTTAGTCAACACTTCGAAAAAAAGACCTTATATATATATATATATATATATATATATATATATATATATATATATATATATATATATATATATGTTTATGGCCGAAAATGGTCCAAAATAATGTAAATTTTCATCATTTTACAACTTCCAAAATTTCTATGCCAACAACTTTGTTTAAGCAAATTTTGAAGCAATTCATTATGGTTCTTTACCTAAATGTTTTGTGAATTAGATCATAGTTCAAATGAACACTAGTTTTTGTTTCAAATCAACAAATATGATATGGATTATAGTCTAAACTCTTGAGACTTCACCAAATCTCGAGTTTTTGGACTATTCATATGGAGTTTCATAACTATAAACACACACAATGTAACATACATGTATAGACAAGCAATTATACTAAGATTTCACAAGACCTTTGACTTGTATACTCCCCCAAAATCGTGAAAACTCAAAAATAGGGGTATGAAGCTCACCTTGATTTGGTTTGGTGGGTGATTTGATTAGATGTTGAGAGGTGTTCAAGTCCTAACACTTGAAGAGTTTGACAACTCTTTGAAACTTAGTATCTCCTAAGAACATCATCACATAATATCTTGTGTAACTATGATGAAATAAACGAAATAACATGGAGAATTACTGACCAAACATGAAATACTTACAAGGATTTAGTAATTGCTTTAAAGAATTAAAGCTTGAAGCTTGAATACATTGGGAGCAACTTATGAGTTCACAGAATGTGAATATGATAAATCGAATATAATGAGGAGTTTACAGAAAGTGAATTGAGTTTGTGGAATGAGAAATGGGGTTTACGCCCCCTTCATATTGGATAGAGAAATTGATAGGATGTTTGCTTAGTTATCTGGTAGATACTTTGTGTTTACACGTAAAGGCATTGAAAATGGTTGAGATGTTCCATCATAAAGTCAAATGTGTTTGTCTTATTCACATCTTATGGTCGTAAACCCCATGGTATGGAGTTGTTTACGACCTAAAATCCTCCTAGATTTGAGTTCACGCCCAAGATGCCTTCTGGAAGTGTGTTTACGGTTTAGATACTTTCTAGGGAAGTGTTCATGGCCAAGTTTTGGAGTCCTTATAGTGTTTACACCCTAGGTGCTTCCTAGGGAAGTGTTTACTCTCAAGATACTTCCTAGGGAAGTGTTTACGCCCCAAATGAGTTTTCCCTTTAGTGTTTACGGCCAAACGAAGGTCCACCAAGGTGGTTCACGGCCAAAAGCTCCCTAGGATGGTGTTCACGACCACTTTTTAGTTTCTAGGGTAGTTTACGGCCAATCATGGCTTCTTAAAGTGTTTATGGTCTTAGATGGGTCCTTATAATTCAAGTGCTCAAGATTGTGACACCATTACAAGTTCTTGTGTCTACACCATGTGATCCTTGTTTGATTGCGTTGTAAATTGAATCCTAATTTATTTGTACCACTTTATCTTGATTAACTTCTTTATTTTTCTAAGAGATTACCTTATATGCGACTTTCAACGTGTATACTTCCATATACATGCACTTAGGCTCTCATGGTTTTCAAGGTTATCATTCTAATAGGGTTACAATATAGACCCTGCTTGATCCTAATATTTCGGGTTTGTCACAAATTGAATTACAAACGTATGCTTTATGTTTTGTTGGATTTAAAGTGAATGGGCAGTCACTTTTAGGCCACATTGAATGTCCATTAAGTGGATCAATTTTGTTGAAATACATGGCTTTCCATGTCAATAACTTATAGCAAGGATAGACCCATTCATCAACATATGGGGCATTCTCTCCATTTTCAATTATGTCCCATATAGCACAAACAACATGTCTACATGAAAAACCTGTAATCTTCCAAAACCTACAACTACAACTTTGCTCATTCAATTTTAGCACATACCGATCCTGCCATGTGCTTGACACTTGGTACTTTCCCGCCCCATTATATTTAGCCGTATACTTAGTTGCATCAATCTTAATCTTGTCAAACATTGTAGTTGTTGTAGGGGTTAGTAGTCCTTCACACTTATCTATTTCCTTTTGCACCACATACAATCTCTTCATGAGATACTCTATAATATACTCTAAGCAAGTGATAATGGGTTTGTCCCTACTCTCATCTAGCTTAGAATTGAATACCTCACAAAGATTATTCAACAAACAATCAGTGTGTGCCCAACCTGTGTAGCACATATAAAGAGAAGACAATTACACATATAATAAAAACACAACAATCAAGATAAGCTTTATCATTTATTTTCTACAAACATACCACTGAAGTGAGATTCAGACCAAGTATTTGCTAGAATATTACACACCCAAGCATGAGCCTCCACATTGATCTTCTTCAACTGATCCATTGCTATGTTAAAGTGATTAACTATTGTTGCTATACCACACTCCCAAAGCTGATCACTTAAGTCTTTTCCTTTCTATTGTTTCTTCATATTTTCCTGGATATGCCTCAAACAAAACCCGTGTTCTGCATTAGGTAATACCTTCTCAACTGCTGGTATTATTCCCTAAACAAAAGTAAATGTAATCAACATCAATTACACAAATCTATCTAGCATTAGTAACAAGACAAATAGTTAGGTGATACATGCCTTTTGTCTATCAAAAAATGAATGTAAAATTTGAATTTTCTCCCAGATCCAAATATTCTCCTAACGGTTCCAAGAACCAGGTCCAACTACTTGTTGATTCTGTCTCTACCACTACATATGCTACAGGGTATATGTCATTGTTTGAGTCCAGCCCCATAATAGTTAACACTTGCCCATGATAAGGGCCATTCAAGAATATACCATCCACTCCAAGAAAATCTCTTAACCTTGAATCCCAACTTCAATGCATCCAGACAAACATAAATTATTCTAAAAGTTCTTGTGGTAATAGAGAAGGAGGTTTCTGGATACACATCGATCCTAACTATTGTACCAGGATTAGTGTTTAGTAGCCCCAACACATAATCCATCAAAAACCCATACTATACTTGGTAGTCCCTACTAATGATACGTTCAACCATTGTCTTTGCTCTAGAAACCTTTTGCAATGACATTCCCAACTCTATTTTCTTGCACAACTCTTCGTGTAAAGCTTTGACTGGAATTCTAGGGTTACTCTGAATTTGTTGACAATTATGTGTGTTATGTATTTGGAAGTGCAAGCTTTAACTTCCCTTGTTTGCAAACATTTGTGTTCATCTTGTATTGTTTTCACTAACCAATCCAAATTTTCATTAGCCCTCGAGATTTGGATTGCCCTAGGATATGTGCCTTATTAGAAATTACATCTTTACCCTTGTACTTTTCCCTACTTCTAGTTGATGGCCCCTCACCATCAACTACTTTAGATGACTAACTTAGAACACCTTTACATTTCACCCTAATCATGATTTCGTCATTTTTTGCTAGGTATAAGACCTTGTTTCTACAACATGTGAATTCATGAAATTTTTAACATCAAGATTGGTTTTGAAGACCTGGCCCACCTTAAATGGTTTTACATGAACCTCCCCATGTGAACATATACTTGACTCACTCAACTCCTTAAGCATTCTCTTCCTATCATCTTCATGAAATCCTGAAAACTGATAATCACCAGTAGTAATTGAAGGGTTCTGAGCATTCTAACACTCCTATGATGTACATATAACCCTAGATACCTTGGATCTACGTTTTCTCTATTATACATGCAAACTTGAACTTTCCAAGGTATTAGCCTAACTAGCATACAATCATTGATACCTGGGTAATATAAACAAGTTAGAAGACATACCTTTTCATGTAGATTGATTCCATGGAGCTTAAGAGCCTAGTGCCTCAAGTGTGACACCTCAAATGGTTCACACAATATCACCAACAACTTGGAATAACTTTAGAGAAAAGGGTCCTATGCTTAAATCAGCTAGCCTTCATGTGTACACACCTTAGTGCCAATTTCTTGAGCCATGGGGTCCTTATATATTGTGTATATTAGGGTTACACCATGTAACTTATGTATTTCCCTATTCTTCATGCTCCATGGGTTAAAACCTCCATGGAGTATCCATGGGTTACTCCATGGGTTTAGCCCAACATGAAGAACTATGGATCATAAGCCTACATATATAATAATGAATGATTTACACAATCAATCCCCATATATTAGTTTAGTCTCCTTTTGATCACATAATCAATTCCAAATTAATTCTTGATCAATACTAATTAAATAATATGATTTCATATTAATATATTAGAACTTATAATATATTAACAAATCATAAATATCATTTTCTCACAAAAGTCAATCCAAATTGTTCCGATGCCATGCAACCTAAATGGACCATGCCAATCGGGTCAAGTACATATAATTATAGTTATGGACTTAGACACTAATCCAACAGTCTCCCACTTGGATAAGTCTAAAACTATTATTGCGTATGACTCCAAAACCCGACTAGCAATCGTAGCTCTTAAAGGCTACTGTCGAACTTTGAAAAAATCAATGATGTGTCCATTAGATAAGGGATCATATATTCCTCCATTCTATATATCATATGGACTGAGACATGGATTATAATAATTCTCTCTATCCATTTGTTGTTTTCCGATTTCCGATTTATGATGACCGACTAATTGAACAAATAAAATCAGTCCAGGCTTGGCCAAGCAATTCGGGGTGTCATCACTAAATCATCGAGGGGCCCACAGCTATCGCTTTTATCCCTTTAAGGGTAAAAGGAATGGATAAACTTCGACTCATATGCTTGTTCTACTACTTGTTGAATCATACACAAAGGCACGTTTTATAACATCGAGTTACCAATGCGTTTTCGTACAATCAATGTATAACCAACTCATAGGCAACAACTCATATCTCTAGGTTTGAAGAATATAAGATATTATCATCTCATGATTACTCGTGATAAAATCCATGAAGTGAGTCAAATGAGCGTAGGTTTAATCCAATACTCAGAACTTATGAGCACTCATGAATGTTGCATCAACTCTTGCTATGTCCACTACCTTGGACATCTACAAACCAGCTTCATGACAGTCTTGATTCATATCTACTTCCAACATATGACCGACTGTGGATGGTTTAAATAACTTAGTCATTCAGAAAGAACAACCTAGTTATTCTGGAAGTCAAAACATGCAAAGTGAAACACAAGAATAATTGAATCCAATATGGTCTCGGAACTAAATCCAATATGGTCTCAGAACTTATGAATATAAATAGAACAACTTGTATTTATCACCATATTAATTACACATTATTCATTGCATACTGTTTCAAACTATCAACTTTATACTTGAATTAAAACAATAGTTGTCCCATGCTCCGAGCATGTACACTATGTTTTCTAAACACTAGTCATGCCATACACCAAGTATGTACACTATGTTTTTCCAAACATTAGTTATGCCATACACCAAGTATGCACACTAAGTTTGTCTATGATCTTTACTTTGTGAAACAGATCGATTGAACAAAATTCCAATGATTCTCATTTCACAATCCCAAATCCTTACCGCAAACGCAAAATTCCAAATTCCTGCCATTTACCTAAATTTGTTAGATTCTAAACTTATATGCATTGATCCTCTTGTAATGATTATGCACAAAGTCACAAAGACTTGTCAACAGACATTACAGAGTATTCCAATGGAGATAAACTCCATGGAAACGAAGTCTCATATTCAAAGTACATTGCTTTGAACATCCTTCTTGCATTAACTTTCCTAATCTTACACATATTTAATGAATAACTTCCACCTATGGGAACATTTCCATATTCCCATTTTGACTATCACTCTTGAATAAGAGTTGCCTCTTTTCAGAATATGTCAATATGGTCCTTCCAAAATTAACACTATACTTCCAACTGTCCTTAAGCAACCAATCTTTGGGAAACCTTAGATTGTCCTCGACAATTGCTTAATCAAATTAGTCATATCCAGTTCTAGTACTTTTTCCCTCTTAATGCTCTAGGCATTTGGAAAAATTTAGAAGAAATGAATATTATAGCACATGCAATCGACCCTATATCCAAAGCATATGGGACACGATTCATGATGTCTCACATAAAGACATGATACTAGACCAGTCTTTTTGCTATAATATTTCTATTTCTATTTGCCAAGTTCTCATAATTCAGATTATGAAAAGGGATGTCGTAATCATAATCGAATTTTAGAACGCAAATAATAGACCCATATATAGAATTTCCTTATGTTGAGCCATTCAAACATAAAATTCATATATATATATATATATATATATATATATATATATATATATATATATATATATATATCATTGACTAAAGATGATTAAAACCTCAATCTAAGCTTTTAGAATTAAAATGAAGGATAATTTCCTCTGCCTTAATTATAGCAAAACAACTTTTTCCCAATTGAACTTTTGTTTTCTATAATTAACATTTCTAACTTGCAATACTCATCATAATTATCATGCTCCCACTAACATGAGAATTATCAACATAACACTTATGCTCCCACTAGCTTTGACATGTACTCAGAAATCAGCTGGACTTCTAGAAATCAATACTTTATTGACTTTCTTACTAAAGTTCAGATTTTTGATACGAGATGCTTTGATAAAACTTTATCAAAATCATATGCCTTTCCTTAGATAGCTCTCATGTGTGTCTAAACAATTTCAGAACTATGAAAAGGGATGTTGTAATCATAGTCTCAATTGTTTATACCTTTTCCATTCCTCACAAGTCCATGTTAGTGTGTCAGTTAACCACACACGCTCCACTAACGACTTTGAGAATGTAAATATCACAATTGGTATCTACTTAAAATCTACTTAGTGAAAGCGTTTCCTCACAATCATTTTCATGAATCAGAGAGAAACCTTATGACACTTAGATTTTATGGTGTATGTGTTCCTATCCATGTGAATTTTTCAAAACCATAATCTCAAGACAAGGTTAGTGACAAATCCAAACTCATATGGATTGAACTTGTGCAATCTTAACTTCTTGCCACCTGGCAGCACAAGGGCCTGCCATTGGTTCCAAGTTGTTATGCAACCAATTGAGAACTCTCAGAACTTATATACAAAGCCAACTTTAACTGGAATGGGCACATAAATAGGAATATGTAACACGATAGGTTATAAAACTCAAGTCGTGAGCTAGTGAGAAACTATAGGTTTTATTCTTGATTAGATCTAGACATTCTTTCAGGATCTTTAAGACTCCCACTGTCCTCTTGAAATAAAAGACTCTCTTGCCAGGACCCATTCCTTGACAAACTAATATTCAAGAGATAGTGCGGATTCTTATCAAGACAAACACTTCACACAATTGGCCTAAGTTGGTCTCTGTTTTATCCAGAACATCACAACTTACCAATTTCAAATGTACAAGAGTAGGACACATTTTACTCTTACATTTGACAAGTGTTAATAAACCTTCTTTAAGATATGTCACTCAAATTACAATCTTGGAGTATGACTCTAGGACTTGTTTTGAACGAAGTATGGCTTATCTTCTTGATTTAACCACTTCAACAATTCATGACTCCTCTTCTTAGCCATAAGAATGCACTAAGATGCCATTAGAGGATGAATTGTGATATGATTTCTTAATAATTAAGATGATCACAAAACATGATACTAAAGTACTCTGCCATCTTATCAGATTTGAGAAACTTTTATCTTTCTGCTTAATTTGATTATTCTCATTCATTCTGCCATACATCGAAACTTTTCCATTGTTGCAGACTTATACTCAAACTTGTAAGTATAACCATATTTACTAAACTTTAGTAAATCATGAAGAATAGTCTTATCGATCCTTTGTGGTGGACTAGACCAGTGCACAAGAATGTGTACTCAATCCCTTAGTCCTTCACTTGACTCACATATACATGTGAACAAGGAACTAGTCTTAATTTTTCAAAGATGAAAATTCTCATTCATCATACGACTTGCACGATTCCAAATTTCTGTCCAATTGAAACTTAGATGATGAGAATCTTTCCTTATTCAGTAAATTTAGACACTAACACAAATGAAAGAAGCAAATTCATATTTCCAATATTGCTAGAAACATACAAACATCAGTTTTCCATAAATGCCATTGCAAGGAGATATAAAATAAAATAAAACAAAAATTTTATTTATTTATAAAATGCGGAAAAAAAAATTCTTTACAATGCAACTTTAAATGAAAACTATGCTATTACATATTTTCTAGCAATCTATCATAACTCCTAAGTAGTAGCTTAAGAATCCGATCTTCGAACTATGCGATTAAAATCCATCTTTGTGATCAGATTCAACATACTCTTCCTTTAAGTTTGCTTCCCTTTGCTTGATTCTGCCAGACATCAAAATGTAACCGAGTCATATTTTGTATTAAGAATCATTAATAAGGAACTTAACTAAGTTAGATAGTGGACTTACCTGAAGCAGAGTCAAACCTTTTGACTTGATCTTCTCTCAGATCTTTTAGGTAATTAGGGCAGCTTTGCAACCAATGCCCCTTCCTTTGGCAATAGAACCATATGGACCCTTTGGGAATGGTACATTGGACTGTCACACCCCAAAACCGGAACGGCGGAAACGTTCTGGGGTGGATGACGTCATGTCAAGTATCACAACACATGCATATAGTAATCAAAGTACAACAAAACATTGCATTAATAGTAATAGTTTTACAAGGTTACATTACAATACATCGAAGTAATACAAGTAAATATAAGTAAGTACGGCATGGCACTAAGCTATCTTCATCGACTGCTCCGGGGATGTACCTGTCTAATGTTAACCTGAGAATACAAGTTATTTGAAAAGCGAGTATCAACATTTTTACAAATGCTGGTGAGTTCATAAGTATTTAGTGACATTTATCCAAATAACTTTATAAAGTAGTAGTTTAAGTGTTTACTGTGTATTAGAGTTCTTTCCAGAAAATCCTATATTTTCTTTAATAAAGCAGCCTTCTACCAAGACTGGTCAGTGTTATGTGGTAAAAAGTCATTTTCCCTAAATTGGTATCATTATCAAAATATTGAATTTGATTATTGAGGAAAGCAAACGACATCAGGGAATAACATATGCCTCAATAGTGAGGTTTGTTGACTAAGGCAAGGAATCATAGACTCCAGGAGAGTATCGAACAAACGACACGCTTGGTTCAGTCTAACAAATAGAGACTCGGACCCCAGAAGGTACCAAATGAAAGGTACAAATAGTAAGGTCTAAAACAGTGAATAACAGACCCCAGACAGTATCAAATGAAAGATACGTCTTGTAAGGTCAAAACAGAGAAAACAGACCCCAGATAGTATCAAATGAAAGATACGTCTTGTAAGGTCAAAACAGTGTGACTCTGAAAGTGAATTACTAGCATACAGTGTAAATTGCCGGCAAAATACTGTTACCTTAAGGCCAAAGAATTATAAGGTAACCCGGGATACTCGTAACCATACTGACTAGAGTACCAGACGCCCTACAAGCGTCTAAAATTTGACATTTGTCACCCGTTGGCTTGGTAGGCCGGGACTGTAGCTAGCAGTTTGGGTGCGGGGTTGTCAATCCCGTATAGATCTATACACACAATGTCCGCTCTCCCTACAGGAGATTCTGGTTACCAACTAGACGACGGAGAAGGCCGTGTCCTGAAGATGCATCCCAAATAGTGGGTAGAGACTTCCAACTAGTGGGTTTCTAATGTAAGTGCTGAACTAGAGGTAGAGACTCTTAACTGAATTGACTGAAGTAAACCCGTATGCCTATGCTTGTGTACATAATATATAACTAATGAATCAAATGACCTTCGGATGGACATCCGATCCCACCAGACCACATCTCAACGAAGAAAAGGAAATAGGGCGGACAAGCCTTCCTAAGTCCTTCAATCATTATTTATATGCATCTATACAAGCACAAACATACATCTAACTATGCATGAGTGTGTATCAAGTGGAATCATATCCTGAAGTATGAGTGTACAGTGTGGAATAACCGACTTGTGAAGTATAAGTGTACAGTGAAATATCCGAGTCGTGAAGTATAAGCGTACAGAGTGGGATAATCGAATCGTGAAGTATAAGTGTACCAAGTGTAAGTGTATCACGAAGTGGAAACGACGATAAGTGAAGTAAGAGCGTCTATCAAGTATAAGCGACTACAAGTACAAGCGAAATAGAGACAATAACAAGTATAAACGCCTCACGAAGTGAAAGCGTTATCGAGTAGGGGTTTAAAATACATGAAAGCGAAGCAGAAATAACTAACAAGTAAAAGCATACGTCGTGAAAGTGAAATTTGATGAAAAACCTTTATACTCAGGAAAATCGCATTTTGTATTCTATGGTAAAATAAGTGTGAAAACCTTTAGAAATCTTTGGTACCTTTCATAAATCAGTTTGAAAATGGAACTTTGATAAAGTAGTAAAGTAAGAACTTGAACAAGTGAAAACCTTTTAGAAAGCCATTTATAGTGTCCTACTCAGTAAAACAGTATATAGTGTAGTAAAATCTGGTGCATGCGGGTTATCAATCACATGTGATTGATATGATAACTGGCATGTTTAACTTGTATTCCCCCCTATAAAACATGTAAAAACATTTAAAAGGTTCATTATGGGGTATGAACTCACCTGGTGTAAGTAGGTCCGACGAAGGTGCCGGTTGGGCGTTTCGGTGTCACACAAGGACTCAAACACACTCAATGACCTATTTAACATATGATAACATATGTTCACTTACAATTAGTATATTTAATACTAATTAAACAAGTATAGGTGCTCAAAGGAGCGGAAAACACTTCGGTTAAGTGTTTGGGTGTCCCGGGTAGCGTTTAAGGGTGCGTATGACCTAGGAATGGAGTTTACTCTCCGAGAGTAAACCCTTAACACTTAGTTTACGGCCCAGGGACTACTCACCATGAGTTTACGGCCGTAAACTCATGGTGAGGGTATCTAGTGTGTTTTAAGGCTTCTACTTGTTCATGGAATTATCCTAAGTCCAAAACCATAAAGTGTGAATGAGTTTAAGGTCTTTAAGGGCTCTATTAGGGAGTTTACGGCCCAGGGACAACTCCTAAGGGATTTTACGGCCGTAAACTCTCATACATTGAGTTTTGTGAAGTTTCAAGCCCTTATATCACTTCTAGTAATTATTCAAGGCTATAGGGGTGTTTGGGGTTCCAAGAGGGCACTCCTTTAGAGTTTATGGTCCAAATGACCAACCTTTGAGAGTTTACGGCCGTAAGCTCTATGGCTTGGCCGTGAACTCTCCTACCCCCTCCATTCTTTGAGTTTAAGCCCTTGTTTCAATCCTAGTATTTTATGGTAAATGTCTAAGGTCATTTAGGGGACAAAAACCAACATTTGGGCATGTTTTGGGGAGTTTACGGCCTTGGTACATACCTGGGCCGTAAACTCCTTTTTCACCTTCATTATGATGTGTTTAAGTGATCAAAACCCCAATTACTAAGTCCCTAAATTAAGTATGAAGCCTAAGGGTGGTTTGGGAGTGTTTTGGAGGCATTTTAACATAGTATTGAGGGGTTTACGGCCTAAGCATGTGCTTTAGCAGTAAACTCTCTTTTATGCCCTAAATCATTGTGTTTTCATGCTCAAACACTCCTAGGTAAAACCCTTAATTGATTTCCAAGCCATTAGGGACATTCTTGAGTCATTTTGGCCATCTTTTGGGGGTTTACGGCTTAAGGAGGCACTTAGGCCGTAAAATCCTTTTTCATGTCTCAATCTTGTGATTTTTAGGCTAAAAAGACAATAATGTATGCATTGAACAAGTTAGGGTTGATAGTCTTACGTTTAGGAGTCGGAAATCGCGGTTTTTTAGTTGAAAACGAGCCTACAGAGAGAGAGTATAGAGAGAGAGGGTGGAAAAGCTCCAAATGGAGTTTACTCCCCTATATATATGGGTGGGAGTTGGAGCTCAGTGGAATTCTACCCAATACTGCCGTTATACGGGGCTTTTGGTCGCACCTGATTTAGTGGTCGTAATAATAAAACTTAACATTTTCCAAATAAATGGAAATGTGTGTCCTGTGTTTTTATTTCCTTTTATCACGACTTAACGGCATATTAAATGTAAAAAAATGGGATGTTTACTAAATTGACGACCTCTAATTAACAAAACTTTTATAAACTGGAATATTCCGTTAACGGTAACGGGGAAATGTAACAGGACAACTTGGGTTGTCGCATGGACTATCTCAAACTTGCCTTTCTCTTTACCATTTGGTCAACTGAGTTGACTATGGTCGAACCCTCTCCATTGGGAAGAGAAAGATTTTATGGAAATCCAATGTTACCATTGTCAATGTCCATGGTAGTTTGGGAAGTTGATCTACTAATCAAATTTGCTTTACCAGAGCTCAAAATCATTGTTGATTTAACAGTACCAAGCAAATAGATAAGATCATTAAGGGTCATATCCTAGTCTGTTACATAGTAGTCCCAAAAGAACTCACTATGTGACTTAGGGCATAGTGTAGAGGAGTTGTACCTGTCACCAATAAAGGCCAAGTGGGTAGTCAACCTACCACTTCAAAAAGAAAGGGTAAAGAATTAAAGACACAAAAAGTAACATGTGGTTGGTACATTAATGCATCTAGGTCAAATCCTGAATCCGACTGGTTTATAAGGACCTTAAACCAAACTTACACATGTTTGCAAACACGGAAACTCAGGGCTTGTACTGCTTCTTTAATCAGCAAAAAAATCTTTGATCAAGTTGAGGCGAATCCAAATATACCTTTGAGAGCCATAAATGATCACTTTCAAAAGACCTACCAAGTGGGTGTTACTATGGACAACGTGTTCAGGGAAAAGGATAAGGCAACAAAGCATATAACTGGGGACTACACAAAGCAGTATGAAATGTTGAGGGACTATGTTCTCGAACATCAAGCCACCAACCCAGACACCACAGTGAAAATAGATGTATGTTCTGAGCCTAACCCTGATTCCCCAACCAGGCAGTTTAGAAGAATTTATGTGTGTTTGGGTCCACTGAAAAAAGGGTTCAAGGCATGCCTTAGGGACTTATTAGGTTTTGATGGTGCCTTCATGAAAGGACCATTCCTTGGGCAGGTCCTTTTAGCAGTTGGTCTTGATTCCAATAATGGAATTTACCCATTAGCATATGGGATTGTTGAGTCTGAAAACACAGAAAGCTGGAAATGGTTTTTAGATAACATTGGGGATGACTTGGACCTCGGAAGAAACTCAAATTTTACTTTCATAAGTGACAGGCAAAAGGTAAAGCTGGAAGTGGTTTTTATACATTTGGTCATTTAAAGTGTGGTTTTAAATTAATTCTAAACCAGATTATAGGGACCACTTATGGAAGTGTGCATTAGCTACCACCATTCCTAAGTTTGAACATTTGATGAAGGAGTTTAGTCAGTATGATAAGGAGGCATGTTAATGGTTGAAGCAAAATCCTCCTAAACATTGGGCAAAGAGTCATTTTTCAGGTAAATTTATATATTCCAATTTGGTCCTTATGTCTTTCACTTAGTGGATTGTTTTACTTGTATGTGAATTGTATTAAATGTTTTTTAATGGTAATGTACACACAGGAAGAGCAGTTTCTGATGTGTTGATATCAAACATGTGTGAAGTGTTTAATGGGAAGATAGAGAAAGGAAGGGACAAAACTATCATTGGAGGTTTAGAATACATAAGGGAGTATCTAATGAAGAGGATATGTAATTTCATGAAGGAAATGAAAAAGGCTAAAGGTCCACTAACACCCACAGCAACAGACATCCTAGGTGTAAGAAAAACAGTTTCTTAACAATACATTGCTAGGTGGAATGGGGGAGACAAGTATCAAGTCACAGGAGCTTTGCAGGATCAACATGTGGTTGATGTTAGGAACAAAACATGCACTTGTAGAAAATGGGAATTAATTGGAATTCCATGCAGACATGCAATTGCAACTCTGAATGAGATGAGTAAAGACCCAGAGGCTGAGCTTGACATTTACAAATGGGTTCACAAGGTGTATTTTCTAGAGACATGGAAAAAGGCTTATTCTTTTAAGGTGGAGCCAATTAAGGGTAGATCTATGTGGCCCAAAAGTGAATGTCCCACAAAGCTAATCCCTCCTCCACATCGTGTCTTTAAGTTTTAACATATTACTTCTACTTAGAATGTTATGTCTTTAAATTTTAACATATTATACTTAATTTATTAGATTTAATATGTTGGTGTATGTAAACTATTATCAATTTAAAGCTATAACTTTTGAAATGTTTGGATAATGTAAGGCTTAGGGCATAGTGTAGAGGAGTTGTACGTGTCACCAATAAAGGCCAAGTGGGTAGTCAAGCTACCACTTCAAAAAGAAAGGGTAAAGAATTAAAGACACAAAAAGTAACATGTGGTTGGTACATTCATGCATCTAGGTCAAATCCTGAATCCGAATGGTTTATAAGGACCTTAAACCAAACTCACACATGTTTGCAAACAAGGAAACTCAGGGCTTGTACTGCTTCTTTAATCAGCAAAAAAATCTTTGATCAAGTTGAGGCGAATCCAGATATACCTTTGAGAGCCATACAAGATCACTTTCAAAAGACCTACCAAGTGGGTGTTACTATGGACAATGTGTTCAGGGCAAAGGATAAGGCAAGAAAGCATATAACTGGGGACTACACAAAGCAGTATGAAATGTTGAGGGACTATGTTCTCGAACTTCAAGCCACCAACCCAGACACCGCAGTGAAAATAGATGTATGTTCTGAGCCTAACCCTGATTCCCCAACCAGGCAGTTTAGAAGAATTTATGTGTGTTTGGGTCCACTGAAAAAAGCGTTCAAGGCATGCCTTAGGGACTTGGGCAGGTCCTTTCAGCAGTTGGTCTTGATTCCAATAATGGAATTTACCCATTAGCATATGGGATTGTTGAGTCTGAAAACACAGAAAGCTGGAAATGGTTTTTAGATAACTTTGGGGATGACTTGGACCTTGGAAGAAACTCAAATTTTACTTTCATAAGTGACAGGCAAAAGGTAAAGCTGGAAGTGGTTTTTATACATTTGGTCATTTAAAGTGTGGTTTTAAATTAATTCTAATGATTGACGATTGATTTTGCAGGGTTTACATACTGCAGTTGAGCAATTGTTTCCCAATGCTGAGCATAGATATTGTATCAGACATATTCATAACAATATGAGGAAAAGATGGAGGAAAACAGAGTATAGGGACCACTTATGGAAGTGTGCATTAGCTACCACCATTCCTGAGTTTGAACATTTGATGAAGGAGTTTAGTCAGTATGATAAGGAGGCATGTTAATGGTTGAAGCAAAATCCTCCTAAACATTGGGCAAAGAGTCATTTTTCAGGTAAATTTATATATTCCAATTTGGTCCTTATGTTTTTCACTTAGTGAACTATTTTACTTGTATGTGAATTGTATTAAATGTCTTTTAATGGTAATGTACACACATGAAGAGCAGTTTCTGATGTGTTGATATCAAACATGTGTGAAGTGTTTAATGGGAAGATAGAGAAAGGAAGGGATAAACCTATCATTGGATGTTTAGAATACATAAGGGAGTATATAATGAAGAGGATATGTAATTTCATGAAGGAAATGAAAAAGGCTAAAGGTCCACTAACACCCACAGCAACAGAAATCCTAGGTGCAAGAAAAACAGTTGCTTAGCAATACATTGCTAGGTGGAATGGGGGAGACAAGTATCAAGTCATAGGAGCTTTGCAGGATCAACATGTGGTTGATGTTAGGAACAAAACATGCACTTGTAGAAAATGGGAATTAATTGGAATTTCATGCAGACATGCAATTGCAACTCTGAATGAGATGAGTAAAGACCCAGAGGCTGAGCTTGACATTTACAAATGGGTTCACAAGGTGTATTTTCTAGAGACATGGAAAAAGGCTTATTCTATTAAGGTGGAGCCAATTAAGGGTAGATCTATGTGGCCCAAAAGTGAATGTCCCACAAAGCTAATCCCTCCTCCACATCGTGTCTTTAACTTTTAACATATTACTTCTACTTATAATGTTATGTTTTTAACTTTTAACATATTATACTTAATTTATTAGATTTAATATGTTGGTGTATGTAAACTATTATCAATTTAAAGCTATAACTTTTGAAATGTTTGGACAATGTAAGGCTTAGGGCATAGTGTAGAGGAGTTGTACGTGTCACCAATAAAGGCCATGTGGGTAGTCAAGCTTCCACTTCAAAAAGAAAGGGTAAAGAATTAAAGACACAAAAAGTAACATGTGGTTGGTACATTCATGCATCTAGGTCAAATCCTGAATTCGACTGGTTTATAAGGACCTTAAACCAAACTCACACATGTTTGCAAACAAGGAAACTCAGGGCTTGTACTGCTTCTTTAATCAGCAAAAAAATCTTTGATCAAGTTGAGGAGAATCCAGATATACCTTTGAGAGCCATACAAGATCACTTTCAAAAGACCTACCAAGTGGGTGTTACTATGGACAACGTGTTCAGGGCAAAGGATAAGGCAAGAAAGCATATAACTGGGGACTACACAAAGCAGTATGAAATGTTGAGGGACTATGTTCTCGAACTTCAAGCCACCAACCCAGACACCACAGTGAAAATAGATGTATGTTCTGAGCCTAACCCTGATTCCCCAACCAGGCAGTTTAGAAGAATTTATGTGTGTTTGGGTCCACTGAAAAAAGGGTTCAAGGCATGCCTTAGGGAATTATTAGGTTTTGATGGTGCCTTCATGAAAGGACCATTCCTTGGGCAGGTCCTTTCAGCAGTTGGTCTTGATTCCAATAATGGAATTTACCCATTAGCATATGGGATTGTTGAGTCTGAAAACACAGAAAGCTGGAAATGGTTTTTAGATAACATTGGGGATGACTTGGACCTTGGAAGAAACTTAAATTTTACTTTCATAAGTGACAGGCAAAAGGTAAAGCTGGAAGTGGTTTTTATACATTTGGTCATTTAAAGTGTGGTTTTAAATTAATTCTAATGATTGACAATTGATTTTTGCAGGGTTTACATACTGCAGTTGAGCAATTGTTTCCCAATGCTGAGCATAGATATTGTATCAGACATATTCATGACAATATGCGGAAAAGATGGAGGAAAACAGAGTATAGGGACCACTTATGGAAGTGTGCATTAACTACCACCATTCCTGAGTTTGAACATTTGATGAAGGAGTTTAGTCAGTATGATAAGGAGGCATGTTAATGGTTGAAGCAAAATCCTCCTTAACATTGGGCAAAGAGTCATTTTTCAGGTAAATTTATATATTCCAATTTGGTCCTTATGTCTTTCACTTAGTGAACTGTTTTACTTGTATGTGAATTGTATTAAATGTTTTTTCATGGTAATGTACACACATGAAGAGCAGTTTCTGATGTGTTGATATCAAACATGTGTGAAGTGTTTAATGGGAAGATAGAGAAAGGAAGGGATAAACCTATCATTGGATGTTTAGAATACATAAGGGAGTATATAATGAAGAGGATATGTAATTTCATGAAGGAAATGAAAAAGGCTAAAGGTCCACTAACACCCACAGCAACAGAAATCCTAGGTGCAAGAAAAACAGTTGCTTAGCAATACATTGCTAGGTGGAATGGGGGAGACAAGTATCAAGTCACCGGAGCTTTGTAGGATCAACATGTGGTTGATGTTAGGAACAAAACATGCACTTGTAGAAAATGGGAATTAATTGGAATTCCATGCAGACATGCAATTGCAACTCTGAATGAGATGAGTAAAGACCCAGAGGCTGAGCTTGACATTTACAAATGGGTTCACAAGGTGTATTTTCTAGAGGCATGGAAAAAGGCTTATTCTATTAAGGTGGAGCCAATTAAGGGTAGATCTATGTGGCCCAAAAGTGAATGTCCCACAAAGCTAATCCCTCCTCCACATCGTGTCTTTAACTTTTAACATATTACTTCTACTTATAATGTTATGTCTTTAACTTTAACATATTATACTTAATTTATTAGATTTAATATGTTGGTGTATGTAAACTATTATCAATTTAAAGCTATAACTTTTGAAATGTTTGGACAATGTAAGGCTTAGGGCATAGTGTAGAGGAGTTGTACGTGTCACCAATAAAGGCCAAGTGGGTAGTCAAGCTACCACTTCAAAAAGAAAGGGTAAAGAATTAAAGACACAAAAAGTAACATGTGGTTGGTACATTCATGCATCTAGGTCAAATCCTGAATCCGACTGGTTTATAAGGACCTTAAACCAAACTCACACATGTTTGCAAACAAGGAAACTCAGGGCTTGTACTGCTTCTTTAATCAGCAAAAAAATCTTTGATCAAGTTGACGCGAATCCAGATATACCTTTGAGAGCCATACAAGATCACTTTCAAAAGACCTACCAAGTGGGTGTTACTATGGACAATGTGTTCAGGGCAAAGGATAAGGCAAGAAAGCATATAACTGGGGACTACACAAAGCAGTATGAAATGTTGAGGGACTATGTTCTCGAACTTCAAGCCACCAACCCAGAGACCACAGTGAAAATAGATGTATGTTCTGAGCCTAACCCTGATTCCCCAACCAGGAAGTTTAGAAGAATTTATGTGTGTTTGGGTCCACTGAAAAAAGGGTTCAAGGCATGCCTTAGGGACTTATTAGGTTTTGATGGTGCCTTCATGAAAGGACCATTCCTTGGGCAGTTCCTTTCCGCAGTTGGTCTTGATTCCAATAATGGAATTTACCCATTAGCATATGGGATTGTTGAGTCTGAAAACACAGAAAGCTGGAAATGGTTTTTAGATAACATTGGGGATGACTTGGACCTTGGAAGAAACTCAAATTTTACTTTCATAAGTGACAGGCAAAAGGTAAAGCTGGAAGTGGTTTTTATACATTTGGTCATTTAAAGTGTGGTTTTAAATTAATTCTAATGATTGACAATTGATTTTTGCAGGGTTTACATACTGCAGTTGAGCAATTGTTTCCCAATGCTGAGCATAGATATTGTATCAGACATATTCATGACAATATGAGGAAAAGATGGAGGAAAACAGAGTATAGGGACCACTTATGGAAGTGTGGATTAGCTAGCACCATTCCTGAGTTTGAACATTTGATGAAGGAGTTTAGTCAGTATGATAAGGAGGCATGTTAATGGTTGAAGCAAAATCCTCCTTAACATTGGGCAAAGAGTCATTTTTCAGGTAAATTTATATATTCCAATTTGGTCCTTATGTCTTTCACTTAGTGAACTGTTTTACTTGTATGTGAATTGTATTAAATGTTTTTTAATGGTAATGTACACACAGGAAGAGCAGTTTCTGATGTGTTGATATCAAACATGTGTGAAGTGTTTAATGGGAATATAGAGAAAGGAAGGGATAAACCTATCATTGGATGTTTAGAATACATAAGGGAGTATCTAATGAAGAGGATATGTAATTTCATGAAGGAAATGAAAAAGGCTAAAGGTCCACTAACACCCACAGCAACAGACATCCTAGGTGCAAGAAAAACAGTTGCTTAACAATACATTGCTAGGTGGAATGGGGGAGACAAGTATCAAGTCACAGGAGCTTTGCAGGATCAACATGTGGTTGATGTTAGGAACAAAACATGCACTTGTAGAAAATGGGAATTAATTGGAATTCCATGCAGACATGCAATTGCAACTCTGAATGAGATGAGTAAAGACCAAGAGGCTGAGCTTGACATTTACAAATGGGTTCACAAGGTGTATTTTCTAGAGACATGGAAAAAGGCTTATTCTTTTAAGGTGGAGCCAATTAAGGGTAGATCTATGTGGCCCAAAAGTGAATGTCCCACAAAGCTAATCCCTCCTCCACATCGTGTCTTTAACTTTTAACATATTACTTCTACTTATAAAGTTATGTCTTTAACTTTTAACATATTATACTTAATTTATTAGATTTAATATGTTGGTGTATGTAAACTATTATCAATTTAAAGCTATAACTTTTGAAATGTTTGGACAATGTAAGGCTTAGGGCATAGTGTAGAGGAGTTGTACGTGTCACCAATAAAGGCCAAGTGGGTAGTCAAGCTACCACTTCAAAAAGAAAGGGTAAAGAATTAAAGACACAAAAAGTAACATGTGGTTGGTACATTCATGCATCTAGGTCAAATCCTTAATCCGACTGGTTTATAAGGACCTTAAACCAGACTCACACATGTTTGCAAACAAGGAAACTCAGGGCTTGTACTGCTTCTTTAATCAGCAAAAAAATCTTTGATCAAGTTGAGGCGAATCCAGATATACCTTTGAGAGGCATACAAGAGCACTTTCAAAAGACCTACCAAGTGGGTGTTACTATGGACAACGTGTTCAGGGCAAAGGATAAGGCAAGAAAGCATATAACTGGGGACTACACAAAGCAGTATGAAATGTTGAGGGACTATGTTCTCGAACTTCAAGCCACCAACCCAGACACCACAGTGAAAATAAATGTATGTTCTGAGCCTAACCATGATTCCCCAACCAGGCAGTTTAGAAGAACTTATGTGTGTTTGGGTCCACTGAAAAAAGGGTTCAAGGCATGCCTTAGGGACTTATTAGGTTTTGAAGGTGCCTTCATGAAAGGACCATTCCTTGGGCAGGTCCTTTCAGCAGTTGGTCTTGATTCCAATAATGGAATTTACCCATTAGCATATGGGATTGTTGAGTCTGAAAACACAGAAAGCTGGAAATGGTTTTTAGATAACATTTCGGATGACTTGGACCTTGGAAGAAACTCAAATTTTACTTTCATAAGTGACAGGCAAAAGGTAAAGCTGGAAGTGGTTTTTATACATTTAGTCATTTAAAGTGTGGTTTTAAATTAATTCTAATGATTGACAATTGATTTTTGCAGGGTTTACATACTGCAGTTGAGCAATTGTTTCCCAATGCTGAGCATAGATATTGTATCAGACATATTCATGACAATATGAGGAAAAGATGGAGGAAAACAGAGTATAGGGACCACTTATGGAAGTGTGCATTAGCTACCACCATTCCTGAGTTTGAACATTTGATGAAGGAGTTTAGTCAGTATGATAAGGAGGCATGTTAATGGTTGAAGAAAAATCCTCCTAAACATTGGGCAAAGAGTCATTTTTCAGGTAAATTTATATATTCCAATTTGGTCCTTATGTCTTTCACTTAGTGAACTGTTTTACTTGTATGTGAATTGTATTAAATGTTTTTTAATGGTAATGTACACACAGGAAGAGCAGTTTCTGATGTGTTGATATGAAACATGTGTGAAGTGTTTAATGGGAAGATAGAGAAAGGAAGGGATAAACCTATCATTGGATGTTTAGAATACATAAGGGAGTATCTAATGAAGAGGATATGTAATTTCATGAAGGAAATGAAAAAGGCTAAAGGTCCACTAACACCCACAGCAACAGACATCCTAGGTGCAAGAAAAACAGTTGCTTAACAATACATTGCTAGGTGGAATGGGGGAGACAAGTATCAAGTCACAGGAGCTTTGCAGGATCAACATGTGGTTGATGTTAGGAACAAAACATGCACTTGTAGAAAATGGGAATTAATTGGAATTCCATGCAGACATGCAATTGCAACTCTGAATGAGATGAGTAAAGACCCAGAGGCTGAGCTTGACATTTACAAATGGGTTCACAAGGTGTATTTTCTAGAGACATGGAAAAAGGCTTATTCTTTTAAGGTGGAGCCAATTAAGGGTAGATCTATGTGGCCCAAAAGTGAATGTCCCACAAAGCTAATCCCTCCTCCACATCGTGTCTTTAACTTTTAACATATTACTTCTACTTATAAAGTTATGTCTTTAACTTTTAACATATTATACTTAATTTATTAGATTTAATATGTTGGTGTATGTAAACTATTATCAATTTAAAGCTATAACTTTTGAAATGTTTGGACAATGTAAGGCTTAGGGCATAGTGTAGAGGAGTTGTACGTGTCACCAATAAAGGCCAAGTGGGTAGTCAAGCTACCACTTCAAAAAGAAAGGGTAAAGAATTAAAGACACAAAAAGTAACATGTGGTTGGTACATTCATGCATCTAGGTCAAATCCTTAATCCGACTGGTTTATAAGGACCTTAAACCAGACTCACACATGTTTGCAAACAAGGAAACTCAGGGCTTGTACTGCTTCTTTAATCAGCAAAAAAATCTTTGATCAAGTTGAGGCGAATCCAGATATACCTTTGAGAGGCATACAAGAGCACTTTCAAAAGACCTACCAAGTGGGTGTTACTATGGACAACGTGTTCAGGGCAAAGGATAAGGCAAGAAAGCATATAACTGGGGACTACACAAAGCAGTATGAAATGTTGAGGGACTATGTTCTCGAACTTCAAGCCACCAACCCAGACACCACAGTGAAAATAGATGTATGTTCTGAGCCTAACCATGATTCCCCAACCAGGCAGTTTAGAAGAATTTATGTGTGTTTGGGTCCACTGAAAAAAGGGTTCAAGGCATGCCTTAGGGACTTATTAGGTTTTGATGGTGCCTTCATGAAAGGACCATTCCTTGGGCAGGTCCTTTCAGCAGTTGGTCTTGATTCCAATAATGGAATTTACCCATTAGCATATGGGATTGTTGAGTCTGAAAACACAGAAAGCTGGAAATGGTTTTTAGATAACATTTCGGATGACTTGGACCTTGGAAGAAACTCAAATTTTACTTTCATAAGTGACAGGCAAAAGGTAAAGCTGGAAGTGGTTTTTATACATTTAGTCATTTAAAGTGTGGTTTTAAATTAATTCTAATGATTGACAATTGATTTTTGCAGGGTTTACATACTGCAGTTGAGCAATTGTTTCCCAATGCTGAGCATAGATATTGTATCAGACATATTCATGACAATATGAGGAAAAGATGGAGGAAAACAGAGTATAGGGACCACTTATGGAAGTGTGCATTAGCTACCACCATTCCTGAGTTTGAACATTTGATGAAGGAGTTTAGTCAGTATGATAAGGAGGCATGTTAATGGTTGAAGAAAAATCCTCCTAAACATTGGGCAAAGAGTCATTTTTCAGGTAAATTTATATATTCCAATTTGGTCCTTATGTCTTTCACTTAGTGAACTGTTTTACTTGTATGTGAATTGTATTAAATGTTTTTTAATGGTAATGTACACACAGGAAGAGCAGTTTCTGATGTGTTGATATGAAACATGTGTGAAGTGTTTAATGGGAAGATAGAGAAAGGAAGGGATAAACCTATCATTGGAGGTTTAGAATACATAAGGGAGTATCTAATGAAGAGGATATGTAATTTCATGAAGGAAATGAAAAAGGCTAAAGGTCCACTAACACCCACAGCAACAGACATCCTAGGTGCAAGAAAAACAGTTGCTTAACAATACATTGCTAGGTGGAATGGGGGAGACAAGTATCAAGTCACAGGAGCTTTGCAGGATCAACATGTGGTTGATGTTAGGAACAAAACATGCACTTGTAGAAAATGGGAATTAATTGGAATTCCATGCAGACATGCAATTGCAACTCTGAATGAGATGAGTAAAGACCCAGAGGCTGAGCTTGACATTTACAAATGGGTTCACAAGGTGTATTTTCTAGAGACATGGAAAAAGGCTTATTCTTTTAAGGTGGAGCCAATTAAGGGTAGATCTATGTGGCCCAAAAGTGAATGTCCCACAAAGCTAATCCCTCCTCCACATCGTGTCTTTATGTTTTAACATATTACTTCTACTTAGAATGTTATGTCTTTAACTTTTAACATATTATACTTAATTTATTAGATTTAATATGTTGGTGTATGTAAACTATTATCAATTTAAAGCTATAACTTTTGAAATGTTTGGACAATGTAAGGCTTAGGGCATAGTGTAGAGGAGTTGTACGTGTCACCAATAAAGGCCAAGTGGGTAGTCAAGCTACCACTTCAAAAAGAAAGGGTAAAGAATTAAAGACACAAAAAGTAACATGTGGTTGGTACATTCATGCATCTAGGTCAAATCCTGAATCCGACTGGTTTATAAGGACCTTAAACCAAACTCACACTTGTTTGCAAACAAGGAAACTCAGGGCTTGTACTGCTTCTTTAATCAGCAAAAAAATCTTTGATCAAGTTGAGGCGAATCCAGATATACCTTTGAGAGCCATACATGATCACTTTCAAAAGACCTACCAAGTGGGTGTTACTATGGACAACGTGTTCAGGGCAAAGGATAAGGCAAGAAAGCATATAACTGGGGACTACACAAAGCAGTATGAAATGTTGAGGGACTATGTTCTCGAACTTCAAGCCACCAACCCAGACACCACAGTGAAAATAGATGTATGTTCTGAGCCTAACCCTGATTCCCCAACCAGGCAGTTTAGAAGAATTTATGTGTGTTTGGGTCCACTGAAAAAAGGGTTCAAGGCATGCCTTAGGGACTTATTAGGTTTTGATGGTGCCTTCATGAAAGGACCATTCCTTGGGCAGGTCCTTTCAGCAGTTGGTCTTGATTCCAATAATGGAATTTACCCATTAGCATATGGGATTGTTGAGTCTGAAAACACAGAAAGCTGGAAATGGTTTTTAGATAACTTTGGGGATGACTTGGACCTTGGAAGAAACTCAAATTTTACTTTCATAAGTGACAGGCAAAAGGTAAAGCTGGAAGTGGTTTTTATACATTTGGTCATTTAAAGTGTGGTTTTAAATTAATTCTAATGATTGACGATTGATTTTGCAGGGTTTACATACTGCAGTTGAGCAATTGTTACCCAATGCTGAGCATAGATATTGAATCAGACATATTCATGACAATATGAAGAAAAGATGGTGGAAAACAGAGTATAGGGACCACTTATGGAAGTGTGCATTAGCTACCACCATTCCTGAGTTTGAACATTTGATGAAGGAGTTTAGTCAGTATGATAAGGAGGCATGTTAATGGTTGAAGCAAAATCCTCCTAAACATTGGGCAAAGAGTCATTTTTCAGGTAAATTTATATATTCCAATTTGGTCCTTATGTCTTTCACTTAGTGAACTGTTTTACTTGTATGTGAATTGTATTAAATGTTTTTTAATGGTAATGTACACACATGAAGAGCAGTTTCTGTTGTGTTGATATTAAACATGTGTGAAGTGTTTAATGGGAAGATAGAGAAAGGAAGGGATAAACCTATCATTGGATGTTTAGAATACATAAGGGAGTATCTAATGAAGAGGATATGTAATTTCATGAAGGAAATGAAAAAGGCTAAAGGTCCACTAACACCCACAGCAACAGACATCCTAGGTGCAAGAAAAACAGTTGCTTAACAATACATTGCTAGGTGGAATGGGGGAGACAAGTATCAAGTCACAGGAGCTTTGCAGGATCAACATGTGGTTGATGTTAGGAACAAAACATGCACTTGTAGAAAATGGGAATTAATTGGAATTCCATGCAGACATGCAATTGCAACTCTGAATGAGATGAGTAAAGACCTAGAGGCTGAGCTTGACATTTACAAATGGGTTCACAAGGTGTATTTTCTAGAGACATGGAAAAAGGCTTATTCTTTTAAGGTGGAGCCAATTAAGGGTAGATCTATGTGGCCCAAAAGTGAATGTCCCACAAAGCTAATCCCTCCTCCACATCGTGTCTTTAACTTTTAACATATTACTTCTACTTATAAAGTTATGTCTTTAACGTTTAACATATTATACTTAATTTATTAGATTTAATATGTTGGTGTATGTAAACTATTATCAATTTAAAGCTATAACTTTTGAAATGTTTGGACAATGTAAGGCTTAGGGCATAGTGTAGAGGAGTTGTACGTGTCACCAATAAAGGCCAAGTGGGTAGTCAAGCTACCACTTCAAAAAGAAAGGGTAAAGAATTAAAGACACAAAAAGTAACATGTAGTTGGTACATTCATGCATCTAGGTCAAATCCTGAATCCGACTGGTTTATAAGGACCTTAAACCAAACTCACACATGTTTGCAAACAAGGAAACTCAGGGCTTGTACTGCTTCTTTAATCAGCAAAAAAATCTTTGATCAAGTTGAGGCGAATCCAGATATACCTTTGAGAGCCATACAAGATCACTTTCAAAAGACCTACCAAGTGGGTGTTACTATGGACAACGTGTTCAGGGCAAAGGATAAGGCAAGAAAGCATATAACTGGGGACTACACAAAGCAGTATGAACTGTTGAGGGACTATGTTCTCGAACTTCAAGCCACCAACCCAGACACCACAGTGAAAATAGATGTATGTTCTGAGCCTAACCCTGATTCCCCAACCAGGCAGTTTAGAAGAATTTATGTGTGTTTGGGTCCACTGAAAAAAGGGTTCAAGGCATGCCTTAGGGACTTATTAGGTTTTGATGGTGCCTTCATGAAAGGACCATTCCTTGGGCAGGTCCTTTCACCAGTTGGTCTTGATTCCAATAATGGAATTTACCCATTAGCATATGGGATTGTTGAGTCTGAAAACACAGAAAGCTGGAAATGGTTTTTAGATAACATTGGGGATGACTTGGACCTTGGAAGAAACTCAAATTTTACTTTCATAAGTGACAGGCAAAAGGTAAAGCTGGAAGTGGTTTTTATACATTTGGTCATTTAAAGTGTGGTTTTAAATTAATTCTAATGATTGACAATTGATTTTGCAGGGTTTACATACTGCAGTTGAGCAATTGTTTCCCAATGCTGAGCATAGATATTGTATCAGACATATTCATGACAATATGAGGAAAAGATGGAGGAAAACAGAGTATAGGGACCACTTATGGAAGTGTGCATTAGCTACCACCATTCCTGAGTTTGAACATTTGATGAAGGAGTTTAGTCAGTATGATAAGGAGGCATGTTAATGGTTGAAGCAAAATCCTCCTAAACATTGGGCAAAGAGTCATTTTTCAGGTAAATTTATATATTCCAATTTGGTCCTTATGTATTTCACTTAGTGAACTATTTTACTTGTATGTGAATTGTATTATATGTTTTTTAATGGTAATGTACACACATGAAGAGCAGTTTCTGATGTGTTGATATCAAACATGTGTGAAGTGTTTAATGGGAAGATAGAGAAAGGAAGGGATAAACCTATCATTGGATGTTTAGAATACATAAGGGAGTATCTAATGAAGAGGATATGTAATTTCATGAAGGAAATGAAAAAGGCTAAAGGTCCACTAACACCCACAGCAACAGACATCCTAGGTGCAAGAAAAACAGTTGCTTAACAATACATTGCTAGGTGGAATGGGGGAGACAAGTATCAAGTCACAGGAGCTTTGCAGGATCAACATGTGGTTGATGTTAGGAACAAAACATGCACTTGTAGAAAATGGGAATTAATTGGAATTCCATGCAGACATGCAATTGCAACTCTGAATGAGATGAGTAAAGACCCAGAGGCTGAGCTTGACATTTACAAATGGGTTCACAAGGTGTATTTTCTAGAGACATGGAAAAAGGCTTATTCTTTTAAGGTGGAGCCAATTAAGGGTAGATCTATGTGGCCCAAAAGTGAATGTCCCACAAAGCTAATCCCTCCTCCACATCGTGTCTTTATGTTTTAACATATTACTTCTACTTAGAATGTTATGTCTTTAACTTTTAACATATTATACTTAATTTATTAGATTTAATATGTTGGTGTATGTAAACTATTATCAATTTAAAGCTATAACTTTTGAAATGTTTGGACAATGTAAGGCTTAGGGCATAGTGTAGAGGAGTTGTACGTGTCACCAATAAAGGCCAAGTGGGTAGTCAAGCTACCACTTCAAAAAGAAAGGGTAAAGAATTAAAGACACAAAAAGTAACATGTGGTTGGTACATTCATGCATCTAGGTCAAATCCTGAATCCGACTGGTTTATAAGGACCTTAAACCAAACTCACACATGTTTGCAAACAAGGAAACTCAGGGCTTGTACTGCTTCTTTAATCAGCAAAAAAGTCTTTGATCAAGTTGAGGCGAATCCAGATATACCTTTGAGAGCCATACATGATCACTTTCAAAAGACCTACCAAGTGGGTGTTACTATGGACAACATGTTCAGGGCAAAGGATAAGGCAAGAAAGCATATAACTGGGGACTACACAAAGCAGTATGAAATGTTGAGGGACTATGTTCTCGAACTTCAAGCCACCAACCCAGACACCACAGTGAAAATAGATGTATGTTCTGAGCCTAACCCTGATTCCCCAACCAGGCAGTTTAGAAGAATTTATGTGTGTTTGGGTCCACTGAAAAAAGCGTTCAAGGCATGCCTTAGGGACTTATTAGGTTTTGATGGTGCCTTCATGAAAGGACCATTCCTTGGGCAGGTCCTTTCAGCAGTTGGTCTTGATTCCAATAATGGAATTTACCCATTAGCATATGGGATTGTTGAGTCTGAAAACACAGAAAGTTGGAAATGGTTTTTAGATAACTTTGGGGATGACTTGGACCTTGGAAGAAACTCAAATTTTACTTTCATAAGTGACAGGCAAAAGGTAAAGCTGGAAGTGGTTTTTATACATTTGGTCATTTAAAGTGTGGTTTTAAATTAATTCTAATGATTGACGATTGATTTTGCAGGGTTTACATACTGCAGTTGAGCAATTGTTTCCCAATGCTGAGCATAGATATTGTATCAGACATATTCATGACAATATGAGGAAAAGATGGAGGAAAACAGAGTATAGGGACCACTTATGGAAGTGTGCATTAGCTACCACCATTCCTGAGTTTGAACATTTGATGAAGGAGTTTAGTCAGTATGATAAGGAGGCATGTTAATGGTTGAAGCAAAATCCTCCTAAACATTGGGCAAAGAGTCATTTTTCAGGTAAATTTATATATTCCAATTTGGTCCTTATGTCTTTCACTTAGTGAACTGTTTCACTTGTATGTGAATTATATTAAATGTTTTTTAATGGTAATGTACACACAGGAAGAGCAGTTTCTGACGTGTTGATATCAAACATGTGTGAAGTGTTTAATGGGAAGATAGAGAAAGGAAGGGATAAACCTATCATTGGATGTTTAGAATACATAAAGGAGTATCTAATGAAGAGGATATGTAATTTCATGAAGGAAATGAAAAAGGCTAAAGGTCCACTAACACCCACAGCAACAGACATCCTAGGTGCAAGAAAAACAGTTGCCTAACAATACATTGCTAGGTGGAATGGGGGAGACAAGTATCAAGTCATAGGAGCTTTGCAGGGTCAACATGTGGTTGATGTTAGGAACAAAACATGCACTTGTAGAAAATGGGAATTAACTGGAATTCCATGCAGACATGCAATTGCAACTCTGAATGAGATGAGTAAAGACCCAGAGGCTGAGCTTGACATTTACAAATGGGTTCACAAGGTGTATTTTCTAGAGACATGGAAAAAGGCTTATTCTTTTAAGGTGGAGCCAATTAAGGGTAGATCTATGTGGCCCAAAATTGAATGTCCCACAAAGCTAATCACTCCTCCACATCGTGTCTTTAACTTTTAACATATTACTTCTACTTATAATGTTATGTCTTTAACTTTTAACATATTATACTTAATTTATTAGATTTAATATGTTGGTGTATGTAAACTATTTAATAATTTAAAGCTATAACTTTGGAAATGTTTGGACAATGTAAGGCTTAGGGCATAGTGTAGAGGAGTTGTACGTGTCACCAATAAAGGCCAAGTGGGTAGTCAAGCTACCACTTCAAAAAGAAAGGGTAAAGAATTAAAGACACAAAAAGTAACATGTGGTTGGTACATTCATGCATCTAGGTCAAATCCTGAATCCGACTGGTTTATAAGGACCTTAAACCAAACTCACACATGTTTGCAAACAAGGAAACTCAGGGCTTGTACTGCTTCTTTAATCAGCAAAAAAATCTTTGATCAAGTTGAGGCGAATCCAGATATACCTTTGAGAGCCATACAAGATCACTTTCAAAAGACCTACCAAGTGGGTGTTATTATGGACAACGTGTTCAGGGCAAAGGATAAGGCAAGAAATCATATAACTGGGGACTACACAAAGCTGTATGAACTGTTGAGGGACTATGTTCTCGAACTTCAAGCCACCAACCCAGACACCACAGTGAAAATAGATGTATGTTCTGAGCCTAACCCTGATTCCCCAACCAGGCAGTTTAGAAGAATTTATGTGTGTTTGGGTCCACTGAAAAAAGGGTTCAAGGCATGCCTTAGGGACTTATTAGGTTTTGGTGGTGCCTTCATGAAAGGACCATTCCTTGGGCAGGTCCTTTCAGCAGTTGGTCTTGATTCCAATAATGGAATTTACCCATTAGCATATGGGATTGTTGAGTCTGAAAACACAGAAAGCTGGAAATGGTTTTTAGATAACATTGGGGATGACTTGGACCTTGGAAGAAACTCAAATTTTACTTTCATAAGTGACAGGCAAAAGGTAAAGCTGGAAGTGGTTTTTATACATTTGGTCATTTAAAGTGTGGTTTTAAATTAATTCTAATGATTGACAATTGATTTTGCAGGGTTTACATACTGCAGTTGAGCAATTGTTTCCCAATGCTGAGCATAGATATTGTATCAGACATATTCATGAAAATACGAGGAAAAGATGGAGGAAAACAGAGTATAGGGACCACTTATGGAAGTGTGCATTAGCTACCACCATTCCTGAGTTTGAACATTTGATGAAGGAGTTGAGTCAGTATGATAAGGAGGCATGTTAATGGTTGAAGCAAAATCCTCCTAAACATTGGGCAAAGAGTCATTTTTCAGGTAAATTTATATATTCCAATTTGGTCCTTATGTCTTTCACTTAGTGAACTGTTTTACTTGTATGTGAATTGTATTAAATGTTTTTTAATGGTAATGTACACACAGGAAGAGCAGTTTCTGATGTGTTGATATCAAACATGTGTGAAGTGTTTAATGGGAAGATAGAGAAAGGAAGGGATAAACCTATCATTGGATGTTTAGAATACATAAGGGAGTATCTAATGAAGAGGATATGTAATTTCATGAAGGAAATGAAAAAGGCTAAAGGTCCACTAACACCCACAGCAACAGACATCCGAGGTGCAAGAAAAGCAGTTGCTTAACAATACATTGCTAGGTGGAATGGGGGAGACAAGTATCAAGTCACAGGTGCTTTGCAGGACCAACATGTGGTTGATGTTAGGAACAAAACATGCACTTGTAGAAAATGGGAATTAATTGGAATTCCATGCAGACATGCAATTGCAACTCTGAATGAGATGAGTAAAGACCCAGAGGCTGAGCTTGACATTTACAAATGGGTTCACAAGGTGTATTTTCTAGAGACATGGAAAAAGGCTTATTCTTTTAAGGTGGAGCCAATTAAGGGTAGATCTATGTGGCCCAAAAGTGAATGTCCCACAAAGCTAATCCCTCCTCCACATCGTGTCTTTAAGTTTTAACATATTACTTCTACTTAGAATGTTATGTCTTTAACTTTTAACATATTATACTTAATTTATTAGATTTAATATGTTGGTGTATGTAAACTATTATCAATTTAAAGCTATAACTTTTGAAATGTTTGGACAATGTAAGGCTTAGGGCATAGTGTAGAGGAGTTGTATGTGTCACCAATAAAGGCCAAGTGGGTAGTCAAGCTACCACTTCAAAAAGAAAGGGTAAAGAATTAAAGACACAAAAAGTAACATGTGGTTGGTACATTCATGCATCTAGGTCAAATCCTGAATCCGACTGGTTTATAAGGACCTTAAACCAAACTCACACATGTGTGCAAATAAGGAAACTCAGGGCTTGTACTGCTTCTTTAATCAGCAAAAAAATCTTTGATCAAGTTGAGGCGAATCCAGATATACCTTTGAGAGCCATACAAGATCACTTTCAAAAGACCTACCAAGTGGGTGTTACTATGGACAACGTGTTCAGGGCAAAGGATAATGTCACACCCCGAAAACCGAAGGCGGAAATATTTCCGGGTTTGACTCCACGTTGAGTATCAAATCCAATGCACATAGTAAGTAAAGTAAAACAACCATTACATTACATAATAAAGTTTTACAGTTGTTTCAAAAGTAAAGTTTGTATAGTTATGATACATAGTATATATAGAAAAAATGAAACGGATCTTCACGTACTCCGTCTTCTGATCAAAAGAAATCTTCGGGGTACCTGTTCTAACGCTGACCTGAGAACACAAGCGGTTTGAAAATCAGCATAAAGCTGGTGAGTTCATAAATAGTTTTGTTTTGAAAAATGTTTATGTTTCCTTTCTGTTTCTGAAAATGTATCAGTGTATTCCCAGGAAAGTCCCATACTTTCCTGAATAGTTAGTTATTGTAAAAGATGTAATGATATACAATTGGTTACACTTTTCTGGTTATGTGAATGTTACCCAGGAATGCCCCATGCATTCCTGTATGTTGGTTTTAAATGTAAAAGATGTATTCTATCAAACCTGGTTATGTACAAAGTTTTCGCCAGGAAGGTCCCATACCTTCCTGAATGTTGGTTATTATTTGTAAAAGATGTAAAAGATGTAAAAGATGTAAACTGAATCCTGGTTATCTGTAAAAATGTAGTATATGGTTCATTATTACTATAAGTAAATCTCTGTTATCCTAATTGCGAGTTCCATAACCATACTAAAGTCTGAACCTGTGGCAATAAGTAGTCCACAACCTTGTGGCAATAAGTAGTCCACAATCCTTATGACTTTCTTCACCCTTGAACCATTTCGGTTCGACTGTAGCTAGCAGCCAGGTGTGGGGTAGTCAGCCCCGTATAGATCTATACACTCAAGTCATGCTCTCTAAATCCCAGAGATTCTGGTTACGGGTGTAGTCCTCCACTCGCGTATCTATGTGGAGTGTTCGCCGAGGACGTGTCTCCAATCATACGGAATAACAAATTTACTAGTAATAATAGGATAATCCTCCATTCGCGTACCTCTGTGGAATGTTACCGAGGACAAGACTATGTACGAATTATATTGTTTATGTATTATAATGTCATGCTTTTAACTGATAAAATATGGAAACCATTTGTGAAATATACTAAACATAACCGTTTATAAATCCATTTCACAAATAAATGTTTAAGTGAGCTGTATATTCTACTGGTTATCAGTTACGTGTATCAGTATTAAAAGCATAAGAAATGTGAAACGCACACAAACGAAAATAATTTTGAGTACAGGAAAACCCTTGTACTTTGCTTGTGTTCCCCCCCTTGAAAACAGTGAAAAACAGTGAAAAAGGTAGGGGTATGAACTCACCGGACTCGGAAATGTGTTGGTTTTGGATACTAGACGTTGATCCGGGAATTGTTTACTTGTGATGCCCTATGTAAAATGAAATAATGTCCATATATATACAATTAGGGATACTTTAACTAATTATATGGAACATTACACTCCAACGAAGTTAAACATCTCAAAATGAGCGTTTGGAGTGACCCGGGTGACATCTTCGGACGTGTAAAGGCACTAGGGACTTGGGACTTGAGTTTACTCTCCATAAGTAAACATTTAAATGAGTTTACAACCACAAAACACACACATACATGAGTTTACGGCCGTAAACTCATGTAGGTGTGGTTTTGGGTGTTTAAATTGCTTAAATGGACATGAGGATTATTGGAATGGATTTCTAAAATGCCTTGGGATACTTGGAATGAGTTTACAACATTTAAACATGAGTTTACGGCCATACTCTTAGAGTTTACGGCCGTAAACTCACCCATGGCCAAGAATGGTTAGTTTAAGCTACAAAGGATAATCACATGTGATTTTAGTTAATTTTCCAAGCCTTGAAATGAATTTAGAACACCATTTATCACACTTTTTGGAGTTTACGGCCTAAAGGTATGTTCTAAGGCCATAAACTCTCCTTTACCCATGAAAAAGATAGTTTTTGATGCTTAAAACAATCACATGTGATTAATAGAATTTATTCCAAGACCTAGTATGAGTTTTATGGGACATTTGAGGGGTGTTATGGAGTTTACGGCCCATGAGACCCTCTTCATGGCCGTAAACTCTAATATAGGGTGATATAATGTGTTTCAAGGTCTAAAACTTGCATAGAAGGGCTTCTAAAATTTATCTAAAGGCTTTAGGGGTGTTTAGTTTGCATTTTAACACCAAAAATTTTGGAGTTTACGGCCCAAGAACAAGCCTTGGCCGTAAACTCTTAGAAAACCCACAAATGATGTGTTTAAGTCCCTTAAACTATTTTTGGTTGGTCCCTTGATTTATTCCAAGGCTTTTGGTGGTGTTGGATGGCTTTCTAACACTTTAGAATTGAATTTATGCCTTGTTTTAGGGAGTTTACGGCCCAAGCACTCCCCTTGGCCGTAAACTCACATAAGTCCCTCAAAAGTTATGTTTCAAGTGTCCAAATGTTATATCCAAGGTCCTATAATTCATACCTAAGCCATAGAAATGATTTGGAAGGGTTTAAAGGCATGAAAACCCTAGATTATTGAGTTTACGGCCCAAGAATGCTCCTTGGCCGTAAACTCCTTCAAACTTCACAAAGTTCATGTTTTAATTTTTTAGAGTCCATATCTTAAAGCCATTTAGCCATATCTAAGTCCCAAACTTGTCAAGGAGGGGTTTAAGGGCTTAAAAACCCCATTAAATGGAGTTTACGGCCCAAGCTTGCTCCTTGGCCGTAAACTCATGTTCTTGGTCCCAAAACACAAATAATTCATCAATTTGAAGGCTAAAGATGATGAATAACATGCTAGAGAGGTTACCTTAAAGATTTGAAGCCTTAAACTTGTGATTTGGACCTTAATTCTAGCTTGGAGGAGAGAGGTTGTAAGAGTTTAGTGAGAATTTGGCCAAAGGCTTCAAATGGAGTCTTAAACATGTTTATATAATGTTCGGGAAGTGGACACAATAGAATTCTACCCGATACCGATGTTAAGTGGGGTTTTTGGTCGTATCCGATTGAGTTACCGTAACCCGATACAGTAATTTCTAGAAATATTCCGATCACTAAAGTTGGGTGTTAAAATGATTTCTAAATGTATTAAGACCCCCATTAAGTCATTTTAAATTATTAAAACTAATGACTTAATAAAATGACGAAATTGGAAACGAAATTGAAAATGACGTCGGGTTGATCGGATTGAATTACAAGTTGGTACAAGAAGTGACATGAAATTTCGGGTTGTTACATTATCCCCCCATTAGAGGGAATTTCGTCCCGAAATTCAAGACAAGAAATAAGATAAAATACAAATCATGGACTTAGAAAGAGTTGTGGATATTTTTGTTTCATCGAGTCCTCTCGCTCCCAAGTGAACTCCGGTCCTCGCTTGGCATTCCAGCGAACCTTCACCAACGGGATGCGACTCTGTTTCGTACGTTTGACTTCTTGATCCATGATTTCAATTGGTTCCTCCACAAAGTTGAGGTTTTCATCGATCTTAATCTCGTCTAATGGAATTACTAGAGTTTCATCGGATAAGCACTTCTTGAGGTTTGAAACATGAAAGACGGGATGGATATTACTAAGTTCGTGAGGTAAATGAAGCTTATAAGCTACCAGACCAACTCTGGCGATGATTTCAAAAGGTCCAATGTACCTCGGTATTAGTTTCCCACGTTTACCGAAACGTACAGTGCCTTTCCAGGGTGAGACCTTCAACAGAACACGGTCCCCAACCTGGAATTCTAGTGGTTTCCGACGATTATCAGCGTAACTCTTCTGACGATCGCGCGAGGCCTTTAGTCGTTCACGGATTTGGATAATTTTCTCAGTGGTTTCGCGGATGATTTCAGGACCGGTAAGTGCACTGTCAGGGACTCGACTCTTGGCTAACTGTATATCTCCTACCTCGGCCCAGCACATAGGGGATCTGCACTTGCGACCGTATAGAGCTTCGAACGGGGCAGCCCTAATGCTGGTGTGGTAACTGTTGTTGTATGAGAATTCGATCAATGGTAGATGTGCGTCCCATGACTTTCCAAAGTCAATGACACATGCCCTAAGCATGTCCTCCAGAGTTTGGATTGTTCTTTCGCTTTGACCATCAGTCTGAGGATGGTATGCCGTGCTCATGTCTAGTTGGGTTCCAAGGGCTTTCTGAAGAGACTGCCAAAAGCGGGAAGTAAACCTGCTATCTCGATCAGAGATAATGGGTGTAGGTACGCCGTGCAGTCGGACTACCTCTTGAATATATATCCGTGTGAGTCTTTCCATCTTGTATGATTCTTTAATTGGAACGAAGTGAGCTGATTTTGTCAAACGATCGACAATCACCCAAATAGTATCATACCCATTCAAGCACTTGGGTAATTTGGTGATGAAATCCATGGTGATCATCTCCCATTTCCATTCAGGTATCTCAGGTTGCTGGAGCAGACCCGAGGGTTTCTGATGTTCAACTTTTACCTTGGCGCAAGTCAAACATTTGCCCACATATGAAGCTATCTCAGCCTTCATATTTGGCCACCAATATTGCTTCTTGAGATCTAAGTACATCTTGTCAGAGCCCGGGTGAATAGAGTATTTGGTTCTGTGTGCTTCCTCCATGACTAATTCTCTAAATCCTCCGAACTTGGGAATCCAGATTCGATCCATAAAACAATGGATTCCGTCACTTCTGATCTCAAGTTTCTTTTCCATCCCTCTCAAAGCTTCAGTTGTCATGTTCTCGGGTTTCAGGGCTTCTAACTGAGCTTCTTGGATTTGCATGGGTAGGTTGGAATGGATGGTTATCGACTGGCTCTTCACTTTGTTGCTGGTACTCTCCTTTCGACTAAGGGCATCTGCTACCACATTGGCCTTGCCGGGATGGTAACGGATTTCACACTCATAATCACTGAGTAATTCTACTAATTGCCTTTGTCTCATGTTCAAGTCTTTTTGGTCAAAGATATGTTGTAGGCTCTTATGGTCAGTGAAGATCGTGCACTTGGTTCCGTAAAGGTAATGCCTCCAATTCTTCAATGCAAATACTACGGCTCCTAGCTCCAAGTCGTGTGTGGTATAGTTGACCTCGTGTGTTTTCAACTGCCTAGAGGCATAAGCAATCACTTTTCCTCTCTGCATAAGCACACAACCTAAACCTTGAGTAGACGCATCGCAGTAGACAACAAAGTCCTCTATCCCTTCAGGTAGGGATAGGACAGGCGCAATGCACAAAGCTTTCTTCAACGTTTGAAATGTGGTCTCTTGTTTATCACTCCAACAAAAGGGTACACCTTTCTGTGTTAGAGTGGTTAGAGGTTTGGCGATTCGGGAAAAGTTTTGGATGAACCTTCGATAATAGCCAGCGAGACCCAAGAATTGTCGGATTTCTGTGGGTGTCTTCGGTGCTGACCAATTCTCTATTGCCTTAATCTTGGAAGGATCAACATGAATACCTTCCTCACTTATCACATGACCAAGGAAGGTTACCTTCCGAATCCAGAACTCACATTTTGAAAATTTCGCGTATAACTTCTCAGATCGTAGGGTCTCCAACACTAGTCTCAAGTGTTGTTTGTGGTCTTCTTCACTTTGGGAATAAACGAGTATATCATCGATGAACACTATAACGAACTTATCCAAATAAGGATGACACACCCGGTTCATCAGATCCATGAACACTGCTGGTGCGTTGGTTAAACCGAAGGGCATCACTACGAACTCGTAGTGTCCATATCGAGTTCTGAAAGCTGTTTTGGGCACATCACTTTCATGAACTCGTAACTGATGGTACCCTGACCGAAGGTCTATCTTAGAGAAGTAACTGGCTCCCTGGAGTTGATCGAAAAGGTCATCTATTCGAGGAAGAGGATATCGGTTTTTGACAGTCAACTTGTTTAGCTCACGATAATCAATACACATACGAAAGGATCCATCCTTCTTCTTGACAAACAAAACCGGAGCTCCCCAGGGTGAGGAACTCGGTCTAATGAATCCTTTGTTAAGCAACTCGTTAAGTTGACTAGATAACTCCTGCATCTCTGCTGGAGCTAAGCGATACGGAGATTTCGCTACAGGAGTAGCCCCAGGAATTAGGTCAATACGGAACTCGACCTGACGTTCAGGAGGGATTCCTGGAAGCTCTTCGGGAAACACATCAGGAAAATTGCAGACCTCGGGGATGCTCGCGAGGTTTTTAACTTCTTGATTTTCGTTGATCACGTGAGCCAAGAATGCAACACACTCCTTACGCAGGAGTTTCTGAGCTTTGATGCAGGAAATGATATGAAGGTTGGAACCGAGTTTATCGCCATAGATCACTAAAGTTTGACCAGAAGGAAGGTTAAGACGGATGGCTTTTTCGAAGCAAAGGATATCTGCATGATTGGGACTCAACCAATCCATGCCAATGATGACATCAAAGCTCTTTATGGATATGGGCATAAGATCGATAGGAAACTAATGGTCGTTTAAGTTGAGAATGCAATTTACGAATACCTCACTCGCACTCTCTTTCTCTCCGTTTGCCATTTCGACGGTAAACATTTCAGTTAGTGGTTGGGAATTATGTTTTAGGTTATGTTTGAATGCATGACTAATAAAACTTCTTTTAGCGCCCGAATCGAAAAGAATATTAGCATACGAGTTGTCGAGAAGAAACGTACCCGAGACAACATTGGGATCGGCAACTGCTTCTTCTCGTCCCATAGCAAGGAACCTTCCTGTGTTGCCAGCAGTAGTCTTCTTGGGGCAGTTCCTTTTAAAGTGCCCGGCCTCACCACAGTTATAACAGGCTTGACCAACGCCTGTTCCAGAAGATTGATTTGCTGACTGAGTCGGAGCTTTGCAATATCGAACAGTGTGTCCCTTCTTACCACAATTGGTACAGGATAGTTCTCGACAGGGACCCGGGTTGTGGTGATACTTGCATTTTTCACAAAGAGGGAGGTTACCAACATATCGGTTGGTAGGAGTTGGTGCTGTGGATCCCATAACAGAAGCAGCAGCTACGGGGGTAGTAGCAGCATGAACTGCTACTGTTTGTTGTCTTTTGGAGGAGCCTTGGGAAGATTGACCCTTCTTTTTCTTCCAAAATTTCCTCTTTTCACCACTCCTTTGAGTCGGCTCAGAAGTGGTAGTGATTTCCTTAACATCGTCGCTGTGATCAATCAGAATTTGAGCTAAAGTCTTGGCACTATCGTAAGTATTCGGACGAGCAGCCAAAACATGACTCTTTGTCGGTTGAGATAACCCCCAAACGAACCTTTCGATCTTTTTGTTTTTAGGAGTGACTAATCCCGGGCAGAGAAGTGCGAGATCATCAAATCGGTAAGTATATGCAGCAATGTCAGAACCTTTCATCTTCAAGTTCCAAAGCTCATGTTCTAATTTCTGCATTTCGCCACGGGGGCAGTACTCAGCAATGAGAAGTTCTTTCATGGCCTCCCAGCCCATGGCATTGGCTACGGGTAAGGTCAGAGATTTGACTCGGCCATTCCACCAAGTCAAGGCTTTATCATCGAAGGTACAGGCCGCAAATTTAACTTTATCAGACTCAGCACAAGCACAAATTTCGAAGATGGATTCGATTTTCTCGAACCATCGGGATAAGGAAATGACACCTCCAGTGCCATTAAAGGATGTTGGCTTCGCGTTCATAAAATCCTTATAGGAACTTCCTCTTTGGTGTCCCTGACTACCTTCAGGGTTTTGAGATTGAGAACCACCTCCTGAACCATTAGGGTTCATTTGCGACATAGCTGCTACCATTGCAGTTGTCATCATTGTCTGGAGTGATGCTAGGTCAAACTGGGGAGGGGGTGGCGGCGAAGAGGGATTGTCGTTGTTCTTTGAGCTGGGTCTTCTTCTTGGAGGCATCTTGATCTAAAAAGATCGAGAAAGAGAGGATCATAAGTCCTCTGAATTGAATCAAGAGATATGGGACAGGAGATATCTCTTCAAAGCAAATATAGCATCATACTAAGCGATAAAACAGAAAGGAGTTATCAAGATAGAACATTTTATCACTAGAGTAATAATCAAAGAATAACGCGTATACAAGAACTCCTACAAAGGATTGGCTCGAGAAATACTCCCATAGTATTTCATGGTTCGCTGCAGCGACGATTTGTTGTTTGGGATATTGGGTAAATTTTAGGCATGCCACGTACCACAATCACTCCCAGGCACATGTTGGCCGTGTCTCGAATGAATATAGTTGGCCAGGCTATATTGACCCTAGACACGACTACATAACTGCCCAGGTTTAACTGCAATACACAACACCCATTTACTTATGTTTTGTTCTACTTATAGATACGAGTCTCGACGGTTCGGTATACTTGTATATTTTTGAAAATACTTATAGTCTGGAGATACTTTTATTTCAGAGGACTTAGGCCCTTTAGTGTTTATAGTTTTATACCATGTAAGGTTTGGTATACTTTATTCACTATAAACAAGGGCTCTGATACCAATCTGTCACACCCCGAAAACCGAAGGCGGAAATATTTCCGGGGTTGACTCCACGTTGAGTATCAAATCCAATGCACATAGTAAGTAAAGTAAAACAACCATTACATTACATAATAAAGTTTTACAGTTGTTTCAAAAGTAAAGTTTGTATAGTTATGATACATAGTATATATAGACAAAATGAAACGGATCTTCACGTACTCCGTCTTCTGATCAAAAGAAATCTTCGGGGTACCTGTTCTAACGCTGACCTGAGAACACAAGCGGTTTGAAAATCAGCATAAAGCTGGTGAGTTCATAAATAGTTTTGTTTTGAAAAATGTTTATGTTTCCTTTCTGTTTCTGAAAATGTATCAGTGCATTCCCAGGAAAGTCCCATACTTTCCTGAATAGTTAGTTATTGTAAAAGATGTAATGATATACAATTGGTTACACTTTTCTGGTTATGTGAATGTTACCCAGGAATGCCCCATGCATTCCTGTATGTTGGTTTTAAATGTAAAAGATGTATTCTATCAAACCTGGTTATGTACAAAGTTTTCTCCAGGAAGGTCCCATACCTTCCTGAATGTTGGTTATTATTTGTAAAAGATGTAAAAGATGTAAAAGATGTAAACTGAATCCTGGTTATCTGTAAAAATGTAGTATATGGTTCATTATTACTATAAGTAAATCTCTGTTATCCTAATTGCGAGTTCCATAACCATACTAAAGACTGAACCTGTGGCAATAAGTAGTCCACAACCTTGTGGCAATAAGTAGTCCACAATCCTTATGACTTTCGTCACCCTTGAACCATTTCGGTTCGACTGTAGCTAGCAGCCAGGTGTGGGGTAGTCAGCCCCGTATAGATCTATACACTCAAGTCACGCTCTCTAAATCCCAGAGATTCTGGTTACGGGTGTAGTCCTCCACTCGCGTATCTATGTGGAGTGTTCGCCGAGGACGTGTCTCCAATCATACGGAATAACAAATTTACTAGTAATAATAGGATAATCCTCCATTCGCGTACCTCTGTGGAATGTTACCGAGGACAAGACTATGTACGAATTATATTGTTTATGTATTATAATGTCATGCTTTTAACTGATAAAATATGGAAACCATTTGTGAAATATACTAAACATAACCGTTTATAAATCCATTTCACAAATAAATGTTTAAGTGAGCTGTATATTCTACTGGTTATCAGTTACGTGTATCAGTATTAAAAGCATAAGAAATGTGAAACGCACACAAACGAAAATAATTTTGAGTACAGGAAAACCCTTGTACTTTGCTTGTGTTCCCCCCCTTGAAAACAGTGAAAAACAGTGAAAAAGGTAGGGGTATGAACTCACCGGACTCGGAAATGTGTTGGTTTTGGATACTAGACGTTGATCCGGGAATTGTTTAATTGTGATGCCCTATGTAAAATGAAATAATGTCCATATATATACAATTAGGGATACTTTAACTAATTATATGGAACATTACACTCCAACGAAGTTAAACATCTCAAAATGAGCGTTTGGAGTGACCCGGGTGACATCTTCGGACGTGTAAAGGCACTAGGGACTTGGGACTTGAGTTTACTCTCCATAAGTAAACATTTAAATGAGTTTACAACCACAAAACACACACATACATGAGTTTACGGCCGTAAACTCATGTAGGTGTGGTTTTGGGTGTTTAAATTGCTTAAATGGACATGAGGATTATTGGAATGGATTTCTAAAATGCCTTGGGACACTTGGAATGAGTTTACAACATTTAAACATGAGTTTACGGCCATAATCTTAGAGTTTACGGCCGTAAACTCACCCATGGCCAAGAATGGTTAGTTTAAGCTACAAAGGACAATCACATGTGATTTTAGTTAATTTTCCAAGCCTTGAAATGAATTTAGAACACCATTTAACACACTTTTTGGAGTTTACGGCCTAAAGGTATGTTCTAAGGCCGTAAACTCTCCTTTACCCATGAAAAAGATAGTTTTTGATGCTTAAAACAATCACATGTGATTAATAGAATTTATTCGAAGACCTAGTATGAGTTTTATGGGACATTTGAGGGGTGTTATGGAGTTTACGGCCTATGAGACCCTCTTCATGGCCGTAAACTCTAATATAGGGTGATATAATGTGTTTCAAGGTCTAAAACTTGCATAGAAGGGCTTCTAAAATTTATCTAAAGGCTTTAGGGATGTTTAGTTTGCATTTTAACACCAAAAATTTTGGAGTTTACGGCCCAACTTGGGCCGTAAACTCTTAGAAAACCCACAAATGATGTGTTTAAGTCCCTTAAACTATTTTTGGTTGGTCCCTTGATTTATTCCAAGGCTTTTGGTGGTGTTGGATGGCTTTCTAACACTTTAGAATTGAATTTATGCCTTGTTTTAGGGAGTTTATGGCCCAAGCACTCCCCTTGGCCGTAAACTCACATAAGTCCCTCAAAAGTTATGTTTCAAGTGTCCAAATGTTATATCCAAGGTCCTATAATTCATACCTAAGCCATAGAAATGATTTGGAAGGGTTTAAAGGCATGAAAACCCTAGATTATTGAGTTTACCGCCCAAGAATGCTCCTTGGCCGTAAACTCCTTCAAACTTCACAAAGTTCATGTTTTAATTGTTTAGAGTCCATATCTTAAAGCCATTTAGCCATATCTAAGTCCCAAACTTGTCAAGGAGGGGTTTAAGGGCTTAAAAACCCCATTAAATGGAGTTTACGGCCCAAGCTTGCTCCTTGGCCGTAAACTCATGTTCTTGGTCCCAAAACACAAATAATTCATCAATTTGAAGGCTAAAGATGATGAATAACATGCTAGAGAGGTTACCTTAAAGATTTGAAGCCTTAAACTTGTGATTTGAACCTTAATTCTAGCTTGGAGGAGAGAGGTTGTAAGAGTTTAGTGAGAATTTGGGCAAAGGCTTCAAATGGAGTCTTAAACATGTTTATATAATGTTCGGGAATTGGACACGATAGAATTCTACCCGATACCGATGTTAAGTGGGGTTTTTGGTCGTATCCGATTGAGTTACCGTAACCCGATACAGTAATTTCTAGAAATATTCCGATCACTAAAGTTGGGTGTTAAAATGCTTTCTAAATGTATTAAGACCCCCATTAAGTCATTTTAAATTATTAAAACTAATGACTTAATAAAATGACGAAATTGGAAACGAAATTGAAAATGACGTCGGGTTGATCGGATGGAATTACAAGTTGGTACAAGAAGTGACATGAAATTTCGGGTTGTTACAGATAAGGCAAGAAAGCATATAACTGGGGCCTACACAAAGCAGTATGAACTGTTGAGGGACTATGTTCTCGAACTTCAAGCCCCCAACCCAGACACCACAGTGAAAATAGATGTATGTTCTGAGCCTAACCCTGATTCCCCAACCAGGCAGTTTAGAAGAATTTATGTGTGTTTGGGTCCACTGAAAAAAGGGTTCAAGGCATGCCTTAGGGACTTATTAGGTTTTGATGGTGCCTTCATGAAAGGACCATTCCTTGGGCAGGTCCTTTCAGCAGTTGGTCTTGATTCCAATAATGGAATTTACCCATTAGCATATGGGATTGTTGAGTCTGAAAACACAGAAAGCTGGAAATGGTTTTTAGATAACATTGGGGATGACTTGGACCTTGGAAGAAACTCAAATTTTACTTTCATAAGTGACAGGCAAAAGGTAAAGCTGGAAGTGGTTTTTATACATTTGGTCATTTAAAGTGTGGTTTTAAATTAATTATAATGATTGACAATTGATTCTGCAGGGTTTACATACTGCAGTTGAGCAATTGTTTCCCAATGCTGAGCATAGATATTGTATCAGACATATTCATGCCAATATGAGGAAAAGATGGAGGAAAACAGAGTATAGGGACCACTTATGGAAGTGTGCATTAGCTACCACCATTCCTGAGTTTGAACATTTGATGAAGGAGTTTAGTCAGTATGATAAGGAGGCATGTTAATGGTTGAAGCAAAATCCTCCTAAACATTGGGCAAAGAGTCATTTTTCAGGTAAATTTATATATTCCAATTTGGTCCTTATGTCTTTCACTTAGTGAACTGTTTTACTTGTATGTGAATTATATTAAATGTTTTTTAATGGTAATGTACACACAGGAAGAGCAGTTTCTGACGTGTTGATATCATACATGTGTGAAGTGTTTAATGGGAAGATAGAGAAAGGAAGGGATAAACCTATCATTAGATGTTTTGAATACATAAGGGAGTATCTAATGAAGAGGATATGTAATTTCATGAAGGAAATGAAAAAGGCTAAAGGTCCACTAACACCCACAGCAACAGACATCCTAGGTGCAAGAAAAACAGTTGCTTAACAATACATTACTAGGTGGAATGGGGGAGACAAGTATCAAGTCACAGGAGCTTTGCAGGATCAACATGTGGTTGATGTTAGGAACAAAACATGCACTTGTAGAAAATGGGAATTAACTGGAATTCCATGCAGACATGCAATTGCAACTCTGAATGAGATGAGTAAAGACCCAGAGGCTGAGCTTGACATTTACAAATGGGTTCACAAGGTGTATTTTCTAGAGACATGGAAAAAGGCTTATTCTTTTAAGGTGGAGCCAATTAAGGGTAGATCTATGTGGCCCAAAAGTGAATGTCCCACAAAGCTAATCCCTCCTCCACATCGTGTCTTTAACTTTTAACATATTACTTCTACTTATAATGTTATGTCTTTAACTTTTAACATATTATACTTAATTTATTAGATTTAATATGTTGGTGTATGTAAACTATTTAATAATTTAAAGCTATAACTTTGGAAATGTTTGGACAATGTAAGGCTTAGGGCATAGTGTAGAGGAGTTGTACGTGTCACCAATAAAGGCCAAGTGGGTAGTCAAGCTACCACTTCAAAAAGAAAGGGTAAAGAATTAAAGACACAAAAAGTAACATGTGGTTGGTACATTCATGCATCTAGGTCAAATCCTGAATCCGACTAGTTGATAAGGACCTTAAACCAAACTCACACATGTTTGCAAACAAGGAAACTCAGGGCTTGTACTGCTTCTTTAATCAGCAAAAAAATCTTTGATCAAGTTGAGGCGAATCCAGATATACCTTTGAGAGCCATACAAGATCACTTTCAAAAGACCTACCAAGTGGGTGTTACTATGGACAACGTGTTCAGGGCAAAGGATAAGGCAAGAAAGCATATAACTGGGGACTACACAAAGCAATATGAACTGTTGAGGGACTATGTTCTCGAACTTCAAGCCACCAACCCAGACACCACAGTGAAAATAGATGTATGTTCTGAGCCTAACCCTGATTCCCCAACCAGGCAGTTTAGAAGAATTTATGTGTGTTTGGGTCCACTGAAAAAAGGGTTCAAGGCATGCCTTAGGGACTTATTAGGTTTTGATGGTGCCTTCATGAAAGGACCATTCCTTGGGCAGGTCCTTTCAGCAGTTGGTCTTGATTCCAATAATGGAATTTACCCATTAGCATATGGCATTGTTGAGTCTGAAAACACAAAAAGCTGGAAATGGTTTTTAGATAACATTGGGGATGACTTGGACCTTGGAAGAAACTCAAATTTTACTTTCATAAGTGACAGGCAAAACGTAAAGCTGGAAGTGGTTTTTATACATTTGGACATTTAAAGTGTGGTTTTAAATTAATTCTAATGATTGACAATTGATTTTGCAGGGTTTACATACTGCAGTTGAGCAATTGTTTCCCAATGCTGAGCATAGATATTGTATCAGAGATATTCATGACAATATGAGGAAAAGATGGAGGAAAATAGAGTATAAGGACCACTTATGGAAGTGTGCATTAGCTACCACCATTCCTGAGTTTGAACATTTGATGAAGGAGTTTAGTCAGTATGATAAGGAGGCATGTTAATGGTTGAAGCAAAATCCTCCTAAACATTGGGCAAAGAGTCATTTTTCAGGTAAATTTATATATTCCAATTTAGTCCTTATGTCTTTCACTTAGTGAACTCTTTTACTTGTATGTGAATTGTATTAAATGTTTTTTAATGGTAATGTACACACAGGAAGAGCAGTTTCTGATGTGTTGATATCAAACATGTGTGAAGTGTTTAATGGGAAGATAGAGAAAGGAAGGGATAAACCTATCAATGGATGTTGAGAATACATAAGGGAGTATCTAATGCAGAGGATATGTAATTTCATGAAGGAAATGAAAAAGGCTAAAGGTCCACTAACACCCACAGCAACAGACATCCTAGGTGCAAGAAAAACAGTTGCCTAACAATACATTGCTAGGTGGAATGGGGGAGACATGTATCAAGTCACAGGAGCTTTGCAGGATCAACATGTGGTTGATGTTAGGAACAAAACATGCACTTGTAGAAAATGGGAATGAATTGGAATTCCATGCAGACATGCAATTGCAACTCTGAATGAGATGAGTAAAGACCCAGAGGCTGAGCTTGACATTTACAAATGGGTTCACAAGGTGTATTTTCTAGAGACATGGAAAAAGGCTTATTCTTTTAAGGTGGAGCCAATTAAGGGTAGATCTATGTGGCCCAAAAGTGAATGTCCCACAAAGCTAATCCCTCCTCCACATCGTGTCTTTAACTTTTAACATATTACTTCTACTTATAATGTTATGTCTTTAACTTTTAACATATTATACTTAATTTATTAGATTTAATATGTTGGTGTATGTAAACTATTTAATAATTTAAAGCTATAACTTTGGAAATGTTTGGACAATGTAAGGCTTAGGGCATAGTGTAGAGGAGTTGTACGTGTCACCAATAAAGGCCAAGTGGGTAGTCAAGCTACCACTTCAAAAAGAAAGGGTAAAGAATTAAAGACACAAAAAGTAACATGTGGTTGGTACATTCATGCATCTAGGTCAAATCCTGAATCCGACTGGTTTATTCCAATTTGGTCCTTATGTCTTTCACTTAGTGAACTGTTTTACTTGTATGAAAAAGGAAATGAAAAAGGCTAAAGGTCCACTAACACCCACAGCAACAGACATCCTAGGTGCAAGAAAAACAGTTGCCTAACAATACATTGCTAGGTGGAATGGGGGAGACAAGTATCAAGTCACAGGAGCTTTGCAGGGTCAACATGTGGTTGATGTTAGGAACAAAACATGCACTTGTAGAAAATGGGAATGAATTGGAATTCCATGCAGACATGCAATTGCAACTCTGAATGAGATGAGTAAAGACCCAGAGGCTGAGCTTGACATTTACAAATGGGTTCACAAGGTGTATTTTATAGAGACATGGAAAAAGGCTTATTCTTTTAAGGTGGAGCCAATTAAGGGTAGATCTATGTGGCCCAAAAGCGAATGTCCCACAAAGCTAATCCCCCCTCCACATCGTGTCTTTAACTTTTAACATATTACTTCTACTTATAATGTTATGTCTTTAACTTTTAACATATTATACTTAATTTATTAGATTTAATATGTTGGTGTATGTAAACTATTATCAATTTCAAGCTATAACTTTTGAAATGTTTTGACAATGTAAGGCTTAGGGCATAGTGTAGAGGAGTTGTACGTGTCACCAATAAAGGCCAAGTGGGTACTCAAGCTACCACTTCAAAAAGAAAGGGTAAAGAATTAAAGACACAAAAAGTAACATGTGGTTGGTACATTCATGCATCTTGGTCAAATCCTGAATCTGACTGGTTTATAAGGACCTTAAACCAAACTCACACATGTTTGCAAACAAGGAAACTCAGGGCTTGTACTGCTTCTTTAATCAGCAAAAAAATCTTTGATCAAGTTGAGGCGAATCCAAATATACCTTTGAGAGCCATACAAGATCACTTTCAAAAGACCTACCAAGTGGGTGTTACTATGGACAACGTTTTCAGGGCAAAGGATAAGGCAAGAAAGCATATAACTGGGGACTATAGAAAGCTGTATGAACTGTTGAGGGACTATGTTCTCGAACTTCAAGCCACCAACCCAGACACCACAGTGAAAATAGATGTATGTTCTGAGCCTAACCCTGATTCCCCAACCAGGCAGTTTAGAAGAATTTATGTGTGTTTGGGTCCACTGAAAAAAGGGTTCAAGGCATGCCTTAGGGACTTATTAGGTTTTGATGGTGCCTTCATGAAAGGACCATTCCTTGCGCAGGTCCTTTCAGCAGTTGGTCTTGATTCCAATAATGGAATTTACCCATTAGCATATGGCATTGTTGAGTCTGAAAACACAAAATGCTGGAAATGGTTTTTAGATAACATTGGGGATGACTTGGACCTTGGAAGAAACTCAAATTTTACTTTCATAAGTGACAGGCAAAAGGTAAAGCTGGAAGTGGTTTTTATACATTTGGTCATTTAAAGTGTGGTTTTAAATTAATTCTAATGATTGACAATTGATTTTGCAGGGTTTACATACTGCAGTTGAGCAATTGTTTCCCAATGCTGAGCATAGATATTGTATCAGACATATTCATGACAATATGAGGAAAAGATGGAGGAAAATAGAGTATAGGGACCACTTATGGAAGTGTGCATTAGCTACCACCATTCCTGAGTTTGAACATTTGATGAAGGAGTTTAGTCAGTATGATAAGGAGGCATGTTAATGGTTGAAGCAAAATCCTCCTAAACATTGGGCAAAGAGTCATTTTTCAGGTAAATTTATATATTCCAATTTGGTCCTTATGTCTTTCACTGAGTGAACTGTTTTACTTGTATGTGAATTGTATTAAATGTTTTTTAATGGTAATGTACACACAGGAAGAGCAGTTTCTGATGTGTTGATATCAAACATGTGTGAAGTGTTTAATGGGAAGATAGAGAAAGGAAGGGATAAACCTATCAATGGATGTTTAGAATACATAAGGGAGTATCTAATGAAGAGGATATGTAATTTCATGAAGGAAATGAAAAAGGCTAAAGGTCCACTAACACCCACAGCAACAGACATCCTAGGTGCAAGAAAAACAGTTGCCTAACAATACATTGCTAGGTGGAATGGGGGAGACAAGTATCAAGTCACAGGAGCTTTGCAGGGTCAACATGTGGTTGATGTTAGGAACAAAACATGCACTTGTAGAAAATGGGAATGAATTGGAATTCCATGCAGACATGCAATTGCAACTCTGAATGAGATGAGTAAAGACCCAGAGGCTGAGCTTGACATTTACAAATGGGTTCACAAGGTGTATTTTATAGAGACATGGAAAAAGGCTTATTCTTTTAAGGTGGAGCCAATTAAGGGTAGATCTATGTGGCCCAAAAGCGAATGTCCCACAAAGCTAATCCCCCCTCCACATCGTGTCTTTAACTTTTAACATATTACTTCTACTTATAATGTTATGTCTTTAACTTTTAACATATTATACTTAATTTATTAGATTTAATATGTTGGTGTATGTAAACTATTATCAATTTAAAGCTATAACTTTTGAAATGTTTGGACAATGTAAGGCTTAGGGCATAGTGTAGAGGAGTTGTACGTGTCACCAATAAAGGCCAAGTGGGTACTCAAGCTACCACTTCAAAAAGAAAGGGTAAAGAATTAAAGACACAAAAAGTAACATGTGGTTGGTACATTCATGCATCTTGGTCAAATCCTGAATCCGACTGGTTTATAAGGACCTTAAACCAAACTCACACATGTTTGCAAACAAGGAAACTCAGGGCTTGTACTGCTTCTTTAATCAGCAAAAAAATCTTTGATCAAGTTGAGGCGAATCCAGATATACCTTTGAGAGCCATACAAGATCACTTTCAAAAGACCTACCAAGTGGGTGTTACTATGGACAACGTTTTCAGGGCAAAGGATAAGGCAAGAAAGCATATAACTGGGGACTATAGAAAGCTGTATGAACTGTTGAGGGACTATGTTCTCGAACTTCAAGCCACCAACCCAGACACCACAGTGAAAATAGATGTATGTTCTGAGCCTAACCCTGATTCCCCAACCAGGCAGTTTAGAAGAATTTATGTGTGTTTGGGTCCACTGAAAAAAGGGTTCAAGGCATGCCTTAGGGACTTATTAGGTTTTGATGGTGCCTTCATGAAAGGACCATTCCTTGCGCAGGTCCTTTCAGCAGTTGGTCTTGATTCCAATAATGGAATTTACCCATTAGCATATGGCATTGTTGAGTCTGAAAACACAAAATGCTGGAAATGGTTTTTAGATAACATTGGGGATGACTTGGACCTTGGAAGAAACTCAAATTTTACTTTCATAAGTGACAGGCAAAAGGTAAAGCTGGAAGTGGTTTTTATACATTTGGTCATTTAAAGTGTGGTTTTAAATTAATTCTAATGATTGACAATTGATTTTTGCAGGGTTTACATACTGCAGTTGAGCAATTGTTTCCCAATGCTGAGCATAGATATTGTATCAGACATATTCATGACAATATGAGGAAAAGATGGAGGAAAATAGAGTATAGGGACCACTTATGGAAGTGTGCATTAGCTACCACCATTCCTGAGTTTGAACATTTGATGAAGGAGTTTAGTCAGTATGATAAGGAGGCATGTTAATGGTTGAAGCAAAATCCTCCTAAACATTGGGCAAAGAGTCATTTTTCAGGTAAATTTATATATTCCAATTTGGTCCTTATGTCTTTCAGTGAGTGAACTGTTTTACTTGTATGTGAATTGTATTAAATGTTTTTTAATGGTAATGTACACACAGGAAGAGCAGTTTCTGATGTGTTGATATCAAACATGTGTGAAGTGTTTAATGGGAAGATAGAGAAAGGAAGGGATAAACCTATCAATGGATGTTTAGAATACATAAGGGAGTATCTAATGAAGAGGATATGTAATTTCATGAAGGAAATGAAAAAGGCTAAAGGTCCACTAACACCCACAGCAACAGACATCCTAGGTGCAAGAAAAACAGTTGCCTAACAATACATTGCTAGGTGGAATGGGGGAGACAAGTATCAAGTCACAGGAGCTTTGCAGGGTCAACATGTGGTTGATGTTAGGAACAAAACATGCACTTGTAGAAAATGGGAATGAATTGGAATTCCATGCAGACATGCAATTGCAACTCTGAATGAGATGAGTAAAGACCCAGAGGCTGAGCTTGACATTTACAAATGGGTTCACAAGGTGTATTTTCTAGAGATATGGAAAAAGGCTTATTCTTTTAAGGTGGAGCCAATTAAGGGTAGATCTATGTGGCCCAAAATTGAATGTCCCACAAAGCTAATCCCTCCTCCACATCGTGTATTTAACTTTTAACATATTACTTCTACTTATAATGTTATGTCTTTAACTTTTAACATATTATACTTAATTTATTAGATTTAATATGTTGGTGTATGTAAACTATTATCAATTTAAAGCTATAACTTTTGAAATGTTTGGACAATGTAAGGCTTAGGGCATAGTGTAGAGGAGTTGTACGTGTCACCAATAAAGGCCAAGTGGGTAGTCAAGCTACCACTTCAAAAAGAAAGGGTAAAGAATTAAAGACACAAAAAGTAACATGTGGTTGGTACATTCATGCATCTAGGTCAAATCCTGAATCCGACTGGTTTATAAGGACCGTAAACCAAACTCACACATGTTTGCAAACAAGGAAACTCAGGGCTTGTACTGCTTCTTTAATCAGCAAAAAAATCTTTGATCAAGTTGAGGCGAATCCAGATATACCTTTGAGAGCCATACAAGATCACTTTCAAAAGACCTACCAAGTGGGTGTTACTATGGACAACGTTTTCAGGGCAAAGGATAAGGCAAGAAAGCATATAACTGGGGACTATAGAAAGCTGTATGAACTGTTGAGGGACTATGTTCTCGAACTTCAAGCCACCAACCCAGACACCACAGTGAAAATAGATGTATGTTCTGAGCCTAACCCTGATTCCCCAACCAGGCAGTTTAGAAGAATTTATGTGTGTTTGGGTCCACTGAAAAAAGGGTTCAAGGCATGCCTTAGGGACTTATTAGGTTTTGATGGTGCCTTCATGAAAGGACCATTCCTTGGGCAGGTCCTTTCAGCAGTTGGTCTTGATTCCAATAATGGAATTTACCCATTAGCATATGGGATTGTTGAGTCTGAAAACACAGAAAGCTGGAAATGGCTTTTAGATAACATTGGGGATGACTTGGACCTTGGAAGAAACTCAAATTTTACTTTCATAAGTGACAGGCAAAAGGTAAAGCTGGAAGTGGTTTTTATACATTTGGTCATTTAAAGTGTGGTTTTAAATTAATTCTAATGATTGACAATTGATTTTTGCAGGGTTTACATACTGCAGTTGAGCAATTTTTTCCCAATGCTGAGCATAGATATTGTATCAGACATATTCATGACAATATGAGGAAAAGATGGAGGAAAACAGAGTATAGGGACCACTTATGGAAGTGTGCATTAGCTACCACCATTCCTGAGTTTGAACATTTGATGAAGGAGTTTAGTCAGTATGATAAGGAGGCATGTTAATGGTTGAAGCAAAATCCTCCTAAACATTGGGCAAAGAGTCATTTTTCAGGTAAATTTATATATATATTCCAATTTGGTCCTTATGCCTTTCACTTAGTGAATTGTTTTACTTGTATGTGAATTGTATTAAATGCTTTTTAATGGTAATGTACACACAGGAAGAGCAGTTTCTGATGTGTTGATATCAAACATGTGTGAAGTGTTTAATGGGAAGATAGAGAAAGGAAGGGATAAAGCTATCATTGGATGTTTACATAAGGGAGTATCTACTGAAGAGGATATGTAATTTCATGAAGGAAATGAAAAAGGCTAAAGGTCCACTAACACCCATAGCAACAGACATCCTAGGTGCAAGAAAAACAGTTGCTTAACAATAACTTGCTAGGTGGAATAGGGGAGACAAGTATCAAGTCACAGGAGTTTTGCAGGATCAACATGTGGTTGATGTTAGGAACAAAACATGCACTTGTAGAAAATGGGAATGAATTGGAATTCCATGCAGACATGCAATTGCAACTCTGAATGAGATGAGTAAAGACCCAGAGGCTGAGCTTGACATTTACAAATGGGTTCACAATGTGTATTTTCTAGAGACATGGAAAACGGCTTATTCTTTTAAGGTGGAGCCAATTAAGGGTAGATCTATGTGGCCCAAAAGTGAATGTCCCACAAAGCTAATCCCTCCTCCACTTCGTGTCTTTAACTTTTAACATATTACTTCTACTTATAAAGTTATGTCTTTAACTTTTAACATATTATACTTAATTTATTAGATTTAATATGTTGGTGTATGTAAACTATTATCAATTTAAAGCTATAACTTTTGAAATTTTTGGACAATGTAAGGCTTAGGGCATAGTGTAGAGGAGTTGTACGTGTCACCAATAAAGGCCAAGTGGGTAGTCAAGCTACCACTTCAAAAAGAAAGGGTAAAGAATTAAAGACACAAAAAGTAACATGTGGTTGGTACATTCATGCATCTAGGTCAAATCCTGAATCCGACTGGTTTATAAGGACCTTAATCCAAACTCACACATGTTTGCAAACAAGGAAACTCAGGGCTTGGACTGCTTCTTTAATCAGCAAAAAAATCTTTGATCAAGTTGAGGCGAATCCAGATATACCTTTGAGAGCCATACAAGATCACTTTCAAAAGACCTACCAAGTGGGTGTTACTATGGACAACGTGTTCAGGGCAAAGGTTAAGGCAAGAAAGCATATAACTGGGGACTATAGAAAGCTGTATGAACTGTTGAGGGACTATGTTCTCGAACTTCAAGCCACCAACCCAGACACCACAGTGAAAATAGATGTATGTTCTGAGCCTAACCCTGATTCCCCAACCAGGCAGTTTAGAAGAATTTATGTGTGTTTGGGTCCACTGAAAAAAGGGTTCAAGGCATGCCTTATGGACTTATTAGGTTTTGATGGTGCCTTCATGAAAGGACCATTCCTTGGGCAGGTCCTTTCAGCAGTTGGTCTTGATTCCAATAATGGAATTTACCCATTAGCATATGGGATTGTTGAGTTTGAAAACACAGAAACCTGGAAATGGTTTTTAGATAACATTGGGGATGACTTGGACCTTGGAAGAAACTCAAATTTTAGTTTCATAAGTGAGAGGCAAAAGGTAAAGCTGGAAGTGGTTTTTATACATTTGGTCATTTAAAGTGTTGTTTTAAATTAATTCTAATGATTGACAATTGATTTTTGCAGGGTTTACATACTGCAGTTTAGCAATAGTTTCGCAATGCTGAGCATAGATATTGTATCAGACATATTCATGACAATATGAGGAAAAGATGGAGGAAAACAGAGTATAGGGACCACTTATGGAAGTGTGCATTAGCTACCACCATTCCTAAGTTTGAGCATTTGATGAAGGAGTTTAGTCAGTATGATAAGGAGGCATGTTAATGGTTGAAGCAAAATCCTCCTAAACATTGGGCAAAGAGTCATTTTTCAGGTAAATTTATATATTCCAATTTGGTCCTTATGTCTTTCACTTAGTGAACTGTTTTACTTGTATGTGAATTGTATTAAATGTTTTTTAATGGTAATGTACACACAGGAAGAGCAGTTTCTGATGTGTTGATATCAAACATGTGTGAAGTGTTTAATGGGAAGATAGAGAAAGGAAGGGATAAACCTATCAATGGATGTTTAGAATACATAAGGGAGTATCTAATGAAGAGGATATGTAATTTCATGAAGGAAATGAAAAAGGCTAAAGGTCCACTAACACCCACAGCAACAGACATCCTAGGTGCAAGAAAAACAGTTGCCTAACAATACATTGATAGGTGGAATGGGGGAGACAAGTATCAAGTCACAGGAGCTTTGCAGGGTCAACATGTGGTTGATGTTAGGAACAAAACATGCACTTGTAGAAAATGGGAATTAATTGGAATTCCATGCAGACATGCAATTGCAACTCTGAATGAGATGAGTAAAGACCCAGAGGCTGAGCTTGACATTTACAAATGGGTTCACAAGGTGTATTTTATAGAGACATGGAAAAAGGCTTATTCTTTTAAGGTGGAGCCAATTAAGGGTAGATCTATGTGGCCCAAAAGCGAATGTCCCACAAAGCTAATCCCCCCTCCACATCGTGTCTTTAACTTTTAACATATTACTTCTACTTATAATGTTATGTCTTTAACTTTTAACATATTATACTTAATTTATTAGATTTAATATGTTGGTGTATGTAAACTATTATCAATTTAAAGCTATAACTTTTGAAATGTTTGGACAATGTAAGGCTTAGGGCATAGTGTAGAGGAGTTGTACGTGTCACCAATAAAGGCCAAGTGGGTACTCAAGCTACCACTTCAAAAAGAAAGGGTAAAGAATTAAAGACACAAAAAGTAACATGTGGTTGGTACATTCATGCATCTTGGTCAAATCTTGAATCCGACTGGTTTATAAGGACCTTAAACCAAACTCACACATGTTTGCAAACAAGGAAACTCAGGGCTTGTACTGCTTCTTTAATCTGCAAAAAAATCTTTGATCAAGTTGAGGCGAATCCAGATATACCTTTTAGAGCCATACAAGATCACTTTCAAAAGACCTACCAAGTGGGTGTTACTATGGACAACGTGTTCAGGGCAAAGGATAAGGCAAGAAAGCATATAAATGGGGACTACACAAAGCAGTATGAACTATTGAGGGACTATGTTCTCAAATTTCAAGCCACCAACCCAGACACCACAGTGAAAATAGATGTATGTTCTGAGCCTAATCCTGATTCCCCAACCAGGCAGTTTAGAAGAATTTATGTGTGTTTGGGTCCACTGAAAAAAGGGTTCAAGGCATGCCTTATGGACTTATTAGGTTTTGATGGTGCCTTCATGAAAGGACCATTCCTTGGGCAGGTCCGTTCAGCAGTTGGTCTTGATTCCAATAATGGAATTTACCCATTAGCATATGGGATTGTTGAGTTTGAAAACACAGAAACCTGGAAATGGTTTTTAGATAACATTGGGGATGACTTGGACCTTGGAAGAAACTCAAATTTTACTTTCATAAGTGAGAGGCAAAAGGTAAAGCTGGGAGTGGTTTTTATACATTTGGTCATTTAAAGTGTGGTTTTAAATTAATTCTAATGATTGACAATTGATTTTTGCAGGGTTTACATACTGCAGTTGATCAATAGTTTCGCAATGCTGAGCATAGATATTGTATCAGACATTTTCATGACAATATGAGGAAAAGATGGAGGAAAATAGAGTATAAGGACCACTTATGGAAGTGTGCATTAGCTACCAACATTCCTGAGTTTGAACATTTGATGAAGGAGTTTAGTCAGTATGATAAGGAGGCATGTTAATGGTTGAAGCAAAATCCTCCTAAACATTGGGCAAAGAGTCATTTTTCAGGTAAATTTATATATTCCAATTCGGTCCTTATGTCTTTCACTTAGTGAACTGTTTTACTTGTATGTGAATTGTATTAAATGTTTTTTAATGGTAATGTACACACAGGAAGTGCAGTCTCTGATGTGTTGATATCAAACATGTGTGAAGTGTTTAATGGGAAGATAGAGAAAGGAAGGGATAAACCTATCAATGGATGTTTAGAATACATAAGGGAGTATCTAATGAAGAGGATATGTAATTTCATGAAGGAAATGAAAAAGGCTAAAGGTCCACTAACACCCACACCAACAGACATCCAAGGTGCAAGAAAAACAGTTGCTTAACAATACATTGCTAGGTGGAATGGGGGAGACAAGTATCAAGTCACAGGAGCTTTGCAGGGTCAACATGTGGTTGATGTTAGGAACAAAACATGCACTTGTAGAAAATGCGAATTAATTGGAATTCCATGCAGATATGCAATTGCAACTCTGAATGAGATGAGTAAAGACCCAAAGGCTGAGCTTGACATTTACAAATGGGTTCACAAAGTGTATTTTCTAGAGACATGGAAAAAGGCTTATTCTTTTAAGGTGGAGCCAATTAAGGGTAGATCTATGTGGCCCAAAAGTGAATGTCCCACAAAGCTAATCCCCCCTCCACATCGTGTCTTTAACTTTTAACATATTACTTCTACTTATAATGTTATGTCTTTAACTTTTAACATATTATACTTAATTTATTAGATTTAATATGTTGGTGTATGTAAACGATTATCAATTTAAAGCTATAACTTTTGAAATGTTTGGACAATGTAAGGCTTAGGGCATAGTGTAGAGGAGTTGTACGTGTCACCAATAAAGGCCAAGTGGGTACTCAAGCTACCACTTCAAAAAGAAAGGGTAAGGAATTAAAGACACAAAAAGTAACATGTGGTTGGTACATTCATGCATCTAGGTCAAATCCTGAATCCGACTGGTTTATAAGGACCTTAAACCAAACTCACACATGTTTGCAAACAAGGAAACTCAGGGCTTGTACTGCTTCTTTAATCAGCAAAAAATCTTTGATCAAGTTGAGGCGAATCCAAATATACCTTTGAGAGCCATACAAGATCACTTTCAAAAGACCTACCAAGTGGGTGTTACTATGGACAACGTGTCCAGGGCAAAGGATAAGGCAAGAAAGCATATAACTGGGTTCTACACAAAGCAGTATGAAATGTTGAGGGACTATGTTCTCGAACTTCAAGCCACCAACCCAGACACCACAGTGAAAATAGATGTATGTTCTGAGCCTAACCCTGATTCCCCAACCAGGCAGTTTAGAAGAATTTATGTGTGTTTGGGTCCACTGAAAAAAGGGTGCAAGGCATGCCTTAGGGACTTATTAGGTTTTGATGGTGCCTTCATGAAAGGACCATTCCTTGGGCAGGTCCTTTCAGCAGTTGGTCTTGATTCCAATAATGGAATTTACCCATTAGCATATGGGATTATTGAGTCTGAAAACACAAAAAGATGGAAATGGTTTTTAGATAACATTGGGGATGACTTGGACCTTGGAAGAAACTCAAATTTTACTTTCATAAGTGACAGGCAAAAGGTAAAGCTGGAAGTGGTTTTTATACATTTGGTCATTTAAAGTGTGGTTTTAAATTAATTCTAATGATTGACAATTGATTTTTGCAGGGTTTACATACTGCAGTTGAGCAATTGTTTCCCAATGTTGAGCATAGATATTGTATCAGACATATTCATGACAATATGAGGAAAAGATGGAGGAAAACAAAGTATAGGGACCACTTATGGAAGTGTGCATTAGCTACCACCATTCCTGAGTTTGAACATTTGATGAAGGAGTTTAGTCAGTATGATAAGGAGGTATGTTAATGGTTGAAGCAAAATCCTCCTAAAAATTGGGCAAAGAGTCATTTTTCAGGTAAATTTATATATATTCCAATTTGGTCCTTATGTCTTTAACTTAGTGAACTGTTTTACTTGCATGTGAATTACATTAAATGTTTCTTAATGGTAATGTACACACAGGAAGAGCAGTTTCTGATGTGTTGATATCAAACATGTGTGAAGTGTTTAATGGGAAGATAGAGAAAGGAAGGGATAAACCTATCATTGGATGTTTAGAATACATAAGGGAGTATCTAATGAAGAGGATATGTAATTTCATGAAGGAAATGAAAAAGGCTAAAGGTCCACTAACACCCACAGCAACAGACATCCTAGGTGCAAGAAAAACAGTTGCTTAACAATACATTACTAGGTGGAATGGGGGAGACAAGTATCAAGTCACAGGAGCTTTGCAGGATCAACATGTGGTTGATGTTAGGAACAAAACATGCACTTGTAGAAAATGGGAATTAACTGGAATTCCATGCAGACATGCAATTGCAACTCTGAATGAGATGAGTAAAGATCCAGAGGCTGAGCTTGACATTTACAAATGGGTTCACAAGGTGTATTTTCTAGAGACATGGAAAAAGGCTTATTCTTTTAAGGTGGAGCCAATTAAGGGTAGATCTATGTGGCCCAAAAGTGAATGTCCCACAAAGCTAATCCCCCCTCCACATCGTGTCTTTAACTTTTAACATATTACTTCTACTTATAATGTTATGTCTTTAACTTTTAACATATTATACTTAATTTATTAGATTTAGTATGTTGGTGTATGTAAACTATTATCAATTTAAAGCTATAATTTTGAAATGTTTGGACAATGTAAGGCTTAGGGCATAGTGTAGAGGAGTTGTACGTGTCACCAATAAAGGCCAAGTGGGTAGTCAAGCTACCACTTCAAAAAGAAAGGGTAAAGAATTAAAGACACAAAAAGTAACATGTGGTTGGTACATTCATGCATCTAGGTCAAATCTTGAATCCGACTGGTTTATAAGGACCTTAAACCAAACTCACACATGTTTGCAAACAAGGAAACTCAGGGCTTGTACTGCTTCTTTAATCAGCAAAAAAATCTTTGATCAAGTTGAGGCGAATCCAGATATACCTTTGAGAGCCATACAAGATCACTTTCAAAAGACCTACCAAGTGGGTGTTACTATGGAAAACGTGTTCAGGGCAAAGGATAAGGCAAGGAAGCATATAACTGGGGACTACACAAAGCAGTATGAACTGTTGAGGGACTATGTTCTCGAACTTCAAGCCACCAACCCAGACACCACAGTGAAAATAGATGTATGTTCTGAGCCTAACCCTGATTCCCCAACCAGGCAGTTTAGAAGAATTTATGTGTGTTTGGGTCCACTGAAAAAAGGGTTCAAGGCATGCCTTAGGGACTTATTAGGTTTTGATGGTGCCTTCATGAAAGGACCATTCCTTGGGCAGGTCCTTTCAGCAGTTGGTCTTGATTCCAATAATGGAATTTACCCATTAGCATATGGGATTGTTGAGTTTGAAAACACAGAAAGCTGGAAATGGTTTTTAGATAACATTGGGGATGACTTGGACCTTGGAAGAAACTCAAATTTTACTTTCATAAGTGACAGGAAAAAGGTAAAGCTGGAAGTGGTTTTTATACATTTGGTCATTTAAAGTGTGGTTTTAAATTAATTCTAATGATTGACAATTGATTTTTGCAGGGTTTACATACTGCAGTTGAGCAATTGTTTCCCAATGTTGAGTATAGATATTGTATCAGACATATTCATGACAATATGAGGAAAAGATGGAGGAAAACAGAGTATAGGGACCACTTATGGAAGTGTGCATTAGCTACCACCATTCCTGAGTTTGAACATTTGATGAAGGAGTTTAGTCAGTATGATAAGGAGGCATGTTAATGGTTGAAGCAGAATCCTCCTAAACATTGGGCAAAGAGTCATTTTTCAGGTAAATTTATATATTCCAATTTGGTCCTTATGTCTTTCACTTAGTGAACTGTTTTACTTGTATGTGAATTGTATTAAATGTTTTTTAATGGTAATGTACACACACGAAGAGTAGTTTCTGATGTGTTGATATCAAACATGTGTGAAGTGTTTAATGGGAAGATAGAGAAAGGAAGGGATAAACCTATCATTGGATGTTTAGAATACATAAGGGAGTATCTAATGAAGAGGATATGTAAGTTCATGAAGGAAATGAAAAAGGCTAAAGGTCCACTAACACCCACAGCAACAGACATCCTAGGTGCAAGAAAAACAGTTGCTTAACAATACATTGCTAGGTGGAATGGGGGAGACAAGTATCAAGTCACAGGAGCTTTGCAGGATCAACATGTGGTTGATGTTAGGAACAAAACATGCACTTGTAGAAAATGGGAATTAATTGGAATTCCATGCAGACATGCAATTGCAACTCTGAATGAGATGAGTAAAGATCCAGAGGCTGAGCTTGACATTTACAAATGGGTTCACAAGGTGTATTTTCTAGAGACATGGTAAAAGGCTTATTATTTTAAGGTGGAGCCAATTAAGGGTAGATCTATGTGGCCCAAAAGTGAATGTCCCACAAAGCTAATCCCTCCTCCAGATCGCACTCAGGTGGGATGGCCTAAGAAAAAGAGAAGACAAAGTGAGGGTGAAAGGTTAAGCAAAAAGCAGAAGGCAAGTCAAGGTGATGGAGAGAATGCGACACAAGAAGGAGGTTCCTAAAAACCAACAAATGATGGAGTGCAAAAGCTATCAAGGAAGCATATCAGTGTTACTTGTAGCAAATGCAAGAACAAGGGACACAACTCTAGGACCTGTAAAGGGCAAGGTGGGAATTAGTCCAAGAAGTAATGTGTCATGCATGCATGGGGTTTTCTATGATTTTGGTTGGTTATGAAAACTTGGTTGTTATGTTTACAATATTTTGTTGAAAACTTTTGGTTGGTTGTTATGAAAACTTGGTTGTTATCTTAGGTATGGTAATGTGTCCCTTTTGGTAATGTTTAGAATCTTTGGTTGTTATGTTTAGAAACTTTGGTTGTTATATTACAAGTCTTAATGAAATGTGCATTTTGGTTATGTACAATTGGTTCTAATATATACATTTTGGTAATACATTCATACCATTTCTATTCATATGTTAATTCTGATACATTCATACCATTTTGGTAAAACATTCATTACACTTGCATCATAAAATTGTACATATATCATTATCATCATAAGTCACTACAAACATGATCACATAAAATTACAACAAAATGACCAAAACACCCTTCACAGTATACCCCCTACACAAACCAAATACAGAAGAATACAATCACAAAGAAAAACCAACTTCCAAACATGTACATTTTCAGCTTCAAATTGTCATCCTTCAATGCTTTGACATTTGCCACCAACATGTTGTTCCTGCATATCAGTCCATTGCATTGATCCTGTAGCTTGTTCATACTTCTAACCAACTCATTGCACCATTCTTGCACTTAATTCAAATTTCTTAGCAGACCAGGTATGATGGCTTTAGCCCTAGCACACATTGGGGGATCAAGCCACCCAATAAACCCACAAACAGAATCATTCATAGGGCATACAAAAAATCTCCTTCCTAGATTCAGAGGGGTCCAAGACGTTTTCACCACAACTTTTCCACAAGAACATAGCACCATTTTTGTTGTAGCAGAGCTCAAGAAGAAGAAGGGTAGAAGAAAAGAGACGTTGGGGAACGTTGGGGAAGAAGATCACAGGAAGTGGGAGTATTTAAAAGGAATTAATCCAAAAAACATTTATGCAAAAATGGCCCCTAATATATGAAATGACGAAATTACCCTCACGTGTGAGGCACGTGAGGGGGCTTAACAGATCCAACTTAACGGAAGTTAAGTCCAGGGACCAAAACCACATAGAAACCACTCCAAAAGGACAATGGATCCAAAAAACTCGTGGTTTGGACTAAAACCCCAAAATTTTGCATACCATAGGGACCATTTTTGCAATTTTGTCTTAAAAACGACTTGCATGGATAATATGACATATTCTTGATTTTTACAATTTGATTTTGTAAATAATTTATTTGAATATTTGAATATTTTGTATTTCCAATATAACAAAAATAATAATAATAATAATTTATTTGAATATTTTCTATGTCCTTATATAATTTAAATAATAATAATAATAATATTAATTATTATTATTATTATTATTATTATTATTATTATTATTATTATTATTATTATTATTTCAAATAACAATAATTTTTAATATAATTTGATATATTATCAGGTTTTACGTTATTTTAAACAATTATTATTTTTACTTAATTAAAAACTACTTATTTGAAAATTTTTCATTATTATATTAAAAAATAATTATCGTTCTTTTGTATTGTACTTTTATTTTTGTTCTTATAGCTATGGAATTTTGGAAGAGAATGAACAGTCCAACTAAAATTGTGATTTAAATTTGAAACCTAATATTTTGTTATGTACTATGACCAATCTTAAAAAAAATATGTTAAGAGTGGGTAAGGGGAGTAGAAGTGTTACACTTGAAGTATATTTTTATCACTTATATTTTCTTATGAAAATATTAATATTTTATTTATTTTATTTTTCCTTTACGATAAAGAACAAATATGAAAAAAAGAAATTGACAAATGTAATAAGATAATAAATTATTTTTATTACTATAAAAACGTTTAAAATAGATACATCCATATAAGTTTTGGTAGAACATAAAGAATTCATTTTTATAACACACATAATCATTGGTTTTCAACAATAAAGTCATATCATATTAAAAGTCATTCGTTCTAATTCGTTATTATCACCAACAATTTGGAATAATAATTGTAAACTTCTTTCATCAAAAATCAATTATAAAAAACTACATCGCTGTTATTTACAACAAAATAAGCGATAGAAACTAACATAATATATAACTTATAATAACAAAAAATACATGTTGAATAATATTTTTTTAGATTTAAAATATATTTTCTTAACATAAAAAAGAGAGACAACATAAAGATACATACATGTTAATAAAGTTAATTACTGTAACTGGTAAATAGCTTGAAGGTTGAATTACCAAAAGCTCATGAGAAATAATTATCAATCCCACTTCATCATCTTGTGATTATAGAAAGATGCATAACACATAAACTTAAAAAATGATCTCAAGTATACCTTTACAAACATACCTAAATTTGAACCTTGGTTAATATCTACAACTTTACATGCACCCAATTTGAGTTTACATGAATTTATAATTGGAAAAGTTGCAATTGCTTTCTTACATCTATCTAACCACTCACATAACTCTTTAAACCCTACAAACATAACCTATCATTTTGTGTTGACATACATGCAATATGTAATCTACAAATTTATTATATAGGGTAAATATTTCATTTAACTCATCAATTAAATAGGATGATTTGAAGAGTTATTGGAGTTATAAATCATAATATTTCACTTAATCATAAATTAATTTGTATAAGTTGAATAGTCATGGAAGTTTCAAATGCATGAGGTTCAAGAAAAAAATGCTCGTTTTAATATATATATATATACTAGGTGAATGCCCACGCGTTGCGCAGAAAGACCTATATAGTTGAAATCTTTACAAATATATGTTTTTTTTAAATATAACAATAACGTTGTTGTTAAATTTGATATAATAATTCGTATACTAAATTGATATAATATATTGATTATTTTGAATTATATGATAATATATACATCTATTATAACTGCATAATCTCAATCATTTGAATGACTTCTACCTGCGAGTTACTCATGAATAAAATTAAATATAATATAAGATTTAATGTTATCTATAGTTGTTGTTATTGTTAATTAATTTTTTGAAATTTATTTGTTTAACGTTTTAATTTCTATCATTATAATTATTTAAAACATCAAACATTGTTTTTTGATTTTAAAGGTAAGAATATAATCATTTATATAGAGTTATTTTTAACTATTGTTATTATAAGTTATTTTAAGCTACTTATTTGAAAACTTTTAACGATTATACAAATATATTTAGGAAGTATTTTAGTTAAATTGAGATTACAATTTAGGTTTTGCATTTAACACTACAGTTTATGACTTTTAACTATTCACAAAATATTCATTGAACTTTTTTAAGTGGAACTAAAATTTATATTTAAGTTGAAACTATAATGTTATATTTAAATTAATAATTTAAATATTTTTCCAAACTGTTCAAAAGTTGTAACTTTAAACTGCTAATGGTTTACATACAACAACATATTGAATTTAATAAATTAAGTATAATATATTAAAAATTAAAGTCATAACTTTATAAGTAGAAGTAAAGATATTATTTTAATATTGAAATTTAGTTTATTTATGGTTAGACTTTAAGTTTGATATTTATTTAACCTTATTAACCAAATTATAATCACTTTTATCTATTTACAAAATATTCTTTGGGTTGATTAAGTTAAACTAAAATTAATATTTATGTTGAACCTGTAATATTATATTTAAATTAATAATTTAAGTATTTTATACAAATTGTTCAAAAGTTATAGTTTTAAAATGATAATGGTTTACATCCAACAATATATTAAAATTAATAAATTGAGTATAATATGTTAAAAGTAAAAAAAAAAACATAACTTTATATGTAGAAGTAAAGATATTTTTTAATATTGAAATTTAGTTTATATATGATTACACTTTATTTAAACATATTAACCAACTTATAATCATTATTAGAAAGAAATTGAAAAGTCATGGAAGTTTCAAATGAATGTGGTGAAAGGAAAAATGCATAGAAGTTTCAAATGAATGTGGTGAAAGAAAAAAATGCTTCCATTATAAGTATACTCTTTGTTTTTGATATAACATAACTTAATTTATAACTTTATGTTATTTTAACTATTATTATTATAAATTAATTTAAAAACAACTTAACTGAATTTTAGTTATTATAAAAAATAGTTTTTGAAGATCTTTTAGTTAATTTTACTTTTAGATTTATGTTATTTTATGTTTATTCTGTTTAATATTTTCTTTTTAAATCTTGTAATAAATATACATTGAGTTTTTTGTAAAACTTTATTTGATATTTTACTTTAGGTTTAAATTTTACACTATATTTTTAAGTTTGTTTCATATATTAATTTAGGTTATGTATTTAACACCATATTAAAGTTACAGATAATTCAAGAAGTGTTTTATTTATGATAATATTTATAATTAATAGCATATGTAAGTTAGAAATTATATTATATGGAAATATGAAAAGTTGGGAGTTTCAAATGCATGAGGTTCAAGAAAAAATATTAGCTTTATAAGATACTAGGCGAATGCCCGCGCGTTGTGCAAAGGCACCTATATAGTTGAAATCTTTACAAATATATGTTTTTTTAATATAACAATAACGTTGTTGTTAAATTTGATATAATAATTCGTATACTAAATTGATATAATATATTGATTATTTTGAATTATATAATAATATACACATCTATTATAACTATATAATCTCAAGCGTTTGAATGACTTCTACATATGAGTTACTCATGAATATAATTAAATATAATATATGACTTAATGTTATTTATAGTTTTTGTTATTGTTAATTAATTTTTTAAAATTTATTTTCTTAACGTTTTAATTTCTATCCCAATAATTATTTAAAACATCAGACATTGTTTTTTTTTTTATTTTAAAGGTAACAATACAATCATTTGTATAGAGTTATGTTAACTATTGTTATTGTAAGTTATTTTAAGCTACTTATTTGAAAACTTTTAACGATTATACAAATATCTTTAGGAAATATTTTAGTTAAATTGATATTATAATTTAGTTTTTGCATTTAGCACTATAATTTATCACTTTTAACTATTCACAAATTATTCATTGGATTTTTTAAGTGGAACTGAAATTTATATTTAAGTTGACACTGTAATGTTATATTTAAATTAACAGTTTAAGTATTTAGTCCAAATTGTTCAAAAGTTGTAGTTTTAAATTGAATATGGTTTACATACAACAACATATTAAATATAATAAATTAAATATAATATGTTAAAAGTTAAAGACAACTTTATAACTAGAAGTAAATATATTATTTTAATATTGAAATTTAGTTTATTTATGATTACACTTTAAGTTTGATATTTATTTAACCTTATTTACCAAATTATAATCATTATTAGAAAGACACTACAACTTATCACTGTTAACTATTTACAAAATATTATTTGGGTTGTTTAAGTTAAACTAAAATTTATATTTAAGTTGGTCCTATAATGTTATATTTAAGTTTATAATTTAAATATTTAATACAAATTGTTCAAAAGTTGTAGCTTTAAAATTATAATAGTTTACATCCAACAATATATTAAAACTAATAAATTAAGTATAATATGTAAAAAGTTAAAAAAAACATAACTTTATAAGTAGAAGTAAATATATTATTTTAATATTGAAATTTAGTTTATATATGATTACACTTTAGGTTTGATATTTATTTAATCTTATTAACCAACTTATAATCATTATTAGAAAGAAATTGAAAAATCATGGGAGTTTCAAATGAATGTGGTGAAAGGCAAAATGCATGGGAGTTTCAAATGAATGTGGTGAAAGAAAAAATGATTCCTTTATAATATAGTATGATACTAGACAAATTCCCGCGCGTTGTGCACCGAAAATTATAAATATATTGTTAAAATATTGAATAATATATGTTTAAAATGGTTACGTTATTAACATTAACTTTGAGATAATATTTTTACACTAATATATATATATATATATATATATATATATATATATATATATATATATATAATCTCTATTATTTTGAACTATAATATTCATTAACATCAATCCACATTCCTCATTAATAGAGTTAAATATAATTATCTATTTAGTATTATTTTTAACAATTATTATTATTATTGATTAATTATATTTTTACTTATGCGATCATTTTCTAATTTCAATAATGATTTTCATTTAAAATACAATTTATTTATAGCTAAATGTAATTTATAATTTGATGTTATTATCATTTAAAATTGTTATTCATTAGTTTTAAACCACTTATTATTAATAATAAGTTAAAGAAGACTTTTAAGAAACACTTAATATTATTATTAAAATGTGAAACATACACTAAGTAATAAAGTGATAAGATAGGCAATTGGCATTTCAAAAGAGACTTGCATGGATAATATGGATAATATGACATATCCATGATTTTTAATTAATTATTGTTTTAAAGCAACATGAACATACAAACATGTATAAAATAGTTAATTAAATATTATATATATCATTTTCCATAACATATGATCGATAACATGAATCTAATCTAATTTACATTAAATTTTCAACCACAACATATAATGATATTCTTAAAAGAATACTTCAATAAAAAAAATACAAAAAAGAATTAGTATATAACAAACTTAAAAATTAAAAACTTCAACATAATAACATGGCTCGAAAAATTGTTCAAATCCCTCAAACCAACACAAAAAACTTTAAACTTGTTTTCTTTGTGAACTTTGTATGTGATTTGTATTTGTGTGGCTACTAAAAAAGATTGACCTTTTTATAGTAGAGTACCCATTAATTGTTTACTAAGTATATTATATAAGTTATAAAACCTTTGAATTGTTAATCATTATTAAGAGACTTTTGAGTGGTATTCATTAAAATAGGAGGTTTCAAATGCATGAGGTTCAAGGAAAAATGCTAGCTTTATAAGTATGTATGATATATATATATATATATATATATATATATATATATATATATATATATATATATATATGCTAAAAAATAAAAATAAAAGTATTTTTTTTGTCTTTTTACTAATCTTTCTCAGCGAATTTATGTGTCTGTGTGTCTATATATATATATATATATATATGTGTGTGTGTGTGTGTGTGTGTTTGTGTGTGTGTGTGTGTGTTCTGGTCAAAAAATGAACAATCAATAATTAACCAAATTGTATGAGAGGTTGTGATGTTCGAGATAAAACAAGTATGAAATGTTAAACAAGGTGACAAAATGGTTTAAAAAGAAAGCCCTTGACCCTTGCTAGGATCTCCGACACAAAACCTTGGGAGGTGATAATGATCACATACCTTGATGATTTATTGATGTAAAATGTTAATTACAGATATGAATGTGTAAATGCTAGTACAATTATCGTAGAATGTGTGTCTATTGTGTGTAATACAAGTTTTATTTATAGTCTAAACTAAACAACAAGAAGTCCAATATTACCGGGATCCTTTGAGATCAGCATAGGAACGTTGTTTGACTTGGTATTCCGGGTCTTAAGCTTAGTTGAGACGATTCTCTGTTGAGAATTATTTCATTGACTAATTTTGCACATGTGTCAATAAGAAATGAGATTATAACGGTTATAAGTGTTAGTAAATAATGATAATAATAATAGTCGGGATCCAGAAGTGGCTTAGGATATCGAGGATCTCGCCCCTAAGAATTGCCCCCAAATTAGTCCTAAAGAATATTAACGTTAGTTTATCCAATATTTAAAGGAATAATTCAAAAAATAAATAAATGAGTTAAGAGATTTGAATTTAAAACCCTAACCTGATAGGATTTATCTGATCAATTGTAATCATCACGCAGTCAAATCATATCCTCTTTCTTATGTCACTAGGTTAAATAGGGGTAATTAGCCGATTTTCTTTACCATCCCTAAAATTTCTTATGATCTTTTTCGGTCATCTCCAAAGGTAATTTTTTTCCCCTTCTTCCTTTAGTTTTTGTTTTCCGATCATGGGTAAGATGGCGACTCATTCTCGTACCATCATTACCGCTCCTAATGAGAATGACTTCATTGATCAGGGAATCCTGACCTATGATGAGGCCTGTTCCTTTGACGGTGAAGACATGCAATTCCTTAGAACTGGTTGAGTTTTTCCTTCTGAAGTAGTTTTTAGATCCTTTGAAGCCTCAATTGAGCCTGATTTTGTTTCGTCTTCTTGGATATGTTTCCCTAAGTATCCCTTTTCTTTGGGTTTGAAATATCCTTTCTCTGGCATTGTTTCCGAGTTTTTTCAAGCCACTCAACTCTCATACATTCAAGTTATGCCCGTTGTCTTGAGGATATTATCTTGGATTGATTGAATGAATCATACCCATAATCAAGAGGCAGGTCTTCCTAGTTTGGCTTTTGTTGATGAACTTTCTACCTTTGGAAATTCCCGTTTCTTGCTTAAGATCAAATCCAATCAGTCTCCTCTTATCTTTAGTTCGAAACATAATGATGGATCCTGGAAGGAAAAATACTTCTTCGTGAGGCGTGATTCTATCGTTGGTGGAGATCTTTTGCCCAATGCTTGGGCTAAAATATGTAGGATCTATTTATTGATTTTGAGGATCCAATGATTTACTTTTCTTATTTTGTTTGTTTCGATGCAGGTTTCAAGTTTGGATAAGCTTTTTCCATTGCTGAAGATACTGAGGATAAGGTCTTGAGTTTCCTTGCTTTACCTGCTGACATTCGATCATTTAAGTTTGAGTGCCCTATCCTCCATCAAGGTTCATCTACTACAACTTCAATGGCCACCAATAAGGATCATTTCTAGTTTATCTATTCGTTTTAGGATCTTGAGCTTATAAGGATCCTTCATAATTTGTAGGATCTAAGGCTACTCGCTTAAGTGCTCTTTTTCTTTGGTTGATCTTGAGGATGATATGTCTAGTGGCCTACTTGTTGTGAAGAAGGAAAAGATCCCTCCCTCTCTTCCTCCTAAGAGGCCTCAATCTAATCTTGTTGTGAAAACCCCTACATCTCGCAAGAGAAAACCCTCTGATGCCTAGGATCTTGAGAATCTTGGAACAGATGAGGCATTAAGGAAGTTGATCTCTTTCTCTCAATTCGTAAGAGCTTTTCCTTCTTTGATTTTACTTCTTACTTTTTACTTATCATCATTTTTCTTAGGTTGCAGACCACGTCTCCTGTTCTATTGAGGATCTCAAAATCAAGTTTGCTCAAACCGAGCATGTTTTGAAAGAGCAGGAGGAGATCAACAAGGAACTCTTGGAAAGGGTGGATAAGTTGTACTAAGAAAAAGTTGAGAGGGAGGAGGAACATGTAGCTGAGATGGATGAGGTCATAGCTGAGGTGAAGGCTAGTGTCACGGTGGCTATTTGGGAGGTGAAGATAAAGCTTGTGGAGGATCTGGGGAATGCGGGATCGTAGAATGTGGTCGGGTGGCGCAAGGCCCTGGCCAAGTTAACTGGAAAGCCTGTGAAAGCCAGTCAAGATCCTGTTCCAAAATCGAAGGAAGGAGGAGAGAAGGATAAGACAGAGGTGGCCCCGGGTGATGGTGGTCAAGTTGCAGCTTAAGATTGATTTAGTTTAAAAACAATTTTATTAAATTTGGGTCTGTAAGACAATATTTTACTCTCTTTCTTGTGGGTTTGGTGGGCAAACCTTTTAATCTATGGTCACTTTATATTTCTATCTGTGTGGTTGACTTGTTTGATTGACATGTAGTATGAGGATCTTCAAATAATTAGTATCCTAAAAAGTTTAGTTCCTGCAAATAATCTTAGGAAATCATTAGGAATCTGATAATTAGGAAATATTAGATTTATCAAGTAATTCTGAAAGATTTTTTTTTTCCAGAAAGTATCAATTTAACACTTAGAAATCGGATAACCAGGAAATATTATTTGCTTAGGATCCCGAAGAGTTTGGGATCTTCAAACTTTATTTAGAAAAATTTAAAGATTTCTCAAAAGTTCAAAACAAGGATAAATAGAACCTGGTTGTTGCCCTTTGAGTTTTTTCTTAAGCTTCATGTTTCTTCCTTGTTCTTTTCCTTAGAAAGGATTCTCAAACTTCAACTTTAGAATTTACTAGGAATCGATCCCAACTTAAAAAAAAACTTAGGATAAGTTCTTCAATTTCGTGGTGTCTTCGATAACTTCTGATGAGGGGATCCTTACTTTAGAGGTTTATCAGTAAGGATCCTCGATTAGCCATAACTTGGTGATTTTTGGAAATAATTTTTACTTAGAAATGATCCTGACTCGGAAAGTACTTGAGAACAAGGATAATTTCGTATGCCTTGCACACTATCTGGGGATGACCCCAATTTAAGTTAACATGATGGTGTTATAAACTTTAGTAAATTACTGTCTCAATTGCGTGATAACATGAAAATGTTATAAGCCATAGGTATTTACTGGGGAAGATCCCAAATTGAGATAACATTTTAATGTTATAAACCTTAGGTATAATCTGGGGAAGATCCTAACTTGAGATAACATGTCAATGCTATAAACCTTAGGAATCATGTTGGGAAGATCCCAACTTGAGATAACATGTCAATGTTATAAACCTTAGATTTTAACTTTAGGATCTTAACTTATGTTCTGAAATAAGAGGGTTGCCAAGTCACTACAGCGTGAAATGATCCCCTTATTCACATCCCATAGTTATATAACGTGCGTCCAAGCGAGGCGTAGAAACCATAACTCGTAAGAAAGAGGTAATTAACTCTTTAAACCTTAAATGGGATTAAGTACCCTTATTCGTAGGAGAGATGATCAATCTTTATTCTTAGTTACTAGGATACTTGCATTTTGCAGTCGTTAAGAATCATAAAACGTTGTAGCTATGGGACTCTTAAGTGTCAGGGCCCTTAAATGTCAAGATCCTTGTATGTAAGGATTCTTGGATCTTCATGTGTCAGGATCCTTGAGTCCCTATTAACAACAAACATTATCTAGGGGTGGGCATTAGTCTAGCTAACGCCCCTCCGATGCTTAAGTCAGTAATGTCTTCAAGAAGAGTAAATAATGATAATAGTTAGAATAAAGAATAAGTACGCCTTGAGTTTGTTGAAGAATGCCCGATATTACTTACATTTGATATGCCTTAAGATGTATAACATTCCATGATCTTGGCAAGATATTGACATTGAGAGTAGCTAACCAGTATGTCCCCTTTCCTGCTCCAACATCTATGAGATATGGTCATTCTCACTTAGGTGTCAGTTTACCTACAATAGGATCCTTGGTGTTTTGGAATGTTTTCCTTAATACCAAGTCTCTTATCGAGAATCTTTCTGACTTTTATATTCTTGTTGTATACCTGGGTGATTCTCTGTTGATGAGCAGCAATGCGGATCTTGGCAAGATCCCTGAGTTCATCAATAATATCAAGATCCTGGGCTAGGATCATGTCATTGTTTTCTTGACTTTGAAATAGGTATCTTGTTGTCGGGATCACTACTTCAGTAGGGATCATTGCTTTTGCTCTGAACACCAAGGAATATGTGGTTTGGCCTGTGGCTACTTTGGAAGTGGTTCTATCCGCCCATAGGACGAAAGGAAGTTCTTCTTCCCATTTTCCTTTCTTTTCATCTAACCTTTTCTTCAAGTTATTGACTATGATTTTGTTTCTTGATTTTGATTGACCGTTGGCTTGAGGGTGAATAGGAGTGGACATTATCATTTTGATTCCCCAACTCGTGCAAAAGTCTATCGTCCATTGTCGCATATTATTTCGATAGGGATCCCGAATCAGGTCAAGATATTGCGTTTAATAAATGATACTACCTCTTTTTCTCTTACCTAAACAAAAGCTTTGGCTTCTATCCATTTCGAGAAGTAGTCGATCATCACTAGCATGAAGACTTTTCCACTAGGAGCGACTGGCAATTTTCCTACTATATCCATCCCCCATTTCATGAATGGCCAAGGGAGATGATAGGATGTAGAGGTTCTGTTGGTTAATGTAGGATGTTGCTATGCCTTTGACAAGCATCAAATTTTTGAGCATGTAGGAAGGAATCTTTCTTCATGGTTGGCCAGTAGTATCATGTTCTCAACACTTTGGAGCATAAGGATCTGCCACCGGTGTGATTGTCGCAGTCTCCTTCATGTATATCCTTTAGAACTTCTGCAACTTCATGATCTTCTAAGCATCTAAGGTATGGACCTGCCATGGATTTTTTATATAATTTAGCTTGGATTATTACAAACCTTGAGACCCTTGTTTTGAATGCTCCTTCACTTTTTTCCTCTTTCGGGATCGTGCCATTATGGAGGTATTACATAATAGGTTGGATCCATGATTATGGATTTCTTTAAGGATCTTGATTGTTGTGATCCCTTTGAGGAGGGATATTTGGGTCAGGATCTCCGATAGCTGCTATATTCATTGTTCGCTCAGGGTGGTTTGGTTTCTTGGAGGGATCTTCTATTGCAGGAGTTAGTATGTGGGTTATAGGTATCCTCATTTTTGGTGGGGTCATTAGAGAATATCCTAAGTTAGCCAATGTGTTTGCTTCAACGTTTTCTTCTCTAGGAACCTGATCTAGGCTAAAGCTTTCAAACTCGGAGGCTAGTTTTTTTTGAGGATCTCGAGATATAGTGCTAATCTTTCACCTTTTACTACATAGGATCCATTAAAGTGATTAGTCAATAATAACTAATCAACGAATACTTGAAGATCCTTGATTTGGAGATCCTTAGCCAATTGCAATCCCATGATGAGTGCTCTGTATTCTGCCTCATTGTTGGTTGCATTGAATTCACAACTTATTGCCTAGGGTAGGATGTCCCCCTGTGGCGACTTCAGTATGATCTCTAGTCCGGTTCCTCTTTGGTTTGATTCTCCATCCGTGAATAGTGTCCATTTTTCCATGTTATTTTCTTCTAAAGTCAGCCACAAAGTCGCTAATGCTTGAGATTTTATTGCGGATCGTGGCTCATACTTTATGTAGAATGTGCTCAGCTTCGCAGACCACTTTGCCATTATTCCTGACATATCTAGTTTTCTCATCACATTCTTAATAGGATAGTTAGTATTTACATGTATGGTATATGTTTCAAAGTAATGTCTTAATTTAGTGGAAGCAGATACCAATGAAAGTACTAAATTTTCGAGATGGAAATATCTAGTCTTAGGATCTAGGAGACTTTTACTTATATAGTAGACGGGATGTTGGTCTCCGTTGAGATCCTTGGCTAGGACGACACTCACCGTGTTTGAGGATACTGAGAGTAGAGGAGGAGTGGTTCCCTATCTAGAGGTTTCACCAATAGTGGTGCTGAACTTAAATAAATTTAAATTCTTGGAAGGCTTCTTCATGCTCCTAGGTCCATTAGAGTATTTTATTCTTCTTCAAGATATCGTAGAAAGGTTTTCATCTTTTTAAGGATCTTGAGATGAACATGTTGAGAGCTGTTACTCTTCTAGTCAACCTTTGAATGTCCTTTGTTGAAGATGGGGATTTTAGTTCGATGATTGCTTTGATATGCTTCAGACTTGCTTCTATCCCTCCATATATTTGAGGAACTTGCCTGATCTCATTCTGAAATGACACCTGGATAGAGTCCACTTCATGTTGTATTCGTCCAATATGTCGAAGGCCTATTTAAGATCCATGAGATGATCTTCAACTTTCATAGACTTGACCACCATGTCGTCAATGTAGAATTCCATGGTGTCCCCCAGTTTCTCTTTAAACATTCAGTTGACTAACCTTTGGTATGTTGCACCTGCATTTTTAAGACCAAATGGGATTACGGTATAACAATATATACCTATCGGAGTTATGAATGTCATATCTTCTTGTTCGGATGGTTCCGTCTGGATTTGTTGGAATCCTGCTGATGCATCCATAAATGTTAACAACTCATGGCTACCTGTAGAGTCTATCATGGAGTCAATATGTGGTATGAGGAAAGGATCCTTAGGACAAGCCTTGCTAGGATCCATGTAATCTACACACACTAACCCTTTTTCTTTCTTTTTTTGTACTACGACCACGTTGGCTAGCCACATTGGGAATTTTACTTCCTTGATCATCCCTGTTTTGAGGATTTTCTCCACTTCCTATTGGATGATTTGATTCCTTTCGGGTGCGAACTTCTTTCTCTTTTGCTGTATTGGTATGAAAGAAGGATCAATGTTAAGTTTGTGAGTTATAATGCTTTTATCTATACATGTCATGTCTTCATATTTCCATGCAAATGTCTTGTTTCTAGTACTGAGGAAGCTCAACGTGTCTTGTTTGATTTGTTCCGGTATCAAGGATCATATGAGGAATTTGGCTTTAGGATCCTCAATGTTTAGGGGCACTCCCTTTATGTTTTTCTTTCTTTTTTCCAGTACATCTCATGCCCCTACCTTAATTGCTATGCTTGTTGTGGTTTTGTCGTAGACTTCATCGAGGTCTTGTAGCATTCTTTTGATTCTTGTTGATCTCTTGTGATCTTCATTGTTCCCCATGGAGTTGGCATCTTCACACATTGGTGGTATGTTGATGGAACCGTCTTCATCTCGTGGATCCATGGTCTACCTAGTATAACATTATAATAGGATAATGTGTCAATTACGCAAAAGTTTTGCATAAAGTTTACCCCCTCTATGTATATAGGTAGCTTTATCTCTCCGATCGTATGTTTCGTCTTTCCACTAAATCCTATGAGGACTAAGGATCTTTTGATTATTTCAGACTCTAGGATGTTCATCCTTTTCAGTGCATCCAAGAGTATGATGTTGACTAAGGATCCTCCGTAAACAAGGATCCTTCTGACGAAGTGGTTGGTGATGTAGAGTGTGATTACTAGTCCATCATGGTGGGATCCTAGATCTCTTCCTTGTCCGCTACATCAAAGGTGATCTCCTTCTCATTTGTGATTGAGGTATTCTTTTGTGGTCTTTCTTCCTTTTCTTCTTTCGACACCTTGGCGTGCCTTTTCGCTTGAGAATAAGAGGTACCAAAAATGATTGAGCTGTTGGTTTTGTGTACTATAACACTCCTATGGTGCACATACAACCCTAATAGCTTTGGATCTAATTTTTCTCTAGTTATACATGCAATAAAATTTCCAAAGCATGAAGCCTACAACTAGCATACAATTTTGATACATGAATCATAAAACTAGTTAGAATAATACCTCTTTTTGTAGCTTGTAGTTGTTGGCCTTTCAAGAGCTTAGCACCTCAAGTGTGATACCTCAAATGGTTCACAAACACCATGAACAAAGGATGACTTTGAGAGTGCGGCTAGACACTCCAAAATCGGCTATCTCTCTTCCTAGAACACTTAGGGATGATTTTAGCTAAGGGATAACACATATATATTGTAGGATTCCAAGAGTCATGGGTAAACCCTAATCCATACACTTAGGTTATGATCCATATCTCATGTGGGATAACTCTTCATGGATACTTACATAAACTTAGCCCATCATGGATTAATAGCCCAAACAATATATATCACTGATTTACATAATCAGTCCCCATTAATTTAATTAGTCTCTTTTGATCAATAAATTAATTCCAAATTAATTCTTGATCAATACTAATTAAATATTATGATTTCTCAATTAATATATTATACTTATAATATATTAGTAAATCATAAATAGCTTCTTTCTCAAATATTCATCCTATCAGATTGTTCTGGTGAAGGCAACCCAAATAGACCATGCTACTCTCTGGTCAAGTACATGTTGGATAAGGTGTCTAAGTACATAACTTGTTTGGTATATACTTGACCCGACCCGGCATGGTCCATTTGGGTTGCACTTCACCCAAATGATTTATGGATAATATTATGAGAATTGTATACTTATGGTTTATTAATATATTATAAGTTATAATATATTAATATAAAGTCATGTTATTTAATTAATTTTTAGTCTTAAATTAATTATGAATTAATTTAGTGATTAAAAGGAAGACTAATTAAATTATGGGCTATTATATTTATATAGTGTGGGCTAACACTCATTTGGAAATGGGCTAAACTTATATGGAAGTCCATGGAGCTTTTAACCCATGGATCCTTGGAAAGGAAAAGACATGGGTTATTAGGGTTTTACCCTAATCATGCACACTATATAAACAAGCTTATGTTGCATGAAATGGCACCCTAGTGTGTGTAAAAGGGAGTGGCCGATTTCTTGAAGCAAAGTATACACTTTCATAAGTTTTCCAAGTTTCTGGTGATTTGTGATTCCACTTGAGGCATTCACATTATTGGTGCTAGGCTCTCAAACTCAAAGCAATCAGTCACTATCAAAAGGTATGTCATTCTTCTAGTATTTTATGATTCTAGTTCTTCATGCCATGCTAGTTAGGATGTGAACCTTGGAAATTATTATTTGCATGTATTTTAGAGAAAGCATAGATCCAAGGTTTATTAGGGTTGCATGTACACTTAGGAGTGTTAGAATGCTCAAAACCCAACAGTGGTATTAGAGCCTAGGCTTGTTTTCTTGAATACTTGATGCAAATTGCTGAAAAATATCGAAAATCTACATTCTGCACAGCTGACTCGCCAAGTCCTTCATTGAACTCGCCGAGTCCATGCATATTAAACCAACTCACCGAGTCAGTTCATGCACTCGACGAGTTGGCAGGCCTGAGTGCAGATTTTCGAGTTTTGGTGTTGGAATTGGTCTAGAATCATTACCTTAAACTGTTTTGAACTTATAAAACCTGTTTTTGATGTGGTAATGATAATGGTGGACCAATTTCAAAGTTATAATCAAAGTTTCAAGTTTATATAGGCTTATATGATTCTTGAAAGTTGTTGATTATGAATGTTCATGAACTTATGAGTTTTGATAGATCATAGGAATTGTTTGCAAATTGTTTGATAGAATAATTCTTTATCTTTATGACATTGAATGAACTCCATAACTTGTCCTCAAGTTATGGAATTCCAAAAGTTTTTTCTTTTAAATGTTTTTTTAAGAAGTCATAAGTTACACTTTTGAAGAGTTTTTTCTAATAAATGTTTTTATGGACTCCATAACTTGTCCTCAAGTTATGGATTTCCAAGCGACTTTTCATTAAAAGTGTTAAACACTTAATTAAAACTCATAAGTTATGAATATCTAAAAGTTTTTGAATTGTTCAAAACTTTCCCTCAAGTTTTGGAATTTGTAAAGTCTCACACAAACTTTAATTCCATACCCTAGAAGTTTTAAAAGTTAAAATTCAACCCTTATACTATTATAAGATTAATGGTTAATATATATATATATATATATATATATATATATATATATATATATATATATATATATATATGTGTATAAGATTAAGTCATTTTACTGTTAGTAGGCCTCATTCACGAAGCCGGTCTATAAGGGGGGGGGGGGGGTATAAGGTTGTTGCCTATAAAATGGCAGCTTAATGGGTGTCCACTCTCACCCACCGCTTCCTTGATCGGTGGAGGGTCGTTAGCCGAATGGGTAGGACAATGTCTTTAATTCTCATTAAAAGTATAATGATAATTATAAAGTAACTAAATATTTTTTAATTCCCAATCTTAGTTACTTTAGGAAAAATGTGAACATGGTGTTAACCCATGAAATTCACACTTTGTACCTTACCAAGTCGTTGGTGGAGCGTGTGTGGTTAACCGACACACTAACTTGTACTAGTAAGGATCATAAAGGGTGACTTAATGTTTATCATCGATCGGTGGAGCGCGTGTGGTTCACCGGCACATTCATTAGGTGATAATATTAAGGGTATCAAGTGAATTTGCATGGTTATTTATACCTTGTTTTGTGATCCTCGGCATCCCAGTCACAAAATTTGAGAGGGCACACTCGAGATTGAAACATGCCATTGAAAAGTTCAATGAATCTCAAAAGATATAGGAGTTTCAAATCCAATTAAAACATAATAAATTATTTCGTTTTTCATGGTGGAAATTGGTGAATCGTCATCCGCCTACCTTTAAATATTTTATAGCTTGGATTACGACATCCCTCTTCCAAGTTATAAAATATTGTGTTGGGTCCTAGCTTTAATATTTCATATTAGGTGTTATATTATGGACTTGAATCAACTAACTTGATTTTCTCCCATTGTAGATGTCTGGTTCAGACAACTATGATCTTCCCAAATCGCTTGGAATAAGCTTTCCTCTGGAAGATGATGTCCCTCAACATCATGCTTCACTTCCTCCACCACCTCCATTTATTCTCCATGACCCACAAGCTCGAAGACTTGAAAAGTTCAAGATCACTCAAACCCAACTGGCAATGAAACATAAAGATGGAAACCCTGTGTGTACACATGTCTTAGAAATGAAGTCACACATTGATAGGTTGAGAATGTTAGGTGTCGATATCTCAAGGAAGTTGGCTGCTAACTGGGTTCTTCAGACACTTCCGGAGTCATATAGTGAGTTCATTAAAGACTACTATATGACAGATCACGACATGACTCTTATTGATCTTTCTTATTTGCTCATTGCTGCTGAATCAGAAATGTTTTGGCGCACTGGAAAAGTAAATATTGGTCAAAGAACAAATTCTCAAACTTCCATGGACATGGATAATGGTAACATTGGAAGTCCAGAAAAGCTTTCTCTTCCCAATGGAAAGGGATCGACCTTGGTCAACCCGGTTGATCGAAAGGTAAAGGGAAAGGCTAAGTTTGTGATTGTCTCGTGTACCATTCCCAAAGAGTCTATATGTTTTTATTGTCATAAGAAGGGATATTGGAAGCGAAGCTGCCCTGAATACCTGAAAGGTTTGAAAGCAAGTAGAGACAAAATGGTTGACTCTGCTTCAGGTAAGTCCACTATCTAACTTTATTAAAGTTCATAATTGTTGATTCCTATTACATGATGTGACTAGATTGCATCTTGATGTTTAGCAGGATCGAGCAAAAGGATGGTTAAAAGAAGAGTGTGCTGAATCTGATCGCGAAGATGGATTTCTATCGCATGGTTCGAGGATCGGATTTTTGAGCTACTGCTTAGAAGTTATGATAGATTGCTAGGGAATATGTAATAGCATAGTTTCCATTTAAAGTTGCATTGTAAGGAATATTTTTCCACATTTTAATAAAGAAATAAAAGTTTTGTTTATTTTATTTTATACTATATCCCCTTACAATCGCATTTATGGAAAATTGATGTTTGTATGTTTCTAGCAATATTGGAAATATGAGTTTGATTCTCTCATGTGTGGTAGTGTCTGAATTTACCAAATAAGGAAAGGTTCTCATCACCCAAGTTTCAATTGGACAAAAACTTGGAATCATACAGGCTGTAATGTATGATGAATGAGAATTTTCATCTTTGGAAAATTAAGACTAATTCATTGATCACATGCATATGTGAGTCAATTAAAGGACTAAGGGATCGGGTACACTAGGTGTGTGCTGGTCAAGGTCCACCACAGAGATCGATTCGTCATGATTTACTAAAGTTTAGTAAATATGGTTATACTTGCAATTTTAAGTATAATTCTGTAATATTGAAAAGGTTTTAATGTATGGCAGAACGGATGAGAAGAATCAAATTTTACAGAGAGATAAAAGTTTCTCAAATCAGAAAAGATGGGAGAGTACTTTAGTATCATGTTTTATGATCATCTTAATGATTTTGAAACCATATCACAATTTGATCCTCTAAGGACTAGAGATGGCAAAAATTAACATGACACGAAACCCGACACGAAATAAATGGGTTTGGGTAAGATATTTCAACCCGTTTAAATAAACGGGTTGACACGACACGACACGAAAATTAAATGGGTAAGGTTATGGTTGAGAATTTCAACTCGAATATGACTCGAAAATGACCCGTTTATTTATATGCAAGTATTTTGAATTATTTAAATAAACTAGAGAGATACAAAATCAAAACCATAAGTAAAAGAAAGCCTTCGAATTGAATTGTTTTGTAATGTTGAAATGACATAGCCATCTAGATCAAGACTTCATTTCAATTTTTCCATTCTCTCCCAAACTACCTAGTCTCTTTCACCACTCTCGCATCCTCATGACCTTTGTCATCCGCCTCCCTAACTCTCACTCTTTTAATTTTGTCATCTGAACTTGCTATGACTTCATCTATTCTGCCTCCAAACTATTAGCTTTTCCTTTATGCCTACCGAACTCCTACTCTTTCAACATGCTCAATCTTTTAACCTCACATGACACGACATATTTCGAGGTATATCCCTAACCCGAAACCCGACACGAACTCGACACGAAAATAAACGGGTTTACACGACACGACACGTTAATTAAATGGGTCGAGTTAGGGACAATCACTTTCAACCCGTTTAGTGTTTCGACACGACACGATTGCCAACTCTACTAAGGACATCTTAGTGTACTCTTATGGCTGAGAAGAGGAGTCATGAATTGTTGGAATGGTTAAAATCACGAAGATGAATCATACTTCGTTCCAAAAACAATTCTTAGAGTTATACTCCAGGATTGTAACATTGAGTGACATAAAGTAAGGTTTAAAACACTTATCAAATGTAGTGTAAAATGTTTTCTACTGTTGTACATTTGAAATTGGTAAGTTGTGATGTCTTGGATGAGACAAAGACCAACTAAGACCAATTGTGTGAAGTGTTAGTCTTGATAAGAATCCGCACTATCCCTTGAATATTTGTTTTGTCAAGGAATGGTTCTTAACTAGGGAAACTTATATGTCAAGAGGACAGTGGGAGCCTTAAAGATCCTGAAAGAGTTTCAAGATTTAATCAAGAGTAAAACCTGTGTTTTATCACTAGCACATGACTTGAGGTTTGTAACCTATCATGTTGACATAATTCTTGTGCCAATTAAGTTGACTATGCATATGTTTTCTGTTAGTTCTAAACTATGTGCATAACAGCTTGGAAGCATTGGTGGGCCTTATGCTACCAAGTGACAAGAAATTAAGATTTAACAAGTTCAATCCATGTGAGACTGATTTTGTCACTAACCTTGTCTTGTGATTATGGTTTTGAAAAATTCACATGGATAGGAACTCATACACTATAAAATCTAAGTGTCATAAGGTTTCCCTCTGATTCATGAAAATGATGGCGAGGAAACGCTTTCACTAAGTAGATTTTAAGTAGATAGCAATTGTGATATTTGCATTTTCAAAAGTCGTTAGTGGAGCGTGTGTGGTTAACCGGCACACTAACATGGACTTGTGAGAAATGGCAAAGGTCTAAACAATTAAGACAATGGTTACGACATCCCTTTTGATAGTTTTGGAAATTGTTTAGACACACATGTGAGCTATCTAAGGAAAGGTGTATGAATCTAAATTTCAGAAGTCTAGCTGATTTCTGGAAATATGTCAAAGCTAGTGGGAGCATAAGTGTTATGCTGATAATCATCATGTTAGTGGGAGCATGATTATTATAGTATTGCAAGTTAGCAATGTTAATTATAGAAAAACAAAAGTTTCAATTCGTGAAATTGCAGGGGTTGAAAAGTTGTTTTGCTATAATTAAGGGAGAGGAAATTATACTTCAACTCAATTCTAAAAGATTAGATTGAGATTTTAATCATCTTTAGTCAAGGATATATATATATATATATATATATATATATATATATATATATATATTATGTTGGAATGGTTCAACTTAAAGAAATTCTATATATATTGCGTTATCGAAATTCGATTATGATTACGGCATCCTTCTTCATAGTTAAATTTTGAGAAGATGGCAAATAAAAAAAATATTGTAGCAAAAGACTGGTCAAGTATCATGTCTTTATGTGAGACATCATGAATCGTGTCGTATATGCTTCATATATAGGATCGATTTCATGTGCTATAATATTCATCCTTTCTAAATTTTCCAAATTCTCAGGGCATTGAGAAGGGAAAATTCTAGAATTGGATATGACTAAAGTCATTAAGAAATTGTCGATGACAATCTGAGGTTCGCCAAAGATTGGTTGCTCGGGGACAGTTGGAAATAGGATATAAATTGTTGGAAAGGACCATATTGACATATTCTGAAAAGAGGTAACTCTTGTTCGGAAGTGATAGTCAAAATGGGACTGTGGGAATGTCTCCATAGGTGGAAGTTATTCAATATGTGTAAGATTAGGAAAACCTTAATGCAAGAAGGATGTTCAAAGCAATGTACTTTGAATATGAGACTTCGTTTCCATAGAGTTGATCTCCTTTGGAATACTCTGTAATGACTGTTGACAAGTTTTGTGACTTTGTGCATAATCATTACAAGAGGAACATTGCATAAAAGTTTAAAATCTAACAAATTTTTGGTAAATGGTAGGAATTAGGAATTCTTACATTTACAATAAGGATTTGGGATTGTGAAATGAGCATCATTGGAATCATGTTCAATTGATCTATTTCACAAAAGTAAAGATCATAGACAAACATAGTGTGCATACTTGGAGTATGGCATAACTATTGTTTAGAAAACAAAGTGTACATGCTAGGAGCATGGGACAACTGTTGTTTTATTCAAGTATTAATTTGATTATTTGAAACATTATACAATGAATAATGTGTAATCAATATGGTGATAAATAAAAGGTGGTTCTATTTATATTCAAAAGGGTTCTGATATATTAGATTCGATTATTATTGTGTTTCACTTTGCATATTTTGACTTCCAGAATAGCTAGGTTATTCTTTCCAAATGACTAAGTTATTTAAACACTCCACAGTTGTTCATATGTTGGAAGTAGGTATGAATTAAGACTGCCATGAATCGAGGTTGTAGATGGCTAAATGTGTTTAGACATAGCAATGGTTGCTACAACATTCATGAGTGCTCATAATTTATGAGTATTGGAATTAACCCACGCTCACTTGTATCACTTCATGGAATTTATCTCGAGTGATCGTAAGATGGTAATATCACATAAGTCTTCAAGCCTAGAGATATGAGTTGTTGCCTATGAGTTGGTTGTGCATTGATTGCACGAAAACGCATCAGTAACTTCATGTTATAAAACATGCCTTTGTGTACAATTCAACAAGTAGTAGAACAAGAATATGAGTCGAAGTTTATCTGTTCCTTCTAGAAATAGAAGCGATATCTGGGCCCCTAGATGACTTTGTTTCGACCTATGTACCAGGCCCGGTCATAACTAAGTTGATGTGTTCAGTTATGTTCTTTGTTAATCAAATCGGAAATTGGGAAACAAACTGCTGGACAATAAGTACGACGTTGTTCCATGTATTTGTCCGGCTAATATCATAAGAACAGAGGATTATATGATCACTTGTCTAAAATGGCACTTCATAGTTCAACAGAGTTTTTGAGAGCTACGATTGCTGGTTGTTTCCTGAAGTAATATAGGCAAATACAGTTATTAGACTTATCCAAGTGGGAGACTGTTAGATAAGGTGTCTATGTCCATAACTTATTTGGTATATACTTGACCTGACCCGGCATGGTCCATTTGGGTTGCACTTCACCCAAACGATTTATGGATAATATTATGAGAATTGTATACTTATGGTTTATTAATATATTATAAGTTATAATATTTTAATATGAAGTCATGTTATTTAATTAGTTTTTAGTCTTAAATTAATTATGAATTAATTTAGTGATTAAAAGGAAGACTAATTAAATCATGGGCTATTATATTTATATAGTGTGGGCTAACACTCATTTGGAAATGGGATAAGCTTATATGGAAGTTCATGGATGATCCATGGAGCTTTTAACCCATGGATCCTTGGAAAGGAAAAGACATGGGTTATTAGGGTTTTACCCTAATCATGCACACTATATAAACAAGCTTATGTTGCATGAAATGGCACCCTAGTGTGTGTAAAAGGGAGTGGCCAATTTCTTGAAATAAAGTATACACTTTCATACATTTTCCAAGTTTGTGGTGATTTGTGATTCCACTTGAGGCATTCACATTATTGGTGCTAGGCTCTCAAACTCCAAGTAATCAGTCACTATCAAAAGGTATGTCATTCTTCTAGTGTTTTATGATTCTAGTTCTTCATGCCATGCTAGTTAGGATGTGAACCTTGGAAATTATTATTTGCATGTATTTTAGAGAAAACATAGATCCAAGGTTTATTAGGGTTGCATGTACACTTAGGAGTGTTATAATGCTCAAAAGCCAACAGTACATACCAATTATAGTTATGGGCTTAGACACCTAATCCAACAGTCTCCCACTTGGATAAGTCTAATAACTATAACTGCATGTACGACTCCATAACCCAACTAGCAATCGTAGCTCTCAAAAGCCGCTGTTGAACTCTGACCTAGTCAATGATGCGTCCATTAGATAAGGGGTCATATATTCCACCATTCTAGATATCGTATAAATTATGACATGGATTATAATCATTCTCTCTGTTCATGTGTTGTTTCCCGATTTCTGATTTATGACGACCGACTAATTGAACAAATCAAATCAGTCCAGGCTTGGCCAAACACTTAGGGTTGTCATCACTAAATCATCGAGGGCCCCATAAATATCACTTTTATCCCACATTGGGTAAAAGGAATGGATAAAATTCGACTCAAATGCTTGCTTGTACTTACTCATCAAATCACACACAACAATATGTTTTATAACACCAAGTTACTGGTGCGTTTATATATGTTAATGTGCAACCGACTTGTAAACTACAACTCACATGTCTTGGTTTCAAGAATATAAGATATTATTGTCTCATGATCACTCATGATAAAATCCATGAAGTGATTCAAATGAGCGTGGGTTTAATCGAATACTCAAATCTTATTACAGGAGTACTCATGAACATTGCAGCAAACTTGTTCTATGTCTAAACTGTTAGATATAGTGTCTAAGTCCATAACTATATTTGGTATGTACTTGACCCGACCCGGCATGGTCCATTTGGGTTGCACTTCACCCGAACAATTTATGGATAATATTTGAGAATAGTACAAGTTATGATTTATTAATATATTATAAGTTCTAATATATTAATATAAGATCATATTATTTAATTAGTAGTGATCTATAATTAATCTAGGATTAATTTAGTGATCAAAGATATTACTAATTAAATATGGGCTTCTATATTTATATAGTGTGGGCTTATGCTTATTTGGAATGGGCTAGGCTTGGATGGAGAAGTCCATGGATACTCCATGGAGCTTTAACCCATGGATCTCATGGAAATGAAGAGACATGGGTATTAGGGTTTACATGGATGTAACCCTAATCCATCACACTATATAAAGGAGGCTTTGGTTCTTGAAATCACACTAGTTGACACTTGTGGAGGTGAGGGCCGATTTCAAGAAGTGGTGACTATTCTCTCAAAGTTCCAAGTTTGTGGTGATTTGTGACTTTCATTTGAGGCATCCACACTATTGGTGGTAGGCTCAAGAACTCCAAGCAATCAACTACAACTACAAGGTAAGTGTTTCTACTAGCTTTATTTGATTCAAGTTCCCCATGCCATGCTAGTTAGGATATAAGCCTTGGAAAAACAATTATTTGCATGTATCTTAGACAAACATAGATCCAAGGTTTATTAGGGTTGCATGTACACTTAGGAAGTGTTAGAATGCTCAAAACCCAACAGTGGTATCAGAGCCTGGTTTTTTTGTTTGATACTTGTTGCAATATGCTTGAAAAAGTCGAAATCTTGCTGAATGACTGATTGACTCGCCGAGTCCATGGGGGGACTCGCCGAGTTCACTTGGATCTTCAACCTACTCGTCGAGTAGGTTCATGCACTCGGCGAGTAGGGTCGACAGAGTGCAGTTTTTCGACTTTAGTTGCTGGAAATGGATTAGAAACATTACCCTAAACTGTTTTGGTACTTGAAAACTTGTTTTAGATGGTGTAATGTCTTTTCTAACTCATTTACAACAACTAGTTATCAAAATTACAAAGATTAAGTGTGATTTTGATGTATGAAAGTGTTCATGTTCATGATCTTGTTCTTATGATGTTTAGATGATCATAGGAATTATGTGTAACCTATGTGGTAGATTAATTCTTGATCATAATGTGATTTAATGGAGTCCATAACTTGTCCTCAAGTTATGGAAAACCAAAAGTCTCTTGGATTGAAAAACCATTAAAAGAACACAAGAGTTAGAAAAGTGAAGAGTCTTCACTTTATTACTCTATTAAACTCATAAGTTACAAGATATGACAAGTTTTGAAAGTTTACAAAACTTGCCCTCATGTTTTGGAACAAGTAAAGTGAAGTTAAAACTTTAGTTCCAACCCTTAGAATTTTAAAAGTTAAAATTCAACCCTTATACTTATATTATTATGATTTAATAATTATATATATATATATATATATATATATATATATATATATATATATGTATAAGAACCAAGTCGTCTTACCGCTAGTACGCCTCATTCACGAAGCCGGTCTATAAGGTGGGTATAAGGTTGTTGCCTATAAAATGGTGACTTAATGGGTGTCCACTCTCACCCACCGCTTGCTTGACCGGTGGAGGGTCGTTAGCCGAACGGGTAAGACAAGGACTTATAAATTCTCATTCAAAGTATGATGAATATTATAAAGTCACTAAATGTTTTATTAAATTCCGAATCTTAGCTACTTTAGGAAAAATGTGAATAAGGTGCTAATCCATGAAATTACACTTTACACTTTGTTTAAGTCGTTGGTGGAGCGTGTGTGGTTAACCGACACACTAACTTGGACTTAACAAGGTAGGTAAAGGGTGACTTAGGGTTTATTATAGTATCGATGGAGCGTGTGTGGTTTACCGGCACATCGATTGAGTGATAAACCTTAAGGGTACCAAGTGATTTGCATGGTTACTTCACACCTCGTTTTGTGATCCTCGGCATCCCAGTCACAAAACCTGGAGGGCACACTCGAGATTGAAACATGCCTTTGAAAAGTTCATTGAATCTCAAAGAATCTAGGAATTTCTAAGAACCAATCAAAAACCTAATATTTAAAATATTCCGGTTTTCGTGGTGGAAATTGGTGAATCGTCATTCACCTACCTTTCAAATATGGTATAGCTTAGATTACGGCATACCTCTTCTAAGTTATACTATATTGTGATTGGATCCTAGCCTTAATATTACATTTGGGTGTTTTATTAAGGACTCTCTTATATCTAAACTAATCTTGTTCTCTTCTCTTCAGATGTCTTCCAACAATGCTTCTGGCTCTAATCCTAATGGCTCCTTTACCCTTATGAACTTGTGTGGGAAAGTCACCTTTGATGGATCCAACTTCAATGAGTGGATCAGAAACATCAGGATGATTACCCGCTACGAGGACAAAGAATATGTCCTTGACAAGGAGCTTAAGGAGATTGATGAGACCACTGCAACTCCTCAGGAGATCGCTGACTTTCGGGCACATGAAAGGGATGCTACGAAAGTGGCTTGCATCATGATGGCCACGATGACAGCGGAACTCCAAAAGTCTTATGAGGATTTCTACCCTTATGAAATGCACCAAGATTTGATGGAAAGATACCATCAAAGTGCAAGGCAAGAGAGGTATGAAATCATCTGCTCCATGATAACAACCATGATGAAGGACGGGGAATCCGTCATGAGCCACATGCAGAAAATGCAAAGGTATGTGGATCGTTTGCTGAAGCTTAATGTGAACTCCCCTGAGGATCTTGCAATAGATATCATTTTGCACTCCTTTCCATCGTGCTATGATCAATTCCGCATGCCATATCACATGAATAAGGAAGAGGTCACACTCAGCAAACTTCAGGGACTTCTCAAGACCGCAGAATCAGGTCTTAAGGGGAAGTCGGTTGCTATCACTCCTACTCCAAACTCAACTCCGGTTTTGGCAATTGGGAAAGGTCGGTGGAGGAAGAGAAAGAGATCCTCGAAGGGTACCAAGGCTCGGACCCTTGATGGGTCTTCTTCAAGTGGAACCAAGAAAGGTTCCATCGCTCCTTCTTCTGACCCAAAAGAGGCTGAATGCTTCTATTGCCATGAAAAATCTCATTGGAAGCGGAACTGCCCAAAGTACCAGCAGGATGTGAAGGATGGGAAAGTGAAACCCAACCATGCAGGTATTTACACTATCATTTCTAATAACTCACCCCATTCTAAATCTTGGGTCCTTGATACCGGTTGTGGTATTCATATTTGTTGTGACTTGCAGGGACTAAGAAGAATTGAGAATGTGGAGCAAGGAAGAATAAACTTGATCATGGGGAATAGGAAAGCTTCACCTGTCACCAAGATTGGAGTTTATACTTTATCGCTAAGTAGTGGGTTTAATTTAGATTTGAATAAATGTTGTTATTCGCCAGGAATGGCAAGAAATATTATTTCCTTTCATGCTTTGTACAAACAAGGGTTTACCTTTTCATTTAATAATGAAGTTGGTTCTATAGATGTTTTCTATAATAATGTTTTTTATTTTAAAGCATTACCTTGTGATGGTGTGTATGAAGATGTATCGGTTGTAGATAACTTAGGAAATAATGTTTTGTGTATTGATTCTACTAATCATAATAACTTGGATAAAGCATCGTTATGGCATTGTCGTCTTGGACATATAAGCAAGAAACACATAGGCCAACTCCAAAAGGATGGAGTCTTGGAGTCGTTTGATCTAAAGTCAGATGATAGTTGCGAGTCATGCTTACATGGAAAAATGACAAAGTCACCCTTCACAGGCTCGTGTGAGAGGGGTGAAGGTTTGTTGGACCTTGTACACACGGATGTGTGTGGACCATTCAAACATGCCACAAGGGATGCTAATCGTTATTATTTGACTTTTACTGATGATTACAGTAGATATGGATATGTCTACTTAATCAAGCATAAGTCAGAGACTTTCGAGAGGTTTAAGGAATTTAATCAGAAAGTCGAGAATCAATTGGGCAGGAACATTAAGATGCTTCGATCCGATCGAGGAGGTGAGTATCTTAGTTCAGAGTTCCTCGATTATCTTAGGGAATGTGGGATTATCTCACAATTGACACCTCCCAGGACACCACAATTGAATGGTGTGGCTGAGAGGCGTAATCGAACCTTGTTGGACATGGTTCGTTCCATGATGAGTCGAGCTTCGCTACCAATTTCATTCTGGGGGTATGCCTTAGAGACTGCCGCCCATATTCTTAATCTTGTTCCTACAAAGAAAGTTGCCAAAACACCTCACGAGATGTGGACTGGTAAAGTACCTAAGCTAGACCAGATCAAGATTTGGGGTTGCGAGGCTTTCGTGAGACGCGAGACTCATGATAAGCTCGAACCTCGAAGCAAGAGGTGTATTTTCATCGGCTACCCACAACAATCCTTTGGTTACCTCTTCTACAGACCTAGTGATAATGTGGTCTTTGTAGCAAGAAGAGGAGTTTTTCGAGAAAGAGAATTTATAAGACAAGGAAACAGTGGGAGGCAAATTGATCTTGAAGAAATTCAAGAGTCAAGTGGTGAAGGAACTTCAAACCCTAGCCCTCAACTTGAGGAGGAAACTCCTGTTGAGCCAACTGGTGAGCCTGTACCTCTTAGGCGTTCCACGAGAGTTAGGAATGCACCTGAGCATTATTATGGCTTTCATATTACTGCGGAAGGTGAGACACTTATTAGTGATGAGACACTAGTAGGTCTGGATGAACCTAACAGCTACACGGAAGCCATGGCAGGCCCTGAGGCTACTAAATGGAAAGAGGCCATGGATAGCGAGATACAATCCATGTATGACAATCAAGTTTGGAACTTGGTTGAGAATGTACCTGGTCGTAAGACTGTAGGGTGCAAATGGATCTTCAAAAAGAAGACCGACATGGATGCTAATGTACACACTTATAAGGCTAGACTGGATGCAAAGGGCTTCTCTCAAATTCCTGGAGTGGACTATGATGAGACCATTTCTCCAGTAGCCAAGATTAAGTCTATTCGGGTTCTGTTGGCCATAGCTGCATTTCATGATTATGAAATATGGCAAATGGATGTCAAAACCGCTTTCCTTAATGGAAAGTTGGCTGAGGATGTTTACATGGTTCAGACAGAGGGTTTTGTCAGCACAGAGTACCCTAATAGAGTGTGTAAGCTCAAGAAATCCATTTATGGATTGAAACAGGCACCTCGCAGGTGGAATCTTTGCTTTGATGAGAAATTCAAGGAATTTGGCTTTTCAAGGAGTGAAGATGAATCTTGTGTCTATATCAAGGCTAGTGGGAGCATAGTCAGCTTTTTGGTACTCTATGTGGATGACATACTACTCATAGGAAATGACATCCCAACCCTGCAGGAAGTTAAGTCTTGGCTTGGGAAGTGTTTCACTATGAAGGACCTTGGTGAAGCCGCCTATATCCTAGGGATAAAGATTTTGAGAAACAGGAGTAAAAGACTAATTGGACTTAGTCAAAGTACCTACTTGGACAAAGTGTTGAAAAGATTCAACATGCATAACTCCAAGAAAGGAGAGTTACCCATTCAGTGTAACGCCAGATTGAGTAAGACACAAAGCCCTAGTACTGAGGCTGAGATAGCAGAAATGAGTCGATTTCCTTATGCTTCAGCTGTAGGATCGATCATGTATGCCATGACGTGTACTCGGCCTGATGTAGCCTTTGCTTTGAGCATGGTTAGCAGGTATCAGGCGAACCCTGGCAAGGAACACTGGACTGCGGTAAAGAATATCCTCAAGTACTTGCGAAGGACTAAGGACTGGGTCCTTACCTTCGGTGGGAGTAATGACTTGAGAGTCGTAGGGTATAGTGATGCTAGCTTCCAGACTGATAGGGATAATTTCCGCTCTCAGTCAGGGTGGGTCTTTACCCTAAACGGAGGAGCAATCTCTTGGAAGAGTTCCAAGCAGGAGACAGTGGCTGATTCCACTTGTGAATCAGAGTATATAGCGGCAAGCGAGGCAGCAAAAGAGGCGATATGGCTAAAGAACTTCATCGGAGACCTTGGAGTTGTACTAGCTATAAAAGAGCCAATGGAGATTTTCTGTGACAGCAATAGTGCGGTTGCCTTAGCCAAGGAACCAAGGGATCACGGGAGATCCAGACACATCGACAGAAAATACCATTTTATCAGACATCGAATCGAAGAAGGACTCCTCGTGGCGAAGAGGGTATCATCGGATGAGAACCCAACAGATCCCCTCACGAAGGGACTGAGTAGGGTTAAGCATCTCCAGCATGCTCGGAGCATAGGGCTGAAGGATGATATAAGTTTTAGTAGTTAGATAACCCGGAAATTTGTAAAGTGTAATTGACATTTGATGATGAATAAAAGGTGTTTTATTTATGAGTAAAGTGTTACTATCTCTTGTCGATCTTTTACTATATTTCTTTTGCATGTTTTGACTTTCAGAATAATTTTTGTTTGGTATAACATATTATTCAAACCTCCACAGTTGGTCATATGTCGGAAGTAGGTATGAATCAAGACTGTCATGATGGGTTGTAGAGGTCTAAGGTGTTGGACAAGGCTACAACAATCATGAGTGCTCATAAGTTTTGAGCATTGGACTCAACCCACGCTCACTGGAATCACTTCATGGAATTTTATCTCGAGTGATCGTGAGACGGTAATATCATATAAGTCTTCAAACCTAGAGATATGATTTGTTACTTACGAGTTGGTTATGCATTGATTGTACGTAAACGCATTGGTAACTCGATGTTATAAAACGTGCCTTTGTGTGTAATTCAATGAGTGGTAGAACAAACATATGAGTCGAAGTTTATCTGTTCCTTCTTGGATTCGAAGCTGATATCTCGGCCCCTCGATGATTTTGTTTTGACCTATGTACCGGGCCCGGTCAGAACTAAATTGATGTGTTCAGTTAAGTTCTATGTCAAACAAATCGGAAATCGGGAAACAAATGCTGGACAATAAGCAAGACAATGTTCCATGTATTTGTCCGGCTAATATCTAGAACATAGGATTATATGATCACTTATCTAAATGGCGCGTTCTAGTTCAACAGAGTTTAAAGAGCTACGAGTGTTGATCGGTTCCTGAAGTTATACTTGAAAATATAGTTACTAGACTTATCCAAGTGGGAGACTGTTGGATATAGTGTCTAAGTCCATAACTATATTTGGTATGTACTTGACCCGACCCGACATGGTCCATTTGGGTTGCACTTCACCCGAACAATTTATGGATAATATTTGAGAATAGTGCAAGTTATGATTTATTAATATATTATAAGTTCTAATATATTAATATAAGATCATATTATTTAATTAGTAGTGATCTATAATTAATCTAGGATTAATTTAGTGATCAAAGATATTACTAATTAAATATGGGCTTCTATATTTATATAGTGTGGGCTTATGCTTATTTGGAATGGGCTAGGCTTGGATGGAGAAGTCCATGGATACTCCATGGAGCTTTAACCCATGGATCTCATGGAAATGAAGAGACATGGGTATTAGGGTTTACATGGATGTAACCCTAATCCATCACACTATATAAAAGAGGCTTTGGTTCTTGAAATCACACTAGTTGACACTTGTGGAGGTGAGGGCCGATTTCAAGAAGTGGTGACTATTCTCTCAAAGTTCCAAGTTTGTGGTGATTTGTGACTTTCATTTGAGGCATCCACACTATTGGTGGTAGGCTCAAGAACTCCAAGCAATCAACTACAACTACAAGGTAAGTGTTTCTACTAGCTTTATTTGATTCAAGTTCCCCATGCCATGCTAGTTAGGATATAAGCCTTGGAAAAACAATTATTTGCATGTATCTTAGACAAACATAGATCCAAGGTTTATTAGGGTTGCATGTACACTTAGGAAGTGTTAGAATGCTCAAAACCCAACAGTGGTATCAGAGCCTAGTTTTTTTGTTTGATACTTGTTGCAATATGCTTGAAAAAGTCGAAATCTTGCTGTCTGACTGATTGACTCGCCGAGTCCATGGGGGGACTCGCCGAGTTCACTTGGATCTTCAACCTACTCGTCGAGTAGGTTCATGCACTCGGCGAGTAGGGTCGACAGAGTGCAGTTTTTCGACTTTAGTTGCTGGAAATGGATTAGAAACATTACCCTAAACTGTTTTGGTACTTGAAAACTTGTTTTAGATGGTGTAATGTCTTTTCTAACTCATTTACAACAACTAGTTATCAAAATTACAAAGATTAAGTGTGATTTTGATGTATGAAAGTGTTCATGTTCATGATCTTGTTCTTATGATGTTTAGATGATCATAGGAATTATGTGTAACCTATGTGGTAGATTAATTCTTGATCATAATGTGATTTAATGGAGTCCATAACTTGTCCTCAAGTTATGGAAAACCAAAAGTCTCTTGGATTGAAAAACCATTAAAAGAACACAAGAGTTAGAAAAGTGAAGAGTCTTCACTTTATTACTCTATTAAACTCATAAGTTACAAGATATGACAAGTTTTGAAAGTTTACAAAACTTGCCCTCATGTTTTGGAACAAGTAAAGTGAAGTTAAAACTTTAGTTCCAACCCTTAGAATTTTAAAAGTTAAAATTCAACCCTTATACTTATATTATTATGATTTAATAATTATATATATATATATATATATATATATATATATATATATATATATATATATATATATATATATGTATAAGAACCAAGTCGTCTTACCGCTAGTACGCCTCATTCACGAAGCCGGTCTATAAGGTGGGTATAAGGTTGTTGCCTATAAAATGGTGACTTAATGGGTGTCCACTCTCACCCACCGCTTGCTTGACCGGTGGAGGGTCGTTAGCCGAACGGGTAAGACAAGGACTTATAAATTCTCATTCAAAGTATGATGAATATTATAAAGTCACTAAATGTTTTATTAAATTCCGAATCTTAGCTACTTTAGGAAAAATGTGAATAAGGTGCTAATCCATGAAATTACACTTTACACTTTGTTTAAGTCGTTGGTGGAGCGTGTGTGGTTAACCGACACACTAACTTGGACTTAACAAGGTAGGTAAAGGGTGACTTAGGGTTTATTATAGTATCGATGGAGCGTGTGTGGTTTACCGGCACATCGATTGAGTGATAAACCTTAAGGGTACCAAGTGATTTGCATGGTTACTTCACACCTCGTTTTGTGATCCTCGGCATCCCAGTCACAAAACCTGGAGGGCACACTCGAGATTGAAACATGCCTTTGAAAAGTTCATTGAATCTCAAAGAATCTAGGAATTTCTAAGAACCAATCAAAAACCTAATATTTAAAATATTCCGGTTTTCGTGGTGGAAATTGGTGAATCGTCATTCACCTACCTTTCAAATATGGTATAGCTTAGATTACGGCATACCTCTTCTAAGTTATACTATATTGTGATTGGATCCTAGCCTTAATATTACATTTGGGTGTTTTATTAAGGACTCTCTTATATCTAAACTAATCTTGTTCTCTTCTCTTCAGATGTCTTCCAACAATGCTTCTGGCTCTAATCCTAATGGCTCCTTTACCCTTATGAACTTGTGTGGGAAAGTCACCTTTGATGGATCCAACTTCAATGAGTGGATCAGAAACATCAGGATGATTACCCGCTACGAGGACAAAGAATATGTCCTTGACAAGGAGCTTAAGGAGATTGATGAGACCACTGCAACTCCTCAGGAGATCGCTGACTTTCGGGCACATGAAAGGGATGCTACGAAAGTGGCTTGCATCATGATGGCCACGATGACAGCGGAACTCCAAAAGTCTTATGAGGATTTCTACCCTTATGAAATGCACCAAGATTTGATGGAAAGATACCATCAAAGTGCAAGGCAAGAGAGGTATGAAATCATCTGCTCCATGATAACAACCATGATGAAGGACGGGGAATCCGTCATGAGCCACATGCAGAAAATGCAAAGGTATGTGGATCGTTTGCTGAAGCTTAATGTGAACTCCCCTGAGGATCTTGCAATAGATATCATTTTGCACTCCTTTCCATCGTGCTATGATCAATTCCGCATGCCATATCACATGAATAAGGAAGAGGTCACACTCAGCAAACTTCAGGGACTTCTCAAGACCGCAGAATCAGGTCTTAAGGGGAAGTCGGTTGCTATCACTCCTACTCCAAACTCAACTCCGGTTTTGGCAATTGGGAAAGGTCGGTGGAGGAAGAGAAAGAGATCCTCGAAGGGTACCAAGGCTCGGACCCTTGATGGGTCTTCTTCAAGTGGAACCAAGAAAGGTTCCATCGCTCCTTCTTCTGACCCAAAAGAGGCTGAATGCTTCTATTGCCATGAAAAATCTCATTGGAAGCGGAACTGCCCAAAGTACCAGCAGGATGTGAAGGATGGGAAAGTGAAACCCAACCATGCAGGTATTTACACTATCATTTCTAATAACTCACCCCATTCTAAATCTTGGGTCCTTGATACCGGTTGTGGTATTCATATTTGTTGTGACTTGCAGGGACTAAGAAGAATTGAGAATGTGGAGCAAGGAAGAATAAACTTGATCATGGGGAATAGGAAAGCTTCACCTGTCACCAAGATTGGAGTTTATACTTTATCGCTAAGTAGTGGGTTTAATTTAGATTTGAATAAATGTTGTTATTCGCCAGGAATGGCAAGAAATATTATTTCCTTTCATGCTTTGTACAAACAAGGGTTTACCTTTTCATTTAATAATGAAGTTGGTTCTATAGATGTTTTCTATAATAATGTTTTTTATTTTAAAGCATTACCTTGTGATGGTGTGTATGAAGCTGTATCGGTTGTAGATAACTTAGGAAATAATGTTTTGTGTATTGATTCTACTAATCATAATAACTTGGATAAAGCATCGTTATGGCATTGTCGTCTTGGACATATAAGCAAGAAACGCATAGGCCAACTCCAAAAGGATGGAGTCTTGGAGTCGTATGATCTAAAGTCAGATGATAGTTGCGAGTCATGGTTACTTGGAAAAATGACAAAGTCACCCTTCACAGGCTCGTGTGAGAGGGGTGAAGGTTTGTTGAACCTTGTACACACGGATGTGTGTGGACCATTCAAACATGCCACAAGGGATGCTAATCGTTATTATTTGACTTTTACTGATGATTACAGTAGATATGGATATGTCTACTTAATCAAGCATAAGTCAGAGACTTTCGAGAGGTTTAAGGAATTTAAACAGGAAGCCGAGAATCAATTGGGCAGGAACATTAAGATGCTTCGATCCGATCGAGGAGGTGAGTATCTTAGTTCAGAGTTCCTCGACTATCTTAGGGAATGTGGGATTATCTCACAATTGACACCTCCCAGGACACCACAATTGAATGGTGTGGCTGAGAGGCGTAATCGAACCTTGTTGGACATGGTTCGTTCCATGATGAGTCGAGCTTCGCTACCAATTTCATTTTGGGGGTATGCCTTAGAGACTGCCGCCCATATTCTTAATCTTGTTCCTACAAAGAAAGTTGCCAAAAATCCTCACGAGATGTGGACTGGTAAAGTACCTAAGCTAGACCACATCAAGATTTGGGGTTGCGAGGCTTTCGTGAGACGCGAGACTCATGATAAGCTCGAACCTCGAAGCGAGAGGTGTATTTTCATCGGCTACCCACAGCAATCCTTTGGTTACCTCTTCTACAGACCTAGTGATAATGTGGTCTTTGTAGCAAGAAGAGGAGTTTTTCGAGAAAGAGAATTTATAAGACAAGGAAACAGTGGGAGGCAAATTGATCTTGAAGAAATTCAAGAGTCAAGTGGTGAAGGAACTTCAAACCCTAGCCCTCAACTTGAGGAGGAAACTCCTGTTGAGCCAACTGGTGAGCCTGTACCTCTTAGGCGTTCCACGAGAGTTAGGAATGCACCTGAGCATTATTATGGCTTTCATATTACTGCGGAAGGTGAGACACTTATTAGTGATGAGACACTAGTAGGTCTGGATGAACCTAACAGCTACACGGAAGCCATGGCAGGCCCTGAGGCTACTAAATGGAAAGAGGCCATGGATAGCGAGATACAATCCATGTATGACAATCAAGTTTGGAACTTGGTTGAGAATGTACCTGGTCGTAAGACTGTAGGGTGCAAATGGATCTTCAAAAAGAAGACCGACATGGATGCTAATGTACACACTTATAAGGCTAGACTGGATGCAAAGGGCTTCTCTCAAATTCCTGGAGTGGACTATGATGAGACCATTTCTCCAGTAGCCAAGATTAAGTCTATTCGGGTTCTGTTGGCCATAGCTGCATTTCATGATTATGAAATATGGCAAATGGATGTCAAAACCGCTTTCCTTAATGGAAAGTTGGCTGAGGATGTTTACATGGTTCAGACAGAGGGTTTTGTCAACACAGAGTACCCTAATAGAGTGCGTAAGCTCAAGAAATCCATTTATGGATTGAAACAGGCACCTCGCAGGTGGAATCTTTGCTTTGATGAGAAATTCAAGGAATTTGGCTTTTCAAGGAGTGAAGATGAATCTTGTGTCTATATCAAGGCTAGTGGGAGCATAGTCAGCTTTTTGGTACTCTATGTGGATGACATACTACTCATAGGAAATGACATCCCAACCCTGCAGGAAGTTAAGTCTTGGCTTGGGAAGTGTTTCACTATGAAGGACCTTGGTGAAGCCGCCTATATCCTAGGGATAAAGATTTTGAGAAACAGGAGTAAAAGACTAATTGGACTTAGTCAAAGTACCTACTTGGACAAAGTGTTGAAAAGATTCAACATGCATAACTCCAAGAAAGGAGAGTTACCCATTCAGTGTAACGCCAGATTGAGTAAGACACAAAGCCCTAGTACTGAGGCTGAGATAGCAGAAATGAGTCGATTTCCTTATGCTTCAGCTGTAGGATCGATCATGTATGCCATGACGTGTACTCGGCCTGATGTAGCCTTTGCTTTGAGCATGGTTAGCAGGTATCAGGCGAACCCTGGCAAGGAACACTGGACTGCGGTAAAGAATATCCTCAAGTACTTGCGAAGGACTAAGGACTGGGTCCTTACCTTCGGTGGGAGTAATGACTTGAGAGTCGTAGGGTATAGTGATGCTAGCTTCCAGACTGATAGGGATAATTTCCGCTCTCAGTCAGGGTGGGTCTTTACCCTAAACGGAGGAGCAATCTCTTGGAAGAGTTCCAAGCAGGAGACAGTGGCTGATTCCACTTGTGAATCAGAGTATATAGCGGCAAGCGAGGCAGCAAAAGAGGCGATATGGCTAAAGAACTTCATCGGAGACCTTGGAGTTGTACTAGCTATAAAAGAGCCAATGGAGATTTTCTGTGACAGCAATAGTGCGGTTGCCTTAGCCAAGGAACCAAGGGATCACGGGAGATCCAGACACATCGACAGAAAATACCATTTTATCAGACATCGAATCGAAGAAGGACTCCTCGTGGCGAAGAGGGTATCATCGGATGAGAACCCAACAGATCCCCTCACGAAGGGACTGAGTAGGGTTAAGCATCTCCAGCATGCTCGGAGCATAGGGCTGAAGGATGATATAAGTTTTAGTAGTTAGATAACCCGGAAATTTGTAAACTGTAATTGACATTTGATGATGAATAAAAGGTGTTTTATTTATGAGTAAAGTGTTACTATCTCTTGTCGATCTTTTACTATATTTCTTTTGCATGTTTTGACTTTCAGAATAATTTTTGTTTGGTATAACATATTATTCAAACCTCCACAGTCGGTCATATGTCGGAAGTAGGTATGAATCAAGACTGTCATGATGGGTTGTAGAGGTCTAAGGTGTTGGACAAGGCTACAACAATCATGAGTGCTCATAAGTTTTGAGCATTGGACTCAACCCACGCTCACTGGAATCACTTCATGGAATTTTATCTCGAGTGATCGTGAGACGGTAATATCATATAAGTCTTCAAACCTAGAGATATGATTTGTTACTTACGAGTTGGTTATGCATTGATTGTACGTAAACGCATTGGTAACTCGATGTTATAAAACGTGCCTTTGTGTGTAATTCAATGAGTGGTAGAACAAACATATGAGTCGAAGTTTATCTGTTCCTTCTTGGATTCGAAGCTGATATCTCGGCCCCTCGATGATTTTGTTTTGACCTATGTACCGGGCCCGGTCAGAACTAAATTGATGTGTTCAGTTAAGTTCTATGTCAAACAAATCGGAAATCGGGAAACAAATGCTGGACAATAAGCAAGACAATGTTCCATGTATTTGTCCGGCTAATATCTAGAACATAGGATTATATGATCACTTATCTAAATGGCGCGTTCTAGTTCAACAGAGTTTAAAGAGCTACGAGTGTTGATCGGTTCCTGAAGTTATACTTGAAAATATAGTTACTAGACTTATCCAAGTGGGAGACTGTTGGATATAGTGTCTAAGTCCATAACTATATTTGGTATGTACTTGACCCGACCCGGCATGGTCCATTCGGGTTGCACTTCACCCGAACAATTTATGGATAATATTTGAGAATAGTGCAAGTTATGATTTATTAATATATTATAAGTTCTAATATATTAATATAAGATCATATTATTTAATTAGTAGTGATCTATAATTAATCTAGGATTAATTTAGTGATCAAAGATATTACTAATTAAATATGGGCTTCTATATTTATATAGTGTGGGCTTATGCTTATTTGGAATGGGCTAGGCTTGGATGGAGAAGTCCATGGATACTCCATGGAGCTTTAACCCATGGATCTCATGGAAATGAAGAGACATGGGTATTAGGGTTTACATGGATGTAACCCTAATCCATCACACTATATAAAAGAGGCTTTGGTTCTTGAAATCACACTAGTTGACACTTGTGGAGGTGAGGGCCGATTTCAAGAAGTGGTGACTATTCTCTCAAAGTTCCAAGTTTGTGGTGATTTGTGACTTTCATTTGAGGCATCCACACTATTGGTGGTAGGCTCAAGAACTCCAAGCAATCAACTACCACTACAAGGTAAGTGTTTCTACTAGCTTTATTTGATTCAAGTTCCCCATGCCATGCTAGTTAGGATATAAGCCTTGGAAAAACAATTATTTGCATGTATCTTAGACAAACATAGATCCAAGGTTTATTAGGGTTGCATGTACACTTAGGAAGTGTTAGAATGCTCAAAACCCAACATAAACGCCTTTAGACAATCTACAGACCCATTCATGACAGTCTAGCTTCAATACCTACTTCTAAAGTATGATCGACTGTGGATAGTTTGATTAACCTTGTAATTCGGGAAGTCAAAACATGCAAAGTGAAACACAAGAATAATCGAATCCAATATGGTCTCAAAACTTTTGAATAAAAATAAAACACCTTTTATTTAATCACCATATTTATTACACATTATTCATGGTATAATGTTTCAATTTATCAACTTAATACTTGAATTAAAACAATAGTTATCCCATGCTCCAAGCATGCACACTATGTTTATATATGGTCCTTACTTTGTGAAATAGATCAATTGTAAACATTTCCAATGACACTCTGTGACAACCCGAAACTTTCATCCTATGTAATTGGTCCGCGTATTGGCTTTAAATCTTGAATTCATCATCCTTTGTAAATCTTGTGGATTCCATATGCATGTTTTGGACATAATATAGTCTAGATATGGGTCTTTGGAGGAGTTGGAAAGCATTTTTCATCATAAAATCGGATCAAACACACCAAAAGAGGTGTGTGCGGCCACACTCTTGTGTGTACGGCCACACACCCATGTGTGCGGCCGCACACCCAACCGCACACCCTCTAGCCTCACACCCAAATCTATATATGGATGGATACCCTATTCATTCATTCATTTGGATGCTCCTTGCCCTCTCTCTACTTTCTCTCTCTAAAATCTTCAACCAAGAACACCTTGAAGGCCTCATATTTGTGATCTAGTTCATCTTCAAGCTAATTAGTGGTAAACACTTGAATCCCAAGCCTTAAAACTCATCATGTTCATCATATTCATGGTCCCTTGAAGGTGTATGGCCGCACACCTTCATGAGGGGGGCAACACACATTCAAATCTCCTTAGTGAAGAGCAAACACTTCATATGGACTCACAAGAGGAGTGTACGGCCACACACTCCTGTGTACGGCCGCACACACACTCTGTACGGCCGCACACACATGTGTGTAGCCTCACACACCTTTCTGGCCGCAACCCCAGCCGCACACTCACTTCTAAGGCCATACACTTACTTAAATGCCCATATTTGGCACTAAACTTGCATAGATCATTATCTTGGATTATGTGACACTTATTCTTAGTAGTTCCAAACCCTAAGTGTGTTTTCCCCATCATATTTAAACATGAAACACCTTAGTTCTAACTCAAATATGTGTCATCACATGATTAATAGGGACCAGTGGCGTTCAGGGCATCCGTTAACACTCGAACCCTACGTTAAACTGTGAGTTCATACCCCTACGCTTTTTCCGTGTTTTTCAATGTTTTTAGGGGGGGAATACAAGCAAACTATAAATGTTTTCAAAACATAACTTGATGTATTTCAAATATTATCTGGCAAACTTATAAATACTTTTACCCCTTATTGTGTTATGCTGAGCATAAGGGATGATTTATCAACTACAACTAAATGAATTTTAGTTAAGGAAATAACCAAACTAATCAAATTATTATGGGAATAATTTGGGATTCGTTAGTTTTTGTTTTATCATGTACTGATATGTGTATAAAGTTATTAGATAAACTATGTCTGATTCAGTTTATCTCTGCATCATTTGAAGGTATTGCCAGATAGTTTCATTGTATGTATCTGTATTTACTGTATTATGTTTCATAATATTTCATATATGTTTGATATCGTATGAGAACCCTGTGAATAGTTTAGTACTAGCTTGTGAGTTTGTCACTACCCTTTATGGATGATCAGTAAATCCTCCCCGGAAGTGTAACCAGAGTCTCCTGGAGGGAGAGCGAGGAATTTGTGAATAGATCTATTCGGGACTGACAATCCCACACCTTAATTGCTAGCTACAGTTAGGCGGGCACGCCTGGGGTGACAAATTCTGGATATCGTCCGACGTCTGACAAGCGTCAAGGAGGTCTCGTTGTCATATCAGCATGGTTACCCGACTCACAATATGTATTAATATATGTTTATTCATGGCTTTGGTTTTGGAGATATATATCTAGTATGGGATGGTAATCCCATGGTTTTTAGTCTATAGGTTTCATATCTATTGCAGGATGTTATTCCTATGGTTAGAATCCATATCTAGTTCGGGATAGTAATCCCATGGTTTTATCAAAATATCTTATATCTAGTTCGGGATAGTGATCCCATGGTTTTATCAAACTATCTTGTATCTAGTCCGGGATGGTAGTCCCATGGTTTTCAGTCTATATTTTCATGTATATCAAACTATCTTGTATCTAGTCCGGGATGATAGTCCCATGGTATTAAATCTATATGTAGTACGGGATGTTAGTCCCAAGGTTTTCAAACTACTTTCCATCTACAGTTCACGTATATTAAAGTATTTTATATCTAATTTGGGATAGTAATCCCAAGATTCTCAATATATAATTTTGTGTATTAAATTATACTCTGTGATATCCAATCAGTCTTGCATTTAGGAAAATATGGGATTTTCCTGGGGTAACGTATAACACGTAATTGAACTGCAATGAAGGATAACTAAACTGTTTAACATAAGAAAATATGGGATTTTCTTGGATAACAAACCTTTTCGGAAAACTAAAGGAAACTGGTACATTTTCAGAAAACAAACATCTTATGAACACACCAGCTTTATGCTGATTTTCAAACCACTTGTATTCTCAGGTCCACGTTAGACAGGTACCCGACGATATCTTTTGGAGAAGACGGAGTGCTCAGAAGACTCGTCTCAACTTTTGTTCATATGATATATGTATAACACTTGTACAATTTACTTTTGAAACAAATGTAAACTTTCAAATATATGTAATGTAATGGTTGTTTACTGTGATTACTATGTACATTGGTTTTGATACTCAACGTGGAGTCAACCCCGGAAATGCTTCCGCCTTTGGTTTTCGGGGTGTGACAGATTGGTATCAGAGCCCTTGTTTATAGTGAACGGAGTATACCAAAGCTTACATGGTATAAAACTATAAACACTAAAGGGCCTAAGTGCTCTGAACTAAAAGTATCCTTTAAAATATAAGTATTTTAAAAAGTATATAAGTATACCGAGCTATCGAGATCCGTAACTACAAGTAGAACAAAACATAAGTAAATGGGTGTTGTACGCTGCGGTTAAACATGGGCAGTTATGTAGTCGTGTCTAGGGTCAATATAGCCTGGCCAACTATATTCATTCGAGACACGGCCAACATGTACTTGGGAGTGACTGTGGTATGTGGCATACCTAAAACTTACCCAATACCCCAAACAACAAGTCGTCGTTGCAGTGAATCATGAAATACTATGGAAGTATTTCTCGAGTCAATCCTTTGTAGAAAATGCTCGTATACGCGTTGTTCCTTGATCATTCCTCTAGCAATAAAATGTTCTGTCTTGATAACTCTTTCCTGCTTTATCGCTTAATACGATGCTATATTTGTCTTGATGAGATATCCCCTGGTCCATATCTCTTGATTCAATTCAGAGGACTTATGATCCTCTCTTTCCTTATCTTTTTAGATCACGATGCCTCGAAGAAAGATACCCAGCTTGAAGAACACCAACAATCCTCCGCCACCACCTCCTCCTGAATTTGACCCTGTAATGTTCCAGGCAGCTGTCAATGCCGCGGTGGCAGCTGCTATGTCTCAAAGGAACTTGAATGGTTCTAGTGGTACTCAAACCCGAAACCAAGAGAACAGTCAGGGACACCGAAAAGAGGGTTCCTATAAAGACTTCATGAACGCGAAGCCCACATCCTTTGATGGCACTGGAGGTGTCATTTCCCTCACCCGATGGTTCGAGAAAATCGAATCAATCTTTGAAATATGCGCCTGTTCGGAGTCTGACAAAGTAAAGTTTGCCGCCTGCACCTTCCTTGACAAAGCCCTGACTTGGTGGAACGGCCGAGTAAAATCCTTAACTCTACCTGTAGCAAATGCTATGGGTTGGGAAGCTATGAAGGAACTTCTGCTCAATGAGTATTGCCCTCGGGGCGAATTACAGAAGTTAGAACACGAACTCTGGAACCTAAAGATGAAGGGTTCCGACATAGCCTCTTATACTTCAAGATTTGATTATCTAGCGTTACTCTGTCCGGGAATGGTTACCCCGGAGAATAAAAAGATTGAGAGGTTCATCTGGGGGTTGACCCAGCCAACAAAAGGGAATGTCTTGGCTGCGAAGCCAGACACCTATGATAGTGCTAAATGTCTTGCGCAAATCCTGATCGATCACGAAGACAACTCTGATGAGGAGGCTACCACTCCCGAACCGGTCACAAGTGGAGGTGGAAGTAAAAAGAAATTTTGGAACAAGCGGAAGGCTCAGAGTACGCAAGGGTCTTCTAAGAAACAGCAAACAGTAGCAGTCCATACTGCTACTTCCCCTGTTACTGTTTCAGTTGTCGGGTCCACGACCCAAACTCCTACCAGTGGATACACTGGTACCCTTCCTTGGTGTGGTAAGTGCAGCTACCATGTGACAACCGTCAATTTTCGGTCAAGTCAAAGTCAACTAAAGTCAACAAGTCAAACCGGTCAACTCAATTTGCCCGTAGGTACTAGAGTTTACGTTATGTAATTTCTAAACAACTTTCTATTCTAATGAGAGATCATAAATCGAAAAGTGCGTACATCTAGATCTCCTTAACCTAAAATGGTGGTACGTGGAGAGCCAAACCGATAAAAAATTGTTACATACTCATCGGGAGTATGCAATATCCTTAAATAAGGCTTAACGGGGTTTACGGACCTTGCACTGCGAAGCCGGACACTCACATTCGTCACACACAAAACCGCTCTCAATCGTTTTCACTCCATCTCTTCTTATCGGAAATCTCTCCCAAATCCCTCTAAGTATGTGAAATCTCTCCCATATCTCTCTTTGTATGAGAAATCTCTCCAAGAATGTCAAATCTCTCCCAAATCCCTCTAAGTATGTGAAATCTCTCCCAGATCTCTCTTTGTATGAGAAATCTTTCCAAGAATGTCAAATCTCTCCCAAATATCTCTTTGTATGTGAAATCTCTCCAAGTATGTCAAATCTCTCCCAAATCTCTCTAAGAATGTGAAATCTCTCCCAAATCTCTCTTTGTATGAGAAATCCCTCCAAGAATGTCAAATCTCTCCCAAATATCTCTTTGTATGTGAAATCTCTCCAAGTATGTCAAATCTCTCCCAAATCTCTCTACGAATGTGAAATCTCTCCCAAATATCTCTTTGTATGTGAAATCTCTCCAAGTATGTCAAATCTCTCTCAAATCTCTCTAAGAATGTGAAATCTCTCCCAAATCTCTCTTTGTATGAGAAATCCCTCCAAGAATGTCAAATCTCTCCCAAATATCTCTTTGTATGTGAAATCTCTCCAAGTATGTCAAATCTCTCCCAAATCTCTCTAAGTATGTGGAATCTCTCTCAAATCTCTCTCAACTTTCTATAATCACTTGGGGCATCCCGACCCTCGAATTTGGCGAAAACAGCCCAAAAACGGAAGTCTACGCGAAAAACGGACTTAAGGAGCCGAAACCCCTCTTAGGACCCGAAAGCCCTCTTAGGAACCGAACCCTTCTGAGCCGAAGGCTGCTGAACCGAACCCGAAAGGTCCTCTCGGGCCCGAACCTCGCATGCCTCACCCGAACCCGAACGTTCGGCACATTTCGGGTCTGACCACTTCCTCTTCTGATGACCTACCGAGCCTTCGCTTCTGATGACCAACCGAACCCTCGCTTCTGAGCCCTTGACTGAGCCCTCGCCCTCGCCTCTTCTTCTGGTTCGCACTTCGCTTCCGGCTCGGCACCAGCAAGGACCGAACCTCGGCCTAGGACCGAGAGGTCTCGCTGGGAATGCCTTTCTTCCCGGTTTTCGACTAATTTCACGTTTAGGCCCGTTTTTAATTATTTTAACACGGGATTTTCACCCAAAACTTTATTTTAACATATAAGGACCCATAATTATTAAATTATCACATTTTTAAGGATAAAACCTTATCCAAAAGAGTGGGTGAAGTACAAAGGTGGAGTGTTGACTTTCCTTTATGTTATGACACAAGCAACCACTCCCATACCCACTCCATGTCACTATTCACCACCAGCCCATCCCTAGTCACTTCATGAGTCATTTCTCATTATTTTCAGCCATTCCCACGTCCTTAGGGCTGGAACATCCACCCTCTCTCCTCACACTTCATTCATTCTCTCATTTTTTCACCAAAAACCACACTCCAAACTCTCTCATCCTTCTCTCTCAAATTCGAGAACTTCCAGGCATACTCCAAGACTTTTCTCCTACAATTAGTAAGTATCATCATCTTTCTTATGATTATTACACATCCTCCTACTCAAAATCATAGATTGCTTACACAAACATCATCACATTCTTGTTAGATCTTCGAATCTTCAAGTGATTCTTCAAGTGTTCTTGGGTTGAACACTTATCTTCTTCAACACTTACCTACTGAAACCACTCAAGGTGAGTTCATACCCCCATATTTTCATGTTTTCTCAAGTTTTTAGGGGGAGAATACAAGTAAAACAACAAGAACAAAACTAAACATTTCTAACAGCCTTCATCAGAAAAGTTGGACTCCATTCACGGACTGTTTTGGACAACTTAAACATTTTTGTTTACAAAACTGTTTTAGGTGTATGTCGTCCCAGTTCTTAGCTTTAAAATGACTACTTGCACATCTCCATACGATTTTTCTACAATTTATGGTGATTTTTACAAAACTGTCTGTCATCTCAAACACCAATCCGGACCAGTCTGTGATTATGGACTTGGTCACACAAGTTAGAGATCCCTAAAAATTTCGGAAAAATTTATGAATCAACTAGACTCATTTTCCAAACTCTCAGAAGTTACAGAACTTGATTTGGACATTTTATGATTTTTCTACAAATTTTCCAATAACAGTTACAGAAATTGTTATAAATAGAAAAACACAATAAATTTCATTTCACCTTGTAACATGTTGAGCAAGGTATATATCATTATGTGATCATGTGTTATTGTAGTATGTGACATTTTTGTATTCATATCTAGATATACACCAGTTAAGAAATGAATTTTCACTAGATAATACATAGAAATAACCAAGTGTTATAATTAAAGTACACCATTACATACAAATGCATTATTAAACTATGTTAAGTATAGTTTATGTACTTTACTATTTCTACCCTTATTTTGATAAACTATAAATGGTATAGTTTATGATACCATACATAATACAAATATATTTTTAGAAGGGTACATTTATACAAAAGGGAACTCTTATTACGTTAAGTGTGAATTCATTTCAAAAGCATCTTCATAAAAGAGTTTTTATACATTACAAACATTTTAGGATAAACTGTAATAGGTATGTTTTATGTTTCCATTAACACAACAAACACGTTTCGGAAGGTTTTATTCCCACAGGAAAAGGCTTTACACTTATGTACACCACACGTAAACTTGTTAACCTAAATTGTGAGACATTCTCGTCCGTACGTCCGAGTACGGAATCTAATTCCTGCTAGTTATAATCAGAGTCTCCTAGAGGGAGAACGTGATAGTTGTGTATAGATCTATATTGGGTTTGACACCCCACACCTCGCTGCTAGCTACAGCCGGACCTGCAGGTCTGCGGGTGACAAGTCTCATTTTCATATTCGCGACGCCTGAGAAACGTCGTAGCAGGTGTATACAGGTCATTAGTATGATTATAGCGGCTCACATAGGGATCTAACAACATAAGTTTACAGGGATTGCATAAATCAAAAGAGGTTTTATGTTAATTTAAAATCGCTTTTTATATCAATAATTATAGATATTATGGTATATTTTCAGTCTTGGTATTTAAGACCACACATCATTCATTACGGGATTTTTCTCAAATCTGAAAGGGGTTTTATGTCAATTTAAAACCACAATTATAGCTTTAAGTATGACAAAATACTTATTCATTTTGGTCCTGGTATTTAGGACTACATAACTTTTATAAGGAAAATATTGGATTTTTCATGGTGATATACATCTTCTTACAAAGATCGATTTTCAAACTCTTACTGTCAAAAGCTTATGAACTCACCAACCTTTGTGTTGACACTTTTTCAAAACTACTTGTATTCTCAGGAATTCAGTGAATCAGGAAATCAACCACGTTTTGAGGATGGGACGATAAATCGTCAAACAGTTCATTTTGTATCATAATGTAATTGATTCGAATCATGTAAACATATACTTTGGTGTAACTTTTTCAATTATATTTATGATGGTTGTATTTACTTTGAGCACTATTATACTCGTTGTTGTGATACTCTACATGAAGTCCTCCACCCCCGGACGTTTCCGCCATCCTTGGTTTGGGGGTGTGACATACCATCACCGTATTCCTGGTCCATGTTGCGAAAGAATCTGTGACAATTGTGGCAAGAAGGGCCACCTTGATCGAACCTGCAGAAAACCAGCCAAATCAACAAACCAATCATCCGGATCGGGAATCAGCCCAGCCTGCTATAGTTGTGGAGAAGTAGGGCACTTCAAAAGAAATTGCCCCAAAGCAGCAACAACTGTCAACACCGCAAGAGTCATAGCAATAGGACGAGAAGAGACAACTACTGATCCCACTGTCGCCGCAGGTATACTCTTCTTTGACAACTCTTATACCTGCAACTCTTTTCGATTTTAGCACTAAAAGGGAAAACTGTTATCTATCCATTCGAACATCTTTGTAAACTCAATCCTTCGTTAGTAACCGAAAATGTGCACTGTTGAGATGACTAACCAGTGAGATAGAGAACGCTAACTTCGTACTTGTAGTTCGTATTCTCAGTCTGAAGGATTGTTCTCTTCCATTCGATTTAAATAGGAAACTTTACACGAAATACTTTGATGCTATGTTTGACATGTAATGACCGAATCTCATTCATGTTGTTATCCTTGGTTTCAAAAGGGTCGCTTGTCTAGATCTTTTCCCCGACCCGACTCTCGTGATCTTTGGCATCAAACCTTCATATCATTTCATGCTTTAAAGCTCAAAAAGTTTTCCCGATATGAATTGCCATGCATCCCTCGTTCCTGTGATCATTGAGAAACGAGAAGTCTGCAGCTCTTTTCCCTAAATTCTTTCCCGAAGGACTCTCGATAACTCTTTCCGAACCTCTAGTCTAGTCTCGCATTGGCCGAATCTCTGGATCTACCTCGTGACCGAACCTCAGTGAGAATGACGTGTTCAAGACAGTAACCAAGAACTGATATGATCACTACGGATTAGTAGTGGTATCCTTTCGGTCAAATCTTTTTCCCTTGATCATGTAGCCAAGCAAAGTAGTCGTAACCGTGTACTTTTCCAACATGTAGGGCAATAGGGAATTAGTCGGCATCAAAGATACCCATAGAAACCCGTCGATTCTTGGGTCCCATCGATTATTATCGTCTACATATCCAGAAATTTCTTCTAGAACCATCAGACTTTTAGCTATTCGACTCCACGAAGATGTGCCATCCTGTTGGAGCATGTGTCCTATTGAGGGCTTTATCCCCGAAAAGCATGATATTCTTTGGGAAGTGTAAAATACTTTCGTCGTGATACATTAGACCCTTCGTGATCCTTGTAGAATCGATTTCGTAACTTTCAAACTCTGACTACTCTCAGAACTTAGTAATATCCATCCGGTACTTCACGTCTCGAATCTTTAGAAGTACCTACCTGACGAAACCCTAGTGATTCCTTTGAGGATACCGAAGTTATCAAGGGTCGAAATCTCTATGTGAGGACAAATTGAGATCATGGATTGGGAGAGTCAATGTACGAAACAAAGACACGTCCCGATAATGAGGGTTCGCTGGAACGCCCAGCGGAGAGTGGAATTCACTTGGGAGCGCGAAGACTCAATGAAGTAGAAGTACCTGCATCACTTTCCAAATCCTTGAATTGTATCTTAATTCTGAATTTCGGGACAAAATTCCCTCTAACGGGGGGATGACATGACAACCCGAAACTTTCATCCTATGTAATTGGTCCGCGTATTGGCTTTAAATCTTGAATTCATCATCCTTTGTAAATCTTGTGGATTCCATATGCATGTTTTGGACATAATATAGTCTAGATATGGGTCTTTGGAGGAGTTGGAAAGCATTTTTCATCATAAAATCGGATCAAACACACCAAAAGAGGTGTGTGCGGCCACACTCTTGTGTGTACGGCCACACATCCATGTGTGCGGCCGCACACCCTCTAGCCTCACACCTAAATCTATATATGGATGGATACCTTCTTCATTCATTCATTTGGATGCTCCTTACCCTCTCTCTACTTTCTCTCTCTAAAATCTTCAACCAAGAACACCTTGAAGGCCTCATATTTGTGATCTAGTTCATCTTCAAGCTAATTAGTGGTAAACACTTTAATCCCAAGCCTTATAACTCATCATGTTCATCATATTCATGGTCCCTTGAAGGTGTATGGCCGCACACCTTCATGAGGGGGGCAACACACATTCAAATCTCCTTAGTGAAGAGCAAACACTTCATATGGACTCACAAGAGGAGTGTACGGCCACACACTCCTGTGTACGGCTGCACACACACTCTGTACGGCCGCACACACATGTGTGTAGCCTCACACACCTTTCTGGCCGCAACCCCAGCCGCACACTCACTTCTAAGGCCATACACTTACTTAAATGCCCATATTTGGCACTAAACTTGCATAGATCATTATCTTGGATTATGTGACACTTATTCTTAGTAGTTTCAAACCCTAAGTGTGTTTTCCCCATCATATTTAAAAATGAAACACCTTAGTTCTAACTCAAATATGTGTCATCACATGATTAATAGGGACCAGTGGCGTTCAGGGCATCCGTTAACACTCGAACCCTACGTTAAACTGTGAGTTCATACCCCTATGCTTTTTCCGTGTTTTTCAATGTTTTCAGGGGGGAATACAAGCAAACTATAAATGTTTTCAAAACATAACTTGATGTATTTCAAATATTATCTGGCAAACTTATAAATACTTTTACCCCTTATTGTATTATGCTGAGCATAAGGGATGAGTTATCAACTACAACTAAATGAATTTTAGTTAAGGAAATAACCAAACTAATCAAATTATTATGGGAATAATTTGGGATTCGTTAGTTTTCGTTTTATCATGTACTGATATGTGTATAAAGTTATTAGATAAACTATGTCTGATTCAGTTTATCTCTGCATCATTTGAAGGTATTGCCAGATAGTTTCATTGTATGTATCTGTATTTACTGTATTATGTTTCATAATCTTTCATATATGTTTGATATCGTATGAGAACCCTGTGAATAGTTTAGTACTAGCTTGTGAGTTTTTCACTACCCTTTATGGATGATCAGTAAATCCTCCCCGGAAGTGTAACCAGAGTCTCCTGGAGGGAGAGCGAGGAATTTGTGAATAGATCTATTCGGGACTGACAATCCCACACCTTAATTGCTAGCTACAGTTAGGCGGGCACGCCTGGGGTGACAAATTTTGGATATCGTCCGACGTCTGACAAGTGACAAGGAGGTCTCGTTGTCGTATCAGCATGGTTACCCGACTCAAAATATGTATTAATATAAGTTTATTCATGGCTTTGGTTTTGGAGATATATATCTAGTACAGGATGGTAATCCCATGGTTTTTAGTCTATAGGTTTCATATCTATTGCAGGATGTTATTCCTATGGTTAGAATCTATATCTAGTTTGGGATAGTAATCCCATGGTTTTATCAAAATATCTTATATCTAGTTCGGGATAGTGATCCCATGGTTTTATCAAACTATCTTGTATCTAGTCCGGGATGGTAGTCCCATGGTTTTCAGTCTATATTTTCATGTATATCAAACTATCTTGTATCTAGTCCGGGATGATAGTCCCATGGTATTAAATCTATATGTAGTACGGGATGTTAGTCCCAAGGTTTTCAAACTACTTTCCATCTACAGTTCACGTATATTAAAGTATTTTATATCTAATTCGGGATAGTAATCCCAAGATTCTCAATATATAGTTTTGTGTATTAAACTATACTCTGTGATATCCAATCAGTCTTGCATTTAGGAAAATATGGGATTTTCCTGGGGTAACGTATAACGCGTAATTGAACTGCAATGAAGGATAACTAAACTGTTTAACATAAGAAAATATGGGATTTTCTTGGATAACAAACCTTTTCGGAAAACTAAAGGAAACTGGTACATTTTCAGAAAACAAACATCTTATGAACACACCAGCTTTATGCTGATTTTCAAACCACTTGTATTCTCAGGTCCACGTTAGACAGGTACCCGGCGATATCTTTTGGAGAAGACGGAGTGCTCAGAAGACTCGTCTCAACTTTTGTTCATATGATATATGTATAACACTTGTACAATTTACTTTTGAAACAAATGTAAACTTTCAAATATATGTAATGTAATGGTTGTTTACTGTGATTACTATGTACATTGGATTTGATACTCAACGTGGAGTCAACCCCGGAAATGTTTCCGCCTTTGGTTTTCGGGGTGTGACACACTCATTTTACAATTCCAAATCCTTATCATAAATATGAGAATACCATGTCCTTGCCACTTATTGTAATCTGTTAGATTCTAAGCTTACATGCAGAGATCCTTTTGTAATGAAGAGGGATTTCGTAGTCATAATCGAATTTGAGAACGCAATGAACACAGCTGCTATCTTCTCAAATTCTACTTAGTGAAAGCGTTTCCTCACTATCATTTTCATGAAGCGGAGAGAAACCTTTTGCGACTTAGATTTTATGGTGTATGTGTTCCTATCCATGTGAAAATGTCATTTCTAACCATTATCATAAGACAAGGTCTATGACAAAATCAACCTTATATGGACTAAACTTACTCAATCTTAATTTCTTACCACTTGGCAGCACAAGGGCCTACCATTGCTTCCAAGTTGTTATGCAAACAATTGAGCACTCATAGAACTCACATGCATAGTCAACTTTAACTGGAAGGGGCATAGAAACAAGAATATGTCAACACGATAGGTTAAAATCTCAAGTCGTGGGCTAGTGATTAATAATAGGGTTAGTCTTGATCAGATCTTGAAACTTTTCAAGATCTTTAAGACTCCCACTGATCTCTTGACATATAAGATTCCCTGTCAAGAATCATTCTTTGAAAAACAAATTTCAAGAGTTAGTGCAGTTTCTTATCGAGACAAACACTTCACACAATTGGTCTTAGTTGGTCTTTGTCTTATCCATGACATCACAACTTACCAATTCAAATGTACAAGAGTAAGAAATATGTTATTCTACATTTGATAAGTGTTATAAACCTTTCTTAATATTATGTCACTCAATGTACAATCTTGGAGTATGACTCTAAGACTTGATCTTGGAATGAAGTATGACTCATCTTCTTGATTTAACCATTTCAACAATTTTTGATTCCTCTTCTTAGCCATGCAAATGCACTAAAGTGTCCTTAGAGGATCAATTGTGATATGGTTTTCATAATCATTAAGATGATCATAAAACATGATACTAAAGTACTCTCATTTCCTTTCAAATTGGAGAAACTTTTATCTTTCTGCCTAATTGATTCTTCTTATTCGATATGCTATACATTGAAACTATTCCAATGATTCAGAATTATACTTAATCTTGTAAGCACAACCATATTACTAAACTATAGTAAACCATGTCAAATAGTCTTATCGTTCTTTATGGTGGACGTGAACCAGTACACAACAATTTGTACTAGATCCCCTAGTCCTTCTCTTGACTCACCTCTGTATGTGAACAAGGAATTAGTCTTAATTTCCCAAAGATGAGAATTCTCATTCATCATGCAATACAAGTTGCATGATCCCAAATTTTTGTTCAATTGAAACTTGAGAATCTTTCCTTATTTGGTAAATTATGACACTACCACAAACAAAAGAACCAAATCCATTTTATATATTGTTAACAATATATAAACACCAATTTTCACAAATGCCATTGCAAGGAAATATAAAACAAGATCAAATTAAAAATTTTGTTTATATATAGAATGCGATTAAACTTGTCCTTACAATGCAATTACAACTGAAAAACTATGTTACTACATATTTCTAAGAAATTTATCATAACTCCTAAGTGGCAGCTCAAAATTCTGATCATCGAACCATGCGACCGAAATCCACTACTTCATGATCAGACTCAACATGCTATTTCCTTCTTTCTCTTTGTTTCTGCAAAACATCAAAATGTAACTTTACATCATGTAATAAGAATTAATAAATAAGAACTTAATAGAGTTGGATAATGAGCTTACCTGAAGTAGAACCATATAATTTGATTCTACCATCTCTTAGATCTCTTAGGGAGTCAGGGCAGCTTCGCTTCCGATGTCCCTTTTCTTGGCAATAGAAACAAATAGACTCCTTTGGAATAGTACACGGGACAATCACAGACTTAGCCTTTCTCTTTGGGTCTTTCCCATTGGGAAGAGAAGACTTTTCTAGACTTCCAATGTTTCCATTGTCAATGTCCATGGAAGTTTGGGAAGTAGATCTTCCAATCAAATTTGTATTACCAGTGCACCAAAGCATTGCTGATTAAGCAACAATTAACAAATAGGTAAGATCAATAAGGGTAACGTCGTGGTCTGTCATATAGTAGTCTTTAACAAAGTGACTATATGACCCAGGAAGTGATTGAAGAACCAAGTCAATAGGCAACTTCCTTGACACAACGACTCCTAACATTCCCAGCCTGTCAATGTGTGACTTCATCTCGAAGACAAGTGCCCACACAAACCTTCCATCTTGGTGTTGGCTTGACAATAGCCAATAGGGCTTGAGTGACCTTGAACTTTTCAAGTCTTTGAACTTGTGGGTCAGGGAGAACTATTGGAGGAGGTGGAGGAAGTGAAGTATGATTTCTGGGAACATCATCTTAATGAGCAAAACGTTTTCCAAAAGGTTCGGAAAGACCATAGTTGTCTGAATTAGACATCTACAAGGGAGAAATTCAATTTTAGTTGATTTGAGTCCTTAATATTACACCCAAATGAAATATTAAAGCTAGGACCCAACACAATATCCTACAATTCGGAAGAGGGATGTCGTAATCCAATTGTAAAATATTTGAAGATAGATAAATGACGATATACCAATTTCCACCATGAAAAACGAAATTGATTATTAAGTTTTAAATGAACTGAAATTCCTAGATTCTTTTGAGATTCATTGAACTTTTCAATGGCTTGTTTAATCTCGATTATGCCCTTCAAGTTTGTGACTGGGATGCCGAGGATCACAAACAAGGTGTGAATAACCATGCGAATTAGCTTGGTACTCTCGAAATCATTTATCACCTAATCAATGTGCCGATTAACCACACACGCTCCATTAATCTATGATAATCTCCAAGCTACCTGTAACATCCCAACTTTAGAAAAAAGAAGTTGAAGGGTGTTATGTGAATGAAATTAATGAAGGGACTCGACGAGTAGGTCTCTTGACTCGTCGAGTCAAAGCGAGTGTCGGGCAAGTGATTAAGTGGCCTGACTCGCCGAGTCGGCGGCTGGACTCAACGAGTCAGTGCTGGAATAGGAAAACCCTAATCTTAGGGTTTGCACCCTATTTAAAGGACTTAATGTCCTCCCCTTAGCCCCCTTAGCACCCTTGGAGATCCAGAAACCCTAAATTCGTGTGTGAGAGTCCTTGGGAAGCAAATTGGAGCTTGGATAAGTGATTTGTGAAGAGATTTTTGAAGATCAAGAAGCTTGGATCAAGGAGATTTGTGGAGATCCGGATTATTCTTCCATGGGAGGTCGTTTTGGAGGTAATGAATCGTTATCCTTGGCCTTCTCCTTTCTAGATCCATTTTTCATGAAGTTTTAGGGTTTTTTTGGAGATATTGTGGTGAGATCTTGGTGCATGAGTTAGATCTGGAGTTGAAAATCCAGATCTGAGTCCTATTTGAATCAAATATGCAGAAAGCCCTTTTAGTTGTTATGCAAAAACCATTCCCCATGAGATAAGTTCCCTTCTAGCTTTGTTTTGGAAGTATGGGACATGAAGCACGTAAAGGTAGCAACTTTATGTTGCTAATGCAATCTAGGGACCCAGATCTATTGTTTGGAGCAAAGGAGTAGCTATGTATCTTTCAGATATGAGAATGCACGTATGAACTCAGCAACTCTGGGAGATGACTCAGCGAGTTGGGCCAGGGTTTCAGGCATTAAGTTGTATAGTGACTCGGCGAGTGCATGGGTGGACTCGGCGATTCATATGAAGATGGGCATGGCCTCGACGAGTTGGAAGAACAACTCGGCGAGTCTATTGAAGATTGCTGAGGAATCGGCGAGTCTATTCTTAGACTCGGCGAGTATGGTCACAGAACCCCAACCTCTTTTGGTTAAAACCTCGGATTAGTGAGTCGGTTGGCGACTTAGTGAGTTGGACAGGATGGGACTCAGAGATCGTTGGACTCGACGAGCCTTGGGGTGACTCGGCGAGTTGAGTAGTGCTGTGAGAGTTTTCTGAGTTCGAGAACTCAGTGAGTCGACAGGTTGACTCGGCGAGTAGAGTCAATCAGGAAGGTGGACTTTGACCTGTTTGAACTTCAGGGGTGTTATGGTAATTTTTGGATATTTATGTCTTTGGATCATTGATGATTATAGGTGTTGAAGTTGGAGACAGCGCTTCGGGTTTGAGCTTTTGTGTTTCGGTTCGGCAGTTGCAAGGTGAGTTATCCTCACTATATCAACAGGGTCTAAGGCACCAAGGCCGGTCCTTTATCGGATGGGAATCCAGGTATTGTTTGATATGTTTTTGAGTTGCTAGATCTGCATCCTGGTTTTAGAATGGTGTTATGTTAGTGACCTGGTTAAGATCGGTATCCTGGTTTTAGGATGGTGTTATGTTAGCGACCTGGTTAAGGTCGGTATCCTGGTATGTAGGGTAATGTTATGTTAGTGACCGGTTAGGTTGTATCCTGGTTAGGATGTTGCTATGCTGCATGATCTGATAGATTCGTTTGTTTGGCGGAGGATTGTTATGTGATTAACTATTTTATGTTCACATAGTTATTTGGCTGGGGCTGGGTTGAGGCGGGTCCTGCTTTGTACTGTAGGCCAACATACCCAAGGCGGACCGGATAGACCGAAGGTCCAACGAGCGTTCCATATAGGCTGAAGGCCCAAGAGGGCGGTCCAGACATGCCAAGGCTCGGAGAGTAGAACAGGTGGACTGAAGGCCCGATGCGGGTGGACTAATCATACTATAGACTCGGAGAGTGGATTAGGTGGATTGAAGGCCTGGTGCGGGCGGACCAGTCACACTGTAGACTCGATAGGCATGGTTGTTCTGTATTGTGATATGATATGAGTATGGTTATATGTGGTTGGTATTTTGGGGGTAACTCACTAAGCTTTCGGGCTTATAGTTGTAGTGTTTTGGTTTCAAGTACTTTAGGAGATCGTGGCAAGGCGAATGCGTGATCGTACCGCTCCTCATACTTCATTATTTTGTGATCTAGGTTTGGGGATACTCTGATGTTTAAACTCTTTTGAAAACAAATTGTAATAACTTAATGACTTTTGAATGAATTAAAATGTTTTAAATTGGTGCAAATTTTTTGAGTGTTACAAGTTGGTATCAGAGCCTTGGTTTGAGTGAATTGGAGGAACATTCGTGTGAATCCAGTCTCAAATCAAGGAGGGATTTTCAAAATGGTTTTCAAAAGGTTTTCGAAATAAGTAAAGGAGGATGCAGAGGGTACGATCAGCCAGAGCCAGTAAGTAGACCCCAAAATACCATACAAGTTATTTGATTATGTGATATGTTAGAACAACATGCTAGTACTAGGCTAGGGATCTTCAGGAATTGCATGATTATATGATGCCTGCTAGCCTAGGGTTTCCTTTGTATGAAATTGACATCATTACTATAGTTATTTAGTGTATGCAACATGGTTACACATAATCAAGATCGTATAGCCTAAGAATGTTTGATTTGGCCTTATGTTCTGTTCTGGTATGATTGGGAGCTTGGGGTAGGATTGGATATTCGAAAGTCTATATGATCCAGCGTTATGTATGACTAGCATATACTAGTGCTGCAGGGTTGGTGGAAGTTTCAAGGACGGGTGGGTTGTGTGGGACCAGTAGGTCGTTTATGAGATAGTTGTGCTCCTCTAGAGGTGAGGATTGAGTGTTCCTTATGTATGTGTTATTGTTAGGGTATTGTGGTGATACTTGATATAAATATGGGTAGGCGTGGAAGGTAGTATGGGCCTGTACTACTGACAGTATAGGACCCATACGCATATCAAGGAAGTCACAACCCCTAGGGTTTTGTTAGGAGCTAGTTCTCAGGGTTATTATGAGGAATGCTTAATATCTTGTGGCGTATTTTCAGTATGGCGATTACGAGACGTTTCGGGGCAGGATCCGATTCGGGATCAGGATCAGGAGAGGGTGATCAGGATGGATCAGTACCGCCCGAGGTCATTGGTCAGATGAGTACGGATGAGTTGGATGCCAGGATTCGTGAGATCTTGCATGATGAGGTTGCTGCTATGTTCCGAGCTGAGTTGCCGGAGATGTTTGGGTCGATCAAGACCGCCATGGTTGAGTACTTTGATGAGCACTATGCAGCTCTTGCGGAGACGACTGTCGCGGCATCTACATCGGCTGTAGCAGCGGCAGGGGGAGGAACCGTTCGGGGTTTTCAGTATTGGGACTTCGATAATACGAAGCACCCTACCTTGATGGAGATCAGGATCCTATCATTGCTAGGAGATGGTTGTCAGACGTGGAAGGCTATTTCTTCACGTGTTCCTGCCCTGCAGATCAGAGGGTGAGGTGTGCTATGAACCTTTTGAGGCTCAGAGCGAAGGATTAGTGGAGGTTGACTACGGGATCTTATTCTGATGCACAACGGGCTGCAGTTACTTGGGATCAGTTCCGGGAGATGTTCAGTACTCGTTATGTTCCATGGGTTGAGAGAGAGAGAGAGGTTGGCTCAGGAGTTCTTGGAGCTAAAGCAGGATTCATAGTTGGTGACGGAGATCACCAGGATGTTCACTGAGAGGGAGACGTTTTTCCCAAAGTTTGCTTCGGAGCAAGCTCAGATGTCCTTATATCTGAGTATGCTCAAGAGGGATATTTGGCAGTTTGTGTCCACGCGGGGATGTGATACCTTGTTAGAGTTGCAGGAAGCCGCCAGGCGGCGTGAGTTGGAGATTGAGTTGCAGTTGCGAGAGCAGAGGCAGGCCCCGCTGCAGTCGCAGCCGGTGCCGAAACGGTCCAAAACCGTTGACTCTAGGATTGGGGGTCAGAGCAACCACACTTGTGAGAAGTATCAGAAGGGTCATGCCGGAGTTTGCAGATCTGATGGTGCGTGTCGCAAGTGCAGGAGAGAGGGGCATTATGCTAGGGATTGCCTTCAGTCGGCCCCGGTTCAAGATGCGAGGATTTGTTATCATTGCCATCAGGTTGGTCACATGAGGGTCAACTGTCCACAACTTGTTGCAAGACCGGTGCAGGCTCCAGCACCGACCAATTTGAGGATTACGGGCGGGGGTCAGGGTTGAGCGGAGCCTCCGAGGGCTCTGGGATGCATTTTCCAGCTTATAGCAGAGGAGGTCAGGGCAGAGCCAGAAGCAGCTGCGGGTATGTTTCCATCTTGTTATCTTGTTATTTACGTGATATTGTAAACTTGTATGCCTTTCCCCGTATGATTTGTAGTATGATTGAGGATCTTAGTAGTTAAGAGTGGTAGTCGGTTAGTTTCTAGGAGGATTGATGATAGAAAGCTATGATATATGATCTCACTTCTAGGAATAGCAACTGCGATGTGAGAAGTGGTCAGTTGAGATGCGAACTTCCTTAGAGTTCGGGACATGCGATGTCGGGATAGTTGTTCGGTGGAGGTTGCTCACTCCAGAGGGAATCAGTTCATGAATAAGGGGTCGATACCAAGTGGGGTCGATTGAGCCATGTCAGTTTTGTCATCGGTAGTTAGTAGTTGGTGCGCTAAGTGGGGAGAATTGGAAATATTCTCAGGTGAAACAACAAGCATCCAAGGTTGCTTAGTTGTTTCAATTGAGCAGTGTTATTAGCCGAGAGTGTGGTATGGTTAGAGCAGGTGATAGACTCATGCAGCAAGGAACAGACTGTGGTTTCAGGTAAGGTTGTTGATCGACGTGAGGCCTGGGATTAGGCCAGGGTGAAAATTCATAGAACGAATCTGGACTTTGGAACCCTTAGAGGGCTAGAATAGACTGAAGGCCGGTGGGTGTACCAGTCAGGCCGAAGGCTCGAAGAACGGTCTAGACAGGCTGAAGGCCTAGAACGGCGGTCCAGACATGCTGAAGGTTCTGAGGGTGGTCCAGATAGGTTGAAGGCCTGGTAAGGCGGTCCAGTCTGATAGGTTTTGAGCATTCTAACACTCCTATGGTGTACATGCAACCCTAGAAACCTTGGATCTATGTTTGACTAAGATACATGCAAATAATTATTTTTCTAAGGTTCTTATCCTATCTAGCATGACATGGGGAACTCGAATCAAATAAAGCTAGTAGAATTACTTACCTTGTAGTTGTAGTTGATTGCTTGAAGTTTTAGAGCCTAGCACCAATAGTGTGGATGCCTCAAATGGAAATCACAAATCACCACAAACTTTGGAACTTTGAGAGAATAGTAATCACCTTCTTGAAATCGGCCCTCTTAGTATCCTCACTACAACTGGTGTGATTTCTAGAACCAAAGCCTCCTTTATATAGTGTGGTGGATTAGGGTTACATCCATGTAAACCCTAATACCCATTTCTTTTCATTTCCATGAGATCCATGGGTTGAAGCTCCATGGAGTATCCATGGACTTTCCATGCAAGCCTAGCCCATTCCAAATAAGCATTAGCCCACACTATATAAATACAAGAGCCCATATTTAATTAGTCATACTTTTGATCTCTAAATTAATTCTAGATTAACTATAGATCAATACTAATTAAATAATATGAGTTTATATTAATATATTAGAACTTATAATATATTAATAAATCATAACTTATACTATTCTCAAATGATTATCCATAAATTGTTCGGGTGAAGTGCAACCCAAATGGACCATGCCGGGTCGGGTCAAGTACATACCAAATATAGTTATGGACTTAGACACTATATCCAACAGTCTCCCACTTGGATAAGTCTAATAACTATAGTTGCAAGTATGACTTCTGGAACCGATCAACAATCGTAGCTCTTTAAACTTTGTTGAACTAGAAAGCGCCATTTTAGATAAGTGATCATATAATCCTCTATTCTAGATATCAGACGGACAAATACATGGAACATTGTCTTGCTTATTGTCCAACATTTGTTTCCCGATTTCCGATTTGTTTGACATAGAACTTAACTGAACATATCAATTTAGTTCTGACCGGGTCCGGTACATAGGTCAAAAAAAAATCATTGAGGGGCTCATATATCGCTTCTAATCCTAGAAGGAACAGATAAACTTCGACTCATATGTTTACTCTACTACTTGTTGAATTACACACAAAAGCACGGTTTATAACATCGAGTTACCAACGCGTTTTCGTGCAATCAATGCATAACCAACTCATAGGCAACAAATCATATCTCTAGGTTTGAAGACTTATATGATATTGCCATCTCACGATCACTCGAGATAAATTCCATGAAGTGATACAAGTGAGCGTGGGTTGAATCCAATACTCAGAACTTATGAGCACTCATGAGTGTTGTAGCCCCGCTTTGTCTAACATCTTAGACATCTACAAGCTAACCTATGACAGTCTTGATTCATATCTACTTCCAACATATGAACGATTGTGGAGAGTTTGAATAATATGATATAAACCATAACATAATTATTCTGGAAGTCAAAACATGCAAAAAGAAATAATAGTAAACGATTGACAAGAGATAGAAACACTTTACTCATAAATAACAGCTTTTATTTATCATCAAATGTCAATTACATTTTACAAATTTCAAGATTATCTAACTACTAAAACTAATATCATCCTTCAGCCCTATGCTCCGAGCATGCTGGAGATGCTTAACCTGAGTTAGTCCCTTCGTGAGGGGATCTGCTGGGTTCTCATCCGATGATAACCTCTTTGCCACGAGGATTCCTTCTTCTATTTGATGTCTGATGAAGTGATATTTTTTGTCAATGTGTCTGGATCTCCCATGATCTGTTGGTTCCTTGGCTAAGGCAACCGCACTATTGTTGTCACAGAAAATTTCCATTGGCTCATTTATAGATGGTACAACTCCAAGGTCTCCGATGAATTTCCTTAGCCATATAGCCTCCTTTGCTACCTCGCTTGCTGCTATATACTCTAATTCATACGTGGAATCAGCCACTGTCTCCTGCTTGGAACTTTTCCAAGTAATTGCCCCTCCATTTAGGGTAAAGACCCAACCTGACTGAGAGCGGAAATTATCCCTGTCAGTCTGAAAGCTAGCATCACTATACCCTACAACTCTCAAGTCATCACTCCCAGCAAGGGTAAGGACCCAGTCCTAAGTCCTTCGCAAGTACTTGAGAATATTCTTTACCGCTGTCCAGTGAGCCTTGCCTGGATTCCCCTGATATCTGCTGACCTTGCTCAAAGCAAAGGCAACATTAGGGCGAGTACAAGTCATAGCATACATGATCAAGCCTACAGTAGAAGCGTATGGTACTCGACTCATCTCAGCTATCTCAGCCTCTGTACTCGAACTCTGAGTTTTACTCAGTCTGGCATTACATTGGATAGGTAACTCACCTTTCTTGGAGTTATGCATGTTGAACCTTTTCAACACTTTGTCCACATAGGTGCTTTGCCTAAGTCCAATTAGTCTTTTACTCCTGTTTCTCAAAATCCTTATCCCTAGGATATAGGAAGCTTCTCCAAGGTCCTTCATAGCGAAACACTTCCCAAGCTAGGACTTTACTTCCTATAGGGTTGGGATGTCATTTCCTATGAGTAGTATGTCCACATACAGTACCAAAAAACTGACTATACTCCCACTAGCATTGATATAGACACACGATTCATCTTCACTCCGTGAAAAGCCAAATTCTTTGACTTTCTCATCGAAGCAAAGATTCCATCTGCGAGGTGCCTGTTTCAATCCTTAAATGGATTTCTCGAGCTTACACACTCTATTGGGGGTACTATGTACTGACAAAACCCTCTGGCTGAACCATGTAAACATCTTTAGCCAACTTTCCATTAAGGAAAGCGGTTTTGACATCCATTTGCCATATTTCATATTCATGAAATGCAACAATGGCCAACAGAACCCTAGTAGACTAAATATTGGCCACTGGTGAAAATGTCTCATCATAATCAACTCCCGGAGTTTGAGAATAACCCTTTGCAACCAGTCGCGCCTTATAAGTGTGTACATTACCATCCAGGTCGGTCTTCTTGTTGAAGATCTATTTGCACCCAACTATCTTACGATCAGGTACATTGTCAACCAGGTTCCAAACTTGATTGTCATACATGGACTGTATCTTGCTATCCATAGCCTCTTTCCATTTAGCAGCATCAGGGCCTGCCATGGCTTTCGTGTAGCTGTTAGGCTTATCCAGATTTATCAGTGTGTCATCGCTGACAAGTGTTTCACCTTCTGCAGTAATATGGAAACGATAATAATGCTAAGGCACATTCCTAACTCTGGTGGAACGCCTCAGAGGTATAGATTCTTCAGTCGGCTCAACAAGAGTTTCCTCCTCAGGTTGAGGGCTAGGGTTTGAGGTTCCCTTCACCACTTAACTCTTGAATTTCCTCAAGGTCAATTTGCCTCCCACTGTCTCCTTGGCTTATGAATTCTCTCTCTCTCGAAAGAATCCTCTTCTTGCTACAAAAACCACATTATCACTGGGTCTGTAGAAGATGTAGCCAAAGGATTTCTGTGGGTAGCTGATGAAAATACACCTTTCAGTTCGGGGTTCGAGCTTATCGTGAGTCTCGCGTCTCATGAAAGCCTCACAACCCCAAATCTTGATGTGGTCTAGATTGGGAAATTTTCCAGTCCACACCTCGTGAGGTGTTTTGGCAACCTTCTTTGTAGGGACTAGATTAAGGATATGGGCGGCAGTCTCTAAGGCATACCCACAAAATGAGATTCATAGCGAAGCTCGACTCATCATGGAACGAACCATGTCCAACAAGGTCCGATTGCGCCTCTCAGCTACACCATTCAACTGTGGTGTCCTAGGAGGTGTCAATTATGAGACAATCCCACATTCCTTAAGATAGTCAAGGAACTCAGTACTAAGATACTCACCACCACGATCGGATCAAAGCATCTTAATGTTCCTGCCCAACTGATTCTCCACTTCTTGCTTAAACCCTTTGAATTTCTCAAAATTTTCTGACTTATGCTTGATTAAGTAGACATATCCATATCTACTAAAATCATCAGTAAAATTCACATAGAAGCGATTAGCATCTCTTGTGGTGGTTCTGAAGGGTCCACACACATCCGTGTGTATGAGATCCAACAAACCTTCACCCCTAGCACAAGTGCCAGTAAAAGGTGACTTTTTCATTTTACCAAGCAAAGAAGATTCACAACTATCATCTGACTTTAGGTCAAATGACTCCAAGACTTCCTCCTTTTGGAGTTGTCCTATGCGTTTCTTGCTTATGTGTCCAAGACGACAATGCCATAAAGATGCTTTATCTAAGCTAGTGGAAGAGTCAATACACAATACATTATTTCCTAGATTATCTACAACAGATACAGTTTCATACACACCATCACAAGGTAATGCTTTAAAATAAAGAATATTATTAAAGAAATCATCAATAGTACCATTATTATTATCAAAATAAAAGGTAAAACCTTGTTTATACAATGCATGAAAGGAAATAACATTTCTTGTGATTTCTGGCGAATAATAACATTTATTCAAATCTAATGTAAACCCACTATTTAGCACTAAGGAATAAACTCCTATCTAGGTGACAGGTGAAGCTTTCCTGTTTCCCATGATCAAGTTTATCTTTCCCTGCTCCACATTCTCACTTCTTCTTGGTCCCTACAAATCACAACATATGTGAATACCACAGCCTGTATCAAGGACCCAAGACTTAGAATGAGGTGAGTTATTAGACAATATAGTGTATATACCTGCATGGTTGCGTTTTACTTTCCCATCCTTCAAATATTGCTGGTACTTTGGGCAGTTTCGCTTCCAGTGCGACTTTTCATGGCAATAGAAACATTCAGCCTCATTAGGGTTAGCAGAAGGAGTGACAAAACCTTTCTTGGTTTTGCTTGAAGAGGAGCCTTCAAGGGTCATACCCTTGGTACCCTTAGAAGGTTTATTTCTCTTCTTCCCTTTGCCATGCCCGATTTCCAAGACATTCGCCGCAGTTGGAGTAGGAGTAGGAGTAGTAACAACCGACTTACCCTTTAGACCACTTTCAGCGGTCTTCAAGAGTCCTTGATGTTTGCTGAGGGTGACCTCTTCCTTGTTTATGTGATATGTCATGCGGAATTGATCATAACACGATGGCAACGAGTGCAAAATGATGTCTATTGCTAACTCCTCGGGGAAGTTCACATTCAGCTTCAGTAAACGGTCCACATACCTTTGCATTTTCTGCATGTGGCCCATGATGGGTTCACCATCCTTCATTCGGGTTGTTATCATGTAGGAGATTATTTCATATCGCTCTTGACGAGCACTTTGATGGTAGCGGTCCATAAAGTCCGGGTGCATCTCAAAAGGATAATAGTCCTCATAGGACTTTTGGAGCTCGGCTGTCATGGTGGCCATCATGATGCATGCCACTTTTGTAGCATCTCTTTCATGTACCTCATATTCAGCAAGCTCTTCAGGAGTAGCAGTTGGCTTGGGTACCTTCAGATCCTTGTCAAGAACATATTCTTTGTTCTCATACCGAGTGACCATCCTTATGTTTCTGATCCAATCTGTAAAGTTAGACCCATCAAAGATGACTCTCCTACAAAGATTAATGAGAGAGAAGGAGCTAGTAGGGTTTGAGCCAGAAGCATTGTTATTGGAAGACATCTGAAAAGAAGAGGGAATAGGTTAGATTAGATTTAGAGATAGTCCTTAATAAAACACCCAAATGTAATATTAAGGCTAGGACCTAACACAATATTTTATAACTTAGAAGAGGGATGCCGTAATCTAAGCTATAAGATATTTGAGGGTAGGCGAATGACGATTCACCAATTTCCACCATAAAAAACGAAATATTTAATTAGGTTTTAGTTGCTTTTAGAAACTCCTAGATTCTTTGAGATTCATTGAACTTTCTTCAATGGCATGTTTCAATCTCGAGTGTGCCCTTCAAGTTTTGTGGCTGGGATGCCGAGGATCACAAAACAAGGTGTGAAGTAACCATGCAAATTACTTGGTACCCTTAATGTATTACCCCTCAATCGATGTGCCGGTTAACCACACACGCTCCATCGATACTATGATAAACATTAAGTCACCCTTTACCTACCTTGTTAAGTTTAAGTTAGTGCGCCGGTTAACCACACACGCTCCACTAACGACTTAAACAAAGTGTAAAGTGTAATTTCATGGATTAGCACCTTATTCACATTTTCCTAAAATAACTATGATTGGGAATTTAATAAGGTTTAGTTACTTTAGTATTATCATTATACTTTTAATGAGAATTTATAAGTCCTTTTCCTAACCATTCGACTAACGACCCTCCACCGATCAAGGAAGCGGTGGGTGATGTGACAACCCGATATTTCAACTCTTTGTAATGACCAAAATGGGTCAAGTATTGTAACCACTTTTGAGTAATAAAATCTACTTTCATAATAAAATGTGCAAATAGTTCTATTTAATTTCCTTCTATGTTTAAATATCTTTGAACCATGATCGTACGTGAAAAGAACGCCCAAATCCGACTTCATATAGCGAAGTTATGATTTTTCCAAGTTCGGCTTAGCAACAGACAGCTAAAAACTCGAATCGGAGATCGAGCGACTTTTGGCCGGAATGACCTAAACGAGAATCGAAGGTCTCGACAATGATATTCCAGCGGTAAAAAGTCTGGAAAAAACCGACATCAGATAAAGAAGTTATGAATTTTCAAAGAAATTCCTTAAACACGATGAGTTTATAATAAATAATAAAAAAAAAATAATTTCGGAATTTGCCGACGGAGTCTAAACGAAAGTTGTAGAGCGTAGTCTCACCTACGCGTGGATATAAAGACCATCGAAAACGGAGTTCGTATGAAGAAGATATGAATTTTTGAAGTTTATTAAATAAATTAATTATTTATTTAAATCAAAATTCGGACATTATCCGAAGGGGAGTCAGCGTCCTCATCCGAGGTACGCGCTGCGTACCCCTGTACGCCCTGCGTAACCGAGAGGATTGGCCTCTGATCGTCCACGTCGCCTCGTTTTCCGTGTCCGTTCAAACCCGAAGCTCTAGTCTTTTTGGCTCAAGTCCCGAAGGTCGATTTTACTCCCGAGATTCCCGAGAATTCTGAGGAAATCCGTTTCCCGAGACGAAACTTTGCCCGGTTTTCCATCTTGCTATCTTCAAACTTTCAAGTGAGTTTCATACCCCTTAATCAACCTTTTTAAATATTCTAAATGCTTTTATATGCTTTCAAGGGGGGGATTACAAGTAAAACACACGAGTATTATCGTGTGTTACATAAAGAAACTCTTTTATATGCTGTTATATATCCAAATCACATGCGATTTATAAACCTTTAAGGAACTTTTATATATATATATATATATATATATATATATATATATAATATATGTTAAAATAGCATTCTATCGTTTGAAATATAAATTTGTTGTAATGCATGTATAAACTAAACTTTTCTTAGATTATTCTTGTCTATCTTAGACTCTACACCAAAAATCTATGCTTTCATAAACAAGTGATTCTTTTTCTAGGTATTTCTAAACAAACAAGACACACTTTTAGAAAACTATAATAGGTATAGTTTTACGAACAAATTTCTAACTCTTATGTACTAGAAACATGAATTTCAAGAAGTTTACTTTCGTATACAAGAACAAACGTAACATTTTAACAAGTAGATCTGTTTTTATACCACGGTTTTGTGAGACACTAACTTCATGTACGTTCGAGTACACATTTCAAGTCCTGTATTATATACCAGAATCCCTTGGAGGGGGAGCATGGTGTTTGTGTATAGATCTATACGGGCTTGACAACCCGCGCCCTGACTGTTAGCTGCAGTCCACCGTTTGGGGTGACAAACGTCATAACATTCCAACGCCTGAAGAACGTTGTGTATAGGCATTCCGAGTCAATAATATGGTTATAAAACTCACATGGGGTATTAAAAATGCATTGATTTACAAGGTTTTCAAAACACATTGGTTATTTTACACTTACATACATTTTGGAAACAAACATTGGTCTTGAGTGAAGGCTACTTTTATAGTAGTAGAAAATATAGGATTTTCTAAACACAAACAAACAAAGATAAAACATTTCATTTCATACAAACATTGTCACTTAATTACTTATGAAACTCACCAGCTTAAATGCTGATCTACTCTTTCAAAATTACTTGTATGTCCCAGGGAATCAGTAATTTCAGGTATCATTACGCTTTTGATGAAGGGATGTTGCGGCGCCAGTTTAATCTCGTATTTTTGACATCATATTGTAATTGAGTTTTGAACATGTAACTTTTGACAAATGTAAACTTTCAATTATATATATGATGGTTGTATTGCTTTCTTTACTATGTATTCATTTGTTACGTTACCACATGAAGTCATCCGCCCCCGAACGTTTCCGCCGTTCAGGTTTGGGGGTGTGACAGATTGGTATCAGAGCAATGTTTATAGTGAACTAAGTATATCGAACCACATAAGATATACAAACTATAAATGCTTAAGGGACTAATGCTCTCTGACAAAACAAGTTTTCTTTTTACGCTTAAACAGTTTTGCGTTCAACTTAAATTGATAGTTCATTTAAGTACAATTACATGCATACCACAAACTATTTTCATGTTATACAACTATACAAGTATTTAGACAAGTTGACACTACGATTGAGACTCGATATATGTAATCAGATTTTGGACAAATATAGCGTGATCAACTATATTTGCCCGAGATTGGACCAACGTATATCGAGGAATGATCGTAGTAAGCAACAAGTCAAAACTTACCAAACCATTACAAGAATCAAACACAAAAATTTAAATACTATAGGAGTATTTGCTATCTAAACTAGTTTAACTTACATGTTTTGCATGTTCCGACTTTATTCAAATCTTATAACCCTATTTCTCGTACAGTCAAATGGCTGGATTTCACCACCCTGGCGACCCCTACTTTCCCAACCAAGGCAACGAAGGATGGATCGAAGATGATCCCGAAGAGGACGAGGAACCCATAGAAGTGGGTGATGACTCCGGTACCGACTCAGAGCCGGAAGTTATCGATCCACCACCCATTCAACCTCCCGTCTTCGTAAGGAACTTTCAAGGACCGACTCCTGTCTGGGGAAGTCACCTCCACCATTGGAGCCAACAGCAAAACCTACGCCCTCCCTACGGCATGTGTCGGGACTTCTATGATGTCCGCGGCGGAGGTTCGGCTGATCGAGCACTCCCGGTAATGGTGGGTAAGTTAGCCAATCAGTCCTATCAGTCTGGAGTACAAGCTAGTCGACTCTGGGATATCAACGTGGAAGTGCAGGTTCACACTTCTGACATCCGTAGGCTGGACAAGATGCAAGACAACGCTCAATTCCAAATCGAAGCATTTCAAGCGCAAATGATTGCAGCCCTCGCCGAACTAAGGGAACAACAAGCCGCTTTTGATAGGCGTCTAATGGAGTCAAAGCAATCAAATGCGGAGTCAAGCTCCAAGCGCAACCTTCGACGCAAGTAGTTCTTGTCAAGGACTCAAATTTTGTTATAGCTTAGGACCTCGGCTAAAAGTCCTTAAATTTCTCGAACTTTGTAATCGGAGACCCTTATAGGGGTCAAATTTTCATGATCGTTGTAACAACTTTTATATTAATATAAGTGACACTATTACTACTATGTTAAGTATTTCGTTCAAACCTTGAATGGTCTTTGTGAAACCAAATACTTGTGTCGTACCATCAGTCTTACAAATAACTTTCATTCTTCTATTTTAAGACTCATACTATCATCTGTTGTTGAACTATAGCGATTTAGTTCATGAGACACATACATTTTCTATTCTATGAAATTCTTATCCTTGTCTTTTCAACCTATAGTTGAAGGATGCCTCCGCGTAGGAATCCAAGGCGAAACAACGGTGAGGAAGCACCTGTACCACCACCTCCACCACCCCAATTTGATGTTGTAATGTTTCAAGCAGCAGTCACCGTAGCGGTGGCAGCTGCCATGTCACAGATCAATAACTCGAGTACTAATGGCTCGGGATCTGGCACACACCTATCCAACCTTGGCGAGAGTCATGGACCACCTCGAGAATGCACCTATAAGGACTTCACTAATGCCAAGCCCCGGATGTTTTATGGAACTGGTGGGGTGATGGCCCTGAGGCAGTGGATTGAAAGGACGGAGGCAGTCTTTGAAATCTGCTCCTGTCCCGAGCACAGCAAGGTCAAATTTGCAACTTTCACCCTTCTTGATAAAGCTTTAACTTGGTGGAATGGCCACGTTAAAGTACTTACCCTAATCGTGGCAAACTCCATAAGCTGGGAGAGCCTGAAGGCCATGATGATGAGAGAATACTGCCCACGGGGGGACATTCAAAAGCTTGAACACGAGCTATGGACTCTCGGAATGGTTGGTACTGACATCGCTACTTATACCAACAGATTCTGCGAGCTGGCAATCCTTTGTCCAGATATGATTGCTCCCGAGAGCAAGAAAATAGAAAGGTACATCTGGGGACTGACGCCCCAAATGCGATCAAGCGTGTTAGCTTCTAAACCTGACACCTTTGAAAGTGCTAAGGAACTGGCACAATCTCTGATTGACTACGGAGGTCATCAGAACTCAACCACTTCTGCGCCAGCACCACAGAAAGGAAACAACAACAACTATAACAACAACAACAACAACAACAATGGCAGAAAGAGAGTGTGGAATAAAGGGAAGGGTGGGTCTTCCCAAGAATCCGCAAAGAAACAACTGGTTTCAGTGAATGCTACCACTGTACCTACTACAGTTCCTACAAATACCTACCCAACAAAGCCTTATATAGGTAACCTCCCAAAGTGCACCAAATGCAATTACCACCACCATGGACCTTGTCGAGAAATGCAGTGCGCCAACTGCAACAGGAAAGGACACACAACCCGTTTCTGCAAGGAAACCGCAAAGCCGATCACTCAAGTTCCCGGTGCGGGTGTAGGGCAGGCTTGCTATGGTTGTGGCGAGGTGGGCCACTACAAGAGGAACTGTCCTAAGGCAGCAGGCACCGGAGGTGTGGGACGAGTTTTGGCAATAAGCCACGACGAAGCTGTAGCTGACCCAACTATAGTTACTGGTACGTTCCTTCTCGATAATTCATATGCATGCATATTATTCGATAGTGGAGCGGAGAGAAGCTTCGTGAGTCAAAACTTTATTCAATTACTTAAACCTAAACCTAGCAAGTTAGAAAAATCATTCACTGTAGAAATGGCCAATGGAAAAACCAAAAACACTAATTGCATATACATGGGTTGTACGTTAACATTAGACGGCCATTCTTTCCCAATCAATCTCATGCCGGTTCAAATTAAAAGTTTCGACGTCATAGTCGGCATGGATTGGTTGAGTCTTCTTCGCGCCGACATCATGTGCTTTGAGAAAGCAGTCCGTCTTAACCTCCCTAACAACGAAACATTAGTTATCTACGGCGACAAATCTAGTACAAACCTTCGCATCATTTCGTGCATCCAAGCTCGAAAGTGCTTGCGGAAGGATTGTCGAGCCTTCCTAGCACACATCGTTGATACAAGTCAAGAACTGAAGGACATCAAGAGCATCTCGGTAGTACGCGACTTTCCCGATATCTTTCCAGAAGAACTACCAGGATTACCACCGCATCGCCAAGTCGAGTTCAGAATCGACTTAGTTCCAGGAGCTACCCCGGTAGCGAAGTCGCCTTATCGTCTTGCGCCAGCAGAGATGCAGGAACTTTCCAGTCAACTTAATGAACTCCTTCAAAAAGGATTTATAAGACCAAATTTCTCACCTTGGGGAGCACCGGTCTTGTTTGTAAAGAAGAAAGACGGATCGTTCCGTATGTGCATCGACTACAGAGAACTGAACAAACTTACTGTCAAGAACCGCTATCCTCTACCCCGTATCGACGACCTATTCGATCAACTTCAAGGGGCGAACTACTTCTCCAAAATAGATCTACGATCCGGATATCACCAATTACGAGTTCTAGAGGGGGACATTCCAAAGACAGCTTTCCGAACTCGTTATGGACACTACGAATTCGTGGTGATGCCGTTCGGATTAACCAATGCACCAGCAGTATTTATGGACCTAATGAATAGGGTATGCCGCCCTTACTTGGATCAGTTCGTCATCGTCTTTATCGATGATATACTTATCTACTCTCGAAGTGAGGAAGAGCATAGTCAGCACCTACGAAAAGTCCTAGAAACACTGCGAACGGAGAAACTCTATGCGAAGTTCTCTAAATGCGAATTTTGGATTCGAAGAGTCGAATTTTTAGGTCACGTTGTTAGCGAGAAAGGTATACACGTGGACCCCTCCAAAATTAAGGCCATCGAGAACTGGTCGGCACCAAAGACACCTACAGAAATTCGTCAATTTCTAGGTCTAGCTGGCTACTATCACAGATTCATAAAGAACTTTTTGAGCATTGCGAAACCTCTTACTACATTAACCCGGAAAGGTGTGGCCTTTGACTGGGAAGCGAAACAAGAGAAGGCATTCCAGACACTAAAGCAGGCCTTGTGCACCGCACCGATACTATCCCTCCCCGAAGGGATAAAAGACTTCGTAGTGTATTGCGATGCGTCAAATCAAGGACTTGGTTGTGTTCTTATGCAGAGAGGGAAGGTTATCGCTTATGCCTCCCGACAGCTTAAGACACACGAAGTGAACTATACGACACACGATCTCGAGTTAGGAGCAGTGGTGTTTTCTCTGAAGATCTGGAGGCACTACTTATACGGAACAAAGAGTACTATTTTCACCGATCACAAGAGCCTTCAACACATTTTCGATCAGAAGGAACTCAACATGCGACAACGACGATGGGTTGAGTTACTAAATGACTACGAATGCGAAATTCGTTATCATCCTGGCAAGGCCAACGTAGTAGCTGACGCCCTCAGTCGAAAGGAATACACTGGTCGGAGGGTCAAATCTCTGACCATGACTATCCATTCCCACTTATCCACACAAATTAAGGAGGCACAAATGGAAGCTTTGCAACCTGAAAATGTGGCGGGTGAATCCCTGCGAGGAATGGAGAAGAACCTAGAAGTCAAGGGTGGCGGAGCCTACTATCTCATGGACCGAATCTGGACCCCGAAACATGGTGGTTTCAGAAACGTAGTCATGACCGAGGCTCACAACTCAAGATATTCCGTTCACCCGGGTTCAGATAAAATGTATCTGGATCTTAAGAAACTGTACTGGTGGCCTAACATGAAAGCAGAAATTGCTACCTTCGTGAGTAGATGTCTTACTTGCGCTAAGGTTAAGGTCGAGTATCAGAAACCGTCAGGATTACTACAACAACCAGAGATACCAGAATGGAAATGGGAGCGGATTACTATGGACTTCATAACCAAGTTACCCAAGACGACAAGTGGACTCGATACCATATGGGTCATTGTCGACAGATTGACCAAATCCGCGCATTTCCTACCCATCAAGGAGACTGACAAAATGGAGAAGCTTACAAGAACTTACTTAAGGGAAGTAGTGCGACTGCATGGTGTTCCGATATCCATTATCTCCGATCGAGATAGTAGATTCACTTCAAGATTCTGGCAGTCACTACAAAGCTCCCTGGGAACTAGGCTAGACATGAGTACAGCCTACCACCCACAAACAGACGGACAAAGTGAGAGAACAATACAAACTTTAGAAGATATGCTGAGAGCCTGTGTGATTGACTTTGGAAAGGCATGGGATATTCATTTACCCCTTGTCGAATTTTCATACAACAATAGTTATCATACAAGCATAAAGGCTGCTCCGTTTGAAGCCCTCTATGGTCGAAAGTGCAGATCCCCTCTGTGCTGGACTAAAGTTGGCGATACCCAGTTAACTAGAGGAAGAGTTCCCGAAAGCACTCTCACCGGTCCGGAAATCATACAAGAAACGACAGAGAAGATCGTTCAGATTCGTGAACGATTGAAAGCCTCTAGAGACCGACAGAAAAGCTACGCTGACCAAAGGAGGAAACCTTTGGAATTCCAGGTAGGAGACCACGTCTTATTAAAGGTCTCACCGTGGAAGGGTTTAATACGCTTTGGAAAGCGTGGGAAACTAAATCCAAGATACATAGGGCCTTTCGAGATTCTTGCCAGAATCGGCCCTGTGGCTTACAAGCTTAACCTATCGCGCGAACTTAGTAACATCCATCCAACCTTCCACGTCTCAAACTTGAAAAAGTGTCTGTCCGACGAGACTCTTGTTATTCCACTCGACGAGATCGAGATCAACGAGAGCCTCAACTTTGTGGAAGAACCAGTAGAAATCATGGACCGAGAGGTCAAACAAACAAAACAAAGTCGCATACCCATCGTGAAGGTTCGCTGGAACGCCAAGCGGGGACCTGAATTCACATGGGAACGCGAAGATCAAATGAAACAAAAGTACCCTCATCTCTTTCATGTTCACTAGTATCTTTACTACTTTAAATTTCGGGACGAAATTCTCTCTAACGGGGGGATGATGTGACAACCCGATATTTCAACTCTTTGTAATGACCAAAATGGGTCAAGTATTGTAACCACTTTTGAGTAATAAAATCTACTTTCATAATAAAATGTGCAAATAGTTCTATTTAATTTCCTTCTATGTTTAAATATCTTTGAACCATGATCGTACGTGAAAAGAACGCCCAAATCCGACTTCATATAGCGAAGTTATGACTTTTCCAAGTTCGGCTTAGCAACAGACAGCTAAAAACTCGAATCGGAGATCGAGCGACTTTTGGCCGGAATGACCTAAACGAGAATCGAAGGTCTCGACAATGGTATTCCAGCGGTAAAAAGTCTGGAAAAAACCGACATCAGATAAAGAAGTTATGAATTTTCAAAGAAATTCCTTAAACACGATGAGTTTATAATAAATAATAAAAAAAAAATCGGAATTTGCCGACGGAGTCTAAACGAAAGTTGTAGAGCGTAGTCTCACCTACGCGTGGATATAAAGACCATCGAAAACGGAGTTCGTATGAAGAAGATATGAATTTTTGAAGTTTATTAAATAAATTAATTATTTATTTAAATCAAAATTCGGACATTATCCGAAGGGGAGTCAGCGTCCTCATCCGAGATACGCGCTGCGTACCCCTATATGCCCTACGTAACCAAGAGGATTGGCCTCTAATCGTCCATGTCGCACTATCCGAGGAATCCGACCCGTCCGACCCGTCCGAAGCTCCGACCCGTCCGACCCGCCGTCCCATCCGACCCGCCATCCCATCCGACCCGCGTACCCAGCAACCCGTCCCATCCGAAGCCGAGGCATTCGACGCTTCGGTCATGCATGACGTACGCGTACGCGCTGCGTACGAGCGTACGCCCCGCGTACCAAGGCAGACCAGCCTTACTATAAATAGGATGCGAGGGCTTCCAAGAAAAGGGCTCATTTCTCTTCTCTCTCTCACAACCTTGCCTCGTTTTCCGTGTCCATTCAAACCCGAAGCTCTGGTCTTTTTGGCTCAAGTCCCGAAGGTCGATTTTACTCCCGAGATTCCCGAGAATCCCGAGGAAATCCGTTTCCCGAGACGAAATTTTGCCCGGTTTTCCATCTCGCTATCTTCAAACTTTCAAGTGAGTTTCATACCCCTTAATCAACCTTTTTAAATATTCTAAATGCTTTTATATGCTTTCAAGGGGGGGATTACAAGTAAAACACACGAGTATTATCGTGTGTTACATAAAGAAACTATTTTATATGTTGTTATATATCCAAATCACATGCGATTTATAAACCTTTAAGGAACTTTTATATATATATATATATATATATATATATATATATATATATATATATATATATAATATATGTTAAAATAGCATTCTATCGTTTGAAATATAAATTTGTTGTAATGCATGTATAAACTAAACTTTTCTTAGATTATTCTTGTCTATCTTAGACTCTACACCAAAAATCTATGCTTTCATAAACAAGTGATTCTTTTTCTAGGTATTTCTAAACAAACAAGACACACTTTTAGAAAACTATAATAGGTATAGTTTTACGAACAAATTTCTAACTCTTATGTACTAGAAACATGAATTTCAAGAAGTTTACTTTCGTATACAAGAACAAACGTAACATTTTAACAAGTAGATCTGTTTTTATACCACGGTTTTGTGAGACACTAACTTCATGTACGTTCGAGTACACATTTCAAGTCCTGTATTATATACCAAAATCCCTTGGAGGGGGAGCATGGTGTTTGTGTATAGATCTATACGGGCTTGACAACCCGCGCCCTAACTGTTAGCTGCAGTCCACCGTTTGGGGTGACAAATGTCATAACATTCCAACGCCTGAAGAACGTTGTGTATAGGCATTCCGAGTCATTAGTATGGTTATAAAACTCACAAGGGGTATTAAAAATGCATTGATTTACAAGGTTTTCAAACTCATTGGTTATTTTACACTTACATACATTTTGGAGACAAACATTGGTCTTGAGTGAAGGCTACTTTTATACTAGTAGAAAATATAGGATTTTCTAAACACAAACAAACAAAGATAAAACATTTCATTTCATTCAAACATTGTCACTTAAATACTTATGAAATTCACCAGCTTAAATGCTGACCTACTCTTTCAAAATCACTTGTATGTCCCAGGAAATCAGTAATTTCAGGTATTCATTACGCTTTTGATGAAGGGATGCTGCGGCGCCAGTTTAATCTCGTATTTTTGACATCATATTGTAATTTAGTTTTGAACATGTAACTTTTGACAAATGTAAACTTTCAATTATATATATGATGGTTGTATTGCTTTCTTTACTATGTATTCATTTGTTACGTTACCACATGAAGTCATCCGCCCCCGAACGTTTCCGCCGTTCAGGTTTGGGGGTGTGACAGGTGAGAGTGGACACCCATTAAGTTTCCATTTTATAGGCAACAACCTTATACCCCCTTATAGACCGGCTCCGTGAATGAGGCGTACTAACGATAAGACGACTTGATCTTATACATATACATATATATATATATATATATATATATATATATATATATATATATATATTATTAACTTATAATATTATAAAGTATAAGGGTTGAATTTTAACTTTTAAAATTCTAAGGGTTGGAACTAAAGTTTTAATCATGACTTTACTTGTTCCAGAACTTGTGGGCAAGTTTTGTAAACTTTCAAAACTTTTCATTTCTTATAACTTATGAATTTAATTCAGTATTAAAAATGAAGACTCTTCATTTTTCTAACTCATGAGTTCTTTTAATGGTTTTTTTTATTAAAGTGTGACCTTTGGATTTCCATAACTTGAGTACAAGTTATGGACTCCATTAAAACACATAATGATGAAGAATTAAACTACCAAGTAGGTTACAAACAATTACTATGATCGTCTAATCTTCATAAGTTCAAGACATGAATATGAACATTCTAAGAATCATAAATTACTCATAAAACTTGTATTTTTTTTATAATAGCCATTGTAAATGGATTAGCATAAACATTACACCATCTAAAGCAAGTTTTATAACACCAAAATAGTTTAGGGTAATGTTTGTGACAACCTGAAATTTTATATCTTGTTCAGTCAAATACTTCATTGAAAGTCAAACTCATTTCTGCCATCTTTTAGCACAATTAGGAGTCTGTTTGAGCATTCCGAGCCTTGTACACTTAAGGAACAAGTGTTAAAAAGTAACTGCTAAAGCCTCAGCACTAAAATTCATGCCCTAAACTCCATAAGATGGAGTTTACGGCCGTAAACTCAAGAGGGCCATGAACTCACACACACACACACACACACACACACACACACATATATATATATATATATATATATATGAGTTTTGACCATTTCTAGCCATTTTCTCACTTCTCAAGCCCAAGAACTTCAGTTTTCTCTCAAGTATCATCGGGATCTTCGTCCCCGATCTTCAAATCTCGTAAGCTTCTTGTCCTAACTAGTTGATATCTTACATGAACTAGTGATCTTACATGATTTCATCCGTGAAATCATTCCATTTTGTAGATATTCAAGTTTCACCAAGAGCACACACTAGTGTTCTTGGCCAAAACTGACCATTCAAGCCCCTAGATCGTAAGTACTCTTGTTCTAACTCATTGTACACTAGGATTAACATGTTTAGGGCTTATAAAACACCAAGAAACACTTGATCAAAGGTGTTTACAGCCAAGGGATGTTCTTGGGCCATAAACCCTTCTAAGTGAGGTTAAATGCACCCTAGTCCCTCACCAAGCCTTGGAACTTAGTATAGAACCTTACACCGTTGAACTAGGGACTTCAAGAAACAAAATGGTACATCATACCATGCGTTTACAACCATAAACTCATGGGGAAGTGGTCCCCAGGCCGCAAACTCAATATAAGGTCATTCTTGGATCTTAAACCCACCTAGCCTCTTGTTTAAGCCTTGGAGCACTTAACCACATAAGACATCTTACCTTTAAGCCACAAATGGTGACCCATTTGAGGGTTTATGGCCCGGAGTAAACTCCCCTGGTCCATAAACTCCAATAAGTATGGTCTATGGACCATAAACTCAAATATGATGCCTTGCAATCCTTTGTTGCAACCCAATGGCCTCCTAGCACATTGAATAAAGTGTTTTCCTCACATTAGGATGTTTATACTTGTCAAATTATTGTTATAATCGCTAATTGTATATATACATATGTCTTTATATGTTATTAGGATCATTGTATGTGTTAAGTCTAAACTTGACACCAAGCACTTATCCGACACTTCCATACGATCCACTCACTGCAGGTGAGTTCATAACCCATAATTAACCTTTAAATGTTTCTAAATGTTTATAAATGCTTTTATAGGGGGGATACAAGTTGAATCATGCTAATTAGTACATCAATCACATGTGATTAATAACTAGCATACAAATGGATTTACTACACTTTTAGCTGTTTTACCAAACAGATTACTTCAAATGGCTTCTCAAATGTTTTTACATGTTTAAAACTTCTTATTAAACTGTCTTACATATTGTATGTTTCCTTTCAAAATTTATTACACTTGTGTTTCAAATAAAGGTTTCCTTATACTTAAAGTTGTGCTTATCAATCAAACTGCTTTCAAATCGTTTTACAAACTGACATCAAGTCATCATTTATTAGTTATTAAACTTTTCAAAGGTTTTAGAAAACATCTTTTATACTATTATATTGTCAAATGCATGTGTATATATGTATAGTTATAGAAGTAATGTTTAAAGGACTTAGGACGGCTAGGTCACTTTATTTCCTTTTCCTCATTGGGATGTGGCCATAGGGTATCGGTTATTCGTCCGAATGTCGTCTAAATATTAGTTATATATTATGTATACATATATAGACATAAAAGTTCCATCAATTAGTTCAGTACCTTTGGGTAGCAAAGGCATACTTCGGTTATACACGTACATTACTAGTAGCTATAATAGGTATAGTTAGGAGATACTACTTACTATTCTAAGTACATGGAATCACACAAGAGTCAGTTCATTCATGAGTCTATACTAATACAATACATACTATATGAAGAGATACAATTACAAAAGTACAATTACAGACATACTAATACAATACATACTATATAGAGATACAATACACGATAACATAAGAGAACACACAAAACAGGGAGGAAGATACAATACACGATAACAGAACAATACACGATAAGGTGCTATAGCATGGAACAAGTTCAAGATCTAATTATACCAATGAATCACTAATTTATTGTTCTAAACAAAAGGTGATAGTTATATTGGGTATACATGATCATAATAATGTGGATGTTCATGGCTTGAAATTATTGCTGAGGTCGCGTGTGGTTCCCAGGATCCTCTGACAAGGAGAGCGTTTAGTATGAGAACTAGCCATCACATTATACCTTAATACACATTTTAAGGCAATTAGTACAATAGTAGTCACTTGTTACAAATACTACAGTACTTATACTTTACATACGACTAAAACATAAGAGTACAATTTCAGTTATTATATTAATTTCCTCATTACCTTCTCTTTGTGTCACATTCACATAATCGATGAGCTAGATTAGGTTTGAATAATAATAGTGGTACAAGGAAAAACCTTCACTTAAGTAGAGGTGCATACTTTCAAGACAGTCAGGTCTTGGTAGAAGACTACTTTCAAAATAGTCGGGTCTTGGTAGAAGACTACTTTTTATACTAGTAGGAAATATCAGATTTTCTAGGGTTTTCAAACGTTTACAATTACTTACAAACATTTTCATACTTATACAAACTTTTCTTCAAAATTGATGAGTTTAAGAAACTCTTTGATCGTTTAGATCTTATAACAGATAAATCATGAAAGCGAAAAATAGCAATATAAAACACAAGAATGAATCTGAATATGTCAAATGATTCAATTGATTCAATCCACAACAGAGCTCGATTAAGAACTTCCGTTGTAGAGGATATTAGGGTTACAAAAGATAAAGATCAAAATACTTGACAAAATAATCTCCAAATCTTACCTTCTAGGATGCATGCAAGAACCTATAAATACAAAACCCTATAAAATAACTCACGGATGGCCAGGCCCATACCGGAGACTAAATGGAGTAAATAGCAAGCCCAAGACGCAACACCTTCTGGACCTAACAATCTCCCCCTTTGCGTCAATTGGAGCGAGACTATCTCTTCGGCTTGTTGGGTCCAGCTGCAGGAACTTTCTTAGTGGTATCAAACAGACGTGGGATGAGAGCAAGGATAGTCTGTCTGAAGCGAATGTACCACTGAATCATGTCATCGAAGCACTTCTTGTCGTCTGCTGAATTCTGCTTACATCGATGAATGATACTTAGAACATGTTCCAAGCATGCAGTGGTGTAAGGTGTTTGTCATCCAAGGCGAACAGGCATTTCTGGCCTTCGTTCCTTGTAAACATGACAGAATTCCGCTTCGGGTCAATTCTTCCCATCTGGATCATGTTCAAATCACTGGCAGAGCCTACTGGAGAAATAGTAGGCTTTTTCCTGAAGATGCTAGCGATCTCCTGATCCATCTTGACAACCTCCATAATGTAGCATACGAGCATCCTTTTGAAGTGATCAATAATTGGACCATACTCAACTTCGTTGGTGAGGAGGATGTTATGCAAAATAATCCAGTCATGTGGATTTAGGTTGGGAAGATCAGCAAGGGATATCGCGTGTTCGGTTTTAGCAGAACCTCTCAGCACTTTGAACCGAACGTTCGTGAAGTTCCCCTCACGAAACGGCTTGAGGACCCGAACGTTGACGATCTTCTGAGCGCTCCAAGTTTGATACTGTGGTTGAGCAGACTTCAGATAGAATTCGACGAGTTCCCTATCAACCTTTGGATGAGGATGAGGGACATCAGCAACATTATCAAAGGCATGAAAGATGAAGGCTTTTCGGGTCAGTGGCATGTCGAACTGAGAATCGACAGAGTTGATATGATCCAATGAAATCACTGGTTCGAGCCACAGAATGCTGGGAGTTTCAATAGGCTCTTTCAGAAGCTTCTCAAGAGTCCACGGAGGAAAAAGAGTTTTCCTACTCTCAAGAAGGTCATGAGCCTCCTTCATTTTCCTTTCGGTCGCCTCAGCCTCTCTGGCAACACAAGCGCTCATGTCAGCATCTTTATCACGACCTTGTTTTTTTAAGAGATCTACAATCGTCTCTTTATCATCGTCATCACTGTCTTCAGAAATTTTCTTTCCTTTGTCTTTGACAGCCGAACCTGAGGCTTGACCTGTTGGAGGAGGTTCGGTTGCTTTAGTTGCTATAGAAGTGGGAGGTGGTTGGGACTGAGACACATCTTCTCCCCCTTGTTTCGGATTGGACACAAACTCCAGGAGCCCTTCAAGTTTGCTTAAGAGAGCCAGGGCCGGAGCAAGCTTTTCTGCAAGAGTGCGCCTCACCGAGTAGTTCAGAATCGGATCATGGGCTTCAATGATGTTGGAAAGGGCAGCGTGGACATCCGAAACACATGAAGAAATAACTTCTCGCTCAGATTGAAGAGATTCAACTTCCTTTTGAGAATGGAAAAGCTGAAGACTCTTGACCTTGAGAGCAGTGGTCTTACGAGTGAGAGCGTCCATTACTGAGTTCTCGGCAGCTAGGTCTTCATGCAGCTTAGTAAGGCGCTCCTCAATAGTCGCCTTGAACGATGTGTTGTCATCACTGAGAGATTGACGAAGACTGGCAAAGGAATCCAGTTCGGAGGCAACTAAGGTGGCCAGCTTGTTGACAAGAGAGTCAAGCTTCTTTTCATTGGAATCAACAGTTTCCTGTAAAGACTGCAAGAAAGAAGAAGCGTCAACAAATAGTTTTTCGACTTTTTCGGTCGCGGCAGCACATGCCTTGGTGGAGGCGTCAATAGCGGCAATGGCAGAGTTGATAGAGGTTTCATGAGCCTTGGTAAACGTATCAACAATCCCCTGAATAGCAGTCGTTGAGATAGTAGAGTGTGAGGAAGAAGAGGAGGAAGCAATGAGAGAATCGATCTTCTCATGAAGCTCCTTGAGATGCTTCTTGGTGACGGGAGAATATTTGCAAGAGACACTCCATTGGAACTGTTTCGACCTTGGTAAGAGCGGGAACCAGCGGCGAATACTTGAGACATTCCATGATTGGAAACATGAATGCATCGTAAACTTGAGGAGTGAGGTCGATAATCAAACTTTGTTGAGGACGGATTGGCAGAATGTGAGAAGTAGCATGAACTGATGATGAGTCCGCCATTGAAGAGAATAATTTGGGAGGGATGATGAACAGTAGAAGAATCAAAGCTTTTCTTGCTCTCTGAAGGTTTTGTGCAGTAAAGAGGTAAATTATGGAAGAAATTACCTTTTATACCGTGGTGAGAAGAGAGAGAAAAATATGTTCCCAAATCTTCAAGGGAAATGCGAAGAGTTTCCTTAGGTGATTGATGTGTGACAGTTGAGAGCCCCGATGATTACGCAGGAGAGAGAAAAAATGTCCCGTTTCACACGCCTTCCCATCAGGCGCCGTTTGAAATGTAAAGAACGGTTCCACTTCACACGCCTTCCCATCAAGAGCCTTTTGAAATATCAAACCGATTGGACTTTCGGCTGACTCAGCAACTTATCCCTTTAGAGTGAGTTGTCGTCATAAAGCAAAATAACCACGTGTAACACTGTGAGCCACATCTCTTTTATAACGATAAATCCCATAGCCAAAAATGGCTTGTAAGTAATGAAACTAGAATTATGGAAAATCAAAAAGATTTTCATGCATAGAGTGTAAAAGAAAAGAAATAAAGCAATACATATATGGGAAATTGTGAGGTCAATAAAGACACGAAACAATAGATCCCGGGCACGAATCTCTTCCTTCAAAGTCAAGAGAGACCTTAAAGTGTTTGTGTGGTTTCCCGTTGAATTACGATCAAACACTTATTAAGAAGTGTTGAAAGGCATCTTTTAATAAGGCTAATGTGGGTGGCTTTCGCTGCAGTTCAGAATTCCTGATCTTGACATAAGACAGAAATCAACTGAAGTACTTGTGAGACCAATGTAGTCTGTTGAACAAGTAGGTGTGAAGAGAATTTAAGTGGCATGTGTAAAATACTTTTAGGTGAAATCTCAAAAAAATAAAACTGGATTCTAAGGGAAGAAATGTTATGGGATTTAACAATTTCGTAAGAATCACACAAAAAGAAAATTTAGAGATTTCAAGGTACAACCCCATGGGTGATTTCGTTAATTCATTAGTGAAAACTAGAGCAAATTTAATTGTTCAGCGTCAATGCATAGTAGGTATTAAATTGTGGGTTTCAGTTAACATGTAGTGGTACGAAGCTAAGATCATAAACACAGAAATTGTGTAACCATAAACCTCAGTGGTAATTACTGAGAGTCTCAAGGGTTACTTGTATGAGACGAATAGGATGGAGAAAAGTATTGGAGATGGTGTAAAGAAACCAAAGTACCTCTACTGTAAAATAAGGACCAAGCAGAAAACTCTTATCTCGTGTGAGAAGAGAGTATGGTAGCTCATGATTAGAATAAATATAAAAGCCTAATTGGGAAGACAAGGGTTGTATATACCAAGTCAGTAAGGCTATTATTCAGAATCAGGTGAGGCTTTGGACACATACAGCAGCATGCTTCTAGGGACACTTAACTATTAAAAATGTGAGAACAAAAATTGCTCCACAATTATTCATAAAAAAAATTAACAAACACAAGCAAACAAAACAAAAAAATGTTTTTGGAGTTTTTGATTTAAAGAGAAAAACAAACAAAAAAAATATTTTTGGAGTTTTTGATTTAAAGAAAAAAAAATTGGAACCGAACCCGAAATAGACCGAACGCTCGGTTCATTTCGGTTAAAAAAAACTTTGAAAAACTAAGAAAGAAATGAGAAATAAGAGTACAAAAAGTTTACAACCAAAAGTTTACCACCAAAGAAACTACCTTTAAGTGAGAAGCGAAGATAAGAGAATAGGACCGAACCCGAGCGCTCGGTTCATTTCGGCACTCACGGGAACCGAACCCGAACGTTCGGTTCATTTCGCTTCCAACTTTTAGTTTTGAGAAGTAGTTTTTGGTACTGACTCTGATTCCATCATACCTAGCCCTTGTAGAATTTTATTGAAACTTGCTTCAGGAAGAGCTTTGGTGAAGATGTCAGCCAATTGATCAGTCGTTCGAACAAAATGAATCTCTATGTTTCTGTCTTCTACGTGATCTTTAATGAAATGATACCTCAATGCAATATGTTTGGTTTTGGAATGTTGCACTGGGTTATGACAGATCCTAATTGCACTTTCTGAGTCACAATATAGTGGGATCTTTTTCATGTTGAGTCCGTAATCCCTGAGTTGACTTTGGATCCAAATCACTTGAGATGTGCAAGAAGCGGCTACAATATACTCTGCTTCGGCTGTAGACAGTGAAACACATGTTTATTTCTTAGATTTCCAGCTCACTAATTTTCCGTCAAGAAATTGACATCCTCCTGTAGTGCTTTTCCTATCTAAACCACATCCTCCAAGGTCTGCATCGGAGTAGGCTTGAACAAAGAAACCTGAGTTTGATGGATACCAGAGACCAAGAGAGGTGGTTCGCTTTAGATATCGGAGTATGTTTTTCACTGCTAGCATGTGTGGTTCACGAGGATTTTCCTGAAACCTAGCACAATAACATACAGAAAACATTATATCGGGCCTGCTAGCTGTGAGGTACATCAGAGAACCAATCATTTGTCGATATAGCGTTATATCAACTGCAGGTTTTTCCAAGGATGGTGTGAGTTTGGTGTCGAACGCCATTGGAACTTTGACCTTTGAATCTCCCATCATGCCAAATTTAGCAAGAAGAGTTTTGGTATATGCTTCCTGGTTGATAAAGATGCCTTCGGGTCCCTGTCTAATATTTAAACCAAGGAAAAAGTTAATCGGACCCATTGAGCTCATTTCAAATTTCGTCTCCATCAGCTTTCTGAATTCAGCTGTTAAGCTAGGATTCGTTGAGCCAAAGATGATATCATCGACATAGATTTGAACTATCATAAGGTGGTTACCTTCCTTCTTTCGAAAGAAGGTTGGGTCAACCGAACCTTGTTTGAATTTATACATCTTTAAGAACTTAGTTACTGTTTCATACCATGCCCTAGGCGCTTGTTTCAGACCATAAACAGCCTTGTCTAGAATGTAATAGTGATTTGGATGTTTTTCATTCACAAAACCTGGAGGTTGCTCCATGTAAACCGTCTCTTCAAGTTCTCCATTGAGAAAGGCGCATTTCACATCCATTTGGTAGACCTCGAAGTTCTTGTGTGCAGCGTAGGCTAGAAATATTCGAACAGATTCCAGCCTTGCTACCAGAGCAAATGTTTCTTCGTAATCAATTCCTTCTTCCTGACAGTATCCTTTCACCACAAGACAAGCTTTATTTCGAATCACATTGCCCTCCTTGTCCATTTTGTTTCTGAATACCCATTTGAGACCAACGACTGAGGCATCTTTTGGTGTTGGAATGAGACGCCAGACCTTATTTCTTTCAAATTCATTGAGTTCATCTTGCATAGCCTGAACCCAATCAGAATGATCAAGAGCAGAATTGACGGTCTTCGGCTCAACTTTGGATACGAAGGAATTATACATGCAGAACTCTACTTTGGAAAATAGGGAGGTTTGCTTTGCCTTCACTTGGGATCGGGTCAGGACCTTGTCAGATACATTACCCACTATCTGAGATACAAGATGATCTCTGGTCCATTTAATGAGGGGAGGATAGTTTGGATCACAGGATGGATCCAATTCGGCGTTGACCATTTCTTCCAATTCAGACTGACTATCGTCATCATAGAACATATCGGAATTCTCCCCCTCGACTGATGATGAATCATTTGGATTTTCAGGTTGGTTCAGACTTTCGGGTGCAACAGAACTCTCAAGTGTAGCCGGACTGTCAGGTGCTACTGTACTTTCGGGTGCAGCAGTGCTTTCGGGTGCTACAGGACTTTCAGGTGTAGCTGGGCTTTCGGGTGCTACAGGAATGGAATTCTCCCCCTGAAAGTGTGAGTTCGGTTGATTTGAAGAAAATAGATTCTCCCCCTCAACTGAAGTGCCGTGTTGAGGAGGTTCTTTTCGAACTTGTTCTCCTTCTCCCATTTGTTTGGATGCATCTTTGACAATCTGCTTCAAATGATCGATTTTGTTGTCTGCCACCTTGGCTTCTGAGAGAGTGGCTTTCTCAGGTTCATCGAACAGGTCTACGAACTGATCAAATAAATTAGCAATCGTGGCTGTGACTTGACCTGTTTGAGAGAAAATCTCTCCTGTTGCTTCTTCAGTAGTCTTTAGTTTCTTAACATATCTGTCATCAAAAGTCACATAATAGGTTTCTTCAATCTTTCTAGAACGCTTATTTAAAACCCGATATGCTTTTGAAGTAAGAGAATATCCCAGAAAAATTCCTTCGTCAGCTTTAACATCAAATTTGTTACGATGTTCTTTGGAGTTGAAGATGAAGCACCGTGAACCAAACATATGGAAGAATTTTACGTTCGGCTTCCTGTTATTGATGATCTCATAAGGAGTGAGAGAGAAACACTTGTTGAGATAAGACCTATTCTGCGTAAAACATGCTGCAACAATAGCATCAGCCCGAAAATATAAAGGAAGAGAAGCAAAACTTAGCATAGTTCGGGCTGCCTCACACAAGGATCGGTTTCACCTTTCGACAATACTAATCTGTTGAGGCGTATAAGGGGCTGAGAAGTTATGACTGGATCCTTTTTCTAGTAAGAAGTCTTCGAATTCTTTGTTCTTGAATTCCAGTCCATTGTCGCTCCTAATGTTTCGAACGACTTTTCTCAATTGCACTTAAACCTGCTTGATAAACATCTTTAGCTTCGAAGTGGCCTCAGATTTGTGCTTCAGAAAGAATACCCATGTAAAACGTGAGAAATCATCAACAACAACAAGAATGTACTTGCTACCACCAATGGTCTCGATTGATGATGGACCACACAAGTCGATGTGAAGCAACTCAAGTGGTTCAACAACTTTTGTGGTTATAATTGATGGGTGACTTTGACGACTTTGTTTCCCCATTTCTCATGCAGCACATAAGTGTTCTCGATCAAAATTGAGCAATGGAAGACCCCGAACATGACCTCCGGTGACAAGCTTGTTGATGTCGTTGAAGTTGAGATGAGAGAGCCTTCGGTGCCACAACCAGCTTTCGTCAGAATGAGCTTTGGACAAAATACATATGGATGGATTTCCTTTGATTGGTCTGAGATTCAGAGGAAACATTTCGCCTTTTCGATCTGATTTGAGAATGACCTTGTTGGATTCCTTCTCTATAATTTCTGAGCCTTCGTCGTCGAATGAAACTTTGAGACCGGTACCTCCAACCAGTTGAGATACACTGATGAGGTTATGCTGCAATCCTTCTACGTATGCCACCTTTCTTATTGTGAAGTCTCCATTGGTTATCATCCCATAACCTTTTATTGTTCCATAGGAGTTGTTACCAAACTTAACATTGCCACCATTTTGAAGCGATCGAAACTCCCTTAGCTCTTCCTTCCTTCCTGTCATGTGACGTGAGCAGCCACTGTCAATATACCATTCTTCGTCAAACTGCTCGTCACTAACAACCTACAAAAATTAAGCAGATTTAGGAACCCAAAGTTTCTTGGGTTCACGTGAGCCTTTCACAGGAACAGGAATAGTAAGAGAAACATCAACAAGATATGTTTGTTTAATTAAGGTTGTTTCATCTTTTCTTTTAATAGTAAACAATTTGATTTTGTTAGAATTAGCTACAGGCGTTTTGGTTTCAGATTCTGGTGTTTGAGCACTAGACTGCTTTCGGTCCTCCTTGACTGAGGAAATCTTCGTTTTTCCTTTCAAGTTCGTTGATGATCTTGAATTTTGTGTAGAGACTGAATTAGGTTTAGAATGACAAGAATTAGAGAAAGAGTTTTTCCTGACTTGAGGTTCAAAATGATTCTTTCGTTTGTGATCATTAGAGGGACCGAACCTGGACCTTCGGTAGCTGCTCGATGATGAGCCGAAGTTGGATTTTTGGTTGTTGTTAGTTGGTGGTCTGAAACTTGGTCTTTTATTATAAAAGCTTGATGGACTGAAATCAGGTCTTTGCCTGTTATTACTTGGCGGACCGAAACTAGCTTTTCGATTGCTGCTGCTTTCGGGACAGAACCTATCCTTTCAGTTCTATGCTTCGTGTGGCCTGAAAGTCTTTCTCTCTGACTTAGAATCTTTATCATGGTAAGAGTAATGAGGATTTTGAGAGCGCCAAAACTGCTTTCGCTCTGAGAGATTTTTCTTGTATCTAAGATTTCTCTACTGCTTTTAATTTTTCACCTATTTCGGTTGTCTGTGGATATTGGCTTTTTGTTTCAGCTTCTTGGCAGCCAGTTCATTTTTCATAGATGAGGATTCGCTTGTGGAGGTGACTTCTTTTACATGAATTTCTTTTGTGCCACTTGTACTTGGTACGTCGAAGTTGGTAGGCTCATTCAGCGGCTCGGGGGGACATATCTACCTTTGGTCTTCCAGGATGTTCGCTCTGACAGACCAACCGTTTCGTCTGCATTGTCTATGGGAGCTGACCAGAAAAACTCATCACAGCCATCTGCATTGTCTTCGTTCACTATGGCAGTGAGTTCGGCTGTTTGATGTTCAGTTACTCCTGTGACCTTATACACCTGATTGGGAGTAGTTCTAACCTTCTGAAACACAACAACCTTTTCTTTAAGGGCTGGGGACTTAGTTTTGGACAAACGAGCGAATTCCACAGAATTTTTTGAAATCAGGTTTTTGTGGTTTTCGGGTTCGCTCTTGACAAACTCAGAACAGTCGACTTCAACCTCTACAGAAATTTCACTCATATCATCGTCCTCATCAAGTTCAGATGCGTTTTCAACATCAATTTTGTTTTCTGAACTTAAATTGGTACTCAATGAGTCAAATTTTTGTATGGTTTCGGTCCTGAGTTTCAGCTTACGTTTTCATCCAAAAGATTTTTAAGCATGTCCTTATGGTCTTTGGACTTTATAAAAGATTCTATTTTGTCCAAACCATACATATAAGTGGGATTAACATCATCAGAAGATACAACACTTTCACAGTTGTATGCTTCGGCATCGATTTCATCCTTCTTAAACTCAAGGAAGGGTAGAATCATGCGATATATCTTCTGCCTTATTTCACAATTTAGATGCAGTTGAGTAATGTTAGCATAAAGTCTTTTAGCGATCAAACAAAAAACATTCCTTTGTTTTAACAATTTCAAATTGTCTCTTTGCAAATAAATGTTTTCATCCCTAGACTTAATTAGCTCCGACTCCTTCTGCTCAATCCACATCCTTCGCTCCTCACTCTTGGATGACACCCTGCTTATTTGGTCAGTTAGATTAGAATTTGTGACTCGAGTTTGAGTTAAACAACTATCTAGATTTGAAAGTCTTGAAATCAAGTTATTTAATTCCTTTTCATATGATTTTTGTGGAATTTTAAACGAAACAAAAACAGATTGTACCTTCTTGAGCAGTTTATCAAGTTCACTGATCTGCACACTGAGAGGTTTTGCTGTAAAGCATAAGTCCACTCGGTCCTTGGTATCTTCATTTCCACCATCAGTATTGTATCCCCTCATCTGAGATACATCAGTCACCATCAGACATTTTCCACTGCTTTCACCACTTCTTGCGACATAAGCCTTTCCATGAGAAGGCTTTCTCACCTCATCATCTTCTGAGTCGGTCAACCACACCTGTACGCCACCGAACTCGTCATCCTCTGCTGAACCCTGCACAATAAGAGCATTCATAGAGGGATTAGTAGCAGCTTTCTTCCTTTTAATCTCCTCCAACTTTTTCATAAGAATTGCCTCTTCATCTTTCTCTGTCATTTTCTTCAAAACACAATCTTTGGCGTAATGATTCTTTCCTCCATAGTAATAACAGCTGACACCAGAATCAGCTTCCACCTTCGCCTCTTTCTTTGGTTCTTCAGTCTTCGGCTCCTCCCTCACTTTTTCAGAACTGTAGCTTCCCTGCCAATTTCGGTTCTTATTGGTAGGAAACTTCTTATTGATGAACCTTTTGGGATTGGACACCATCATAGCATAATCTTTTGAAGTTATCGTAGTCCCCCAGGTTCATATCTTCGTCTTCTACTGCATTCTTACTTTTAGACAGAAGGGCCAAGGACCCCAAGTTTGAGACCACACTCTTCTCTTGCAACACCATCTTTTCCTGGGATTTCAGAATTCCCACTAGTTTCGCCAGTGAATAAGATTTAAACTGTTCATGTGCTTTAACCGTTGATACGACCGCCCGCCATTCAGATTTTAGACCATTTAAAAAGGTAACCTTCTGTTCGATCAGCTTTCTTTCAATGTCATGTTTGATCATCTTACTGAGAAGATGATTAAACCGATCGAATGTTTGTGTAACTAACTCCTCTGGCTTTTGCTTGAACTCACCAAATTCAAAGAGAAGTAAGGTCTGAATTGAGTGCTCCAGATCTTCATCTGTAGAATACAGCTCTCGCAGCCGATCCCAGATTTCTTTAGCAGTACTACAGGAACTAACCAATCTGAACGTGTCAGATTGAAGAGCGAATTGAATCAGTCTCAATGCTTTGATGTTGCACTGAAACTTCTCCTTTTCGTCTTGAGCAACATCTTTCACATCTTTTAACAAATCATTATACTCCTTTTGGGTTTTAATAATTCTGGATGTTCCTGAATGAGCAAATGGTCCAGACACAATAGCTTCCCATATCAAATACCCATTATCTTCAGATCCAATGACGTAGTCTTCAAAGTGATGCGTCCAAACCTCGTAATCTTGAGTGTAGAGAATTGGAATCTTGGTTGTAGATCCTATACTGTTTGAGATGTTGATAGGATTGTATTGAGAATCGTCCATGCTTGATCGTTTAACCTGTTGTAAGATCATACTTATAATACTTACTATAGGGCAAGATGAATAATTACTGAGATTCGTCAATTATGGAGTGACGGCTTAATAAATATCAGTAAATGCGGAATTAACCCTAATCACTTCTTTCACAGAAGAGATGTGTATGAATTACACAGCCTCCTGCTATGATACCAATTGATGAGTTTAAGAAACTCTTTGATCGTTTAGATCTTATAACAGATAAATCATGAAAGCGAAAAATAGCAATATAAAACACAAGAATGAATCTGAATATGTCAAATGATTCAATTGATTCAATCCTCAGCAGAGCTCGATTAAGAACTTCCGTTGTAGAGGATATTAGGTTCACAAAAGATAAAGATCAAAATACTTGACAAAATAATCTCCAAATCTTACCTTCTAGGATGCATGCAAGCACCTATAAATACAAAACCCTATAAAATAACTCACGGATGGACAGGCCCATACCGGAGACTAAATGGACTAAATAGCGAGCCCAAGACGCAACACCTTCTGGACCTAACAAAAACAATTACAAGTCTTTCATTACAAGTTTTACAAGTCTTTCATTTCAAGCCTTACAAATCAATGACACTAAAATACTTATGAATTCACCAGTTTTATTGCTGATACTCGCTTTCAAAATAACTTGTATTCTCACGTCACAAATAGACAGGTACGACGACCAGGTTTTGTGAAGACGGAGCAGTCAAGACTCATCTTTTATTTTGAATATTCATTATGTTGTTTTATACTATGAAAGAACACATGTATTTAAAATTATACTATTAATGCAATGGATGATGTTGTTGCTTGTTTACTACTTTGCATTGTTGTGATACATTACATGGCGTCCTCAGCCCTAGAACGTTTCCACCGTTCTCGGTTTTGGGGTGTGACAGATTGGTATCAGAGCATTGTTTATAGTGAATTAAGTATATCAACCCATAAAAGATATACTAACTATAAATACAATGGGATTAAAATACTCTGACCAAGAGTTTATACTTTTAAATAATAATATTTAACTAAGTATACATACCTGCATTCATACTAAAATCAATGTCACAATGACAAGAACAAAAGTATTACGATTATTGAATATCACAAGTAAGCTCGGGGATGTATGGTCAATCTTGAGAGTGGCATAGCCTGATCAACAATGTTTGTCCGAGGAGTGATTAGCATATGCCCAAGAATGGTTGTGATGTGGCAACAAGTCTAAAATCTTACCAACACTACCACAATGAGAACATTATAACAGAACATAAGTCTAAAATACTATATGAGTATTTTGTGTTATTATAATTTCTTACTTGAGAACTAAAAAGATCTTCATTACTAACTCGATAGTTGCTAAGTGGATACACTAAGGTTATATGTAACTAGGATGATATAGACTTAGAATCTGTGAAATTTTTCTTTACCCCTGTTCCTTGTGAATTTGGAGTTAAGGCCTATCCTGTTTTGATTACATATAATTGGTATGCACTTCACAAATAGCGATGTAACTAATGAAGATTATCTTATAATTATCTAGTTATTTCGTCTAAATAATTCTTTACCCCAATTCTCGCGTAGATAACATGGTTGGACTCCATCCCCACGGCAACCCGTACCTTTCGAACGAAGACAATGATGGATGGTTTGGAGAAGAACCAGAGGACGATCATCCAATCCCTTTGAATGATCACCATGCTGAAGACCTTTCGGATGATGCTAACTCTGAACCCGAAGTTGAGAACCTATCCTCGGTAGCTCCCATTCCAATTCCTAACCCTTGTCCGGCTTTTCATGGCCCGATGACCCCTTGGGTAGAATGTTTGGAGACATGGAGCGAAGAGCAGAATCAGCCCATGCCATTCAATGGAGACCGAAGCTTCTACGACATAAGCGAAGGAAGCTCGGCAGACAGAGTTCTACCAATACTGGTCCGTAAAGTTGCCCGAAACGAGATTTAGGGCAGGACAACTCTCCATCGTATCGCAGAGGTTGATGCCAATGCAGGAATGCATACCATCCGCACCAATCACCTTGAGCACACTCAGGAGAGATCTGAGAGAGACCATGAGACCCTACTACAAGCACTAGCTGAAACACGAGCCCAAGTCATAGAGCTTCAAGTACGCCAGAGGGTGTACGAAAGACACCTGCTTGATATGGAACATCAACTAGCTGAACTAAGGGTTCACCATAGGGGTGACCGTCACCAGTATGAGATACTTTACTTTCCTTCTTTGTTTTAAATAACCGTGTTCCTGTCTGTGTTCTGTTTAGCACTTTTCTATGTAACTATCTTGTACTCTAAGTACTTTTTGTTAGGCCTTTACGCGGCCAAAACTTTTCTACTTCGAATGTGATGTAAGACCTACTACAAGGTCAATTTTCCCAAACTTATTACGTCATGAATATCAATGATATTGACATTCAGCTAATTTTCACGCTTTGTTCAAATACTTTCATCATACTATCATTGGAGTCTACCTGAAACCCACTCTAGTCAAGTTATTGGACTAGAGTAATTTAACTTAGGGACCATTCCCAGTTCTCTTTCAAAGGTTGGATCATGTTATTTACCAACCGATGGTACCCTGTTTTGAACGTCAAACATCTTGAGACCATTCTACGAACTTACTTCTACTATGTACTAGGACTGCATCATAGGGATGTAGGTCAAACCTTCGAGAACATACTTATACTCTTTAGGTGAACGATCGAAATACATCTAGGTTTAATGATAGCCTTTACTAGGAATTCTAGTTCGTTAAGAAGCATTCGTAAGAAGGTTATTATTATGATTTCCTCGCTTATAAATTCCCAAGTTATATATAACGAAGACCTGGTAGACAATAGAATGTGAGATTCCTAACTTAGTTTCTTTTCCTTGTTGGGATGTGAAACTAGAGTAGAATCACACATTTTACTATCAACCTAATCTTGATTATATCATAACGTGTATAAGCTAAGTTTTCATGTATAATAACTTACCTCTTAGTCAGAATCAAAATAATCTAGGTTCAACCATAATCTCTCACGAACTCCTTTTCTTTCCGTATAACAGAATCATGTCGTCATCTAGAAGTAGTCAACCGAGCAACGAAACCCCTATCCTTCATATCGACGCCGCTACATTCCAAGCCGCGGTAACAACTGTTGTGTCAACTTTCCTTGCACACCTCGGCTCTGACAACACAAACAAGACTGACAAAGGGGTTGACAATTCCGATCGTTGTAACGATCCGAGAAATCAATAAAGAGTAACAGTCGTAAACACTCAAAGCCACATCTCAGAGTTCAAGAACAAAAGCTTCAAGCCCAAAAGGAATGCAAGCGATATGAGGGAACACTCCCAAAGTGTAACAAGTGTAGCTATCACCATAAGGGAGCCTGCCGGGTATTGCAATGTATCAATTGCAATAGACTGGGGCACATTGCCTGTTTCTGTGGAACCACCCCCACCACCAGAGCCAGCCAGGGTTGCTATAATTGTGGTGAGACTGGACACTATAAAAGGAATTGTCTAAAAAGGAAGAAAAACGAAAGCGTTCGCGTCCACATAACTCCGACCCAAGACATCACTTCCACCACCAATGCTAGTACAAGCCAGATATGTCACCAATGCGGTGAGATTGGACACCTCAAAAAGGATTGTCCAATAACAAAGAACTCCAGCACATACGGGAAGATACTAAGGATCACTACCGCAGGGGAGACTACTCCGGACCCACGTTAAAGTATCCAAGGCGTTCGTTGTAACAGAGTTTTAAACTTTTTAATACTAGTGCAACTAGAGTCTTATCTTTTGCGAGATCCCGTCAGTTAAGGGACCCTCGTGCTGCGTATACTTGTCTTTTGTAGTATACCTAGTTCGCAGTAATAGTCTTGTAGTAAATCTGAAGTACTGTAACTTTGTTAAAGATTGCACTGTTGTGTTTTGTCTGTAACGCCTTTATGTTCAAATCTAATGTCTTTACTTTCAAGTAAATCCGACATTATCATACGACTTGAGTCAATTCGATCCGCGCAGCGCCAGTTTCATGCGCATATCTCTTTCTCTGAAATCACCTTTCTAGCGAAGCCGTCATTACAGAACTCCAAAGTACTCATGCATAGAGTACCTCATGTTTCTTATCCTTTCCGAAGAAACCTCAGCAAACCTCCCCGGAGTACCACTCGTATAGTACGTCAAGTTCAATCCAAAGACCCGTACGATTAATCTACCGCTGAAGAATGTATACACAGGAGTGGTATATAATCAAGGTTCTACAGGTTTAGAATTGATGATTCCACTTTAACTTCTTTTCCTCGTTGGGATGTGAGCTTAAAGAAGAATCATTTATTCGACTACCTTTTCAATCTTAATTATATACGACCCGTATACACGAGACTGTGATTGATGAACCATGTATGAGTTCTAATATGAACTTCAGGACGGAGACTGCCCAAGACTACGAGTAATCGCATTGTCATGCCCACAAAAATAGAACCCAATAGGACTCCTGTAACTAGATCACCCTACAGACTAACACCCACAAAGGTACAAGAACCGTCCGAACAGCTTAACGACTACTCAACAATGGAATAGAAAGACCAAGCTTCTCACCCTGGAGAACCCCAGTCTTATTCTTTGAGAAGATAGACGGAATGTTTCATAAGTCCATCGACTTCAGAGACCTCGACAAGATTTCCTTTAGGAATCATTACCACTGCCTCGCATAAATGAATCGGTTGACCAACCGCAAGGAACTATTTACCTTTTAGAAATAGACCTGAGATCTGAGTATCACCAGTTACGAGTATTAGAGAAGGATGTCCTGTTGACGACCTTCCAAACTCGATACGGGCGCTACGAGTCCGTAGTGATACCCCTCGGATGGGACCAATACGCCCGTAGTATTCATGAACTTAATGAATAGGGTGCACCATTCTTACTTAGATCAGTTCGTCATTGTCCTTGTAAATGACTTACTTATCTACTCTTGTAGTAAGAAGGAAATCATGAAGAGCATCTACAACAAACCATGGAATCAATACGATCAGAGAAGCTTTACGCGAAGTTCTCTAAATACAAGTTTTGGAATTTAAGAGTCAAATTCCTAAGACACACTATTAGTGATGTGGGAATTCTTGAGGACCCTTCCAATAATCAAAACTGTTGAGAATTTGACAGCACCGAAGACGCCTACGGGAATTTGCCAAATTCTAGGTATCGCTGACCTAATGTCGTAGTTCATTTAGAACCCCTCGCGAATTACAGAACCTCTTACGACTTTAACCCATAAGGGAGTGGCCCTTGACTGAGAAGATAAACAAGAAAAAGAAACCTTTGGAATTCCAAGTGAGAAACCAAATTCTTTTGGAAGTCTCACCCTGGAAAGGCTTGATACGCTTCGGAAAGCGTGGTAAGCTAAATCCAAGATAGTTAGGACCTCCGAGATTCTTACCAGAATCGGCCCTGTATCTCACAAATTCAACTTGCTCGCGAACTCAGTAGCGTACATTTTACCCTCCACGTCTCGAACTTGAAAAAGTACCTTTCCTTCAGGACTCTAGTAATCCCACTCGGCGAGATCGAGATCAACATTAGCCTCACCTTCGTGGAAGAACCGTAGTGACCATGGATCGAGAGGTCAAGTGAGCGAAGCAAAGTCGCTTCCCATTAGTGAAGGTTCGCTGGGATACCAACCGAGGACCTGAACTCACTTGGGAGCGCGAGGATTCAATTGATTAGGAAGTATCCCCACCTCTTGACTCGATTATTCACATCTACTCTTTTACCTAAATTCTAATTTCGGGATGAAATTCCCTCTAACAGGGGGATGATGTGACAACCCGAAATTTTTTATCCTGTTCAGTCAAATACATCACTGAAAGTCAAACTCATTTCTGCCATCTTTTAGCACAATTAGGAGTCTGTTTGAGCATTCCGAGCCTTGTACACTTAAGGAATAAGTGTTAGAAAGTAGCTGCTAAATCCTCAGCACTAAAATTCATGCCCTAAACTCCATAAGATGGAGTTTACGGCTGTAAACTCAAGAGGGCCATGAACTCCCACACACACACCCACACACACACACACATACACACACACACACACATATATATATATATATATATATATATATATATATTAGTTTTGACCATTTCTAGCCATTTTCTTACTTCTCAAGCCCAAGAACTTCAGTTTTCTCTCAAGTATCATCGGGATCTTCATCCCCGATCTTCAAATCACATAAGCTTCTTGTCCTAACTAGTTGATATCTTACATGAACTAGTGATATTACATGATTTCATCCATGAAATCATTCCATTTTGTAGATATTCAAGTTTCACCAAGAACACACACTAGTGTTCTTGGCCAAAACCGACCATTCAAGCCCCTAGATCGTAATTAATCTTGTTCTAACTCATTTTACACTAGGTTTAACATGTTTAGGGCTTAGAAAACACCAAGAAACACTTGATCAAAGGTGTTTACGGCCAAGGGATGTTCTTGGGCCGTAAACCCATCTAAGTGAGGTTAAATGCACCCTAGTCCCTCACCAAGCCTTGGAACTTAGTATAGAACCTTACACCATTGAACTAGGGACTTCAAGAAAGAAAATAGTACTTCATACCATGAGTTTACGGCTGTAAACTCATGGGGAAGTGGTCCCCAGGCTGTAAACTCAATATAAGGTCATTCTTGGACCTTAAACCCACCTAGCCTCTTGTTTAAGCCTTGGAGCACTTAACCACATAAGACATCTTACCTTTAAGCCACAAATGGTGACCCATTTGAGGGTTTATGGCCTGGAGTAAACTCCCCTGGTCCATAAACTCCAATAAGTATGGTCTATGGACCATAAACTCAAATACGATGCCTTGCAATCCTCTGTTGCAACCCAATGGCCTCCTAGCACTTTGACTAAAGTGTTTTCCTCACATTAGGATGTTTATACTTGTCAAATTAGTGTTATAATCACTAATTTTATATATACATATGTCTTTATATGTTATTAGGATCATTGTGTGTGTTAAGTCTTCACTTGACACCAAGCACTTGTCCGACACTTCCATACGATCCACTCACTACAGGTGAGTTCATACCCCTTAATTAACCTTTAAATGTTTCTAAATGTTTATAAATGCTTTTATAGCGGGGATACAAGTTGAATCATGCTAGTTAGTACATCAATCACATGTGATTAATAACTAGCATACAAATGGATTTACTACACTTTTAGCTGTTTTACCAAACAGATTACTTCAAATGGCTTCTCAAATGTTTTTTACATGTTTAAAACTGCTTATTAAACTGCCTTACATACTGACATCAAGTCATCATTTCTTAGTTATTAAACTTTTCAAAGGTTTTACAAAACATCTTTTATACTATTATGTTGTCACATTCATGCGTATATATGTATAGTTATAGAAGTAATGTTTAAAGGACTTAGGACGGCTAGGTCACTTTATTTCCTTTTCCTCATTGGGATGTAGCCATAGGGTATCGGTTATTCGTCCGAATGTCGTCTAAATATTATTTATATATTATGTATACATATATAGACATAAAAGTTCCATCAGTTAGTTCAGTACCTTTGGGTAGCAAAGGCATACTTCGGTTATACACGTACATTACTAGTAGCTATAATAGGTATAGTTAGGAAATACTACTTACTATTTTAAGTATAAGGAATCACACAAGAGTCAGTTCATTCATGAGTCTATACTAATACAATACATACTATATGAAGAGATACAATTACAAAAGTACAATTACAGACATACTAATACAATACATACTATATAGAGATACAATACACGATAACATAAGAGAACACACAAAACAGGGAGGAAGATACAATACACGATAACAAAACAATACACGATAAGGTGCTATAGCATGGAACAAGTTCAGGATCTAATTATACCAATGAATCACTAATGCATTATTCTAAACAAAAGGTGATAGTTATATTGGGTGTACATGATCATAATAATGTGGATGTTCATGGCTTGCAAATTATTGTTGAGGTCGCATGTGGTTCCCAGAATATTCTGACAAGGAGAGCGTTTAGTATGAGAACTAGCCATCACATTATACCTTAATACACATTTTAAGGCAATTAGTACAATAGCAGTCACTTATTACAAATACTACAGTACTTATACTTTACATACGACTAAAACATAAGAGTACAATTTCAGTTATTATATTAATTTCCTCATTACCTTCTCTTTGTGTCACATTCACATAATCGATGAGCTAGATTAGGTTTGAATAATAATAGTGGTACAAGGAAAAACCTTCACTTAAGTATAGGTTCATACTTTCAAAACAATCGGGTCTTGGTAGAAGACTACTTTCAAAACAGTCGGATCTTGGTAGAAGACTACTTTTTATACTAGTAGGAAATATGAGATTTTCTAGGGTTTTCAAATGTTTACAATTACTTACAAACATTTTCATACTTATACAAACTTTTCTTCAAAACAATTACAAGTATTTCATTACAAGTTTTACAAGTCTTTCATTTCAAGCCTTACAAATCAATGACACTAAAATACTTATGAATTCACCAGACTTATTGCTGATACTCGCTTTCAAAATAACTTGTATTCTCAGGTCACAAATAGACAGGTACGACGACCAGGTTTTGTGAAGATGGAGCAGTCAAGACTCGTATTTTATTTTGAATATTCATTATGTTGTTTTATACTATGAAAGAACACATGTATTTAAAATTATACTATTAATGCAATGGATGATGTTGTTGCTTGTTTACTACTTTGCATTTTTGTGATACATTACATGACGTCCTCCGCCCCAGAACGTTTCCGCCGTTCTCGGTTTTGGGGTGTGACAATGTTTTTAGTCCATTTCCAGCAGCAAAACTCGAAAAACTGGACACTGCAACCTCTTCTCGTCGAGTGCATGAACAGACTCGACGAGTAGCATGCATTTCCTCATGGACTCCTCGAGTCCCCCCATGGACTCGGCGAGTTCATACGTGTCACACCCCAAAACCACGAACGGCGGAAACGTTCAGGGGTGTAGGACGTCATGTATAGTATCACAACAGTGTAATATAATAAACAAGCAACAACATCATCCATTGCATTATAAGTAAGGTTTTATACATGTGTGTTCTTTACAGTTATAGACACCAAAAATATACAATCAAAATAAAAGACGAGGCTTGTCTGCAGCGTCTTCTCAAAACCTGTCCTCCGTACCTGTCTACCGGCGACCTGAGAATACAAGTTATTTTGAAAGAGAGTATCAGCTTTAAAGCTGGTGAGTTCATAAGTATATAGGTGTCATTGCTTTGTTTGTGAAAACCTGCTATGAATGCCATGAAAACCTTTAAGTGAAAATGTTGAGGTAAGTATGAAATCCCTAGAAAAACCCTTATTTTCTATAAGTATGAAGTGTAGTCTTCTACCAAGACCCAATGTTTTGTATGTATGAAATGTAGTCTTCTACCAAGACCCGAATGTTTTGTATAAATGAAGTGTAGTCTTCTACCAAGACTCGAATGTTTTGTATGTATGAAGTATTTTTCCTTTGCGTAGACTAGTACTAAAAGTGCTTAGTCTAACTCATCGTTTATGTGAAAGATATCACAAAATAAAGTAAACAGGAAAAATATAATCAGATAGGTGTTAGCCTGAGGTACTGGTGCTAACAAAATGAATGTAAATGTTGATCGGAGGTACTGGGACTAACATATTACATATAACCTAATGGACATCCGAAGATAGTCCAATTCTTCCTCTGTAGCAGCAGCAGGTGGAAGGAATGGTTAGTCCCTGTAAAGGTATTCCTAGTATAAGTATTAACCGTAGGCATCCGTAGATGTTCATTACCCACTGTTGCTAACAGATGGGTTCCAGAATGGTTAGTCCCGTACGTATATCCCGAGGTACTGTGCGATATAGGCCCATCTAGGTATCCCGAGGTACTGTGGGATAGGGTCCTTTCTTAAACATTTCGAGGTACAGTGGAATATGTAGGAAGATTTACTCAGAAGGTACTGATAAATCATCCCAGTAATGCGAGATACAAGTAATCCTATCAAAGTATACAGATAAATGTATCTATAGAAAGGTACTCAGGTAATGCGTTTACGTAATCGTGTTCATGTATCAATCAAGTATATGTAAAGGTACTCATGTATCAGGTAATGTGCTAGTATAGACTCATGAATGAACTGACTCATGTTTGATATCTTCTGACTATCCCTATGATAGCTAACTGGAAAGTATGTTGTTGTTCAAGTAGGTTTATGCAAGGTATCTAGGAGCTTTGAACAATAATATAAAGTGACTTGAAGTCATTATACAATTCAAAACTAATACTTCTGTTGTCTAAGTATTTTAAGATAGAAAACCATTTCACGTGACTTCCTTTGAAATATGTGAAATCTACTGAGTGAAAACATAGTTATAAAATACATGAAACTGATTTAATAACATGTTCGTTTCTACTTGTATCCCCCCATTAAAGCATTTAAAATCCTTTAAAACATTGATTTCGGGGTATGAACTCACCTGTAGTTGGTGATTGGAATGAACTGAACGGTATCGAATGGCTAGGTGTCAAGCGAGGACTTGTGCACACACTACGATCCTAATGAACATATAATCACACATATATGCACTCAATTAGACACCAAAGACTAATTGATAATGTTTAAGACATCTTAGATATAGATAACACTTTATGTAAGTGTTTTAAGCCGTAAGGACTTCATCTAAGCTATTGTGGGACAGGGTACTTGAGTTTAGGGTTTCCAAAGGACCCCATATGAGACTTTACTCTCCATATACCATCACACATGGAGTTTACGGTTGTAAACTCTTGAGTTTACGGCCGTAAACTCCCAAACATGTGTGTTTGGTGTGTTTTGAAGTCCAATATGATTTCTAGAATTATTCTAACCTCGTGGCTATGTTCTTGGAGGGGTTTAAGGCCTAGAAGTACTCCATAGGGGAGTTTATGGCCTAAAGTCCATTTACCCTAGAGTTTACGGCCGTAAACTCCTATGGGTGATGGCTTTTAATTGTTTTGAAGCCCTTGCATGTGTAGGATAGCTTCCAAACTTCTATCTAAGGCTAATAGGGACAAGATGCACACATTTGTGACATTACTTGGAGTTTACGGCCCAAGATATGTTCCTTGGCCGTAAACTCCTTTTCAAGAGTGATTATGATGACTTTTGTTCTCCATTCAAGTCCCATGTGTTCAAGGCAAATTGTCTTAAGGCCTATGGTGTGATTGTTGTGCATTTTACCCTTAGAAAAGGGGTTTACGGCCCAAGAGAGGTTCTTGGCCGTAAACTCCTATAAACTTGTGATTTTGAAGTGGTTTGGTCCTTCCATTTAGTGGGTACAATTTCTTGTAAAGGGCTAGGGCATTAGGTGTCATGAAAACACCCTTTGGGACCATTTTCATGGAGTTTACGGCCTAGGAGAGTTCTGGGCCGTAAACTCACTTTATTTTGTGTCATTTGAAGTGTTTAAGACCTTAAGCTACTTGGGGAATTAATCTAGGTGCAAGCCTTAAAGTCCTTTAGTCCAAAAACCACCATTTAGCCCTTTGAAATGGAGTTTACGGCCTAAGAGAGTTCTGGGCCGTAAACTCCCAATCTTGGGTGGTTTTGTGTGTGATTTCATGTCCCTCATGTGTTTACCTAATGTCCTAAGGCCTTATTCTATCATCAATGTCGGTTTTGGCCTTGTTTCGGGAGTTTACCGCCCAAGAACACCTTGGGGAGCAAACTCCTAGATCTCATGATTTAGCCCACTAAATCATGTTATAAGCATCAAATATGTAATCTAGCACTACTAGAAAGAGTTACTCACAATCTGGGATAAAACCCGAAGATCTGTCAGAGAGAAAATGGCTTTTCTCTAGTTGGAATTGTGAATAATGAATTAAATAAATTCAGAAAACTATTTATAGTCCTGATATATTTTGACAGAAAATACTTTTATTCTTGAAATTAGACTGTAACATTATGAAACTTGAAATGTCCAAATTTCACAAACTCAGGAGCACCCACTCTCCTGATATTTCCTAAAGTGTAAACCCTAAGGTACGCTAACTTGTTCGGAAAAGTCTGAAAATCACTGAAATGGGACTGACTTCTATTGAATAGATATTGTTCATACAAATGGAAATTTCGGGTTGTCACATCATCCCCCCGTTAGAAGGAATTTCGTCCCGAAATTAGAATGTAAACAAATAAGAAATTACAAATAACTAAGCAAAAAGGTGAGGGTATTTCAGTTTCATCTGATCCTCACGTTCCCAAGTGAATTCCGGTCCACGCTTTGCGTTCCAGCGCACCTTCACTATCGGGATACGGCTCTGCTTTGTTCGCTTGACCTCTCGGTCCATTATTTCTACTGGTTCCTCCATCAAGTTGAGGCTCTCGTTGATCTCGATCTCGCCGAGTGGAATAACAAGAGTCTCGTCAGATAGGCACTTTTTCAAGTTTGACACGTGGAAGGTAGGATGTACGTTACTGAGTTCTTTCGGTAGATTGAGCTTGTAAGCCATAGGGCCGATTCTCGCGAGAATCTCGAAAGGCCCTATGTATCTTGGATTAAGCCTCCCACGCTTTCCAAAGCGTATTAAGCCCTTCCAGGGTGAGACTTTCAGTAGGACTCGGTCACCCACCTGGAACTCCAATGGTTGGCGTAGCTTTTCTGTCGGTCTCTAGAGGCTTTTAGTCGTTCACGAATTTGAACGATCTTCTCTGTCGTTTCCCGAATGATTTCCGGACCCGTGAGAGTGCTTTCGGGAACGCGTCCCTTAGCTAACTGGGTATCACCCACTTCAGCCCAGCACAGAGGGGATCTGCACTTTCGGCCATAGAGGGCCTCGAATGGAGCTGCCTTGATGCTCGTGTGATAGCTATTGTTGTAGGAAAATTCAACAAGGGGTAAATGAGTATCCCAAGCTTTTCCAAAGTTTATCACACAGGCGTGCAACATATCTTCTAAGGTTTGGATAGTTCTCTCACTTTGCCCGTCGGTCTGTGGATGGTAGGCTGTACTCATGTCCAGCCTAGTTCCTAGGGAATTTTGTAATGACTGCCAGAACCTCGAAGTGAATCTACTATCTCGGTCTGAGATGATAGATAAAGGAACACCGTGCAGTCTTACAATCTCCCTAATGTAAGTTCTGGTAAGTTTCTCCATCTTGTCTGTTTCCTTGATCGGTAGGAAGTGTGCAGACTTGGTCAGTCTATCGACGATGACCCATATGGAATCAAGTCCACCCGTCGTCTTGGGCAACTTGGTTATGAAGTCCATAGTGATCCGCTCCCACTTCCATTCTGGTATTTCCGGTTGTTGTAGAAGACCGGAGGGTTTCTGGTATTCGACCTTGACCTTTGCGCAAGTAAGGCATTTACTCACGAAGGTAGCAATATCTGCTTTCATGTTAGGCCACCAGTATAGCTTTTTAAGATCCAGATACATCTTATCTGAACCCGGGTGGACGGAATAACGAGTGTTGTGAGCTTCCGTCATGACCAAGTCTCTGAAGCCACCGTGTTTCGGTGTCCAGATCCGATCCATGAGGTATAAGGCCCCGCCACCCTTGACTTCCAAGTTCTTATCCATCCCTCTGAGGGATTCACCCGCCACATTTTCAGGTTTCAAAGCGTCGAGCTGAGCCTCCTTTATTTGTGTGGACAAGTGCGAATGGATGGTTAGAGTCAAAGATTTGACTCTACGACCAGTATATTCTTTCCGACTTAGGGCGTCGGCTCCTACATTGGCTTTACCCGGATGATAACGAATTTCGCATTCGTAATCACTAAGTAGCTCGACCCACCGTCGTTGTCTCATGTTGAGCTCTTTCTGGTCTGTCTGTAAAGATCGTGCTTTTGGTACCGTATAGGTAATGTAGCCAGATCTTCAGAGCAAACACAACTGCTCCTAGCTCGAGATCGTGGGTTGCGTAGTTAACCTCATGTGTCTTCAGCTGTCTCGAGGCATAGGCGATGACTTTACCTCGCTGCATCAGAACGCATCCGAGTCCTTGATTGGATGCATCGCAATAGACAATGAAGTCTTCTATTCCTTCGGGAAGGGATAGTATCGGGGCGGTGCACAAGGCTCGTTTGAGCGTTTGGAACACTCTTTCCTGTTTCTCCTCCCAGTCGTAGGCCACGCCTTTCTGGGTCAGGGTTGTAAGAGGTTTCGCTATGCTGGAGAAGTTCTGAATAAACCTGCGATAGTAGCCAGCTAGACCTAGAAATTGACGAATTTCAGTAGGTGTCTTTGGTGCTGACCAGTTCTCGATGGCCTTAATTTTGGAAGGGTCCACGTGTATACCTTCTTCGCTAACCACATGGCCCAAAAATTCGACTCGCCGAATCCAAAATTCGCACTTCGAGAACTTTGCGTAGAGCTTCTCCGCACGCAATGTTTCTAAGATCTTACAGAGATGTTGACCATGCTCCTCCTTACTTCGAGAGTAGATGAGTATGTCATCAATGAAGACGATGACGAACTGATCCAAGTAAGGACGACACACCCTATTCATCAGATCCATGAATACTGCGGGCGCGTTAGTTAATCCGAATGGCATCACTACAAACTCGTAGTGCCCGTAACGAGTTCGGAAGGCTGTCTTGGGAACATCTTACTCCAACACTCGTAGTTGGTGGTATCCGGATCGCAGATCTATCTTCGAGAAGTAATTGGCTCCTTGAAGTTGATCAAATAAATCGTCAATACGGGGCAAGGGATAACGATTTTTAATGGTAAGTTTGTTGAGTTCTCTATAGTCTATGCACATGCGAAACGATCCATCTTTCTTCTTGACGAACAAGACCGGTGCTCCCCATGGTGAGAAGCTTGGTCGAATGAATCCCTTCTTGAGAAGTTCGTTAAGTTGACTGGAAAGTTCCTGCATTTCAGCCGGTGCAAGACGGTAAGGAGATTTGGCTACGGGGGTAGTCCCTGGCACTAAGTCGATTCTGAACTCGACTTGGCGTTGTGGTGGTAAACCGGGAAGTTCTTCTGGGAATATGTCGGGAAAGTCGCGTACTTCTGGGATTTTCTGGATGTCTTTCTGTTCTTGGCTGGTATCGACGACGTGTGCGAGGAATTCATGGTACTCCTTCCGCAAACACTTTTGTGCTTGAATGCATGAAATGATGCGAAGGCTAGTACTAGGTTTGTCGCCGTAGATAGTTAAGGTTTCGTTGTCAGGAAGGTTAAGATGGACTGCTTTTTCGAAGCACATAATGTCGGCACGCAGAAGACTCAACCAATCCATACCGATGATAACGTCGAAACATTTAATGGTAACTGGCATAAGATCTATCTTGAAAGTATGGCTATCTAAAGTTAAAGTACAACCTATGTATATGCAGTTTGTACTCTCTGTTTTCTCGTTAGCCATTTCTACCGTGAATGAACTATCTAATGCACATGGTTTTTGTTTAAGCAGGTGTGCAAATTTGTGACTCACAAAACTTTTCTCGGCTCCACTATCGAAAAGTATGCAAGCATAAGAGTTATCAAGGAGGAACGTACCAGTAACTATCGTTGGATCAGCTACTGCCTCCTCGTGGCCTAGAGCCATAACTCTTCCCACTCCTCCAGCCATCCCTGCTTTAGGGCAGTTCCTCTTGTAATGGCCCACTTCGCCACATCCATAGCAAGCTTGGCCCATACCGGCGTTAGGAACTTGAGCTGCTTGAGCTGTTGGAGTTTTGCAGAAACAGACGATGTGTCCCTTCTTGTTGCAGTTAGAGCAATGCATCTCCCTGCAAGGCCCGTTGTGATGGAAGTTGCACTTGGTGCACTTCGGAAGAGTTCCAGCATAAGTTTTTGCTGGAAAAGGGTTCGCAGGGACTACAGGAGTCACTGTGGCAGCATTGATCGCCACATGCTGTTGTTTATTGGAGGATCCTTGCGGAGCCCCTCTTTTCCTTTTGTTCCACCCCTTCTTAACGTAGTCGGGGTTGGTCTTCTGTGGTACAGGTGTAGGGATTGACGTGATCTGGGGTTTCCTGTGATCGATGAGGGATTGTGCTAGTTCCTTGGCACTATCGAAGGTAATAGGCCTGGAAGCGATCACACTTGACTGGATCTGGGGCGACAGTCCCCAGATATACCTCTCGATCTTTTTGCTCTGGAGACCAACCATGTCGGGGCACAAGTTTGCCAAATCACAAAACCTATTCGTGTAGGTAGTGATGTCGGATCCAACCATTTGTAGACCCCAGAATTCTTGCTCGAGCTTTTGTATTTCACCTCGAGGACAGTATTCCTTCATCAGCATTTCTTTCAACTTTTCCCAGCCAATGGAATACGCCACCGTCAGAGTTAGATAGTTAACATGGCTGTTCCACCATGTTAGTGCTCGGTCAGAGAAGGTACAAGCTGCGAACTTGACCTTGCTGCCTTCTTGGCATGAGCAGATCTCGAAGACAGATTCCATCTTCTCGATCCATTGTCTCAACACCATAACACCCCTAGTTCCGTTGAAGCTGCGGGGTTTGGCGTTAGTAAAATCCTTGTAGGTGCATTCCCGAGGGTGTCCATGGCTTTCGCCGTGGTTTGAGGGTGGTGCACCTGTTCCTGATCCACTAGGGGCAGGAGCGTTGATTGCTGACATAGCAGCTGCAACTGCTGCTGTGAAAGTTGCCTGGAACATAGTGGCATCAAAAGGATTTGGAGTTTGAAGAGGTACAGGTGGTGGTGGAGGTGGTGGTATAGGTGCTTCGTTGTTTGGATTCCTCCTAGGATTCCTGCGTGGCGGCATCTTTAACTATACGTTTAAAATATGACCACATGGATAAGAATAAATGATAAATGAATGTGTCTCATGGACTAAATCGCCATAGTCCAACAACAGAAAGAATAGCATGACTAAATGAAGAAGATAACAGTTGGATAATAATTTCCATAAGATTAGATATCTGTCAATAAAACTGGAATTACAGATGTAACAAGTTCGGGAAAAATGGCCTAGAAGTAGGCCTTACATCAACCAAGATGGAAAATTTTGACAGACTTAAGATTAAACAAAGACCTAACAGTTCTAAGATTTATATAGACAGGAAATTAGACCATAGTTTTACATAAACTAGGTTATATCCAAAAGATGAGATAACGATATTCTATCGGCGACGAGAACTGCTAGCATGAGTCCTTGATTCCGACAGTAGACGTTCGATGTCCCTTATACGCCTGTCCGACCTTGCTTGTTGAGCTCGGAGTTCTCTAACTTCGGCTCGGGTTTCAGCAAGTTCCCTTTGCAGATTTGCATTACGGACCAGAGTCCTTTCATGAGCAGACTCTAGTTGGCGAATGTGGACAGTGTTAACACCTGAGTTGGCGTCAACTTCCAAGACTTGATTGACAGCCGCCTGGGCTATTATCGAGTTCCTAGACATCCTACGCACCATGATTGGTAGGACTCTATCGGCAGAACCTCCTTCTGTGAGGTTGTAGAAACTTCGGTCTCCGTTGTAGGGAATGGGCTGACCCTGTTCATGACTCCATGTTATCAAGTTAGTGGCCCACAGGGGTGTGGGTCCTTAAAACACAGGGCGAGGGTTCAGGTTTGGGTTTTGAGCAGCTGGGGGTAGGTTATTGACTTCTGGCTCCGAGTCGGAACTATCGGAAAAGCCCTCAGCATGGTGATCATCCAAAGGGATCGGGTGATCATCTTCTGGCTCTGCCTCTAGCCAACCAGCATTGCCTTGGTTCGGAAAGTACGGATCGCCGTGGGGAAATCCAGCCATCTTAATCTACGCGAGAAAAGGGATATAAGTGATAGCTAAAATAGACGAACTAACTAAGAAAATTACAGTAAGATCAAATACCCATATGGTATTTCTTTGTGGTTGTGTTGGTAAGTTTTTAGACATGTTGCCACATCACAACCGTTCTTGGGCATATGCTAATCACTCTTTGGACCAACATAGTTGATCAGGCTATGCCATTCCCAAGACTGACTATATATCCCCAGGCTTACTTGTGATATCCAACAATCGTAATACTTTTGTTCTTGTCGTTGTGACACTGATTTTAGTATGAATGCAGGCATGTATACTTTGTTAAATATTTTATTATTTAAAAGTATAACTCTTAGACAGAGTGTTTTAATCCCATGTATTTATAGTTAGTATATCTTTTATGGGTTGATATACTATATTCACTATAAACAATGCTCTGATACCAATCTGTCACACCCCAAAACCACGAACGGCGGAAACGTTCAGGGGTGTAGGACGTCATGTATAGTATCACAACAGTGTAATATAATAAACAAGCAACAACATCATCCATTGCATTATAAGTAAGGTTTTATACATGTGTGTTCTTTACAGTTATAGACACCAAAAATATACAATCAAAATAAAAGACGAGGCTTGTCTGCAGCGTCTTCTCAAAACCTGTCCTCCGTACCTGTCTACCGGCGACCTGAGAATACAAGTTATTTTGAAAGAGAGTATCAGCTTTAAAGCTGGTGAGTTCATAAGTATATAGGTGTCATTGCTTTGTTTGTGAAAACCTGCTATGAATGCCATGAAAACCTTTAAGTGAAAATGTTGAGGTAAGTATGAAATCCCTAGAAAAACCCTTATTTTCTATAAGTATGAAGTGTAGTCTTCTACCAAGACCCAATGTTTTGTATGTATGAAATGTAGTCTTCTACCAAGACCCGAATGTTTTGTATAAATGAAGTGTAGTCTTCTACCAAGACTCGAATGTTTTGTATGTATGAAGTATTTTTCCTTTGCGTAGACTAGTACTAAAAGTGCTTAGTCTAACTCATCGTTTATGTGAAAGATATCACAAAATAAAGTAAACAGGAAAAATATAATCAGATAGGTGTTAGCCTGAGGTACTGGTGCTAACAAAATGAATGTAAATGTTGACCGGAGGTACTGGGGCTAACATATTACATATAACCTAATGGAAATCCGAAGATAGTCCAATTCTTCCTCTGTAGCAGCAGCAGGTGGAAGGAATGGTTAGTCCCTGTAAAGGTATTCCTAGTATAAGTATTAACCGTAGGCATCCGTAGATGTTCATTACCCACTGTTGCTAACAGATGGGTTCCAGAATGGTTAGTCCCGTACGTATATCCCGAGGTACTGTGGGATATAGGCCCATCTAGGTATCCCGAGGTACTGTGGGATAGGGTCCTTTCTTAAACATTCCGAGGTACAGTGGAATATGTAGGAAGATTTACTCAGAAGGTACTGATAAATCATCCCAGTAATGCGAGATACAAGTAATCCTATCAAAGTATACAGATAAATGTATCTATAGAAAGGTACTCAGGTAATGCGTTTATGTAATCGTGTTCATGTATCAAGCAAGTATATGTAAAGGTACTCATGTATCAGGTAATGTGCTAGTATAGACTCATGAATGAACTGACTCATGTTTGATATCTTCTGACTATCCCTATGATAGCTAACTGGAAAGTATGTTGTTGTTCAAGTAGGTTTATGCAAGGTATCTAGGAGCTTTGAACAATAATATAAAGTGACTTGAAGTCATTATACAATTCAAAACTAATACTTCTGTTGTCTAAGTATTTTAAAATAGAAAACCATTTCACGTGACTTCCTTTGAAATATGTGAAATCTACTGAGTGAAAACATAGTTATAAAATACATGAAACTGATTTAATAACATGTTCGTTTCTACTTGTATTCCCCCCCCCCCCCATTAAAGCATTTAAAATCCTTTAAAACATTGATTTCGGGGTATGAACTCACCTGTAGTTGGTGATTGGAATGAACTGAACGGTATCGGATGGCTAGGTGTCAAGCGAGGACTTGTGCACACACTACGATCCTAATGAACATATAATCACACATATATGCACTCAATTAGACACCAAAGACTAATTGATAATGTTTAAGACATCTTAGATATAGATAACACTTTATGTAAGTGTTTTAAGCCGTAAGGACTTCATCTAAGCTATTGTGGGACAGGGTACTTGAGTTTAGGGTTTCCAAAGGACCCCATATGAGACTTTACTCTCCATATACCATCACACATGGAGTTTACGGTTGTAAACTCTTGAGTTTACGGCCGTAAACTCCCAAACATGTGTGTTTGGTGTGTTTTGAAGTCCAATATGCTTTCTAGAATTATTCTAACCTAGTGGCTATGTTCTTGGAGGGGTTTAAGGCCTAGAAGTACTCCATAGGGGAGTTTACGGCCTAAAGTCCATTTACCCTAGAGTTTACGGCCGTAAACTCCTATGGGTGATGGCTTTTAATTTTTTTGAAGCCCTTGCATGTGTAGGATAGCTTCCAAACTTCTATCTAAGGCTAATAGGGACAAGATGCACACATTTGTGACATTACTTGGAGTTTACGGTCCAAGATATGTTCCTTGGCCGTAAACTCCTTTTAAGGAGTGATTATGATGACTTTTGTTCTCCATTCAAGTCCCATGTGTTCAAGGCAAATTGTCTTAAGGCCTATGGTGTGATTGTTGTGCATTTTACCCTTAGAAAAGGGGTTTACGGCCCAAGAGAGGTTCTTGGCCGTAAACTCCTATAAACTTGTGATTTTGAAGTGGTTTGGTCCTTCCATTTAGTGGGTACAATTTCTTGTAAAGGGCTAGGGCATTAGGTGTCATGAAAACACCCTTTGGGACCATTTTCATGGAGTTTACGGCCTAGGAGAGTTCTGGGCCGTAAACTCACTTTCTTTTGTGTCATTTGAAGTGTTTAAGACCTTAAGCTACTTGGGGAATTAATCTAGGTGCAAGCCTTAAAGTCCTTTAGTCCAAAAACCACCATTTAGCCCTTTGAAATGGAGTTTACGGCCTAAGAGAGTTCTGGGCCATAAACTCCTAATCTTGGGTGGTTTTGTGTGTGATTTCATGTCCCTCATGTGTTTACCTAATGTCCTAAGGCCTTATTCTATCATCAATGTCGGTTTTGGCCTTGTTTCGGGAGTTTACCGCCCAGGAACACCTTGGGGAGTAAACTCCTAGATCTCATGATTTAGCCCACTAAATCATGTTATAAGAATCAAATATGTAATCTAGCACTACTACAAAAAGTTACTCACAATCTGGGATAAAACCCGAAGATCTGTCAGAGAGAAAATGGCTTTTCTCTAGTTGGAATTGTGAATAATGAATTAAATAAATTCAGAAAACTATTTATAGTCCTGATATATTTTGACAGAAAATACTTTTATTCTTGAACTTAGACTGTCACATTATGAAACTTGAAATGTCCAAATTTCACAAACTCAGGAGCACCCACTCTCCTGATATTTCCTAAAGTGTAAACCCTAAGGTACACTAACTTGTTCGCAAAAGACTGAAAATCACTTAAATGGGACTGACTTCTATTGAATAGATATTGTTCGTACAAATGGAAATTTCGGGTTGTCACAATACGAGCAGTGAACAAAAATTCGATTTTCAAGCTATTTGCATCAAGTATCAAGTAAACAAGCCTAGGCTCTGATACTACTGATGGGTTTGGATCTATGTTTGACTAAGATACATGCAAATAATTATTTTTCCAAGGTTCTTATCCTATCTAGCATGGCATGGGGAACTTGAATCAAATAAAGCTAGTAGAATTACTTACCTTGTAGTTGTAGTTGATTGCTTGGAGTTTTAGAGCCTAGCACCAATAGTGTGGATGCCTCAAATGGAAATCACAAATCACCACAAACTTTGGAACTTTGAGAGAATAGTAATCACCTTCTTGAAATCGGCCCTCTTAGTATCCTCACTATAACTAGTGTGATTTCAAGAACCAAAGCCTCCTTTATATAATGTGGTGGATTAGGGTTACATCCATGTAAACCCTAATACCCATGTCTTTTCATTTCCATGAGATCCATGGGTTAAAGCTCCATGGAGTATCCATGGACTTTCCATGCAAGCCTAGCTCATTCCAAATAAGCATTAGCCCACACTATATAAATACAAGAGCCCATATTTAATTAGTCATACTTTTGATCTCTAAATTAATTCTAGATTAATTATAGATCAATACTAGTTAAATAATATGATTTTATATTAATATATTAGTACTTATAATATATTAATAAATCATAACTTATACTATTCTTAAAAGATTATCCATAAATTGTTCGGGTGAAGTGCAACCTAAATGGACCATGCTGGGTCGGGTCAAGTACATACCAAATATAGTTATGGACTTAGACACTATATCCAACACAGTCATGCTAGAGACTCTGTAAGTGTTACTAGACCTGTATATAGGGAATGAGTGAGTATGTCGCCATGCAATAGCAATCGATAAGGTCTAGCCCCAAGTATTGATCATGATGATGGAGTTAGCTAAAGGTTGTGCATGGGCTTGTTAGTTATGTGATCAGATTCGGAGTATATGTGAGTTAGAGAATAGCAGTTGCTCTACATGGGTAGTGTAGGGTGGAGTTTTAGCACCATGGCACCTATGGATGTGGTAAAGGTTGTTGAGTAGACTTCCTGGAAGAATGGAAGGGAAAGGTGTGTAGCTCCGGGAAGGAGTGTTGGTCATCTGAAGGTAAGATAGTAGTGTAAATGGATGATCGAAAGTATTTCAGTTATTGATAGTGAGCATTGAGAATGTACCAGTTATATAGAAGAACATCCAGGATGGATGTTCGTTGAGGTTGTGGAAAGGTTAGCGCTGATGTCGAATCAGAGGGTTCAGAAGTGATGCAAGGGTAGACCCTTGAGGTCCAATTAGGAGTGTAGTAATGAGTTATGTATGTGGTGGTGTTCCATCCTAGGGATGGCTGGACCCATCGTAGGCGTACCTAGTTTTCCAGCCCGAGGCTGTTTGGGCCAGAAACGATGTGTATATGCGTTATAGATGGGTGTTCATGAGAGTTGCTCGGAAGCTTTGGAATGTATTATCATGTTAGCGCGGTAATGGATTTGATTCAGGGAGGAAACAGGATGAGTTCTATCAGTGAATTTTGATAGAAGTAGCTCCAGATGCGCAAGGGTTAGCAGGTTAACACTGGGTCAGAACCCGACGGTTTATAATGGTGTCCAGTTTTCGCAGCCAGCAAATGAATGCGTAAGTCGGGGATATGGTATTATCTTCGGGTGGCACTTAGTTGATGAGTGTTGTCATCGGAGAAGAGAAGTCGATGGTCGGCTTGAAGCAGTTGTCAGGACCCAGCAGGGTAAGAGATGGATTTTTATAGGGATTCGATAGTAGTGTTTGAAGGAATATGGGCTAGTGTGAGATCAGTAGATGCATTCTGGGAGTATCGTTCGGAATGGTGTGCTGCAACAGGCTTCAGGGACGAAACCTAATTTAAGTGGGGGAGAATTGTAACATCCCAAGTTTAGAAGCAAGAAGTTGAAGGGTGTTCTGTGAAAGAAATTAAGGAAGGGGCTCGACGAGTAGGTCTCTTGACTCGTCGAGTCGAAGCGAGTGACGGGCAAGTGATTAAGTGGCCTGACTTGCTGAGTCGGCGGCTAGACTCGACGAGTCAGTGCTGGAAGAAGAAAAACCTAATCTTAGGGTTTGCACCCTTTTTAAAGGACTTAATGTCCTCCCCTCAGCCCCCTTAGCACCCTCGGAGATCCAGAAACCCTAAATTCATGTGTGAGATGTGACAACCCGAAATTTACATTCTGTACAAACTATATCACTTCAATAGAAGTTATAGCAGTCACAGTTAATTTTCAGACTTTTCGCGTAAGTTTGAGTAATTCAGGGTTTACACTTCAGGAAATATCAGGAGAGTGGGTGCACTAGGGTTTTGTGCAACACTGTTATTCCAACACTCTATTATATTAGAGATCCTTACAGGAATAAAAATATTTTCTGCCAAAAATATATCAGGACTATAAATAGAATTCTGAACCAAATTCATTCATTATTCACATTTCCAACTAGAGAAAAGCCATTTTCTCTCTCACGGATCTTCGGGTTTTTATCCCAAATCGTGAGTACCCCTTTTCTAGTAGTGTTAGAAAGCTTTATATGTGTTAATAACATGATTTAGAAGGCTAAATCACTAGATTTAGGAGTTTACTCCCCAAGGTGTTCTTGGGCGGTAAACTCCCGAAACAAAGCCGAGACCGACCCTTGTGTTATGCAACTGCCTTAGACTCATATGTATGTGTGTTAGGGACAAGAAAACAACCAAGAATCACCCAAGTTTGGGAGTTCACGACCCAAGAGTTTCTTAGGCCGTAAACTCCAATTTCAAACTCAAAATGGTGCTTTTAAGGCACCTAAAGCTTTAGACTTTTATCTAGACTTGTTCCCATTTAATCTAAGGCCTTAAGCACATCAAAATCACCTATCAAAGTGATTTTACGGCCAAGACTTTGTTCTTGGGCCGTAAACATGAAAGAAGGGCACCAAAGTGTGCCTAATGTCTTCATATGCTTGGAATAAAAGCCTAGAACTTATACCACCTATGCTTGAGGCTTGAAAACAACAAGAACACCATCCCAAGGGATTTTACGGCCGTAAAATCCAAAGGAAATGGCCTTAGGGTCGTAAACTCCTCTAAGGAGTGTTTCTAGACCTTAAACCCTTCCAAGAATTTAACCACCAAGTTGGAATAATTCTAGGAATCATTTGGAACTTCAAAACACACAAATACCCCATGGTTGGGAGTTTACGGCCGTAAACTCAAGAGTTTACAACCGTAAACTCCAGGTGTGATGGTATATGGGGAGTAAACTCATATATGGGATCCTTTGGAACCCTAAACACAAGTGCCTTGTCCCACAATAGCTTAGATGCAATCCTTAGGGCTTAAAACACTTATATAAAGTGTTTATTATGTCTAGGATGTCTTAACATTATCAATTAGTGATTTGAGACTAATTGAGTGCATATATGTGTGATTATATGTTCATTAGGATCGTAGTGTGTGTACCAGTCCTCGCTTGACACCTAGCAATCCTACACCGTTCAGTTCATCCCAATCATCAACTATAGGTGAGTTCATACCCCTTCAATGTTTTAAATGATTTTAAATGCTTTAATGGGGGGAATACAAGTAGAAAACAATATGTTATTAAATCAATCTTATGTATTTTATAACTATGTTTTCACTCAGTAGATTTCACATATTTCAAAAGGTGACACATGAAGTGGTTTTCTATCTTAAAATACCTTGATAACAAAAGTATTAGTTTTGAAATGTTTATTAAAATGACATAAGTCATTCTTAAGTATTGTTCAAAACTCCTAGATATCTTGCAAAACCATTATTTTACCTTCTTGAATCAAACTATACTTATGCGCATATGTTCATTTATATGTTAGAGATTATAGTTTTCATCCTTCGTTCAATTTCCCACACCCTGGTGTATCGAGGGTGCATAAATCTACTTGAACAACCACTTACTTTCCAGTTAATTATCATAGGGATAGTTAGAAGAAACAGAACATTATTCCTATTACAAGGAATCACACAAGAGTCAGTTCATTCATGAGTCTATACAGTACATTACATGATACATGAGTACACGTACTTAGGAATACATGTACATGAATATGTTTACATATACTTATCTGTTACATGAACACACTTACATGAATACCATACAGGAACACTTCTATTTAGGTGCATTATCATGTATTTACTTACCTGGGTACTTGTACTTAGAACTACAAGGATGATTTATTAGTACTTACTGTGTAAATTATCTTTCCTATCCCGGTTCAATGGGATATTTCGGCGCGACTTACCATTCCGAACCCCACTGATTAGCACCATTGATCGATGAACGTCTACGGATGTCTAAGGTTGTTACTTATTTAGTAGTCAGTGACGGGACTAACCATCCCTCTGTCCAACTGTTGCAACAGTGGATGAGATGTGAATCTTCGGAGGATCATTAGGTTAACGATCTGTATTAAGAAATCCATATCGGGACTAACCCTCCCTCCACCCTGCTGCCGCTACAGAGGATGAGGGGACACTCTTCGGATGTCCATAGGGTCTATCTTTCGTTTCGTCGATGTCGTGTTAATCCTGGTCACCCAGGGATAACACTTACATGATTATGCTTTTTCCTGTTTACTTTATTTTGTGATATATTCACATAAACGATGAGTTAGACTAAGCACTTTTAGTCTAGTCAATAGAAAGGAAAAACTATCATTTTACTTACAGAACATTCGGGTCTTGGTAGAAGACTACATAGTCGTAACAAAACATTCGGGTCTTGGTAGAAGACTACATTGTCATAAACAAAATATTCGGGTCTTGGTAGAAGACTACATAGTCATAACAAAACATTCGGGTCTTGGAAGAAGACTACATCTCAAACTGATAGAAAATAAGAGATTTTCTAGTGTTTTCATACATACATCAACATTCTCATTTAAAGGTTTGCATGGCCTTCATAACAGATTTTCATAAGCAAGCCAATAACACTTAATCACTTATGAATTCACCAGCTTTAAAGTTGATACTCTCTTTCAAGATAACTTGTATTCTCAGGTCAAGAGTAGACAGGTACGATGAAAAGGTTTTGAGAAGACGGAGCAGACAAGCCTCGTCTTTTATTTTATTGTATATTTTTGGTGTCTTACTACAATGAAAGAACACACATGTATTAAAACTTTACTTATAATGCAATGGATGATGTTGTTGCTTGTTTATTATATTACACTGCTGTGATACTGTACATGACGTCCTCCACCCCTGAACGTTTCCGCCGTTCGTGGTTTTGGGGTGTGATAGATTGGTATCAGAGCATTGTTTATAGTGAATATAGTATATCAACCCATAAAAGATATACTAACTATAAATACATCGAGATTAAAACACTCTGTCTAAGAGTTATACTTTTAAATAATAAAATATTTAACAAAGTATACATGCCTGCATTCATACTAGTTTATGTAAAACTTTGGTCTAATTTCCTATCTGTATAAATCTTAGACCTGTTAGGTCTTGATCTAGTCTTAATTCTGTCAAAATTTTCCATCTTGGTTGATGTAAGGCCCACTTCTAGGCCATTTTTCCCAAACTTGTTACATCTATAATCCCAGTATTATTGACAGATATCTAATCTTATGGAAATTATTATCCAAATGCTATCTTCTTCATTTAGTCATACTATTCCTTCTGTTGTTGGGCTATGCGGATTTAGTCCATGGGACACATTCATTAATCATTTATTCTTATCCATGTCGTCATCTTTTAAACGTACAGTTAAGGATGCCGCCACGCAAGAATCCAAGGCGACACCCAAACAACGAAGCACCGATACCACCACCTCCACCACCACCTGAACCTCTTCAACCACCGAATCCTTTCGATGCCAACATGTTCCAGGCAGCTTTCACGGCAGCAGTTGCAGCTGTTGTGTCAGCAATCAACGCTCCTGCTCCTAGTGGATCAGGAACAGGTGCACCACCCTCGAACCACGGCGAAAGCCATGGACACCCTCGGGAATGTACCTACAAGGACTTCACAAACGCCAAACCCCGCAGCTTCAATGGAACTGGGGGTGTTATGGTGTTGAGACAATGGATTGAAAAGATGGAATCCGTCTTTGAAATCTGTGCTTGCCAGGAGGGCAACAAGGTCAAGTTTGCAGCTTGTACCTTCTCTGACCGAGCACTAACATGGTGGAACAGCCATGTTAACTATCTAACTTTCGTGGTGGCGTATTCCATCGCCTGGGAAAAGTTGAAAGACATGCTGATGAAAGAATACTGTCCTCGAGGTGAAATACAAAAACTCGAGCAGGAATTCTGGGGTCTACAAATGGTTGGATCCGACATCATGACCTACACAAATAGGTTCTGTGATCTGGCAAACTTATGCCCTGACATGGTTGCTCTCCAGAGAAAAAAGATCGAGAGATATATCTGGGGACTGTCGCCCCAGATCCAGTCAAGTGTGATAGCTTCCAGGCCTATTACTTTCGATAGCGCCAAAGAGTTAGCACAATCTCTCATAGACCACAGGAAACCTCAAAACCCATCAATCCCTATACCCGTACCACAAAAGTCCAACACCGACCACAACAGGAAGGGGTGGAATAAGAGGAAAAGAGGGGCTTCGCAAGGATCCTCCAAGAAACAACAACTTGTGGCGATCAATGCTGCCACAGATACTCCCATTGTCCCTGCGAACCTCTTACCAGCAAAAACATATGTTGGAACTCTTCCGAAGTGCACCAAGTGCAACCTCCACCACCACAGACCTTGCAAGGAGATGCAGTGCTCTAACTGCAACAGGAAGGGACACACAGTCTGTTTCTGCAAGACTCCAACAGCTCAAGCCGCCCAGGTTCCTAACGCCGGTATGGGCCAAGCTTGCTACGGTTGTGGTGAAGTGGGCCACTACAAGAGGAACTGCCCTAAAGCAGGAATGGCTGGAGGGGTAGGAAGAGTTATGGCCCTAGGCCACGAGGAAGCAGTAGCTGATCCTATGATAGTTACTGGTACGTTTCTCCTCGATAACTCATATGCTTGCATACTTTTCGATAGTGGAGCAGAGAAAAGTTTTGTAAGTCACAAATTTGCACACCTGCTAAAACAAATACCATGTGCATTAGATAATTCATTCACGGTAGAAATGGCTAACGGGAAAACAGAGAGTACAAACTGCATATACGTAGGTTGTACCTTAACTTTAGATGGCCATACTTTCAAGATAGATCTCATGCCTGTCCCAATTAAATGTTTCGACGTTATCATCGGTATGGATTGGTTGAGTCTTCTTCGTGCCGACATTATGTGCTTCGAAAAAGCAGTTCGTCTTAACCTTCCTAACGACGAAACCTTAGTTATCTACGGCGACAAACCTAGTACGAGCCTTCGCATCATTTCGTGCATTCAAGCCCAAAAGTGCTTGCGGAAGGAGTGCCATGCATTTCTCGCACACGTCGTCGATACCAGTCAAGAACTGAAAGACATCCAGAACATCCCAGAAGTACGTGACTTTCCCGACATCTTCCCAGAAGAACTTCCCGGTTTACCACCACAACGCCAAGTCGAGTTCAGAATCGACTTAGTGCCAGGGGCTACCCCCGTAGCCAAATCTCCTTATCATCTGGCACTGGCTGAATGAAATGCAGGAACTTTCCAGTCAACTTAACGAACTTCTCAAGAAGGGATTCATTTGACCAAGCTTCTCACCATGGGGAGCACCGGTCTTGTTCGTCAAGAAGAAAGATAGATCGTTTCGCATGTGCATCGACTATAGAGAACTCAACAAACTTACCATTAAAAATCGTTATCCCTTGCCCCGCATTGACGATTTATTTGATCAACTTCAAGGAGCCAGCTACTTCTCGAAGATAGATCTGCGATCTGGATATCACCAACTACGAGTGTTAGAGGAGGATGTCCCCAAGACAGCCTTCCGAACTCGTTATGGGTACTACGAGTTTGTAGTGATGCTGTTCGGATTAACTAACGCGCCCGTAGTATTCATGGATCTGATGAATAGGGTGTGTCGTCCTTACTTGGATCAGTTCGTCATCGTCTTCATTGATGACATACTCATCTACTCTCGAAGTAAGGAAGAATATAGCCAACATCTCCGTAAAATCTTAGAAACATTGCGATCGGAGAAGCTCTACGCGAAGTTCTCAAAGTGCGAATTTTGGATTCGGCGAGTCGAATTTTTGGGCCATGTTGTTAGCGAAGAGGGAATATACGTGGACCCCTCCAAGATCAAAGCCATTGAGAACTGGTCAGCACCGAAAACACCTACCAAAATTCGTCAATTTCTAGGTCTCGCTGGCTACTATCGCAGGTTCATTCAGAACCTCTCCAGCATAGTGAAACCTCTTACAACCCTGACCCAGAAAGGCGTGGCCTTTGACTGGGAAGAGAAACAAGAAAGAGCGTTCCAAACGCTCAAACGAGCCTTGTGCACCGCACCAATACTGTCCCTCCCCGAAGGGATAGAAGACTTCATTGTCTATTGCGATGCATCCAATCAAGGACTCGGATGTGTTCTGATGCAGCGAGGTAAAATCATCGCTTATGCCTCGAGACAGCTGAAGACACATGAGCTTAACTACACAACCCACGATCTTGAACTAGGAGCAGTTGTGTTTGCTCTGAAGATCTGGCGACATTACCTGTACGGTACAAAAAGCACGATCTTTACATACCATAAGAGTCTACAACACATTTTCGACCAGAAAGAGCTCAACATGAGACAACGACGGTGGGTCGAGCTACTCAGTGATTACGAGTGCGAAATTCGTTATCATCCGGGTAAAGCCAATGTAGTAGACGACGCCCTAAGTCGGAAAGAATATACTGGTCGTAGAGTCAAATCTTTGACTCTAACTATCCATTCACACTTGTCCACGCAAATAAAGGAGGCTCAACTCCACGCTTTGAAACCTGACAACGTGGCTGGTGAATCCCTTAGAGGGATGGATAAGAACTTGGAAGTCAAGGGTGGCGGAGCCTTGTACCTCATGGATCGGATCTGGATGCTGAAACACGGTGGCTTCAGAGACTTGGTCATGGCCAAAGCTCACAACACTCGTTATTCCGTCCACCCGGGTTCAGATAAGATGTATCTGGATCTTAAAAAGTTATACTTGTGGCCTAACATGAAATCAAATATTGCTACCTTCGTGAATAAATGCCTTACTTGCGCAAAGGTCAAGGTCGAATACCAGAAACCCTCCGGTCTTCTACAACAACCAGAGATACCAGAGTGGAAGTGGGAGCGGATCACTATGGACTTCATAACCAAGTTGCCCAAGACGACGGGTGGACTTGATTCCATATGGGTCATCGTCGATAGACTGAACAAGTCTGCACACTTCCTACCAATCAAAGAAACAGACAAGATGGAGAAACTTACCAGAACTTACATTAGGGAGATTGTAAGGCTGCACGGTGTTCCTTTATCTATCATCTCGGACTGAGATAGTAGATTCACTTCGAGGTTCTGGCAATCATTACAAAGTTCCCTAGGAACTAGGCTGGACATGAGTACAGCCTACCATCCACAGACCAACGGGCAAAGTGAGAGAACTATCCAAACCTTAGAAGATATGTTGCATGCCTGTGTGATTGACTTTGGAAAAGCTTGGGATACTCATTTACCCCTTGTTGAATTTTCCTACAACAACAGTTATCACAAGAGCATAAAGGCAGCTCCATTCGAGGCCCTCTATGGCCGAAAGTGCAGATCCCCTCTGTGCTGGGCTGAAGTGGGTGATACCCAGTTAACTAAGGGACGAGTTCCCGAAAGCACTCTCACGGGTCCGGAAATCATTCAGGAAACAATAGAGAAGATCGTTCAAATTCGTGAACGATTGAAAGCCTTTAGAGACCGACAGAAAAGCTACACTGACAAGCGTAGGAAACCATTGGAGTTCCAGGTGGGCGACCGAGTCCTACTGAAGGTCTCACCCTGGAAGGGCTTGATACGCTTTGGGAAGCGTGGGAAGCTCAATCCAAGATACATAGGGCCTTTCGAGATTCTCGCGAGAATCGGCCCTGGGGCTTACAAACTTAATCTACCGCACGAACTCAGTAACGTACATCCTACCTTCCACGTCTCGAACTTGAAAAAGTGTCTATCCGACGAGACTCTTGTTATTCCACTCGACGAGATCGAGATCAACGAGAGCCTCAACTTCGTGGAGGAACCAGTAGAGATCATGGACCGAGAGGTCAAGCAAACAAAGCAAAGCCGTATCCCGATAGTGAAGGTGCGCTGGAACGCAAAGTGTGGACCGGAATTCACTTGGGAACGTGAGGATCAGATGAAACTGAAATACCCTCACCTTTTCGCTTAGTTATTTGTAATTTCTTATTTGCTTAAATTCTAATTTCGGGACGAAATTCCTTCTAAAGGGGGGATGATGTGACAACCCGAAATTTCCATTATGTACAAACTATATCACTTCAATAGAAGTTATAGCAGTCACAGTTAATTTTCAGACTTTTCGCGTAAGTTTGAGTAATTCAGGGTTTACACTTCAGGAAATATCAGGAGAGTGGGTGCACTAGGGTTTTGTGCAACACTGTTATTCCAACACTCTATTATATTAGAGATCATTACAGGAATAACAATATTTTCTGCCAAAAATATCTCAGGACTATAAATAGAATTCTAAACCAAATTCATTCATTATTCACATTTCCAACTAGAGAAAAGCCATTTTCTCTCTCACGGATCTTCAGGTTTTTATCCCAAATCATGAGTACCCCTTTCTAGTAGTGTTAGAAAGCTTTATATGTGTTAATAACATGATTTAGAAGGCTAAATCACTAGATTTAGGAGTTTACTCCCCAAGGTGTTCTTGGGCGGTAAACTCCCGAAACAAAGCCGAGACCGACCCTTGTGTTATGCAACTGCCTTAGACTCATATGTATGTGTGTTAGGGACAAAAAAACAACCAAGAATCACCCAAGTTTGGGAGTTCACGGCCCAAGAGTTTCTTAGGCCGTAAACTCCAATTTCAAACTCAAAATGGTGCTTTTAAGGCACCTAAAGCTTTAGACTTTTATCTAGACTTGTTCCCATTTAATCTAAGGCCTTAAGCACATCAAAATCACCTATCAGAGTGAGTTTACAGCCAAGACTTTGTTCATGGGTCGTAAACATGAAAGAAGGGCACCAAAGTGTGCCTAATGTCTTAATATGCTTGGAATAAAAGCCTAGAACTTATACCACCTATGCTTGAGGCTTGAAAACAACAAGAACACCATCCCAAGGGAGTTTACGGCCGTAAACTCCAAAGGAAATGGCCTTAGGGCCGTAAACTCCTCTAAGGAGTGTTTCTAGACCTTAAACCCTTCCAAGAATTTAACCACCAAGTTGGAATAATTCTAGGAATCATTTGGAACTTCAAAACACACAAATACCCCATGGTTGGGAGTTTACGGCTGTAAACTCAAGAGTTTACAACCGTAAACTCCATGTGTGATGGTATATGGGGAGTAAACTCATATATGGGATCCTTTGGAACCCTAAACACAAGTGCCTTGTCCCACAATAGCTTAGATGCAATCCTTAGGGCTTAAAACACTTATATAAAGTGTTTATTATGTCTAGGATGTCTTAACATTATCAATTAGTGATTTGAGACTAATTGAGTGCATATATGTGTGATTATATGTTCATTAGGATCGTAGTGTGTGTACCAGTCCTCGCTTGACACCTAGCAATCCTACACCGTTCAGTTCATCCCAATCACCAACTATAGGTGAGTTCATACCCCTAATCAATGTTTTAAATGATTTTAAATGCTTTAATGGGGGGAATACAAGTAGAAAACAATATGTTATTAAATCAATCTTATGTATTTTATAACTATGTTTTCACTCAGTAGATTTCACATATTTCAAAAGGTGACACATGAAGTGGTTTTCTATCTTAAAATACCTTGATAACAAAAGTATTAGTTTTGAAATGTTTATTAAAATGACATAAGTCATTCTTAAGTATTGTTCAAAACTCCTAGATATCTTGCAAAACCATTATTTTACCTTCTTGAATCAAACTATACTTATGCGCATATGTTCATTTATATGTTAGAGATTATAGTTTTCATCCTTCGTTCAGTTTCCCACACCCTGGTGTATCGAGGGTGCATAAATCTACTTGAACAACCACTTACTTTCCAGTTAATTATCATAGGGATAGTTAGAAGAAACAGAACATTATTCCTATTACAAGGAATCACACAAGAGTCAGTTCATTCATGAGTCTATACAGTACATTACATGATACATGAGTACACGTACTTAGGAATACATGTACATGAATATGTTTATATATACTTATTTGTTACATGAACACACTTACATGAATACCATACAGGAACACTTCTATTTAGGTGCATTATCCTGTATTTACTTACCTGGGTACTTGTACTTAGAACTACAAGAATGATTTATTAGTACTTACTGTGTAAATTATCTTTCCTATCCCGGTTCAATGGGATATTTCGGCGGGACTTACCATTCCGAACCCCACTGATTAGCACCATTGATCGATGAACATCTACGGATGTCTAAGGTTGTTACTTATTTAGTAGTCAGTGACGGGACTAATCATCCCTCTGTCCAACTGTTGCAACAGTGGATGAGATGTGAATCTTCGGAGGATCATTAGGTTAACGATCTGTATTAAGAGATCGATATCGGGACTAACCCTCCCTCCACCCTGCTGCCGCTACAGAGGATGAGGGGAGACTCTTCGGATGTCCATAGGGTCTATCTTTCGTTTCGGCGATGTCGTGTTAATCCTGGTCACCCAGGGATAAAACTTACATGATTATGCTTTTTCCTGTTTACTTTATTTTTTGATATATTCACATAAACAATGAGTTAGACTAAGCACTTTTAGTACTAGTCAATAGAAAGGAAAAACTATCATTTTACTTACAGAACATTCGGGTCTTGGTAGAAGACTACATAGTCGTAACAAAACATTCGGGTCTTGGTAGAAGACTACATAGTCGTAACAAAACATTCGGGTCTTGGTAGAAGACTACATTGTCATAAACAAAACATTCAGGTCTTGGTAGAAGACTACATAGTCATAACAAAACATTCGGGTCTTGGTAGATGACTACATCTCAAACTGATAGAAAATAAGATATTTTCTAGTGTTTTCATACATACATGAACATTTTCATTTAAAGGTTTTCATGGCCTTCATAACAGATTTTCATAAGCAAGACAATAACACTTAGTCACTTATGAATACACCAGCTTTAAAGATGATACTCTCTTTCAAAATAACTTGTATTCTCAGGTCAACATTAGACAGGTACGATGGCCAGGTTTTGAGAAGACGGAGCAGACAAGTCTCGTCTTTTATTTTGATTTTATACTTTTGGTGTCTTACTACAATGAAAGAACACACATGTATTAAAACTTTACTTATAATGCAATGGATGATGTTGTTGCTTGCTTATTATATTACACTGTTGTGATACTGTACATGACGTCCTCTACCCCTGAACGTTTCCGCCGTTCGTGGTTTTGGGGTGTGACATCAGAGTCCTTGGGAAGAAAATTAGAGCTTGGATAAGTGATTTCTGAAGAGATTTTTGAAGATCAAGAAGCTTGGATCAAGGAGATTTGTGGAGATCCCGATTATTCTTCCGTGGGAGGTCGTTTTGGAGGTAATGAATCGTTATCCTTGGCCTTCTCCTTTCTAGATCCATTTTTCATGAAGTTTTAGGGTTTGTTTGGAGATATTGTGGTGAGATCTTGGTGCATGTGTTAGATATGGAGTTGAAACTCCAGATCTGTGTCCTATTTGAATCAAATATGCAGAAAGCCCTTTTAGTTGTTATGCAAAAGCCATTCCCCATGAGATAAGTTCCCGTCTAGCTTGGTTTTGGAAGTATGGGACATGAAGCACGTAAAGGTAGCAACTTTATGTTGCTAATGCACTCTAGGGACCCAAATCTATTATTTGGAGCAAAGGAGTATCTCTGTATCTTTCAGATATGAGAATGCACGTATGAACTCGACGATTCTGGGAGATGACTCGGCAAGTTGGGCCAAGGTTTCAGGCATTAAGTCGCGTAGTGACTCGGTGAGTGCATGGGTGGACTCAGCGAGTCATATGAAGATGGGCATCGCCTCGACGAGTTGGAAAAATAACTCGGCGAGTCCATTGAAGATTGTCGAGGACTCGGCGAGTCTGGTTACAGAACCCCAACCTCTTTTGGTTAAAGCCTCGGATTAGTGAGTCGGTTGGCGACTCAGTGAGTTGGACAGGATGGGACTCAGAGATCGTTGGACTCGACGAGCCTTGGGGTGACTCGGCGAGTTGAGTAGTGCTGTGAGAGTTTTCTGAATTCGAGAACTCGGCGAGTCGACGGGTTGAATCGGCAAGTAGAGTCAATCAGGGAGGTGGACTTTGAACTTTTTAACCATCAGGGGTGTTATGGTAATTTTCGGATATTTATGTCTTTGGATCATTGATGATTATAGGTGTGGAAGTTGGAGGTAGTGCTTCGGGTTTGTGCTTTCATGTTTCGGTTCGACAGTTGCAAGGTGAGTTATCCTCACTATATCAACAGGGTCTAAGGCACCAAGGCCGACCCTTTATCGGATGGGAATCCGGGTATTGTTTGATATGTTTTTGAGTTGCCAGATCTGCATCTTGGTTTTAGGATGGTGTTATGTTAGTGACCTGGTTAATATCGGTATCCTGGTTTTAGGATGGTGTTATATTAGCAACCTGGTTAAGGTCGGTATCCTGGTATGTAGGGTAATGTTATGTTAGTGACCGGTTAGGTTGTATCCTTGTTAGGATGTTGCTATGCTGCATGATTTGATAGATTCGTTTGTTTGGCGGAAGATTGTTATGTGATTAACTATTTTATGTGCACATGGTTATTTGGTTGGGGCTGGGTTGAGGCGGGTCCTGCTTTGTGCTGTAGGCCAACATACCCAAGGCGGACCGGATAGACCAAAGGCCCAGCGAGCGGTCCAGATAGACTGAAGGCCCAAGAGGGCGGTCCAGACATGCCGAGGCTCGGAGAGTGGACCAGGTGGACTGAAAACCCGGTGCGGGCGGACCAATCATACTGTAGACTCGGAGAGTGGACCAGGTGAACTGAAGGCCTGGTGCGGGCGGACCAGTCACACTGTAGACTCGATATGCATGGTTGTTCTGTATTGTGATATGATATGAGTATGGTTATATGTGGTTGATATTTTGGGGGTAACTCACTAAGCTTTCGGGCTTACAGTTGTAGTGTTTTGGTTTCAGGTACTTTAGGAGATCGTGGCAAGGCGAATGCATGATTATACTGCTCCTCATACTTCATGATTTTGTGATCTGGTTTTGGGGATACTCTGATGTTTAAACTCTTTTGAAAACAAATTGTAATAACTTAATGAATTTTGAATGAATTAAAATGTTTTAAATTGGTGCAAATTTTTTGAGTGTTACAAGTTGGTATCAGAGCCTTGGTTTGAGTGAATTGGAGGAGTATTCGTGTGAATCCAGTCTCAAATCAAGGAGGAATTTTCAAATTGGTTTTGAAAAGGTTTTCGAAATAAGTAAAGGAGGATGCAGAGGGTACGATCAGCCAGAGCCAGTAAGTAGACCCCAAAATACCATACAAGTTATTTGATTATGTGATATGTTAGAACAACATGCTAGTACTAGGCTAGGGATCTTCAGGAATTGCATGATAGAATTGCATGATTATATGATGCCTGCTAGCCTAGGGTTTCCTTTGTATGAAATTGACATCATTACTATAGTTATTTAGTGTATGAAACACGGTTATACATAATCAAGATCTTATAGCCTAAGAATGTTTGATTTGGCCTTATGTTCTGTGCTGGTATGATTGGGAGCTTGGGGTAGGATTGGATATTCGAAAGTCTATAGGGTCCAGCATTATGTATGACTAGCATACACTAGTGCTGCAGGGTTAGTGGAAGTTTCATGGATGGGTGGGTTGTGTGGGACCAGTAGGTCGTTTATGAGATAGTTGTGCTCCTCTAGGGGTGAGGATTGAGTGTTCCTTATGTATATGTTATTGTTAGGGTATTGTGGTGATACTTGATATAAATATGGGTAGGTGTGGAAGGTAGTATGGGCCCATACTACTGACAGCACAAGACCCATACGCATATCAAGGAAGTCACAACCACTAGGGTTTTGTTAGGAGCTAGTTCTCGAGGTTATTATGAGGAATGCCTAATATCTTGTGGCGTATTTTCAGTATGGCGATTACGAGACGTTTCGGGGCAGGATCCAGTTCGGATCGGGATCAGGAGAGGGTGATCAGGATGGATCAGTACCGCCCAAGGTCATTGGTCAGATGAGTACGGATGAGTTGGATGCCAAGATTCGTGAGATCCTGCATGATGAGGTTGCTGCTATGTTCCAGGCTAAGTTATCGGAGATGTTTGGGTCGATCAAGACCGCCATGGTTGAGTACTTTGATGAGCTCTATGCAGCTCTTGCGGAGACGACTGTCGTGGAAGCTACATCGGCTGTAGCAGCAGCAGGGGAGGAACCGGTCGGGGTTTTCAGTATCGGGACTTCGATAATACGAAGCCCCCTACCTTGATGGAGTACAGGATCCTATCATTGCTAGGAGATAGTTGTCAGACATGGAAGGTTGTTTCTTCACATGTTCTTGCCCTGCAGATCAGAGGGTGAGGTGTGATATGAACCTTTTGAGGCTCAAAGCGAAGGATTGGTGGAGGTTGACTACGGGATCGTATTCTGATGCGCAGCGGGCTGCGGTTACTTGGGATCGGTTCTGGGAGATGTTCAGTACTCGTTATGTTCCACGGGTTGAGAGAGAGAGAGAGAGGTTGGATCGGGAGTTCTTGGAGCTAAAGCAGGATTCAGAGTCGGTGACGGAGATCACCAGGATGTTCACTAAGAGGGCGATGTTTTGCCCGGAGTTTGCTTCGGAGCAGGCTCAGATGTCCCGATATCTGAGTATGCTCAAGAGGGATATTTGGCAGTTTGTGTCCACGTTGAGATGTGATACCTTGTTAGAGTTGCAGGAGGTCGCCAGGCGGCGTGAGTTGGAGATTGAGTTGCAGTTGCGAGAGCAGAGGCAGGCCCCGGTGCAGTCGCAGCCGGCACCGAAACGGTCCAAAACCGTTGACTCTAGGATTGGGGGTCAGAGCAGCCACGCTTGTAAGAAGTATGGGAAGGGTCATGCCAGAGTTTGCAGATCCGATGGTGTGTGTCGCAAGTGCAGGAGAGAGGGGAATTATGCAAGGGATTGCCGTCAGTCGGCCCCGGTTTAGGATGTGAGGATTTGCTATCACTGCCATCAGGTTGGTCACATGAGGGCCAAATGTCCACAACTTGTTGCAAGACTGTTGCAGGCTCCAGCACCGGCCAATTCGAGGATTACGGGAGGGGTCAGGGTGGAGCGGAGCCTCCGAGGGCTCAGGGACGCGTTTCCCAGCTTATATCAGAGGAGGTCAGGGCAGAGCTAGAAGCAGCTGCAGGTATGTTTCCATCTTGTTATCTTGTTATTTGCGTGATATTGTAAACTTGTCTGCCTTTCCCCGCATGATTTGTAGTATAATTGAGGATCTTAGTAGTTAGGAGTGGTATTCAGTTAGTGTCCAGGAGGATTGATGATAGAAAGGTATGATATATGATCTCACTGCTAGGAATAGCAACTGCGATGTGAGAAGTGTTCAATTGAGATTCAAACTTCCTTAGAGTTCGGGACATGCGATGTCAGGAGAGTTGTTCGGTGGAGGTTGCTCACTCCATAGGGAATCAGTTCATGAAGAAGGGGTCGATACCAAGTGGGATCGATTGAGCCATGTCAGTTTTGTCATCGATAGTTAGTAGTTAGTACGCTAAGTGGGGAGAATTGGAAATATTCTCATGTGAAACAACAAGCATCCAAGGTTGCTTAGTTGTTTGAATTCAGCAGTGTTATTAGCCGAGAGTGTGGTATGGTTAGATCAGGTGATAGACTCATGGGGCAAGGAACAGACCGTGGTTTCAGGTAAGGTTGTTGATCGACATGAAGCCTGGTTTTAGGATGGTGTTATGTTAGTAACCTAATTTTAGGATGGTGTTATGTTAGTGACCTGGTTAAGGTCAGTATCCTGGCATGTAGGGTAATGTTATGTTAGTGACTGGTTAGGTTGTATCCTGGTTAGGATGTTGCTATGCTGCATGATCTGATAGATTTGTTTGTTTGGCGGAGGATTGTTATGTGATTAACTATTTTATGTGCACATGGTTATTTGGTCAGGGCTGGGTTGAGGCGGGTACTGCTTTGTGTTGTAGGCCAACATACCCAGGGCAGACTGGATAGACCGAAGGCCCAACGAGCGGTCCAGATAGGCTGAAGGCCCAAGAGGGCGGTCCAGACGTGCCGAGGCTCGGAGAGTGGACTAGGTGGACTGAAGGCCCGGTGCGGGCAGACCAATCATACTGTAGACTCGGAGAGTGGACCAGGTGGACTGAAGGCCCGGTGCAGGCGGACCAGTCACACTGTAGACTCGATATGCATGGTTGTTCTGTATTGTGATATGATATGAGTATGGTTATATGTGGTTGGTATTTTGGGGGTAACTCACTAAGCTTTCGGGCTTACAGTTGTAGTGTTTTGGTTTCAGGTACTTTAGGATATCGTGGCAAGGCGAATGCCTGATCGTACCGCTCCTCATACTTCATGATTTCGTGATCTGGTTTTGGGGATACTCTGATGTTTAAACTCTTTTGAAAACAAATTGTAATAACTTAATGACTTTTGAATGAATTAAAATGTTTTAAATTGGTGCAAATTTTTTGAGTGTTACACTACCCATTGCCATCCTACATTATTCCCATATTAGTGTGCCGGTTTACCACACACGCTCCACTAACGACTAATAAGGTGCGATGTGCAATTTCATGGGTTAGCTTCAAATTCACATTTTTCCTAAGTAACTAAGATTGGGAATTTATAAAAGGTTTGGTTACTTTATAATTCATTATACTTTTTATGAAGATTTAAATTTCCTCTCAAACCTGTTCGGCTAACGACCCTCCACCAGTCAAGGAAGCGGTGGGTGAGAATGGACACCCATTAAACCATCATTTTTTAGGTAGTAACCTTATACCCCTATTATCAACCGGCTTCGTGAATGAGGCCTACTAACAGTAAGACTGACCTTTTACTTATACATATAATATATTAAACTTTTTAATTTTATATAGTATAAGAGTGTATTTTACACATTTAAAATACTTGGTGGTTTAATCTATTAATAAATTATACTCTTAATTTAATTAATCTTAAACCATGTTATTATGGATTTATTAAACTTCTCTTTTAATTAAATACTTTAATTAATTTAATAAAGTCCATAAGGTGTAATTGAACTATTCAAAGCATCTAGGTTATTAAAAATTCAAAATTCAAACTATTTAATTAATTTTTAAGTTATGAACTCAAGAGATGCATTTTTTAAAAAAACCTTTCAGTTACTAGATGTTTAGAATTCAATATTGCAAATTAAAACCTTTTAATTAAACTTTTCAAATTCTAAAATTTGAGGGCAAGTTTTGTAACTCTTGAAAACCTTTTCATTTCCATAACTTATGAGTTTAATGTCATTTTAATGGATGAGACCTTTCATGTTCCATAACTTGAGGACAAGTTATGGAAGTCATTAAAAAAACAATTAGATCAATTTTAACAAATATAATTATCATATAATTTAGGATTGATCTAATTTAACTCATAAGGCAAGATAATTCATATCAACAATTTACAAGTAACTTTGTTTATCATATAAACCAACAATTATCTTAAAACTTTGACTATTATCTTTGGATTGGATGAGTATAATCACTACCATATCAGAAAAAACAGATTTTACGATACAAAACAGTTTGTGGTAGTGATCTTGTCACACCCTCAAACCGAGACGGCGATAACGTTCGGGGGCGGAGGACGTCATGTACAGTATCACAACAATTGCATCATAGTAATCAAAGCAACACAACCATTACATAGAATAAGTAGAATATTTACATATGTTCGATACATAGCTTGTATAACGACAAAATGTATAACAAAAGTATAAAAGACGCGACTCTAAAAGCTCCATATTCTCAAAACCTGCGGGTGTACCTGTCTACCGGTTTCTTGAGAATACAAGTGGTTTTGAAAGAGTATCAACATTAAACCTGGTGAGTTCATAAGCATGTTTTTATAATGAAAACATGTCGGTAAATATGTGAAATGTTTGTATGTTTCAAAGAAAATCCAATATTTTCTTTAGTAATGAAAAGTAGTCTTAAACCCTAAGACCACATGTAAGTTTGTTATTGTATTTTGTGTTTGTGTATGAAAGTATTAGTATGTATGATTGGTTATCCCCAATTATTTCGTATTGTATTGTTTTTTTATGAAAACTCTTGTATGAAATCCCTGGCTACCACCAGTAATGTAAAATAATGTATTTTATGAAAACCCTGGCTAACACCAGTATGTATTGTATGTTCTAGTATAAAACCCTAGCTACCACCAGTATGTATAGTATGTTCTTGTATGAAAACCCTAGCTAACACCAGTATGTATTGTATGTTCTAGTATGAAAATCCTGGCTACCACCAGTATGTGTAGTATGTTCTTGTATGAAAACCCTAGCCAACACCAGTATGTATTGTATGTTCTAGTACGAAAACCCTGGCTGCCACCAGTATGTATAGTAGTTTTATTACATAAACTAAAACAATGAATTGAAATCCCTGGAATCCTCTAGTTGTAGCGTATAATAGTTCTATTAATAAAAATAAAACTATTTGAAGAATTGAAATCTCGTAAACAAAAGGTTAGTTTATAATGTTGTGAGTTTGGTATAACCATGCTTGATGTGACCTAGTGACCTCTACGACGTTCTTTAGGCATCGGATGTTATGACATTTGTCACCCCAGGCATGCCTGCCTAACTATAGCTAGCAGTTCAGGTGTGGGATTGTCAGTCCCGTATAGATCTATACAGAAATCTCACGCTCTCCCTCCAGGAGACTCTGGTTATACTGTAGTAGGATTTAGTTCCGTACCCCGGAGGATACAATTGAAGTAGTGCCTCACAACCCTGTATTAACTAGTTTACGTATAGTTTAGTGTTCTCTTGTACTTGAAACTGTATGCATGTCTTGTAGAGTAAAAATAATTGTACTTAATTATTTGGTATTATACTCTTGTATTCGGAAAATAGTATTGTATACCATAAACTATAACTACCATAGTTTATATGTTCGTTAATGCATAAGGTTCTTGAATTTGTAAAACTGTGTATTGAATCTCAAACTATACCTATTATAGTTTTGTATGTATGTTCTCGTTGTATGTACTGAGTTCTGTAAAAGTTCTATATTGTTCCCAAACTACACAATCCAATTTAAAAACATAACTCTACCGCATGGGTCTCGTCACTAGTTATATACTATTTCATAAGCTTATAGGATTGCCACTCAATGTATTCCTAATGTTCTCATACCATCTCTCTCTCTCTCTCTCTCTCTCATAATTTAAACGTAATAACATCAAGTCACTATCTAATTCGCTTAAACTATAACTTTCATACCATCCATTAGTAATTCTCCACATTTTATCATATGTATTAACATACATACATATTAGGATAGTAGTTGCGATAATGTCGATGTCTAATTTGGTTGTTCGGGGTTCAACATACAATATAAGAGGAAAGTAGTATATATATATATATATATATATATATATATATATATATATATATATATATATTCTTGAAATTATATAAATTGTATTATATGAATAGTAGACCATTGTAATAACGTTACATGACATATATATATATATATATATATATATATATATATATATATACACACACACACACACACACTAGCCGTTTACCCGTGCAAAGTGACGGGTGCAGATCAACAAAATGACAAAAAAATTTGTTAAACAAAATGACGAACATATAGAGATTTCTTATACATGGGCTAGGATTAAATGTAAGACATTTTTTGCTCATTCGATTTTAGTAGAAAGAAAAACCAAAGGAGGAGACAGCGAGCATGAGAGAGAACCAAGGTTTTGCGGTCAATGGCTAGGCATTCTTGATAAACGAATGCTAGATCAATGCGCATCATCCAGTTTATATGAAATGCTTTATAACGTGTACATTGTATTAGACCGATTCAAATGGATATGAAGAACACTTGGTCAAACTTTGACCCATTCAAAATCTTATCATCATCTTATTTGACTTTTTCATTAATGTTGACCGGATAAGATTCAGTATTTACCGATTCAATTGGATATGAGGAACACTTGGTCAAAGATTGAACCATTCAAAATCTTATCATCATCTTATTTGACTTTTTCATAAATGTTGATCGGATAAGATTTAGTATTTACCGATTCAATTGGATATGAGAAACACTTGGTCAAACTTTGACCAATTCAAAATCTTATCATCATCTTATTTGACTTTTTCATAAATATTGACCAGATAAGATTCAATATTCTTTTAATACATAAAGTCATTGTACATGATGCACTAATTGTTTGTACCTCTTAATTTTCAGCCTTTGACCAAATTTGCATAATAAGTAATATATATATATATATATATATATATATATATATATATATATATATATATATATATATATATATACTAGCCGTTTACCCGCGCCAAGCGACGGGTGTAAATAGTTTTTCAAAAAATAGTTTCTACACCCGTTTACCTTACACATGTAATCTATGCAGTCTAATCTGTCAAAGCTATTAGTTTTATTTCGACGAATATAACCTTTTACCCGTGCCAAGGGACGGGTGTAAATAGTTTTTCAAAAAATAGTTTCTACACCCGTTTACCTTACACATGTAATCTATGCAGTCTAATTTGTCGAAGCTATTAGTTTTATTTCGGCGAATATTTTCGTTTCAGTTATTACAATTTGCGTGGAGGATTATGTGAACAATTTATATGCAATATTGTGATACCCATGAAATACAAAGACAAAACAAATGATTAACAGAATTGCAACATACGTAATGGAGGTGCTTAAAACGTACGAATCCAAAAAACATATGAATGTACTCATGTGTTGGCTACCAAAACATTTTCTTGTTTCCTTTAGGATTGAAGAACCGAACCAAGGCAATCTTTTATGTATGTATTTTTAATTATTGATTTTTTGTTAATCAATTTGATAAAAATAAAAATTGTAAATGTTTGGAGACGAAATCAACAAAATAATGAATGAAGATATAATCATGTGGGAATGAAAAACGGAAACTTCGTTTTTAAGTGACTTTCTGAAAAATTCTAAGGTCAAATCCATAAAACCCACTATGACTTGGTTTAACTATTGAAACCACTACGCCCTCTTCGTTGAAGACACCGACTATTTTTTTTCCTTCAAAAAATCATTTTAAGTGTTTCCTAGTATTAAATTGGAAAAGTGGTAACTTTTGTTGTCAAACTGGTAATTTTTGTTGTCCATCTAGTAATTTTTTGTTGTCAAATTAGTCCAAAAGTGGTCCAATTAAATATTCAATTGTCGTCAAATTAGTAAGAAAGTGATCAAGTTATATGTTCAATTCTATGTCAAAATAATTATTCTGTGTTCTCAAAAAGCTAAATGTTTTTTTATAGTGGTATTATAAACAAATGAAACTTTATACCATAAAATGTTAGCAAATATAACACAGACTGTCTAAACCTTGTTATAATATGAGTGTCCAAGGTTATTTCAAGAATGTGCCCTTGTGAGCTAGAAGTGTACATTCAAACCATTTTTTTAATCGACAAAAAAAAAATCCAAAACGGTTTTTGAGAAAAGTTTTTTCCAAAACATGTTAGTTTATAACCAAACCATTGGTTAGTAATAGGTTTGAATATATATATATATATATATATATATATATATATATATATATATATAGGTTCATTTGTTTAAACTAGTTATTGTGTTATTGTATATATAAATGTGGGTCAATCATTTCAAAAACTTAAATAAGGATATATAATCTTACCTATTAATTAATTTTGTTAATTAAATAAAAATTTAATTAATCCCTAAAATATTGGATTGGTTTCCTTTAAATCCCTTGAAACCGTTACTGCTTCTTTATCACCGATCCATCCCTACTTTTTTCAACCTAACCGATGCCGATGATTGAAGATGATAAGTGGTTGAAGCTTGCCCGTTCGCCGACCACCACCATCAGCCACCACCGAGCCACCATCGCCACCGAACTCACCAGAATTGATTTCGAACAGAAATCGATCGTATCAGCCTTCAGCGATTTCGAATATTACTAACTTGGGATTGAATGTTGCAACTAAAATCATTTAGAAGCAAAAATCGGTATTATCGTTCACTATTCGAGCATCAGAGGATAGAAATTTGGTTTGTGTATTGCAAGCTTCATTGGAAGTCGAAATCATATCTTTAAAATCCGGATCAATCACGGTCGGAATTGAATTTAGAACATACATCGGGTTTAATGGATGTCAATCAGAATTCATGATAAATGTGAAGTGGTTCAATTTTGACTTTTCCTAAGTCAAACGGGGTATTCTTGTGTTCCAACTTCAAGGTTGGGATTCCAGTGCTTTTGGAAGATGGTATTCAGATGCTTGTTTATGCTGGGGAATATGATTTTATTTGCAATTGGTTAGGTAAGATACGAATTCCAATTCTGTTGGAATGGAATCACGTATTCCAATTCTGTTGAAATCACAGAAGTTGATGCTTGAAGAACGGACCACATTATTCTTTTAGAATGTATTACTCGTTGTTACATTTTGATGTTTTCTTTTAGAATGGAATCACGAATTCCAATTCTGTTTTCTCCAAGAAGTTTTTAAGGTTATTTTGAAACTGATGGTTCAAAACTATTGTTTGTCTTCAAAATGAATATCATTCAAAACATTTATTTTGTCAGAATAGATAATCTGACATTCTCATAGAATATCATTCTAACAAAATTATATTAGATTTATAATCTAATTAATTAAAAAAAAATGAAAATTCAAAAATAAGAAAATCAAATATATCTGAAAATTCGAAACTTTTTATTAATTAAACTTGTGTTTCCTAATTAGTAATTTTTTGGTAAATTAAGAAAGTGAATGTTACCTATTTATGCATACAATAACACAATAATCACTTTCTTAATTTATCAAAAATGATTGACCCACAATTATGCATACAATAACACAATATTTAATTTGAATAGAATAACTTAGGCCTATATATATATATATATATATATATATATATATATATATATATATATATATATATATATATAAACAGTTTTTATACTATAACCAAATTGAATATATATATATATATATATATATATATATATATATATATATATATATATATATATATATATATATATATAAACAGTTTTTATACTATAACCAAATTGAAGCATTTTTTTATCGAAAAAACCGGTTTTTAAATCAGTTTCACTTCAAAAAAAACCCAAAAACCAAAACCAATCTAGAAAAAACATGTTAGAAAATCGAATCGCTTTTAAAAAAGAAAAACCAAAACCAATAAATGTGCATCTCTAGTTGCAGCAAGGACCATTTCAGTAAATAAGGGTTGAATTACTATTCTATATGATCAGGTATCATTACAGCTCGTATTTGGTAGGAAAAAAAACACATAAAGGACATACAAGTAATTAAGTCATATTTGATAGTTTTATGTATAATATTATTAACCAAATAAAAGAGTAATACACTATGATGCACATCGTCTAAGCTTTTGTATCTTTTCAATTTGCTCCTATAATTGTAATACACGTAGCTAAAAGAAAGATATACAATGTATTCAAAAAATTATAATTTTCCTTCTATCAACTAACAGGTATGACACCCAATGATCAATTTATTGCTGATTTTCGTTAAACTTTTCAATTTACAGTCAATTATACATAGTTCAATCTGAAAATTGTTGATCATACATACGTATATTAGATCACACTTATATAGAGAGACCAGATAACACAAACTCCAATATTGGATTTGGGCCAATTTACTATAATTTGGTTGAGATTTTGAAGTACAACGCTATAATAGGAAGAAACAAAAAGCATGGTGCTAAAATATATAAACAAACAAATGTGCATTGATATATCTTGTAATTAACCCTTTTTATTTAAAAAAAGAAGGTAAAATGTGAAAATATACAAACCAATGAAATTACAATGCTACAATTGGTACTTCCTCAACTAAATGTACCATATCTTCAATATAATGCTTGAAAATCATATTTTTTTCCCCAACTAAAAATCAAGTGATTTTAAAACACACCTTTACCTATATGGTTTTACAATTTTACCTTCAACTCAATTGTTCCTTATAAACCGGTTCATGCCACCACTCATTCTACACTCCTCAAAACTCATACGTCAATACAAAAACATAAATTAATACCAATTTCAGTAAACTTTTAGTGATATGTCTCATGGAAATGTGCAAATAAATGATTGTACATAGAATATTTAAAGAGAACGAACTTACCACACTACCAGTATTCCAAACAGGAACTTTTACAGACCAAAAAGTGTAAATGAGATGTGGGGTCGGGTCAATTTAGCATTAGGCTAAGAACAGAGCCAGGTTGCCAGATCAGGAAGGATCAAATACCCTTATATTGTCTATTGTCGAGGTCTTTTCCTGTCATTAGCAATACATGTCAATAATGGATGCTTTAAGCACACATATGGAACAATTGGGAAGTATGTTGATTAATTTTAGCAATAACAAATGAAAGAATAATGCATGGTGAGTTGTGATTAAGAATCCAATACTGGAAGAAAAAACTTGTTTTAGAATCAAAAGAAGAAAAATTGAAACGAAAAATGTTCACCTGAGTTAATCAAAAGGTAATAGACATCTGGATGTCAAACAACCTGCAAAAATTAGAAAAAAAAATATTAATTCGGGTCAAATAGAGATTAGGCATTCTAGGAGTTGTGGTATTTCCACCTTGCATATTATGTTATAGGGTTGAAATTGGCATTGGTTTGCACGAAATCTTAGACATGCTCTCAACATCTATCATTCTGTCACACATGATGCAAAATTTGGATACATTTTTCAAAGTACAATGCTAAAGTAAGATAAAAATTGAAAATAAATGCTATAACTTAGTAAATTTTACAAAGTATGTCGCAACATCAAGGCTGGATACTCATCAAAATACCATCTGACTCTTGAAATTACTTCAATGAGCGTTTTAGAAATATTTTCATTTCTGCCTAGATGGCAATCTGAATCCAAATGCTTAGCAACATACATTCTTCGAATCTTTTCTCAAAGTACCAGATGTGGAACACAGATTTCACTAAAAAGCAAAAACCCTTAGAAAAAAGAAAAAACACTTATATGAAATTTATATTTCTCCTGCAAAATCCTTTAAATCATTTTTCATTCATCCCAGCCAAATTTTCTAAGTAGAGGATGATTTAAAAGAAATTATAGAAAAAAGACAAGAAATGATCAAGGTTTGAGTTATAGGTTACCAACACATCTCCGGAAAGCTATGGTAAATTAATATTTTCTCATGGACACATCATTAACTTGAGTTATGCTTGATCATCATTATCTCTCTCTATAAAACCAAACCATATATAACCTAAAAATGGAAAAAGAAATAATAAAAATAGAACACTAACATGAATCGATCAATCCAAAGAGAGACGGGATAAAGATGAACGGTTTTGAAGTTTATCTCTTCTAGACTTACCTTAAACTTCGAAGAAATAGCGAAGAATCAACCCCGTCGTGAATGGTCGTGACTAGAACAAATTAAGGGTGGTGATGGCGGTAATGGTGGTGCAGACTTCATCGGAGACTTGGAAATCCAAATAAAACATAGATTAGAAAAATATGTAACCAATAAAATCAAGATTTTGGTGTGTGATGTTGAAGGTGTCGATTACGGAAAAGAAGGAGGAGAGTGGTGGTAGTTGTTGTGTTAGCGATGAAGATGGTGATAATGCCTTTGATTAGGGTTTGTGGATAGAAAGATGAGAGAAATATGTATGTGTGTAGAGCTTGACGATGGTGTTAAGCACCACCTCCATAACCTGCAACTAAAAAAACATAGAGATTTTAAGCAACAAAAACAAAAAAGTTGAGTTGGGAAAAAAGATTAGAAGTGAAGAGATATAGTTTTGAAGAAACTCATGTCAAGAGTAATGTTGATAACAATGTTTGTAGAGAGAATATTTTTAGTTTTTAAAATTCAAGAAACAATGTCTATTTTAAATTGAAAATCGGATGAAGGGAAAGGAAGGGTGGCTATAATTAACTGAGAATAAGGTGATATAATGGGGAGTTTGTTGGACCTATTCAGTTGGATATGAGAAACAATTGGTCAAAACTTTGACTCATTCAAAATCTTATCACTTTGACTCATTCAAAATCATATCACTTGGTCAAAACTTTGACTCATTCAAAATCTTATCACTTTGACTCATTCAAAATCTTATCATTTGATCAAAACTTTGACTCATTCAAAATCTTATCACTTTGACTCATTCAAAATCTTATCACTTTTTCAATGTGATAGGATAAAATAATAAACGTGAAGATCGATTAGATCTATGAAATAGGTATTACGATGAACTCAAAACAATAAATAAAACAAGAGTGGATCAAAATATGTCGAGTGATTAGATCAAATAATCCTCAGCAGAGCTCGACTAAGAACTTCCGTTGTAGAGGATTTAGGGCTACAAGAACGATAATAATAAACTTCTGAATAATGCTCTGATCGTTCTATTCTATCGTTAACCTAAGATGCATGCAAGCACCTATATTTATATTCAACCCTACTAAACTCACGGATGGACAGGCCCACACCGGAGATACAAAAATGGACTAGCTAACGAGCCCAATAGACGCAACACTTAATACAAAACACGACCCAACAATCTCCCCCTTTGCGTCAAATTGGAGCGAGACTACTTCTTCTTCGGGCCAGCAGCGGGAGCCTTCTTTACAGTATCAAACAGACGTGTAATAAGAGCGAGAATAGTCTGTCTGAACCGAATGTACCATTGTATCATGTCATCGAAGTACTTGACATCATCCGCTGTGTTCTGCTTGCATCTGTGGATGATCCCCAAAACGTGCTCTAAGCAAGCAGTGGTGTAGAGGTGTTTGTCAGCCAAAGCGAAAAGACATTTCTGTCCTTTGTTCCTGGTGAATATGACCAAATTCCTTCTCGAGTCAATTTTACCCATCTGCATTTGGTTGAGATCACTGACAGAGCCAACATGAGATATTTTTGGTTTCTTCTTAAATACGCTTGCAATCTCCTGATCCATCAGTGCAACTTCCATGATGTAGCACACGAGCATCCTCTTGAGATGGTCGATGATCGGACCGTATTCAGCTTCATTGGTGAGAAGGATGTTGTGCAAGATAATCCAATCATGGGGATTAAGGTTTGGAAGATCTGCAAGGGAAATAGCATGTTCGGTTTTGGCAGATCCCCGAAGTACCTTGAACCGAGTGTTGATGAAGTTCCCTTCACTATATGGCTTCAAGACCCGAACGTTGATAATTTTCTGAGCGCTCCAAGTCTGATACTGAGGTTGAGCAGCCTTCAGATAGAAATTGATTAAGTCCCGATCAACCTGTGGATGAGGATGAGGGAACTCTGCAATGTTGGAAAAGGCATGAAAGATGAACGCCTTTCGGGTCAGTGGCATGTCAAACTGAGAGTCGACAGTGTTGGAACAATCAAGAGAGATTACAGGTTCCAGCCACAAGATACTCGGTGTGTCAATGGCTTCTTTTATCATCCTCTCGAGAGTCCAGGCAGGAAAAAGAGTTTTCCTACTCTCAAGAAGGTCGTGGGCTTCCTTCTGTTTACGTTCGGCTTCTTCAGCCTCTCTTGCCACACGAGCACTGATATCAGCCTCATTGCGTCGACTTCTACGCTTCAACAAGTCGGCGATTGTTTCTTTGTCTTCTTCTTCTTCCTCAGCAATCTTTTTTCCTTTGTCTTTCACACCGGAACCAGAGGCTTGGCCTACTGGAGGAGGTTCGGTAGTGTGAGTAGCTGTGGAAGTAGGAGGTGGTTGAGACATTCTTTCCTTCTCTCCCCCTTGTTTCGGAATGGACACGAAATCAAGGAGCCCTTCAAGTTTGCTGAGCAGAGCAAGGGCGGGAGCGAGCTTCTCTGCAAGGTCACGCCTCATAGTATAGTTAAGAATAGGATCATGTGCTTCGAGGATGTCGGAGATGGCAGAGTGGACATCCGAAACACACGACTTTATCACCTCCCTTTCGGACCGAAGAGAGTCAATCTCCTGTTGAGATTGGGAGAGTTGAACACTCTTGACCTTCAGAGCAGTGGTCTTCTTGGCAAGAACATCCATAAGAGAGTTCTCGGCAGCCAAATCTTCTTGTAGCTTTGAGAGACGCTCGTCAATGGTTGTGCGAAAGGCTGAGTCAAAGTGATCTACTTTGCAGTATCTTCGATGAGTTGCTTCAGATGATCTACTTTGTTGTCTGCTGCACTAGCTTCTGAGAGAGTTTCCTTCTCTGGTTCATCGAATAACTCAACGAACTTCTCAAATAGGTTTGCGATCGAGGCTGTGACTTGGCCTGTGTGAGAAAAGAATTCTCCAAATGTGTCTTCGTTGGCCTTTAGCTTTTTGACATAGCTATCATCAAAAGTCACATAATAAGTTTCTTCTATTTTCCTCGAGCGCTTGTTTAATACCCTGTAGGCTTTAGAAGTGAGAGAATAGCCCAGAAATATCCCTTCATCAGCTTTGACATCGAACTTGTTACGATGTTCTTTAGAATTGAAGATGAAACACCGTGAGCCGAATACATGGAAAAATTTGACATTTGGCTTCCTGTTGTTGATGATCTCATAAGGAGTGAGAGTGAATCGCTTATTGAGATATGACCTATTCTACGTAAAGCATGCTGCAGCAATAGCATCAGCCCAAAAATATAAAGGTAAAGAAGCAAAACTTAGCATGGTTCGAGCCGCCTCACACAAAGATCGGTTTCATCTTTCGACAATCCCGTTTTGTTGAGGGGTGTAGGGAGCTGAGAAGTTGTGACTGGTTCCTTTTCCGGCCAAGAATTCTTCGAATTCTTTATTTTTTAATTCCATCCCATTGTCACTTCTGATGTTACGAACAACTTTCTTCAGTTGTACTTCAACCTGCTTGATAAACATCTTTAGCTTGAGAGTTGCTTCAGATTTGTGCTTCAGAAAGAACACCCATGTAAAACGTGAAAAGTCATCAATAATAACAAGAATATACTTGCTACCGCCGATACTTTCAATAGATGATGGACCACACAAGTCAATGTGAATTAACTCTAATGGTTCAACAACTTTAGTGTTTACAATCGATGGGTGACTTTGACGACTCTGCTTCCCCATTTCACACGCAACACATAAATGTTCTCGATTGAATTTGAGCAGTGGAAGACCTCGAACATGACCACCTGTGACAAGTTTGTTGATATCCTTGAAGTTGAGATGAGAGAGCCTTCGGTGCCACAGCCAGCTTTCGTTAGATTGTGCTTTGGATAACAGGCAGATAGCTGGATTCCCTTTGATGGGTTTAAGGTTCAGGGGAAACATTTCGCCTTTGCGCTCCGATTTGAGAATTACTCTTTTCGTTTTCTTTTCAATTATTTCCGAACCCTCATCATCCAATGAGACCTTGAGACCGGTACCTCCAACAAGCTGAGATACACTGATGAGGTTGTGCTGTAGTCCTTCAACGTATGCGACCTTCCTAATCGTAAAATCACCATTTGTTATAATTCCATAGCCTTTTATTGTGCCGAATGAGTTGTTCCCGAACTTGACATTTCCACCGTTTGAAAGAGACCGAAATTCCCTCAGCTCTTCCTTCCTTCATGTCATGTGACGCGAGCAGCCATTGTCAATGTACCATTCTTCGTCAAACTGCTCGTCACTGATAACCTGCAAAAATTAAGCAAATTTAGGAACCCAAAGTTTCTTGGGTCCACGTGAGCCTTTCACAGGAACAGGAATAGTAAGAGAGATGTCAACAAGGTATGTTCTTTTTATTAAAGTTGTTTCATCTTTCTTTTTAATGGTGAAAACCTTAATTTTATTGGGATTTGTTACAGTCGGTTTGGATTCAGGTTTAGGCATTGGGACATTGGAATGCTTTTGATCGGTTTTGACTTAGGAGACCTTCGATTTTCCTTTCAAATCTATTGAAGATTTTGGATTTTGAGTATTAACAGAATTGGATTTAGAATGAGGTTGAGAGGAATTAGAAGGATTAGAAGAGGTAGAACGAGAGTATTTAGACTGAGATGTTTCCTTGACTTGAGGTTCTAAGTGACCCTTTTGTTTTTTATCATTAGTGGTACTGAACTTAGAACTTTGGTTGCTTTTGCTCTCAGAACCGAACTTATGCTTTCGGTAGCTTGTGTTTTCTGAACCGAACCTTTGCCTTCGGTTATCATAATTTTCAGAACCGAACGTGTCCTTTCGGTTGTTATGACCCTCAGAACCGAACCTCTCCCTTCGGTTGTTATTACTTTCTTGTGATCTAATAGTACTTTTCTCTGACTTTGAATTTCTATCATGATAAGAGAAATGGGCGTTTTCAGATTGCCAAAACTGTTTTCGTTCTGAGAGATTCTTCTTGTATCTCATATTCCTTTGCTGCTTCTGATTCTTCACTTGCTTCGGCTGTCGATGGATATTTGCTTTTTGCTTTTGCTTTTTGTCAGTCGGTTCACTCTGAACTGATGAAGTTTCGCTTAAAGGAGTGACTTCTTTTGCAGGATCTCCTTTTTCTTCAGGAACATATTTTGTACCACTAGTACTTGGCATGTCAAAGTTATCGGTCTTGTTCAGAGTCTCTGGTACATATCTGCCTTTGGTTTTCCAGGACGTCCGTTTAGACAGACCAACAGTTTCGTCAGCATTGTCGATAGGAGCGGACCAGAAGAACTCATCACAACCATCAACATTGTCTTCATTTACAATGGTTGTGAGTTCAGCTGTCTGATGTTCGGTTACACCTGTGACCTTATACACTTGATTTGGAGTCGTCCTTACCTTTTGGTATACAACAGCCTTTTCTTAAAGGATCAGGGACTTTTGTTGGGACAAATGAGCAAACTCCACAGAATTTTCTGAAATAAGATTTTTGTGGTTTTCGGGTTCGCTCTTGACAAACTCAGAACAGTCAACTACATCCTCTACAGAAATTTCACTCATATCATCATCCTCATTAAGCTCAGATGCATTTTCAACATCAATTTTATTTTCTGAGCTCAAGTTGGCATTCAATGAGTCAAACTTTTGTATGGTTTCGGTCCTTAGTTTCAATTTATCATTTTCATCCAAAAGGTTTTTCAGCATGTCCTTATGGTCCTTGGACTTTATGAAAGATTCGATTTTGTCTAGTCCATACATATAAGTCGGATTTACATCCTCAGACGAAACTACACTTTCGCAATTATATGCTTCAGCGTCGATTCCATCCTCCTTAAACTCAAGGAAGGGCAAAATCATGCGATGAATTTTCTGCCCTATTTCACAGTTTAAATGAAGTTGTGTGATATTAGTGTAAAGACGCTTAGCAATTAAACAAAAGACATTTCTCTGTTTTAAAAGTTTCAAATTGTCTCTTTGTAAATAAATGTTTTCGTCCTTGGATTTGATTAACTCCGACTCCTTCAGCTCGATCCACATCCTCCGTTCCTCACTTTTTGAAGACGCCCTGCTTAATTGGTCAGTTAGGTTAGAATTGGTGACCCGTGTTTGAGTTAAACTGTTGTCTAGATGCGAGATTCTTGAATTTACATTTTTTAATTCTTTTTCATATGAACTTTGTGGGACTTTGAATGAAACAAAAATAGATTGTACCTTCTTTATTAACTCATCAAGCTCGTTAAACTGCACGCTGAGAGGTTTTGCTGTGAAGCACAAGTCCTCTCGCTCCTTTGTGTCTTCATTCCCACCATCTGTGTTGTATCCCCTCATTTGAGATACATCTGACACCATCAAGCACTTTCCACCGCTTCCTTCATCCTTCACAACATAAGCCTTTCCATGAGATGGCTTCCTTACTTCATCATCCTCAGAGTCGGTTGACCAGACTTCCACGCCACCGAACTCATCATTTGCTACCGAAACCTACACAATTAAAGCATTCATTGAAGGGTTAGTGACAGCTTTCTTTTTCTTGATCTCTTCCAACTTTTTCATTAACATAGCTTCTTCATCTTTCTCCTCATCCTTTTCTGCTATTTTCTTGAGGACACAATCTTTGGCATAGTGGTTCTTTCCTCCACAATAGTAGCAGTTCACACCCGAATCTCCTTCAGCTTTTGGTTCCTTCTTTGGTTCTTCTGCTTTCGGTTCTTCCCTGGCCTTTTCAGAACTATAACTTCCCTGCCAATTTCAGTTCTTATTGGTAGGAAACCTTTTCTTGATGAACCTCTTCGGGTTTGACACCATCATTGCATAGTCTTCAGAGGTAAGGTCATAGTCCTCTAAGTTGAAGTCTTCATCTTCCATCACACCTTTGCTTTTGGACAGAAGGGCCAATGATCCCAAGCTTGAAACTACATTTTTCTCCTTCAAGACAATCTTTTCTTGGGATTTCAAAATCCCTACCAGCTTTGCCAATGAGTAAGATTTGAATTGCTCATGTGCTTTAACGGTGGACACAACCGCTCTCCACTCGGATATAAGACCGTTTAAAAACGTAACCTTTTGTTCAATTAACTTCCTTTCAATATCACCAAACTCGGACAAAAGTAAGGTTTGAATGGAATGCTCGAGATCTTCATCTGTGGAATATAACTCTCGCAGCCTATCCCATATCTCTTTAGCAGTGCTGCACGAACTCACTAGCCTGAAAGTATCAGATTGAAGAGCGAATCTGATTAGTCTCAATGCTTTAATATTGCACTGAAATTTATCTTTTTCGTCTTGGGAAACATCTTTTACATCTTTCAACAGATCATTATACTCTTTCTGAGTTTTAATGATTCTTGATGTTGCTGAATGAGCGAATGGTCCAGACATGATTGCCTCCCAAATAAGATATCCGTTGTCCTCAGATCCAATGACATAATCTTCAAAGTGATGTTCCTAGACTTCGTAATCCTGGGTGTAAAGGATGGGAATCTTCGTCGTTGATCCAATGCTGTTTGACATGTTAATGGGATTTGATTGTGACTCGTCCATGCTAGATCGAATAACCTGTTTAAAAGATCAGACTTGTAATATATTAAGTTAGGGCAAAACGAATAAATGCTGAGTTACGTCAATTATGGGATGACGGCTCAATAAATATTAGTTAATGCAGAATAACCCTAATCGCAACCTTTTTCACAGAAAAGATGTGTATGAATTACACAGCCTCCTGCTCTGATACCAATTGATAGGATAAAATAACAAACGTGAAGATCGATTAGATCTATGAAATAGGTATTACGATGAACTCAAAACAATAAATAAAACAAGAGTGGATCAAAATATGTCGAGTGATTAGATCAAATAATCCTCAGCAGAGCTCGACTAAGAACTTCCGCTGTAGAGGATTTAGGGTTACAAGAACGATAATAATAAACTTCTGAATAATGCTCTGATCGTTCTATTCTATCATTAACCTAAGATGCATGCAAGCACCTATATTTATATTCAACCCTACTAAACTTACGGATGGACAGGCCCACACCGGAGATACAAAAATGGACTAGCTAACGAGCCCAATAGACGCAACACTTAATACAAAACACGACCCAACACAATGGATCTTATTTTTCTAGAATGCATAAACTTTGACTCATTCAAAATCTTTATCACTTGATCAAAACTTTGACTCATTCCAAATCCTATCATTTGACTCATTCAAAATATTATCACTTTTTCAATGGATCTTATTTTTCTGGAATGCATAAAGTTGTTGTATATGATGCATTAAGGATTATACCTCTTAAAATTCAGCATTTGTGGATAAATACTTATTAAGGTATAAAGATATATATATATATATATATATATATATATATATATATATATATATATTATATATATATATATATATATATATATATATATATATATATATATATATATATATATATATATATATATATATTATACTAGCTATGTGACGTGTGTATTACACGGATTTATAAAAAAAAAAAAAGTTTAATATAAAGTTATAAACATTATATGTTTTTGTTAAAGTAATAGTTTTACATAAATACAAAAGATATAATAAATAAAGTAACTAATCTAATATATAATGTAGGAGATTCGAAAGGTTGCAGAAAATTTCAAATGAAATTTAATAGAATAATCTACCTTATCTTATTAGTTTAGATATGTGAACAATTGTCATTTTAAAGTAACAACTTTGTATAATTTATGATTTTATGCAATATAGTCAAGTTATTAATTTCAATATAATGTTAAATTGTTAACTTAAATCATAATTTAAGTTAAACTTAAAAAAAATAGAGAGACTATTTTATAAGTAGTTAAAAGTTATAAATTGTAATGTTAAACATACATTATAATCCTAAATTAATAAAAAAAACCATTAAACTATTTTTTATAATCATTAAATTTTTTTCAATAAGTAGCTTAAAAATAACTTACAATACGAATAGCTAAAAGTAATATTATATAAAAAGTTACAATATTATCCTTAAAAACAAAAACAATGTTTGTTGTTTTAAATAATTACAATCAAAGAAATTAAAAATATTTATTAAATAAATTTTAAAAAAGTTTACCTTTCTAAAACCAAATTAAATTATTTAAGAGTTTCTAAATATGTTATTTTAAAGTACTTACAACAGTAATAGTTAAAAGTAACATTATATACAAAAATTATATTGTTATTTTAAAAACAAAACAATGTTTGATGATTTAAATAATTACAATGATAGAAATTAAAATCTTAAACAAATAAACTTTTTAAAATTAATTAATCATAATAACAACTATAAATATCATTAAACAGAATTTTAAAAGATGTCTACATAATCATATAATTCAAAACAAACAATGTTTATACCAACTTATTATAAGATTTATTATATAAGAGCTGACAACAACGTCATTGATATATTTAAAAAAAACATATATTTGTATATATTTCTAACATATTGTTGTATTTTGCATAATGCGTGAGTATTCACCTAGTGTTATATATATATATATATATATATATATATATATATATATATATATATATATATATATATATATATATATCACTAAAATGTGGATTTTAAATTTAAGAAAATTACAAGTGGAAAAAAATACAAAAACTTTTAAAAATGACATGTGTCAAATTCAATGTGAATATGACATTTGACAAAATTGATTTTCATTTATTCATATGATATATATATATATATATATATATATATATATATATATATATATATATATATATATATAAATAAAAACTATTTCTGTCATTTGTCACATTCTCATGTATTTTAACACATGTAATTTTTTGGTAAATTTTTAAAACTTAATTTTCACTTGCCATTTTGTGGTAATTTTTGATTTTGTTAATTAACTATTCTAACTTTCAGTTTATAAAAAGTAATTATTATGTTATTAATATGTTTCCTTCAATGAACATAATTCAAAATTGACATGTTTTTTTCAAAGTTTATTGTTATTTTAGGCCAAAATGGTCAACAT